>NW_024039274.1:0-652500 GCF_016077235.1 Cyprinodon tularosa | reverse complement strand
TTGCTGGAGACAAAACACAAAATGCTCAACTGTAGCAGAAAACTGATTAGAAATGCAAATGTCTCTGTTCAGCTGTAAATGCATTGACTAAAATGAAGAAACACATTATAATGTACGTTTTTGGCCACGGCTTCTAGCCATAATCTATATTTACCTGTTTTTACAGCAGATTCTCATTTTGGTTAACATTTCTTAAACTTAAATACAAGCCAGTTGTACATTTATTTTTGTTTTGCAAAATATTATTTCCCCAGCATACTGGTCCAAAAATAGAGCAGATTAGAAAGATGGTGGGTAAAAGATTCTCTCTTTTATTTATTTAAAAATATGCATGCAGCTGTAATCTCACCCTTTACCTAGGTAAATAAAATACAGCACTGCCAATTTCTGTCAGGAAATACCTAGATAGGGAAAAGAGTCTGTTTCCAAATATATCTCAAACAGAAAAGTCGGTCTGCCCAATACAAGAGAAAAATAATGAGTGTACAGCTCAGGAGAACATCCGAAAATGTTTAAGCAGCACACTATTTGTACCTAATATAACGTGAGCCTAATTTTGAAGAAGTACTTGAACAGAGTTCTAAAGTTACATATTTGTTATTTTATTTAAGTATCCTTGATGTATATTAGTAAAGGTAAACATAAGTTAAAATCTGGATTTCCTAACACAGAAGTTGTATTTGTATTTGTTTCTTTGTGGCTTGAGACTTTAATCTAGTTGGGCATGATATGCGTTCCTTGAAATTACAAGATATTGAAATGATATCTGCTTCCAAAAGAGGATATGACAGAGATGGACTGTTGTTCCCACAAAATTCAATACTAAAGCATTTTGGATTCACCCTTCAAGCTTCAGGGGTTTCAGTGAATATTGATATTAAACTGCTTGCCCTGAATTCTGTTCTTTTCTTTTCTTTTTTTCTTTTTTTGCAATTATCCATCTTCTTCTCTGATCATTTTTAGGGTTTAGACTATCAGAGTAGTATAAATTGTTGTGCGACCTCTACACTCACTACTTAATACTATATTAATGTTTCTTATCTCTAATATTGTCCCATTAGAAGAGGCTATTTAATAATGATTATTAGTGGTTGTTACAATTTCTAATTGTAAGCCATTTATAGACAAAATGAAAAACCTATACAGCAAACCATTCAACACTGTCATGAAAAGTTTAACCTTTGCTTTTAACAGAAGTGAAAGTTCTATTTCTAAAACTGGCAAAAGCTCTATGACTGTAGAACTGTGCACACAGCATTTCCTTTCAGAGCTTAACATTTGCTGTTCAACATTTCCTGGATTTATTGGATTTACTCCAATTAAAACATACCGTACACAACCCAGGCTACTTTTTGTCCTTAAGCCAGTTGGTAAGAAAGACAATTCAAGTTCCAACCCACTTTACCAGTTTATTTTTCAGATGTGGTCTTATGTTTGCTCCAAAGCTTGTCATCTGGTCTAATTTGGGTCAGCTGGCAAACGTCTATGCTTGCCGCGACATGATTCCTGTTTCATTAGGTCCTGACTGCCAGTGGCAGTAAACAAAATGGAAAGAACTGCTTGAGCTGTGTCCAGGTTGAGGTTCTAGTGTAAATAAAGGCACATATTTTAAATACTCCACCTTCATGTTACGTCTATAAATGACTATGATAATATTTGGGCAGAACATCTCCAACTCCATCTGGCTGGATGGCAGATGTCTGTGCATTTTTGAATCTCTACAGACATTCAGGCATATTAAAGTCTGGACTCTGGCTCGACCAGCTTAGATTATTTACAGATTGGCTCTGAAAACTCTCTTTTGTGATCTTGATTGTGTAATTTAGGTTGTAATACTGAAATATCAGTTGTTCCCCCTGCCTCAGGTCTCTGGATGCAGACCTGCTACAGAGAACTGTGAAGGAAAGCTGTTGTGTTTATACTTGTATGCATACATGAATCCTTTACTGCATTGTTTATATGTACAGTTATGCTCATAATAATATCCGTGTGTTTAAAAGATGAGTTACCCTCAAAGTTATTTAAAGGAATTGTATTTCAATGAGCACAAATTAATTGGGAACACTGCACATTCTATTTCAAATCAATACATTGAAAAAATGAAAAAGGTATTGCAGTGCATGACAATTCCACAATGTTTCACAATTCCTTTGCATTTCTTGTTTTTGCTTTTTGAATATCATTGTCAGCACACAAGTTTTCAATGGGAATATGGTCTGGGGATTGTGCTGGCTGCTCCCTTACTTAAATTCTGTCCCTCTCTAGATGATTTTGTTCGCTTGCTAGTGTGAACAGAGCATTTACTCTTTATGACTTCTTCCAGTATTTTGATGTACTCAAACTGATCCATGATCCTTGGTTTTTGATAAATAGAAACATCCCCATATCATTAGCTTGCACCACCAATGCATCACCCTCTTTATTGTCTACTGTGGCTTGGATTCAGTGTTTGCAGGACATCTGACAAACTTTCTGTGCCTCTTAGACCCCAAAAGATACAATGGTACTCTCATCACTACACAAATATTACGTCATTGCTTTTTAGGCCAATTAATAGCCACGTTTCCATGTGCAAAACTTCTCTAATCTCTCGATCAAATCTCCGTTTAGATGGACACTATATAAATTGATACAATCATGACGCGTGCACATGTAACAAGCTTTCAATCAAAATAAATCTTTCGAAACCTGCACATAACTGTCTACTTTTGTTTTTGGTGGTCATTTTTTTTCAGGGCTCAGCAGTACCTCATGCTAACGCTCCTTTGGTACAGGGGTAGAGGGCAGGATGGCAGGTTCAGCAGCATTGAATTTAGAGCCACCTTCTCCACAAAGGAGGACCAGTAGCCAGTGAATGAGTGGTAGAAAGAAGAAAAATGTCAAGCTGATGTTCCACACATGTGCAAAGGAGATGGATTTTACTCTAAAGTTCCTAATGGGTGTGTACATGGACGCTAGTTGGAATGCCGATCAGAAAAAACCCTACCCTTCTAAATCATGATTAAATTTCTTTCCAATCAAACCAAATCAGATTATAATATTCAGTCTCAAATGTTTACATGAAACATATTTGATCTGATCAAGCTGTCAGTCTGATTATATGTGTCCATATAAACATAGTCAATTTTAAATGCTTCAGTACTTTTGTTTTACATGGGACTTTGCCAGGCCTTTTTGCAGGTAGCTTGGCATCACATCTGACTGTTATAGTACATACAGACAACCTTAGATCTTTTTTATCCTCCTGGAGCTGATTGTTGCCAGAGCCATTGCTATCTTGTTTATTCTTCAATCCATTCCAATAGTTTTCTTTTCCTTCCTCACCTTTCTGGCTTTGGCTGCTGATAACATTTGAGCTGAACAGCTGAAACACTTTCCCCTCTTTTATTAATTTTCTTAAAAAGAATAATTTTCTTAAAAAGAACAGTTTCACTCTGTGTTTGAGGGATAAATTCACAGACAGCATATGCAGTGTCAGTTGCCTTCATCCTTAAATAATTTTTTCCGTTTCACACCTATTTTTTGTCACACCGTTAATGGCCTCACTAACTGACCCTTCTGTAAATGGTACAGTTTTACAGAATCAGTAACGTGCACATCATTCCTGTTGGGTCTGTTGGTTTCCTACCTTTAATAAACCTTCTGGAATCTTACCAGCAGTGTAGAAGATTAAAGTGTAACAAAAACAGTGATTTATCCAGCTGGTTATCGGGGACTACTGTAATTTTATTTTCAACACAACTGTATATACAGACACTGAAAAAAAAAATTAAACCACCCTCTTTTTCTCTTGTTTTTTTTTTTTTTCTTTTAAATATCTTTAGAATAATACATTGAAAACACCATGGTTGATCTAATAGAGACCAAACACAGACAATGTAAAATCTAAACACTGAAATGTGTTATATTGCATCGTTCAGTCTTTCATTCAAAAAAAGACAAGACTATCTACCTCTCAACAAAATGACTTATTTAATGAGTAGAATTAAAAAAGTCTCAAGGAGTCACAGTTTATTTTATGGCATGTTTAATTTGTTTATCTAAATGTGTAATTTTCAACATTCCTGTTACTTTCTCGTCCATTTTAAGCTTTTAGCACCAATGCATACATGGATAAATGCATTCACAGGTACACATCACTCCCCTGAGTACAGAAGGCTGAGCGTTGTCCCATTCGAACAAGAAAGCCACCTGCTCATATCAGTCCTTTATTGCTAGAAAGCCCCAAGATTTTTTCTTACCCTGACCACAAGTATTGTATTTGCCCAAGCAGACAAGAACACTAGTTTCTCCACTAATGTGCAATAGGAAGAGGAGTTGGCCTGGAATGAGAGATGCCTTCATAAAATAAAATATATTTTCCATTTGTTTGTGTCTCCAGTCCCTATTGCATTTTTCCCCGTCAACCCTTATTTATTTTTGTTCCTTTCTGTAGTTCCTGCAGCACTCTCCTTGCCAGTCTTAGAGGCAGCAATCAAACCCACTAATGGGATTCTGAGACGTAAATCTGAGCCCCAAAGTAAACATCAAGACCTATTATATCTCAATTATGCTTTATGGTGGCATCCTCTGCAAGAGAAAATCTTTCAAAAGGCACAGTGATGACAATAATGGGAATCCCTCAGGTCAGTGAATGTATGTAATCTGTATGTTTTTGGTAGAGTGTTTTCACCACTATTAAGCCAACAAGCCACACAGCAGCTATTTCCATTTTGGTTGGTTATTTCAGTACTTAAAGTTATTTTATGTATAATATGCAAGAATTTTTAGACTTTCAGTCATTAATTCAGTATTTTTTCTCATTCTGGAGGTTTATGAAATACGGTAACAATATGTAGCATGTAATTGTAAAATATGCAATCCTGTATTAAAGCTTCTAATTTTAGAGGGGGCTTCATCCCCTTTATCTATGAAGGAACATTTACAGGGCTAACCAATTCGATTTTATGGATCTGATTTGTTTCTGATAGAAATATTAGATGGGCATCTGTCAATAAAAACTATGTAAAATGAATATGAATCAGAAAAATAACTAATTTAACCCTTTTAGGACCACAATTCTCAATAGGACATGTGTTATGTTTTAACTTTATGGCTGTAAAACTAAAAAAAAAAAAACTGCAATGTGTGTGTAATTCTGCTCTTTTTTCAAGAAAACATTGTTTCTCAGTGTATTGTGCTTAAATGTATTTGCTTTAATTCTCTTAACAAAAGATTGTAAAATAACTCCTGAAAGTGAAGCAAAAAACAAAAACCGTTAAATCTTTCAGGTTTATGTCTCAATAAAACTTCAACGGTACATGGCCAAACAATTTCAACTGAACAATGTAAACGTTGAACTATAATACATAATATAAAAAACAATTCCGGCCTTTTATTTTATTTATCATTTTTCTCCTTGATTTTGTCATTTTAGTCTAGGTGATTTTATCTGGTGTGGTAATCCCTGATGCAGTTCCTGTCCAGCTGCAGTCCCACGCTCTCCTTTGCTCCTCTTGCACACAGCGTACTGTCATTGCCCCATACTGGCTCTTTGTGCTTTCCTCTGGCACTGGCTTGTAGATATGGGGAAATTATTTTCTATCAGTTTCCTATAGGACATGTTTTGCGGTGGGTCACCAAGAGAAAATGCTGCAATCCCCTCCTGGGATTGCTGACGTGTTTTAGGCAGCTGATGGTGACTGGCACATAGTTACTTTTGAAGGACAAAGATATTGGGGAAAGTAAAGTCCAGGAAGTGCTGGAAAACTGACTGGTCACCTTTTGGTTCTTCTATTGGTGGAGTTTGTTTTTCAGCATCCGGTCATCCGTGGTTGTTGGAACACCAGCTCTTCCTTGCCAGTATGTCCCCCAAGTCCTGAAACCCTGCTAAACTAGACAGTGGGGTAGAAGAGGGCTTGTGTAAAAGTTGTCACAAAAAAAGAAAATGTTCAGATAACATGAAATCTTTATTTATCACCGACATCACCACATTTAAGGAAAGCATATATCAAGAAGCTGATGTTGATTTCATCTGATAAAGTGTGAAATCAATCTGTAGCAATTCACATCAGAAAGCACAAAGAAATTCAACCCCCATTTGGTTGGCTTGGTTTTCATATATTGCTTGACAGCAATCCTTGCTTTTGTGGCAACGATCCTTCCATCCACTGAAATGTTTTGCTTTAGATGGTAAAAAGACATACAGTGGTTCCTCATAAGGTCCAGTAGAGGCCTTTACATGGTGGAGACGGTCGTACTCTGCAAAGCTTCTCTTCTGGTCGTTGAGCACATCCTCTGCTGGATTACTCATATGCAGATTGAATGAGATTGCCCTGAACCCATTTCTGGACATGGCATAGGGAATTTGTCCTCCAGAAATCTGAGACCTTAGATAACTCAACCAAAGCCATGAACAGCAACAAACCAATCTGTACTCTCATCACATCAAGAGTAATCTCTTCCCAAGAAAATTTTTTTTTTCCACTTTGAAAGTTGCTGTTGGCATATTTATTAGAATATATGCTAAGAACCTTCATGACCTCTTCATCAGAAAAGTGGTAAAAAAAAATTTAATCGTGGATAAAGGGGCAATTTAGATGTATTTGAACTCCAGTGGTTTGTTTCAGCTTGAAGCTCTGCATCCCTCGCTCATCAAACAACAATCCTGTAGAATAAATCTCCCTCATTTACGTTGTAATTACCGTAATGTTTACTATATCGTGCAGTATCCTGTCTGAAAGCTCTTCTGTACTTTCAGACACCATTTGAATAGTTAGAATTGTCCAATTACTTAAGGAGTTACCACACTAATTAGCTCTTGTGAGCTTCCTCGTGCAACTGTTAATCTTGCTCTGGAATTGTCAAGCTGTTACAAGGTAGATTCTGCAGCTACCGCAACCTATGCTCTGAAAGCTCTATTTCTCTGCTTTTCAGGACTTTTGGAATTTTTCATATATCTTGAATAGTTCAGGAATCAAATCCTGTCATAGAGAAGTTAGTCCTTGGAGGGTTAATTGTTTTTAGTTATAAGGATGATGGGGGGGGGAAATTATTTGTGAAAAGTTATTTCTATGTCTTGTTAGAAAATGTCACAATTATTTCAGTGCTCTGATTAACAAGTTCTTTTGAGTGGAACATGATAAAATATGTTTTAAAGGCAGATGGTCATGTCTTAGCCCCATAGCAAAAAGACTAAAATCCAGTTGATTCCAATAAAATAAGACTATATGTTCCCAGATTCTCCGCTAATGGTCTTTTGACCTACCACATCATGTTATGGTAAATATATGCAGGCTATATTCACTAACAAACTAAGCAAAAACAAAGCTTAAAAGACAAAAAATAACAAATGCTAAACTAAAAGAATGCCGTAATTAGAATAAAAAAAAAAAAGAAGTTAAATAAAGCTATTATATACCTTTTTTAGACCCGCTGGTTAACCATACAGTATGCAATCGTAGTAAAGCCTCCTGCCAAGGACTGTAGATTCCTGAACCATTAGAGATTTCTGTGTTAGATTTTTCTCCAGTTAGGGACTATGCTATTTGTATCATTTTGTCCCCGAAATTATCAGGAAGTAGTAAGTCTTGTATACAAAAACATTTGGTTTAATTTCAGAGAAGCTTTTGTACTTTAAAGGTGGTATAGTCCTTGCATTTGATTTAGGATGGCAGCTTTAGAAACATTAACTATTACAATCACTAATTACGAGATTTGATGGTTTTAATGTAAACCATAGATATTCCCATTTTCTAATTAGTGGGGTACCCACAAAGTTGCTTGAAATGAAAACATTAGATCTCTTTTATTCAAATCTCTTTCTCATAGCACCTCAAGCGATTTTACACACAAATGCTGATCTTTCTCACTAAAATATGAGAGCAGTTTCTCTAGAGCTTTTTCCACTGTTGCTTTCCAGCATGGCTGTTCCATTGTCCTTCACACTGGGAAACTCTGCTGGAGATTCTTTTTCACAGTTGGAGCAGCGACAGAGGGTTTGCAGGGTTACTTTTGTCTAGAGAGCACAAAAGGCAGGAAATGGTTTAGAAAAATCTGTTGAGGAAATCTATACCCAAAGCAAGTTTATGTATATACCACATTTTAGTGGCAAGACCATTCAAAGTGGTGTAAATGAAAAAAACATTAACGAAGAATACTGTACTTTGTGGACTTTGATTAGAGTGTCCCTTTGATTACTAGTACTACATTTATCAAAATCATTAAAATGCTTTTTCTTAAAGGGAACCATGACCCGTTTAAAAATGTCCCCGTAAATATGTAGTACATATTGTTCCCATTACCCTAAAACTTGTGGTTTGCTATACCTAAAATGTCATAATTACTAAAAGATTTATATATCCTTTGTTATATTTTTTACCCATGGAAGTCACCAGTTTTTTTCACCTGGAATGCATGCTTGATGGATCTAGAGCTATACAGTAGGACCTAGCTTACATAATTTACCCATTGCATCATAAAACAACATGGCAACATCCCTGTGGCAATATTTTATGTAAATGTATTAAAGGTAAAAAGCTTACGATATTTCTAATATATTGTAGTTATATCAAAAATAAATATTTCTGAAAGTCTATTGTTACAAATACTTGTGAATTATTTTAAGGTGAAGGCCTGGGACCCGATTCTCATTAACAGTCTGTATCTCATGTGATAAGACTTGAATGCAGGTTGGTGCTGTATGTTATCCACAAAGAGGTGGATCCAAATCCCCTTTTGTGTGTCTGATGCATTTATTTTCTTTTTTTAGCCATGCATCTGCTCTATATGGCTCATGGATCCCCTGTTAAAAACGGTGGAATTACCCATCGGAGGATGTTCCTTTAGTCTGATTTTGTCAAAAACAGAAAAAGCAGATCATAGACATCAAACATTACTAAAGCCATCCTTCTCACTTTAAGAAAATCATTGTAACCAGTAACAAGTTGCTTTACTGTGCTCAAACAGGAAAAATGTATGAAAGAGGGAAAAAATAATTAAATCTCACAGACCACTTAGTGAGTGTAGTATGGTTTTGTGTCTTTAACAAAATTAAACAACTAAATAGACATCTGCTCAGACTGGTGAGTCCGTCATTTTTGCCAGGGATTGTCAAGGAATAATCTGTTCCGTTATGCGTGGCTTCTAATAATGACCAGACACACAAGTCTCTTAAGCTGAACTCTGTGTTGAAGTGGCTTTGGGCTGTTTTAGAACAAAACAAGGCAACATAACTTGTCTTGTTTCTTTTGAAATAATTTTTACTGCTTATTTACCCACTTCACCAGCCCCAGTAATGCACCCAGCGTCAAAAGAATTATGCCTGCAAAGGAAATTTATAATTTAGTAGAAGAAAACAGATGTTTTCTTCTAAGAAATTATGAATTATGTTTTTGCTGATAAAGCAGGCATATAGTCGACATACAAAGCAAGAACAGATTCTGTTCGATTATTAATCTTCTTTTCAAAAGATTCTACTTAAAATATTTGCAACAATCTGGAAGTGCAGTAAGATAATTGCACTTGGTAAGGCTTTTTGAAATCATGAAAAATACTATATATATATATATATATATATATATATATATATATATATATATATATATATATATATATATATATATATACACACACACACACACACACACACACACACACACACACACACACACACACTCTCTTATTAATAAAATAACAGAATCTGCTCATGCTTAGTAAAATTATCTCATAACCAGATCAAACATTTCTGCAGTGAAGTCTTTTTTATTCTTTTGCTCAGCTAAAACTGCGCAAATATGGATGTCCCAGATCATTAAACAATGACATACAAAATGCCATTTTAAAATTTTGGTTTCTTTTACTAGCTATCCAAATTGGCCTTTATGAAAAATTAACTAGTTTTATTTCCACTGGAAGGAACAACCACCAACAAATATTTGGTTTGATGGAAATTTGATCTTTTTCTTTGCAGGATTATTTTATATCAGCCCTTTTCTGGGCTTTCAAGCAAGAATAAAGTTTTTAAGGTCATGCCACAACATCTCAGTTGGCTTTTGATCATTGCTCTGCTGCATAATCTTATGACGGTTGAGCTTAAGGTCACAACTGGGTCTCATAGGAGATATTTTCCCCTTTTTCCTCTATTTATGAATATTTTATCGAAGAATGATTCTCTTATATAGCAAAACCTTAAAAATGATTCTCTACCCTTTCCAGACTGATTGATACCAATCACTGTTTTTAGATGAAATTTTAGATAATCTCAGGTACTTTAATTTATTTTACTGCACCTAAAGGAAACAAAATGGCAGCCATTAAAAAAAGGCATTCTTAAAACTATGGCCAAAATAACAGATCAAAACTCCAATATCAAATAGAAGTCGACATCTGGCAAATGCCGTCTGTCCACCTTGACTCATCTGAGCATGAGACATCAGTGCTGCAGTGTCTTCCATTCATCATTGGTATACTGTCAGTGTGGAACATGGTACACGCATCAAGTTGTGCTGGAGTCAGGTCACTGCACAAATGTGGCCACAAATGGTCTCAGATTTTCTGTTGATGCTGCTCAAGTCCCTCTCCTATTCTCCCATGACCCATTAATGTCTAGAAGGGATGAAGGGATAGCTCTAGCAACAGAAAAGGATTACATTTTGCCTGTTTCTTTGTTTGTTATTTTACATTATTCTGCTCTCACTGTTCTTAGAGCCAAGTTTGGCTAACATGGCTAACTTGACAACTGTCAAAAATATTTTTGGTTTTTGAAATGATTATTATTGTTTAAAAACCAGGGTTAACCAGGACCATTTGCATATGAGGAAATGATTTACACTGGTAATGGAGGCCAACAATGTTCTTTTTGTGTAAAACATTTGGAAGACTAGAACAACTTTAACATACAACGGTTACTTATAGAGGATATGCATCATCTTGCTGCAAACAATGAAGGTTCAAAGCTTCCTTAGGAAGTACAATCTGCTCTGTCACTTCTTGTAGACACAGTTTCACAGTGGCATGTCCAGTCAAGTGTATTGTCCAGGTAAACACCAAGGTATTTATATTCCTTCACCACCTCCACTTTTTCTCCCATTATGCTAATAGGATTCATCTTGTTTCTGTTTCTTCTGAAATCTTAAAATAATCTCTCTCTAGTTTTGTTCCCATTCAGTATAAGTTGGTTATTACCACTTAATTTTAGCTTCTGGCACCAACTAATCAGATTATATTCTAAATGAAGATGCCAAGAGATCATTTATCTGCTTATAACCTTAATTTTGAAATCTCAAACTATTTCTTCAATCAAGTCCAGAAAGCCATTTGAAAACACTGACAGGAAAAGTGTTCCAGGGAAGAAAATTAATCCTAGAACAAGAGCATTTACACTGTCAGTAATGAAGATTGAATTTTATATGATCATGTATTTATAAAAAAGTTATAGAAATTATTATTTTTTTTTTCATTTTCCTAATGTTTGTTTAAAAACAGTATATTTTATCGTCAAAGGGTTATCTGTAATTGTTTCAATTAAATTGTTTGACCTTGTTTTGTGCAAATTTGTTTTTGTTTTTAATCAGTTTATATGTGTGTGCCTAGTCTGTCTACACACCTGTTTGTGAGTTAAAATTTTGTTAAAAATTGATGACTTTACATGGATTTGTAATGAATACATCAGTATATTCCTGACAGTTAATAAAAAACACATAGAAACATAGAGATCACATACACCCCCTTCTCTAAAGGATTATGTTAAATAAAAAGTTGTCAAATATCTAAGCTTCCAAACTTAAAGCTTGCCTTAGTCTATAAAAAAAAAATAAAGGTTTTGCATTATTTACAAATTTGTGACGTTAAAATACATTTCTTAGGTTCTTACTACCTAAATGATATTTTGCTTCCAGCATTCAATTGTAGGTTTTTTTAGTGAGGATACACTGAACTGGCCCATTCCCATAACATGTCAGATCCTGACACCGCCCATTCTCCAAATCCCTAATAAACACTGCAATTAGATATGTTTACCTGATTGAATTTGTTTGAAGACTATTCCTCAGACCTTCAGCAGAAACCTCAGAGCTGATTTGGCCAAGTGATGCCTAGAGGACGCCTACCAAACTTTGGTTTTAGTCAGTCATGGTAACAAAAGAAAATGTCAGCAGACGCCATGAGAGAAACCACACCAGGTTAAGCCTTTTAATACTTTAGTTGTTCCTCTTTCAAAGATGAAATTGTGGATTTCAACAAAAACGGATGTAATAGCAGCAGCTACACGTAGGTCTTCAGGGCTGCCATGTCGGCAGCTCTTGCTTTTGTCAAAGCTACATTTTCTGCCTTATACCAAAATACTATAGCATGATTGGCCTGACCAGTTATCCGTTTATGGTTCACATTCTAAGAATTAAAATGTCAAATTAGTGAAGAAAGTGGTTTTGCATGTTTTAGATGTCTCCCTGTTGCAGCACACCTAATTCTAATGTTTGCCCTTGATTGACCTCATAAGCAGCCATCAAGTGCTGCAGAAGCCTGTTAATCATTCCTTACTGGACCAGGATTAAGAACAAATGATTTAGATGTTCCGCTTGAGAGTTTCACTGCTGCCATCCTCTTTTATTTATAGGGGAACTGCTTCCTATGGTGGAGAATCTTATCCACATAACAACCAATCACTGGTGGGGGTGGTTATAGGGTTGGCCAATGATTGGCTAATACTGTAGTCGCGATGACCATCTCTGGTCAACCTTTATTTCTGCCCCCGTGAACAGGCCAACAGGCGTCCGGTTCATTTATATCTTTTAAACTAAGCTGATCAATCATGTTATTAATTTTTTATTCTCAGGTGTGTCATGATGAAAAGTACTATTTTAGACAATTATACAATCCCGCCATCTTTGACAGGATGTTTTTGAGTTAGGATGACTTACCCTGGGAGCAGCCAAAAGGAATCACATTACTGTATGAAAAAACCTTTGAAACTATGCATCAGTGAGAGTATGAAGGAAACATTCTGAGTTCGGACATGATGTATTCTTCAATTATAACAGCATTTCACCAAATTGCTGTGTGTAATCTAATGGTCAAGAAAAGTTAAACCCAAACTCTTAATCAGTACAATTTTTTTTTAAGTATACTCAAAAGTCATGTCATTCAAAATATTTCTTTGTAAAACTTCTTGTGCAAAAATTGGATTTGCATCTTCAGGACACATTTTGTTCTATGATATAATGTAACTTAATGATAGCCTGTGTAACTTAATCGGTTTCTTCGTTTTCTGTGTTTCATAGAAAAGCACCAAGACAGCAATGGAGCTGGGCAGGACATTTGGCACCCTGTTCTCTGACATCTCCTTCAGACAGAAGCTGTTAGAGACAAAGACGCAGGAGGAGTTTAAGGAGGCTTTGGTTTTCCAGAGGCACCAGCTTACTGCAGCCAACCAGCAGCCCATTCCTCTGGGAAAGAAGGAGACGGTTCCCCGCAGTCATAAACCTCTCAAGGTGGGAAACAAATATCATTTATATTGCCATGGAGTTACAAAAATAATTTAGAGATTTGGATTCGGAAGAGATTAGGAAATACATATTAGATCAAATCACCAACAATAACTCTGTTGCAGCAACATGTGCTAGTTGTTTAATGCAGCTTAAAATGTGGGGCAAAAAAGCAGACTTCTGCTAGCATTTACATATTATGCAGTGGCACTGTATCATTATGAAATATATTTAGCGAAAGGAGGGTGGAGGTTAAGCTGATCCCTGCCCTCTGCACTTGCACCACACTTGCTTCTTAAATTTGTATGTTTAAGTTTATTATTTTCCATTCATTGCTTAAACAATTTATTTATCTTTCGTTTGAACCTAAAGTGACAGTGTCTCTTATTTTGTAGTCTTCTGTTTTATTTTGGTTTATCTGGTTTGATTTTCTGTCTCTTCTTTTTCAGAATTAATTTGTGTGCCTTTGACACAGTTACTGAGATTACTTTGTATCAGAGATACCATCATATTTAGTTGGTTTTTGTCCTTTCTGGATGAATGGATGGATGTTTAGTTGATGGATGATGAAAGTTTAGTTGCACAAAGCGAAATACAATGCAAGAAGAAGCAAAAACCCAGTTAAATACAATGGTGATAAAAACCCTAATTTAATTAAATAAATTTTAAAAAGACATTGACATGTTCTACCATTAAACCTTAGGTTTCTAAATTGGCCTTGACTAGTAAGATGCAGGAGTCAGTGGCCACTCCTAAGAATGCTAAGCCAATACCATCCCTCTCCAGCCCACCACCTTGATCCATCAAATGCTAGACATCGTTAGGATCTATGAGTACCATTTATTTTGTAGTTGGTGGCTAGCTCAAGTGGTAAGTCACCCGACTTGCTCACAGGAGGTCCATGGTTTGAATAACCGTCGGGGGAATGAGCTGCAAGTGTGGGTCCTTAGGCAAGACCCTTCATGCTGATGCCTGCTTTGTAAGTCGCTTTGGATGAAGATCCCTTGACTGGGGCGTATTATGTAAATTAACATATGAATTTGCTTTAGATAAGACATTAAACTGATAGGGATTTTTCTATTCAGTATCTATAAAAGATTTTATAAATAACATATTTGAAAAATAAGTATGTCATAAATTTTGAGAATCTTTAAGCTTTGAAGTGAAGGTGTAGAACAGGCATCCCTGAATTTAGTCCTCGAGGGCCGCTGTCCTGCAGGTTTTAGAGGTTTCCCTGCTCCAGCACAGCTGATTTACATTGATAGTTGATTAACAGGCTTTTGCTGAACTGCATTTATCAGAATCAGCTGTGCTAAAGCAGAGAAACCTCTAAAACCTTCAGGACAGCGGCCCTCGAGGACAGACTTTGTGGATGCCTGGTGTAGAGGATAGGTGTGGTCCTTACCAAGATACTATTCTGACAAAGCGTTTTTGGAAAAATAAAATATGGTACAGGGGGTTGGGGTAAGCACTCCCCCAAACTATGTTAGGCTGTAATATAAAGAGAGAGGACACTTTGAAGTAACAAGGTGGCTAATTGTCCTTATTATACCGATAGTTTCTTTGATCTTCCTACTAACAGAATCAGCCTGCTCTTTCCAACTCAAGCTTTCATCACTAAGAACTCCCAGGAAATTTGCAGATGATACCTGGAGTAATCAGCCGATTCAATTTAGATTACTGTTATATCTTTATCTTTCTGCCACTAAAATAATCAAATTAGATTTCTGAACATTAAAAGATAATCTATTCAATTGAAAACATGGCACACTTTATCAATGTAATAAAGTTTAAGTGTGTGCTCATTTGTAACATTATTAAAGTCATTTATATAAATAAGGAACAGCAGTTACTGTTGTGTTTGGTAATTTAAGAAAGATAGAAATGGCTATTGAAATCTAAAGCAATGTATGCACCTGTTGTTTTCTTTTGTTTTACTGGGTATTGTTCTTAAATTGATAATCACACCTGTTGCAGTTTAAAATCCAGCCAGGTGAACTCTGTTTAGTAAAGGCTTCTCTTCCTTTAGGAGAAAAGCAAATAAATTGCAGATATAGATCAAGAAAAAGATTTAAAAAAAATATATAATCTTAAAACATGTTTTATTTTATTGAAGGGTAAATATCTGTGTATATGTAGGGTAAGAGGCTTGTTTAATTGGCCCTAGGAGGGAGTAACAGGGGCACTGCTTATTGTTTTGACAGACTATTACTTTTATGGCAAATGATGGACGTAGCTTTGGGTGGAAGACTGCCGAAACTTAAGGATACTGGCTATGGTTTCCATCCACACCCTACTCTACAGTGGGGGAGAGGTGTAAAACTTGTGCAACTTCATGATTTTACAGTAAATTCTAAAGGTCCTGTAAAATCAAAAATGAGACTAAAACAGAAAAACATGCAAATAAAACTGCTTTAAGTAGCAAAAAGCACTGCAAGGGAAGAAAAGCTGCAAACTAGCACCACTTGTGTTAGCATGCACTTGGAGCTGTCATTTTTCAGCAGAAAGTTGGGGCTCTGTTGCTATATTGTTATATTCTTTTCATTCTCTGGCCATTGGTGAGATCTCATTAACTAAAGGGGTGTTTCATTCAGGGGTTGCATCTTTCAAAGGACTGGTCTTATGTACACCAGGTTCCTTTAAGGACAATCATATAATCATGAGAAGTATCGAAGTGAGACAGGAATGATTCACCTTACCCTTCCTTCAAAACGTGCAAAGGGAGGGCACATTTCTCAGCTGTACTTAATAGTATTAGGAGAATAATGCACTGGAACATCCTTCATTACAGAGCTAAGAAGTAATCGGTTTCCAAATAAAACCATCGAGGGATGGAGCATCTGAAATTGGACACACCCTGAGATAGTTTTATAACAAACTTTCATTCTGGATCACTGATTTAAGCTATACTAGATTAGAATTAAACTGAAATCCAGTGAAACCATTGGTCTACTGCAGTGACTCCTTTTGACTTATATCAGTGTGTTGAAGGTAAGGAGGCTGCATACTCTTTACATTTTTCTTAGTTAATTTCTGTCACTTATGATATATACTACCACATAAATTCCTGTAATACATACAGATGCAGTTTGTGGTTGAAGTATGAAAAAGTCAAAGAGATGTCAATACTTTTTCAAGCCACTGTAAATGTAGCTTCTCCTAAATCTGTTCTGCCACCTTATCCTCTCATACCACCTGTCGCCCTGTCCTGCTCACTGAACTGGCTTTACTTTTTCGTCTTTTCTCTCCTCCTAATCAATCAGCATCAACTTCTGTCAGGTCTCCTCAGTGGGTAAATGACCTTACATCTCAGTCTTGTCAGAAGCCACTCCACCCCTTAGCTACACAAATGCACACACACACTCACACGCCAGAGGGGCATTATTCAATTCCATGGCACAGCATCACCTCCTAATGTTACCTTGACAGGCCGTGGCTGCTGGACATTTTCCCTCTTTTTTTTTTTTTTTTCTTTTTTTTTTTCTTTTTTATACATTTATAGTTTAGGATTTAGGTTTTTATCTCTGGGGTTGAAGGGCTCAATGTCACTCAGTGAAAAAACTCGATAAAACGTTTAGAAAAATAAATCCTGGAAGACGTGGCCGTTAGAGCAGGTATAATACAGATTTCCTCATTGTTTCCTGACATCAGCCCACCCACAACCGCAAACCACTTCCTTGTACTTCAGCGTAAAACATGCCAAATCTTTGCAGTGATTTAATGTTGTTTTTACCCGTTCAGAGTGAATGGTAAACAGGTGGACGGTTTGAGACTTTGTTTATTAAACATGAGCAAAAAAGCCGATTAGCCACCCAACTCAAACACAGCACAGACGATATAAATAAATGCTTCCATGATGTATGGTGATTTAGTGGTTAAACAGTCTGTGATGAGCAAGTATGTGTGGCCTTATAAAACTAGCTAACAAGAAGAGAAGCAAAACGCTGAGGTTGTTTGTTTTTATGTTGTTTACCTTGAGCTAAATCTCTTTGTTCTGCAAAATGCCATCAAAACTTTTTACGATGACAGATGAGGCAGGAATGATTATGCAGCTCACACATTCTTCAAGCCTTTTAGTTGGTAGTGTAAAGTCATGTTTACCAGGGAAATTTAACACTGGCTAATTAGATAATTAGCTTAATAAGCCCAATCAGGACTTCACATTTGCTTCATGTCTGGTGCACGCTCAAAGCTCATATTTTTAAAAACCGCACTCCCGTAGAATCATGTGACTGTCATCTAGGTAATACCTTTCTGATCAAATAAAAAAATCTCTAAATCCTCTATCCTCCACAGCTGTTGTCATCACTCTGTCATCCTTTACCATTCAGTCAGGGGACAGATATCTTTAAACATGTGCCCTAATGTGACCATGATGCTCCACGTACCTTGTTTTGGATAACAGAACCTCGTTAATGCAGATGACTCAAATGCATGACTTGAATGATCCTTAAGAGACCCTTATATGGAGTCACTACTGAATAAGCTGAGTCATAAAATAGGCAATTTTAATCAAATCTGTTATTTTCCGCATTTAGAGCCTCTAGATATTATGCAGCTCCTGGCCTTATGTGTTCTTAAAATTTGTCTTTTGTGACAAACAAAAGAACTAAGCTAATTAAAATAAAGGGATAAAAATGATTTGCTCCAATGCTACTCCACTCCCCCACCACACAATGACTAAACAAAAACAGTTTGCATAATTAAGGCATCGTTCTTTTTCCAACATTCCTAGATGTATTGTGTATTGACGGTATTAAAACACACATTCTTCTACAGGAAGGTTTTGTTTCACTTATATAAACCATTCGCTACCCACTTGTCTAAAGATTTGTGGCTGTTGAAGACAAATGTAAGGTGAAGGAAGTGGAACAAGTAATTCTTTTTATTTAATTCAAATGTATCAAGGAATGTTATCCAATTAAAGGCTGTTATAGTTTTGTTATTTAGTCAAATGTTTTTTGCACCGTCACATGTTCTGTGAACACACTCCCAACAGTGGGATCACAGAACACGGTTCCTTTCATTTTTTGTTAGGACAAGTGTTGAATGTGTCATCAACCTCAAATCATGGTCAAACAAATAACTGATCGCACATTGGGAATAAATTAAGAACAACTTCCATTCAAAATATTGCCAAAGTATTCCAACTCAAAGTCAAATACATTTTAGTTAAAAACTAATTAGCTACTACGTGCAAATAGAAAAATAAATAAAAATGGTAGAAAACCATAATTAATAAGATGATGCAATGATGTCACAGTTAGGCATTGGTTGTATGTTTGAGAACCAAAGTTTATGTAGAAAAATTTGGAATGAGGTCAGATTAGGGCTGGGCGATATAGCTAAAAAATAAAATCTCAATTTTTTTAGTCATCTTGGAGGATTAATTGAAGTTTTAAAAACCATGTGCATGTATTTTAAAATAGGTTTACTTTATTCAAAAATATATTGTGCAAACTCATGTATAACTGAAGAGATCAACTGGACTACAGGTCTGTAGTAGTTGCAAAAATCAAAGCAGAGTTCAACTTTTCACAGAGCTCTTGTAGTGTTTCGACTTTGTGGTTCATATTTTGGATCACAAACTTTTAACATGTGAAGGACGCCAGGCTTCTCTACTATGTAAATGGGCACCATATCGATCCCTATATGAACCGCTACAGCGTCAGTCATCTGCTTCCACCGCACACTGCACTTGTCGGTCAGCACCGCTTTAGAAAATGAGGTGGCCAGGGTTTGTGGTCTTTTCTTGTCGTGTTTGTCTTTGCCCGTGCTACCGATGCTGCCATTCCAATGCTGCGAGCCCTGCTCCCATTCAGTGGGGTGCCTTTGCCTTGCACACAACGGTAGTCTGCCCCACGTCGGCCTTGTCGAAGTCGAACCACTTCCAAATAATCAATGAAATGAGTCCCTTTTTCTCTGTACCAACTTGTCAGATTGAGCAGCGGCCATGGCATGAGTAAACACTGCAGCATCCTATTGGGCTGAAGGAGGAAAGAGGCAGCAGAAGCAAGTGTGCAAGTAAAAAATACAGAAAAAGAGACTTCCTCCATTTTACGATTTAGTACAATTTCAAATCGTGAACTTTTAAAAACATGAATTAATCAAATTAATTCGCTTTATCACCCTGCACAAGGTCAGATTAGCTTTTAGATTAAATATAGCAATTGGAAAGTGATTAATCCAATACACATTGCAAATCATATGTAGTAAAATAATATTGTGTTAAATTATTTGCAAAAATCAGAGATGGAAAACTGTTTAGATAATCGATTTATTTTTTATTTTTTTATTGTCCTGAAATTGTTCCTGACAGAATAAATAGAGTTAGGGCCTCTTTACCTTCTGTAGCTAGGTTGGTTTATGATGAGATTAAAGCTATTTGCTTGCAGACATGAGGGGATCAAACTAAATAATCGCCAATGGACTCTTTGGTGATAATTTAGCAATCAAACATAATGAGCATATCGAGGCTTGGTATAGTGGCGCAGGGGTTAGTGCGTACGACACATGTACGGAGGCCATAGTTGCTTGCTAATAATCTGTTCTTATCAGAAAAGAAAATAAGAATATGTTATTTCGTTTGTAAAAAAAAAAAAAACACATTTTTGGGCTGTATACCAATTTAGTATGTTGAGGGCCTGGAGCATCTACAATGCTAATTCCCTTCTAGCTGGTTCACACATCACATAAATCGCAACAATTTCTGCCAGATCTTCCCCTTTCAAGAACTCCTGATATCTGGAGCTTCTTGGGAACAATCATCAGGGGAGATAATCCTGCTGTGTGTGATGTCTTCAGGGTTGTCAGGTCTGCTCTGTAGTATGCTGCAACCTCCCAGGTCACAAATCGGAGAAGTCCAACCTGTAGGATTGTCTTGGGCTGATATCCTGTATTGTGGGTTGTCCTCCAAGCAAAGCACGCTCAAATCAGATGCTGGAGTTTTAAAGGCTGAACGGGTAACACTCCACTAGGTTACCATAAACACCAAAGGGATAATTAGTATATGCTTTACGTACAAAGAAAAGTGATGAGTGCTCCGAATGCTCTACTAAAACTATTTTGTAAATAGATTGTGACAATAAAAATGTTTACAATTAATACCTATATTAACCTAAAATACTTGGCAGTGAAAAAGCTTTGATTTTATATTCTGTTATTTACAGCTTTTATCATCTACAAAACTCTTTAAATTCAATTCCACGCACTGCGTAGGTTTTTGAAGTTTCATTATCAAATCATTTACTGTAGGTGAAAAAAAAAATCAAAAGACAAGGCAGGATCATGGGAGATGTAATATAGCCTGTCATGAGGCACTAAAAGTTCTTCATAAATTTAACAACTTTCATCCTAAAAATATGTTTACCTTATAGAAGGTATAGAAGAGGTTGGATATAAATAAGGACATAAATAATTGGCTGTCTAGCTCAAATTGTAAGTCACTCGTCCTGCAAACAGGATCCCTGCTGGGGGAATGAGCTGCCAGTGTTAGTCCTTAGACATGACCCTTCACTGCTTTGGGCATTGCCCTGAGGTTCTGAGTTCAGCCCCACTCCCACGGACCCTTAACCCCACACTGCTCCCCGGGCACTGCACAATGGCGGCCCACTGCTCCCGAAGGGTTAAATGCAGAGAGAGAGTTCATTTCTTTGCTCTGTACTTGCGACAGTAAAATGACAATAAAAACACAGAAAAAAAAATTGTTAGAACTGTAAATTTACAGTCATTTATACTATTTTTCAAGGCTGAACTTTTAAAAGTTGAAATTGTCCAGTGAGCTGTTTCCAAACGAAATTTCTTTCTGTTTTACACTTGTGTAAACAAAATGAAAAATAAAATCAGTCTAAAGAAAGTAAATGGAAAGTTAATCTTTATCAAAACGCACTAAATTTTGCATTCCCTCATTGATTTTGCAAGCATACAGCATACAAAACATTTTATAATGGAAGCCATTACCTGAATAAAAAAACCTACATGAACAAATGCACACTTTAAACTCGCTGTTAATTTTTTATATTAGGTACAGTCCACCACAAAGATACCCTTCCCTGGAAAGTAATTTCAAGTGAATATCTTCAAACATCAGAATGTTTTTCAGTTTTCTTTTTAGTCTCATCTTTTTATGTAGGCTTAATTAATCAGAGGTTTGTCTGAGCTCATGTTGTGACATGTCGAATATTTAAAGGCTCCAATCTGACATGCTGTTAATTGGTCATTTCTGAGGCTTGTAACTCTAATGAACTTCTTGTCTGCAGTGTTACAAACTTTGTCTCCTGGGGCACATCTTGTGAGACATGTTTAATCACAGCTTTTTTGTTATGCCATTTAAACATTTTAAAGGTTATGTAGCTCTAACTGACTTTGAGAGTCTTAAATATTTTATATTAACTCTGTATGAAATACTGTTAAGTTACTTGCTTTGATAGTGGAGCCAAGTCGTCTGTAGATAATGTTTAGGAAGCTAATGCATACTTTAGAGCATAATTAGATTAAATAAACAGATAAAAAATGGTTTAATAAACCTTAACTTTCCAGTTTACTCATGACAATTAAGAATATTTTACAGAGAAACATTTAAATAAAATCCTGTTCTCGTAAAGCTCAGTCTGCCTTAATGAGACAGCCCTGGCACATGACTTCAATCAGTTAATTAATGTAGATGCATACAGCATAACAAATACTGACCAAAATCCCTAACAGTGGTTTTAGAATTTAAATTCACCTGAAGCAACAGTTGAGACTCATTGTCTGTCCATGAAAAAGTTTGAGTCCCTACCATTCTGAAAGTTTATTTAGTGAGGGTGTCCTTCTAAAGAGGGAGTTTTTATACATCTTTTTGACTTTCAAAGAACATACAGGCTACTGAGTGGTGATGCAGGGAAATTCCAGTTTCTAGTTTTTCTAGTTGAGTGTTGTGCAAGGAGATTGTCATCTAGATCTATTGACGAATAAAGAGGTTGTTTTTTTTTTTATGGATCTCTGTTAGCTTATAGTCTGTTTGTTTTCAGTTTGACTAAATCAACCCTTGTTTTAAACTGAGTGAATTACCTCTTCCTGCATGGTCTGTGACGACCTGTTTACAGTAGATGTTTGTTATGGTTAGCTTCCTCATGCTCATCTTGTCAAGGATGCTTCCATCTGAGTGATAGGTCTCTGGTGGTAGCTCCTCATTAACCAGGTTGTTTCACTCTCCAGGGCCCTTACTTTATAGGGACCTGTTCTGGAGTATGTCTTTTGAAAGCTTCCTTTGATTGTAGAAAATTGGTGCAGTATGATAATCCAGAATTCATTGTGCCAGCAGTGAGTGATTTTGTTCATGCTGTTATTTGTCATAGAAAATAGTTTTAAGATATAAGTGAGAGAGAATACATTAGAAATTGATCTGTTTGTTATCAAGAATGAGAATAATGTGGAATGGTCCTGAACGGCTGCAGCCTGTCAACAGTTGGAGTGGGGTTTCCCCCTGTAACCACTACCTGCTGTTGGCAGCGCCCTACGTCTGTTTGTGGTCGCTGAATAAGATGTAAAGCTTTCACTATGTGTGTTTAATACCTGCACTTGTCAAAATCTTTTGTTTTTCTATACATTTTTACATTTTATGCTAATGTTGGTATTTTATAATCTGTCGTCATAGTTTCTCTGAAACTTAATTTAACTTAAACATAGATATAAATTAGCTAAATTTGATCCATATATTAATTCAACATGTGCTTGTTGTACATCAGCAGAAGCAACACTTATACATTTACTTGAACTTGTACTAAGAATGAAGTTTTCTGGAATATGGTCATCCCACTTAAGTCTGTACATATAATTTAATATTGTATAAATTATCTACAGCTTTCACTGAAAATCTAAACAATTATTACCAATAATCATTCAACTACAAATAAAACATATTTCAGTTAAGAAAATGTATCTTGTGAAACCCAACTAAACGACGGGGAAATTAAAATAGTGAAAAAGTCATTAGCAATAAAATGATGGAATGAAATCACAGTTTTGCATGGATTTTTTGGTTGAGAAGTTTATCTGAAAGAGTTACGAATCAGGTCAAATTGGTTTTTATACTAATTTAGAGCAATTGGATTGGGGTCACACATATTTGTGATGCAAATCCCCATGTAAATAAAACATTATTTGGCAAATTAATAGCTTACTACATTATTTTCCCTATCAGAAACCAATAATCATTTGTATAATTGAATCTTTATCTTCTGTGATTTTTTTCTAGGGGAATAATTAGAGGTAGAAATCCATTAGCTTGTTAGCTACAAGGGGCATTCAATGACTAATGCCCCTGACCCACTTCCACTTCTTTGATCTAGCTGTAATTTTGCATGTGCAATTATTTACAGCTCTATAGATTAAGTGGCAAATTACAGCTCTGAACTAATTGTATTTTCAGATTTACAGGTGTTTAAACTGAGTCTGAAATGGAGCCTATTGTGTCGAGCAGTAATCCTTTTTATTATTATTTAAAAGGTCGCTCACCACGGGAGATAAAAGTAACTTATAATTATGATGCTCCATCATATATCTTTGTTAAACCTTTTTGCTTTGGTCTATGAAGACAATGAAGCTAATGGCTAACAACACAAGAGGGCTTGTGTAAAAGACACTTTGGGCATATTTTAGTAATCAAATGCAAAGCTTATTTGGAAAGACATAAACCTTATTTTTGTATTGGGTTTTAAACTTTATAAGCAGCTCACAACGTTGGGTTAGCTACCATGGGGTCGCTATGAACTCTTGTTGGTTTGCTTTACTCAACAGTAAAACAAATTACATGATCACAAGTCCCCCAAAAAAGTAACTTGTTTAGCTGGACACCCTCTCTCTTACTTTTGCTAGACCTGTTGATCCCTGTTTTGGAAAGCTGTGGGAGCCCCGATGTTCAGGAAAGCTTAGTAGCGTATGCCCAGGTTATGTTTTCTGGGTTGGGATTGGCCTAGCTGAGACACTGGTTGAGTCCTTTCAGATACTTCATGGTTCTTCAGTCTCTCAGATACATTTAGCTCCAATTCAACTTAAAAGGAAATTTGCAGTCAGTCTGTTTTGCAGTACTCTGGTTTTGAGAGTAGCCTGTAGAATGAAATCAGTCAATCAATCAATCAATCAATCAATCAATCAATCTTTATTGTCAACTACAATTTACATTGCAATTGAAATTTCAGTTTCAGTAAAAACCATTCATCACAATACATCACATAGATTGGGGGTGGGGGGGCTGAGAGAGGGAATGGATGAACAGAAGTCCATTCAGTCTCTGTTGTTCCCAAAATGGCCTCCTCTCCCTCTCCTCTCCCCACAGAAGGTGGGGGTTGCAAAGCCTTTAAACCAAGCACAGGGTGGGGGCATTACAGGTCCTTGCGAGTTTTTAACTCTACCTTGGCAGTGTGCTGCTGAGGGGGGGGGGGGGGGGGGGGGTTTATCTCATTTTGGAGACCATAGCAAGGTAATTTTTTTTTTTTTTTTTTTTTTTATTCAAAACTTTAAAAAATCAGATATGTAATCAATGCCATCAAAATAAAATTCATGAAGTCTGGAAATTATTTTTGATGTTCTTGATCAAGCGTTGCCACAAGTTTAAGATATTTTTTTTTTTGTTTTATCTCTTTGCTGGTCTACAAATTCATATTGTTCTGAGTAAACAAAAAAAGCTGCTTGTTTGGTAAAGATGCATGTTTGCAGTTGTGTTTTCTTTTGTTTTGTTTTTTTTATTCAAAAATACTCAATAAATTTTCTTAAAAGCAAGAGTTGAAGGGCGATGTGACCGAGAACCGGGACGGCAACAGAGTGAATAACTCCGAGGACAGCGTTCGAAATTTCCTTTAAAACCCTTGTAAAAGCTGTAAGTAAGGCTCGAAAGATACAACATTGATATGTCTAAAGCAGAGGTCTTCAACAGGGGGTCCGTGACCCCTAGGGGGTCCGCGGAGGTACTGCATGGGGGTCACGAAACTATTGGTTGATTTATTTTTTTTTTTTTATATTCCCTCCTGAATTGAAATGTCTTTGGGCTGTTTGTTAACATCGGTGCATTTCATGGATTCCAACATAACCTCTGCAAACTTCGGATGCTCCACAGTGGAAAGATCAATCTCTTCTCAACACCTCAACAAGCTAAAATTATCTACAAGACTCTTCCAAAATAAAAACAGCAGATGCCTTTGATCAAGTGAGTCATGATAGAAAAATGGTTAGGAAACAGGTAAGCCGATAAGAGATTTTATGTGGCTATTCCTGCTCCAATAGAGCTGATCAATGACCAGACCATAAGCAAGATCCAGAAGAGGATTGGGAGAACATCTTGTGGTCAGATGAAACGAAAAATAGAAATTTTTGGTAAAAACCTAACTCGTCATGTTTGGAGGAAGAAGAATGCAGAGTTGCATCCCAAGAACACCATACCTACTGTGAAGTATGAGGGAGGAAACATCATGCTTTGGGGCTGTTTTCTGCCAAGGTGACAGGACGACTGATCCGTGTTGAGGGAAGAATGAACGGGGCCATGTATCATGAGATTTAAGCCAAAAGCTCCTTCCCTCAGTGAGAGCCTTGAAGATGATCCTAAACTACTGCCTGGGCAACAAAGGAGTGGCTCCGTAAAAAGCATTTAATGGTCCTGGAATGGCCTAGCCATTCTGCAGACATCAACCCCATAGAAAATTGTAGAGGGCGTTGAAAGTCGGTGTCGGCCAGCGACAGCCCGAAACATCACTGCTCTAGAGGTGACCTGCATGGAGGAATGGGCCAAAATACCAGCTGCAGTGTGTGCAAACCTGGTAAAGACTTACAAGTAACGTTTGACCTCTGTCATTGCCAACAAAGGTTATATTAAAAAGTATTGAGTTTAGTTATTGACCAAATACTTATTTTCCTCCATAATTTCCAAATAAATTATTTAAAAATCCTACAATCTGATTTCCTGGAATTTTTTTCCTCATTTTGTCTCTCATAGTTGAAGTGTACCTATGATGAAATATACAGACCTCTTTCATTATTCTAAGTAGGAGAACTTGCACAATCAGTGGCTGACTGAATACTTTTGGCCCCATTGTATTTTAGATGGTTTCCTTGGGGACAGCCAACTCTGTTGAAATTATTGAGAATGTTACCTTGCACCCAGATTGAAGTGACAATGAGTGATGACCTTGAGCCTGAAACACATCTGCTCAGAGCGTTTTTCATTGATTCCTGGCCAAAATTCTTTATATTGGAAACATTTCAATGTTTTTCTCCCTCGTGTTTTAGCAAGAGAATCTGAGTATTGGTGAGAGCAAAGATGAGCAGTACGATGAGCTGAGGAGAGGCGTCTGATATTGAAAGATCTACATTGTGAATTTGAATCAGATATTAATATTTTTCTGATTTTTGATCCCATAATTATTCCTTTTGAAATAAAAGCTCTTTACAGTTCTGGTAACACAATGAGAGTTTGATCCTTAAGAAACGTGAGCCCAACATGTCTGATGACAAAGACTCCACTTTAAGCGGGTGGATGCCTTTAAAGCACATTGGAATACATTAGGCAGCCTCCTCTGTGCATGACCTGCTGGATGTAGTGAAAACAAGCAGTCCTGACAGTTACTCCAACATTCAGAGGGTTCTTATCTCATCCCTTACTCTGCCTTTAAGCAGTGTTGCATGTGAAAGAGAATTTTCACATCTGAATATCATCAACAAGTACAGATCCTGTCTATTTGACTCTGGCCTTTCATCTCCAATGCAGATCCTTTTGTCTAAGTTCATAAATGCCTTTGACCTCTAAATCCATCTGATGACTTGTGGATGCAAACAGCCAAACCAGGGAAATAGTAGTCCCGCTACATCCATATCTTCTGCTGTTTCTGGGATAGAGGAAGACATTTTGAAGATAGCGAGGATGATGATGTCGACATTCTGTTCGATAGCCAGAAGCTTCAGTGCTTTCAGATAGTAACTCCTGGTGCTTAGAAAGCAGATATTTGCACATTTAGTTTTCAGAGCTTGAAATGCAGTCATGTTGTAAGAAAATGACAAGCTTTATTAAATATGCTGTCCTTTCTTTTATTTTTAGTTGAAATTTAAATCCATTTCACATTATCTCTCTATCCATCTTTTTTGTTGCATTTGCGAGATTGTTAAGGAAAAATATGTTTAAAAATGTAAGGACTGACTGCTGCTGCCATTTTTTTTTTAAGTTGAACAAAGCAAATTGAAATATTGTAAACGACATTAAATTAAAATAAATTACAATCACCATTAATTCACACAACTTTTCTCTTAGAATTTTTTATTAATTTAAGTTCAAATGTTAAATAAACTCTTTAACAGAATTTATGATAGGCCTCCATAATAATTTTAGTTTTTAAGGTCATCCCTAAAAATTGGTCATTTGTTTAGTTTATTTCTACCATGCATCCTTGCAATTAGACTGTTCCCATAAATTCTTCCTTATTACATTAATATTTGCTTAAGATTACACATTACTTACAAACAGATTATCTGTTTTTGCTTTTCTCCCTAATATAGAAATGTTTCATTAAACATCTAGTCGCTGCTCATGTGGCAGATATATCTAAAATTACTTTAATTACTTATAAATATAATAAAAGAATTCATCTGTATAAATGAGTAATAAGCAATAATGTACTTTTTTGTTAGAAGAACTGAAGAAAGGCCATCTGAAGAATTGAAGGTATAGATTTAAATTGAATATGGTGTGAGTCACTTACCATGTATATGTTTTTTTTTTTCTTGTTTACTTCCATGTACATCCATGTGAAAATCTTCGAGTTTTGGCTTAGCCCCACCCTGTTCATAAAATAAAATGCAAACTCATGCCTCATTCCTCCTCTACCTGCTTTATGTTTATTACTGGCTCAAAGGCTTCAGTAATTGACAAACCTGCAACATAAATATGTACATTATTTATTGCATCTCAAGTGCAAATGTACACATCGGTCCTCTCGAGTGTGGAGAGATACAATATGTGCATTTATAACATACTGTTGTACAAGGGACAAAGACTGAGGTTCCTCTGAGGATCCTTGGGCTCCTGGCTTTCAGTGAATGCTCCAAAATAAAAGTTACAAATTTCAAACAAAGCGTACCTAATGTTGAATTCAGTAACAAAGTATTAGTTTTAGGCCAAAGTTAAATTGTTGTGTGTAACATATAGTAGAGAATTTTCGAGAATTTGTGAAAAGACCTGCCCCTCCACTTAAAAAAAAAAAAATGCACATGCACAACTCTGTACCCACTCCCAAGAGCAAACGTCTGTTGAAACATGTGCGAGAGCGTGCACAAGCCCATTTCTCCTCGTGCACGCTCTGTTTAAAAGTCGCTGTTTGCATCGTTCATACAAGCTTCCTTTCCAAAAAACGTTTGCGATCTTTCCACTTTGTCAGACTCTCCACCGATAAGTGAAAATGGGGATCAGTACGCAGGACGGCCTTAGGTAAACATTTACCAGAATGATTGACAATTAGAGGACCACTTATTTTGATGATCCACCCAGAAAAAGAACATCCTCCACTATACCTTTAAGTTTCATGTAGTAGTGCGGTCTTGTAAAGCCATCTGCTAAATTTAGTGTCATCCAGCCATTTGGGGTTATGTTCATATTTAGTATTGCATCTTCTAGAGAGATGCTCTGACAGTATTGCATCTTCTAGAGAGATGCTCTGACAATGTGCTAGCAACAATGCTAGATGGCTGTGCCTCATCTAGGCTAATTTGAATAAGCTCAACTCAGTCACAGTGTAATTTGCAATAAGTTCAGTAAGTGAACTTTGTGTCACTTCCATGTCTTAAAAAGAAGAAAGATCCAAACCTTTGTGTGACATGTCCCGTTATTTGAGGAAGTTAGTATTAATTGGTAGAGAAAAGGCAGTAGCTGTTGGGGTTTGAATAATAAAACAAACAAAAAAAACATGTTTTGAACAAAATGTGTGGCAATTGCTATTTCAATCAGGCTTGAAATACATTGGGCATAACCTCACAAGTTCTTACTCCAATTAGTTAAGTTTTTTTCAGACACAATCATACATTCATACAGAACCAAGTCACATTGTGTCTACACCTACATTATTGTTACTTAAAGACTGAGGCTTAGGCTGAAGCAAAAGCTTATGAATGCCTTCTTCATACAAAATTAGGCTATACTTCACTTAACAACAATAAATGGTTCAGGAACATTACAAGAAAATATACCTCACTTACAAAGATTATTTTGAAATATAGGTTTCAATTTTTTCTTCCTAACTGCATTTTAAAGTTTTCAGTTACTTATTTCTTGACTAGTCATGTTCCTCCAAAAGATGATGCTGTTTTGTTATGTATTTATTTTTGTCAAATATGCACATATGAGGTCATGGAAGGGGAATGGAGGTAGAGAGGTGTCATCTTTTTTTTTTTGGTCTACATGCAGTTTTTGCTAGATTAACCTATTGGTGAATTTAGATTAGGTTGATAAGGTTAGGGATTGGTACTAGTAAAATTTATTATAGAGCTTTCACCTTAGTTTTGAACGGAATAAAGATTTAACTTGTAGAGATTTTTTTTTTTTGGGGGGGGGGGGGGTTGGGGGGGGCGGCAGGGGTTGGTTTCTTTTTAATGCCAGCTACTGATCTGAAGGGGTTGTGCAATTATTTTACCTACTTCCCCGTATGACATCAGTTTGTAAATAACTAATCCTGAGACCTTCTGTGAAAAAGGAGCTGAGAATGCCGTTTGTTCACTGATATGCTCTTAGAAATCTATTTGTTATCATGAAACAACTGTACTCACTCAGACTTGATGTACTAATCAGGTCACTTTTAAAGGGATTTATTAATACTTGAATTTTTTTAGGGGTATCACTGTAAAGTAGGCTGAACAGAAATACACCCCACACTCTTCAACAGTTGTGAAACTTTTTCCCACATAGTTGTCAGTTACTGTCTTTATCTACCACAATCACTTCAAATAAACACAAACGGATTTGTAATCAAGATGACAAAATAAGTCCTAATTTCTTCTTATTTACACTTGTGTATACAAAATGACAAAAATAAATCTGTCTAAGGTGTATGTAGCAATATATATAAGTTGTGTCGCCGTTACTGCTTTTTACACTTTATGGCACAGTCATGGCGTTTCCTCAGTGAGAGATGTGTCCTTGAGGAAAATCTAACCTTTCCCTTTCTCTTCGCAGTGTAAAGATTTCTTCAGAGCCGGTCGAGGGATTTATGAGGACTTGCGTCGCAGACTGCCTTTCTACCCTTCTGACTTCACAGACGGTAAGCTGGACCTGGACTTGTAGAGAAAGTGAATCATTTTTGTTGTTATGCCCCAGCGGGGTGTTGCTGGCAGCTCCTCATTTATCTTTCACTCTCTGCCACACGTACGGTCAGAGTAAAAAGGAAGTATGACATATTTTTAACACTTGGGTTTTACATATCTATGTGTCAAACCTTATTTCTTTTTTTTTTTTAATAAGAATCAAAATCGATTCACTTTTTTAGGTACATATGTATGCTATATATGGTTTTGTGTCATAAAAGGCATATCTCCCAGCCCCTATATGCGTCCTTATGTTCAACAGTAATTACCCAGGTCATCAACCACAAGCATTTCCCTACACATTGCTAGTGCGGTCGCTAAAGGCTGCATCTTTTATTGAGTCGTCAACTCAGACTCTTTATCTGCTGTATGGGAAAACGGTTCCTGTCCAGCTTATTCACACATGCTGAACATATTAGCCACAAAAAGCAAGACAGCCCTTTATCTTTTCGTAGTCTCTTAATGCATTTAATTATTCCACTGTAACAAAGTCAAGATATATCTGACATGTGATTTTCATCAAATATTCATCATCTTATGAAGGTCACAGGAATCATTGATCATATTAGAGTCCAATTAAAATGCTCTAATCCAACACAAGTTATTCATCTTTTAGATAACTGTTCTTAAAAAGTGATGGATTACTAACAACTAAAACAAATTGCTCCTGTTTTCAAAGGGGAATTTAGTTGTGTGAGCCACAGTAGAGCAGTTTAACCCACACATAGGAGGTTTCTGAGTGCAGAGAAAACTAAATAATGAATTCTTGTAATGTTTTTGTCGTTTTTAAATTAAAGGGCCGAGCCTCCTCCGCTTCATTATGAGATGCATATGACTCATGTGTTTGTGTTTCTCTCCCTTCAGGTATAGTTGGAAGTAATAAAACCCTGCTGAAGTACATGACCACAGCCATCTTCCTCTACATTGCCATCCTCCTCCCTGCTATCGCTTTCGGCTCCCTCAATGATGAGAGTACCCGTGGCGAAATCAGTATGAGCACACAGTCAGGATTCACATACCCATGACCTCAAAGATAGACTGAGAAAATGAAGTTCCTTTTTTTGTTAAACTGTTTTTTCTCCTATAACCATGGAATCTGTGACTTTACTAATATGATTTATATAGGTTTTTTTGTGTGTGTTTGTTCTATTATTCTGTTCATAGTATCTGTGATTCTGAAAGCAACATTCCAATTCTGAAACCATCTTTCACCACATGGTTTCTATTTAGCTACTAACAGTGACATGTTTATTACAGCAGCAGAAACAAAAGCTAAAAAGGTCAAAGAGTATCATAACCTGGTAATAATCCATAGCAATGCACGGGTGCATTAAGCATGTGCACACCACATATAATATAGTGCACTGGTCAATAAAAAATAATGACCAGATGTCAAAAGTATTTCTTTTTTTTTATTCAAAAATTAGATTTTTGCTTCTTAATGCAAATGTTTTATTAGTTTGCAGATTTAAAGCTGCTTTACACACATTTTACATATAAAGCCTGCATTACTCATTCTTTTAAAATGGGATTGTGTTGTTTTTCTTTTTGTTTTGTTTTTTTCAAACAGTTGTTTATCATTGTGGGAAGAACATGCAGCAAGTATTTCGAGTTATTTTGTGGGTAAAAATAAAAGATAATTGCCTAATAACATTCCCTGTGTAGAAAGTGAATTACAAGGTTCCTTCTGCTTCTGCTCAACTGTGCAAAAGAACCTTACAGGCTTTCATGCATATTAATCAGGACCTTTCCTTGTGGTGTTGTGTGCATGTCTCTTCTCTGCCCAGATGTTCGGAAGACTATCATTGGCCAGAGCATCGGTGGAGTCATCTACTCATTATTTGCTGGCTCCCCTTTAGTTATCCCTCTCACCACTGCTCCCCTTGCCATCTTTATCAGTGGTAAGTTTTCCTTCTTTCCATTAGCTTGCCTCAACCACAAAGCACTTATCTCTCACAGTTTTAGACAGCGGCAAGTCAGAAAACTATGCATCCAGCCTTAAGGGATTGTGTTAAAACTTCTCTCATGCTGATCTTATTCCTTTTCTAACAAAAACTCATCACTGTTCTAATGGGAAAACACGTTCATACCCAAAACCATGTTCATATACTGTTAATGAGTTTCCCATGTGTAGTTGAGACAAAAATAGATGGGTAAAATAAGATTTAAACATGTTTTTCTTATTCTATGTTAAGCCAGTGGTTTATTACATTATATTCCCATCAGATGTAAAAGCCAGGTTATCCACACATACTGTGCAATCAAACTGAAATTGCTCCATAAAATTAAGTCGTGAGAAAACTCAGAATTCCAGATCATTTTCAGTTAAATACTAGGCAGGCGGTTAGAGCAGTTTCATCTTGTTTTTTCTGAAGTGAATTAAGGGTTTTCTTGTCTCTGTCTTTGGGACTATTGTTGTACCTAAAAATCCAAACCCTTTTCATCTTGAGTCATTTGAAGTCGACCAGTCAGTTATAAGACAGCCCACACCATGTAATCACCACCTGTTAACTTCACCTTTGGCATAATATTTTAATGATGATGTGCAGGGGGGTAATCTAATGTCACTCCTCAGATGTGAATGTTATTCACCCCACTGAAACTTATTCTCTCTTTATATTACTGTTTTTTCCAAATCTTCTACAGCAAACTAAATGTATACATGGCTATTTGAAGATGTTGGGCTAAAAATGTTCTAATTGTCATATTTACTTCAAAATTACTATTTGGGATACATAAAAATTCTTAAAGGTATAGTGGAGGATGTTCTTTTTCCAGGTGGATCATCAAAATAAGTGGTCCTTCTAATTGTCAATCATGCTGGTGAAATGTTTAAGTAAGGCCGTCCATGTGCTCATCCCCATTTTTACTTACCAGTGGTGAGTCTGGCATAGTGGAAAAATTGCAAATGTTCAAAGTAAGCTCGTATGAGCGACGCAAACAGCAGCTTTTAAACAGAGCGTGCCCAAGGAGAAATGGGATTGTTCATGCTCTTGAGCGTGTTTAATAGGCATCCCTCTCGGGAGAGGATACAGGGTTGTGCATGTGCATGTTTTTTTTTTTTTTTTTTTTTTTTTAGTTGGAGAGGGCTGGTCTTTTCAAAAATGCACAAAAATCCTCCACCATACCTTGAATTACTTTGTGATACTGGCCAGTACTGTACTGGCCTTACTGGACTGAAACCTACAGAGTAAATACAGGAAGGATGCGTGTTTCACTAGTGTTTTATTTTTCTTACTGTGTTTGACTGGTGTAAATTTAGACAATGCTACACAGCATCATTGCCTCCAAGTTTTTATGAGCATCAGATATCTGTTGAAACAAAAAAATGTGGTTAGCTTCTGGTCTACTTACTATATTAGCTAGAGCTAAAAGCATTTGCAGATGCTAACTTGAAATCAAATCGGAAGATAAAGAACAACACTTTAAATTGACAGAGAAGTATCTCTCAGTTGGTGTAACACATCGTTCTTAATATATCTGCGGAAATCTTTTGATGGTGATGCAAACAGCCTCAGTTAGAAACGGAGTTCTTCGTGGGCTCTGGGTTAGCACATCCTTGCAGCAAACGCACAAACACCAGCTTATTTGGCCAACTCTCTCCTCTACCTCGGTTTGGTTCTTCTCATCTTCATTACCTTGTGGTTTTCATTAATTTCATCACACTCATACCTGTTTTTACGAAGACCTTGAATATGTCATTTACCAAGATTGCATTGCAGCTTAAACAACATAGCAAAGGTTGTGTACCGTATTTTCACGACCATAAGGCGCACCGTACTAAAAGGCGCACTCTCAGTTATGTGTGCCATTTCTGTATTTAACACACACATAAGGCGCACCGGACTATAGGGCGCGTTTTTTTATATACAGGTACATGTCCTCTACTACCTTTAAATACCTCTACTGCGTATTTAAAAATACAGCGGGGGCAAAACTGAGTATGACTGTGTTTTATTCATGTATTTATTACAAAGTATTAATCAAACCTGGGAGCTGGCCGTGAGACAGACACATCGCAGATGACAGAGCTGTGATCACTCCTAAATTAACTTAAAATCCTGAAACCTGCCAACGGAATATGTTCGCTTTTATTACCGGTATCCTGGTGCCTGCAGTTTAAATTATTTAGATGAAAAACACCTGCCAGCCACCGCGTGAACCCGGAGGCTGCCCAGCCTACAGGCTGCTGTTGAAGGGATTTCTACTGTCGGTGCACCGCTGGTATGTGGGGGTCTGAGCGCCTCCGACAGAAATAGATAATCTGGATGAACTGACTGCAATTATTAAGTTTTCAGGTGGACTTTCTCACTTAAAAACATATTAAAACTACTTTATTCCCCCTGATCACAGCAAATATAGCTGCAAGATTTAGATTATTTAGATGAAAAAACACCTGCCAGCCACCGCGGTGAAGAGGAGGAGACCCGGCCCAGAGGCTGCTGTTGAATTAAGTTTTCAGGTAGAAAAATAGAGCGGGAGCAAAACTGAGTATGTTTGTGCTTTATTCATGTATTTATGACAAAGTATTAATCAAACCCATCAAAGTCATCATCCTCTGTTTCTGAATTAAACAGCTGCGCTAAATCAGACATGCCAATTTCCCCTTCTTCACTGTCAGAGTCACTTTCCGTGCCGGGCGGCTCCACAGAAATAATGCCGGCTTTTGCGAAAGCTTGAACAACAGAGCCAGCAGACACGTTAGTCCAAGCATCTACAATCCATCCGCAAACTGTGGCGTAACTTGCCCGGCGCTGTCTTCCACTTATCCTGAAACTGTGGTCTCCGTCGGTCATCCATCGCTCCCACGCCGCTCGCAGCCTTACTTTGAATGGCCGCTTCACACCGATGTCGAGCGGTTGAAGTTCCTTTGTCAGACCCCCCGGGATAACGGCGAGCACAGCGTTTATTTTTTTTCACCATGTTTTTCACATCAGCTGTGAGATGGGCACGCATGGAGTCACATATTAAAAGCGATGGTGATGCGTGGAAAAAACCACCTGTTCTCCTCACATACACCTGCCTCAGCCACGCTTTCATCATCTCCTCATCCATCCAGCCTTTTTCATTTGCGTTAATATCATATGTCATCAGAGCGCTGTGTCTGTCTCGCTGTCAGCTCCCAGATCAGCTTCTCTGATTGGTTGATGTGGCACGTCCAGCAGCAAAACTTCAATTTTTCCATCTCGAGCAGCAGCGCGGTTGGCGGTGCGTCAGATGCTTAAACGCTCCCGACGCGCTGCGCCTGCTGCTCAAAACGCGCTGCGGGACCTTTTGCTGCACCTATACGCGCGTCAACCATTGACTTTGCATGTAAACTCGCTGCTTCTGCTGCACCTGCTGGGTCCGGTTCACACCGATGTCGAGCGGTTGAACAGCGAGCACAGCGTTAATTTGTTTCCCCATGTTTTTCACATCAGCTGTGAGATGGGCACGCATGGAGTTACATATTAACAGCGATGGTGATGAGTGGAAAAAAACCACCTGGTCTCCTTACATTCAGCCACTCTTTCATCATCTCCTCAATGAGGTGGTCTCAAAAGTCGCAGTTACAACACACATAGGGCGCACCGCACCAAAGGGCGCACCGCACATTTTGAGGGGAAAAAAAGACGTTTAAGTGCGCCTTATAGTGGTGAAAATACTGTAATTTAAAGAAAAATCAAAATTCATCAAAACTATTCAGCTTAGAGTATTTTTACTGTATTTACATTGAAAATATATAATGTAATTATATATTTATATAAATGTAATTAACACAAATGTGACAAAAATGTTATCTAAATTTTACTTAATATTCCTGCAAACATAATAAATTTCCCACAACTGTTATAGCCATTACCTACTACAAACATAATAAGTGATATTAGTAGGGCCAAATATAATAACTATTACGTTTGCATAGGTTTATTACTTCTGTGGGAAAGTTGTGTTTATTTGATTGTTGTTGTATACTGATACTACTGTTGAATCTGTTTCATTGGCGCAAAGAACTTCAGATTGCACTGCGCTATGAACAGAGCCGTGTAAATGTGGGATAACAGGGCTGTGACATACCAGTGAGTTTTATTGCTCTGGAAGCCTAAACTGAAAAAAGAAAAATAAGGCCATCAAATTATTCCTGCTGGATTTTTTATTTATGCATATTCAGCGCTCTTTGATGCACCAAACAGGACATTCACAGAACTTTTTTAAAGGACACTGACATTTTTCTTTTTTTTACCATAGGCTATACATCAAAATGCAACTCTTAACCTTATAAATGTTTTTATTTTAAATCCGATTTTTTAAACTGAGATAGAAGAGTAGCTCGTACCAGAAGAGCTGATCTTGTTTATTAAATAACCACTGCTTACGCAGCAGGCCGAGATTCTAGAAGAGCCCAAAACTATATAAAATTAAAATTCATTTAATCTCTAATTCAGGTTTTTCAAAATCTATTCAGTTATGTATGGCAATATAAAATATAAAAGGAACTTTTCTCCTTTTTTCTCTAGGCATATCAAGTAATTTTGGGGGACACTTTATTTTCTTATTGTGGTTTTTAAATTGAAGAAGGAATACATGAACACAGACAACGCGACTCAAAGCGGTAGGCCTAGAGAAAATGTTATATTATGAAATGTTGGATTTAATTTTTTCACAGCATTGTTTTGTGCGCTGAGAAGGAAGGGGGGGAGGCATCACTAGGCAACATCAATCAAATAACACATAGAAAACAACAGTTATTTGCTACATTATTACATTTGTAGAAGTTATAAACTTTACCACAGCTTTTGTGGGAAATAGCTTATAACATTTGTAGTGGGCAACAGCTATTACATTTGTGGGAAATGCATAACGATTGTGGGATTATTACATAAAAGATGCATATTTGATAAAATTTTTGGGCATTGCATCCCTTCAAACAACCTTCAGCTTACATTACATAGCAAATGTTCTCTAGGCTGTTGCTGACATGTTTCCTCTTATTTATTAGTTTCTAATCTCTGTTAAACTTTTTTTTCGAGTGTTGATTACTTAGAACTTATTCGCATGATTATTTGATTTGCCGAGTGTCATTTGAGTTATCTATTTTTTGTTTTGGCCTAATTTTCTTTATGCAAATCACTTGGGATTTTTTGTTGAAATATGGTTTGTCTTAATACAAATATAGGAAACATATTTAATGAGGATTTTAAAAATAATCTATATGGAAAAGTAATCTGAGAAAGAGCAAACGGACTAGAACATTAATATTTTTTATGCTGGTGTTATGTAACTCCTGGTTTCAGGAGCCTGCGGGTCTGCAGATTTCCTAACTGCATTAACAAGTACAGCTTTTATTCAACTCAGACAAATGCAGCATATAAACCGTAGGATGGTTTTTGCCCAACAGAATTGTTTTGTTGGTAGGAGTGTAAATGAACTTGAATGGTGGAAAGTCCAAAAGAGAACAGAAATGTAGAAAAGCAGTGACTTTGATGCCAAGATGCAGTTTTAATACCAAAGCTGTTTGCTGGGTTTGTGGTGAGATGATCTTTGAAGTAAATGGGTTGGAACTGCGCAGGGAACATTCTCTTGGGGATAATTGTTGTAGATTTCCAGCAGCTTTTTGAAGAGAACAAAGGCTTGTTTGTAAAGTTGTAACTCAAGATAACAACAAAATTATTATGGTTTTTAACAAACTAATTACAGTTCCTTTTTTCTTTTTTTTTTCCTTTTAAGGTAGATTAAAATGCTTGTTTCCCTTTAACTCTTTGGCATAAGATTCTAAAATCAATAAAAAGGCTTCCAATAGACTCTAGAGTCTAGAAAAAGCTTCTGTGATCGTTGTCATAAAGATGTAATACCAGTTAAGTGTAGATGCACCTTTTTCAGTTAATGGCCTCTACTTGTTTTTATGACATTTTACATTTGAGATAAATATTGAAGACTTAAAAATATGAGCCTAATTAACAAGCAATGAACAAATCCCTATGTAATTATGCAGTAAGTACAGAGTAGATTAAAGTCTGTTATTACTTTATTGTTACATCTAGTTACCGAGTACAGTGGAATCCGCTTATAGTGGTCACGGATATAGTAATCAACCACTTATATAGATCAAAATGCTTGGGACAGAATCACTTCTATACAAATGCTGTTTAAATAATTTTTTTATAGCAATAAAGAAATCCACTTATACTTTTCCTTTTTGGAAATTTTATGAATGTAAACGTGTGCAAAAATAATTTTTAAGTTACGTGTACATCTCAAAGGTACAAGAGCGCGTTGTCCCTTCCAGAGCTGAAATGAGGAATGCAGTTTGCATTTTAAAGACCGGTCTCCTTCATGTTGGGTTCAAAACCTTTGACCTTTAACATCGTTTTGAAAAAGAAGTGAACTCGGTGTTGGCCAACACTCTGATCCAGGGAACCATGGATAAATATGTGAAGTTATTTCTTAATGAGGCGCAGCAGATCCGCAACACAAAACAGAGGTTGGCTAGCTTTAATTTTCTGTAGCCTATGCAGTTATCTTCTATGTTGTTGTTCTATGAAACTGATTGTTTCAAACTTTATTTTCAGACATGTCAAAAAAATGCACTAGCGGCACAGCAGAGCCGACGCACAGAATTAGTTACATAGGCTACCAGAGCTATGTCTTTGCACCGCGCAGTAAACTGTAATTAAACTTGCAAGGCAAAATAATAACTGTAAATTTTCTCATTGAAAAACCATACAAATGGTATTTAGATGATATTATGCATAAAAAAGAAGTAAACGGTAAATTCTGTGTTGGTAATCAACCGCTTAGAGTGCTCAAATCTGCTCTGGACCAACATTAGCGGATTCTACTGTATTTCCCTACTAAGTATTAGCAAGTTACGGTGTATTAACCTGTTAATAAACCATCATTAAAGTACTACAGTATGTTAGTACCAAGTAAAACATTATAAAATACCAATAAGTGGAAGCTGTTTGGTAAAAGGAAGTAAACTGTTTTTTTCTTAGAACATAACCCAATCTTTAAGGAATTCAAAGGATGAAGTCCTAAGCCTTAGAGATCAAGGTTAAAAATAAAGTATTAACAACCATGTTACAATGATGTTAAAAATGATCAATATCATTTAGTGTCTTTTACGTAAATATCTCTATGCGCAACCACAAAAATAAGTATTAAAGATGAAATTACCAAAAAATATAAATTCTAAAAGCTGACTTTGTCTGCTCCAACTGTTTATCCTCCTCTGACAGAGAAGAAACCTTGGTAAGATTTGCTGCTAGTTTACATCATGAACAGCTGGATTTACCCCCATCCACTCCTCATAATATCCCTTTGACCCAAAATATTGCAAAACAAAGTTTCTTTTTCTTTCAAACAAGCAAAAATCTGCACTAATAATCACTTTAAGGTTTGACAAGGACCTTTTTGGGTTTTAAGGATTTAACTTTACATATCTTCCGCCGAAAAATGTGCTGAGTTTGTCCTGCATCCTTTGCCATTGGGGTAACAGTGGCGCAGGGTGCAGGAGCTCACCTGCTGGTTCAAGTATGTTTCCATTTCAATGCTTTGGGTTGGTCTGTTACACAAATATGAAGTACATTAAAGTCCATGATTGTAAAATTAAAGCAATTTAAAAAAGGTTTGACAAGAATAATTACTTATTTTTTGCCTTCTCGACCACAGTGATCCGAGGAATCTGTGATGACTACAACTTGGATTTCCCAGCCTTCTACGCCTGCATTGGTTTGTGGAACTGCCTCTTCCTTATCCTGGGAGGAATCTTTAATGTCAGTCTGCTCATGAAGCTATTTAAAAGGTACCACGTAATCAACCTTCCTTTGTATTAATCTCAATTTACTGTAACCATTTTCATAATATCCAATTTAATTAATCTCTCCTCTCAGCTCTCTTGGTTTTCACTTGTGAAATAAGTTTTTAATTGTAGCTTCCCAACTGTATCTCACAAGTATGGCATAGAGAACTATTTAGTCATCCTCAAAACCAAAAACATGGAGGATATTCTCTACTATTTTGTTCTTTGTTTCACTGTATTAATTTTAAGCCAAGCCATAAAAAATTTAGCTTTCAGTAATTTAAAGATGTATTGAAATTTCTAGGTGGTTGTGCTATAAAAGTAGAATGAGAATAGCTTAGTAAGTATAGATTATACAATATTCAAAGAGAAAGAAAATCTATATTGAAAAAAAGGCTTTCCTTTCAAGTTTGTTTCTGTTTATTTTTTCTAATGTTTTATTGATGACAACAAAAACAGAATATTAAATATTGCTGGCTATGTTGCTTCTTTGCCATTACATACTTATATAGTTTTGGTTCTGTTTGTATTTTTCTCTGTTACACAAATTAAAGTGTAACCTTACAATTTAAAGTTATTTTCTTTTTTCTGGTGTGAAAAAATGTGATTATTCAACAAAAAAAAAAAAATTTAGCAACAGGAGGTTAATTATTATTAATTGATCCTTGTTATTACATCATCGTACGTATAACTGTATAGTCAACATGAGTCAGAACCACAGCAGATGGATTTGAAGCACAATACAGCTGGCTGGGGAAAGTTCAGGGCTCCAGGTGTCTTTGCTTATTTTTTGCCAGAGAATAAACTTGACAGTGATGCGACTATCCTGATGCCTGCTAGTTAAATTGGGGTTAAATTTCCCTTGTCAGTGCTTGGTAGACTTTATGCCAGGGCTCATAGTTAAGGAGGCGAAGCTCTGCTGTATCCTGGCGCATTTAAGCAACTAGTTCTTAATCGGGTAAAACCGGAAGTTCAAAGACAGGACACGAAGAGAAAACAAAAATACTAGTTATACTAATTATATCCAGTTTTTTTTTTTTATTGGACCAGAGTTAAAAATGTAAATAGATTTTCAAATTTAGATTTTGTCTTTAGTCTTTTAAAACACAGTAAAGGGTAGATAGTACTGCAATATATTATTTTAAGATTTTACCGACAAACTGGTTTGTGTTCAGGTGAAAATTAAATAAAAGATGGGATGGTAATAGGTTGCTCCAGAACCACTGTGATTAAAAAAATAATAATCCAACATCAATACTTCATTCAAATAAAATTATTTTTATGGCTTTTGGATTTTCTATTTATTTAAAGAAAGTACACTAATCTAAGTATTCTTTTTCCTTTTTTAAACAGTTTTACAATGTTTTTTGTTTATTTTTCCTTTTAGGTCAACAGAAGAAGTCATTGCTCTATTCATTTCCATAGCATTTGTAGTTGATGCTGTAAAGGGAACAGTCAAAAGTAAGTTTAAGACCAGCATTTTTTTTTTTTTTTTTTATAAATCCATCTCTATCTTTCCTAAAACACTGCAGTCTGAACTGCATTTTATGCTGATTCTACTTTCATATATTGACTGTGGTAAATAATGCTGTATACACATCTCAGCCTTTAGTTTCCATTTCAGTGAAGCTCGGATTTTAGTTTCAAGAAGAAGCATTTTTATTACCTAGTAGTCAAATGTGGACACCTGTAATAAACTATGTGCCGTATTAGCTGTCTTTTTAATATTATTTGCTTAAGCTGCGGACTAATTATGGCCATCGCTGCCTGAAGAATCGTTCCCGACTAAGAAGGGCAAGATCTCTCCAGCTAATCAATTAGTCATCTTAATTAAAACCTGTCCATTTTTTTCCCCAAGTTATATTGTTCCTCCTTGCAGCCCTCTGCTGTGGAGTCTTTGCTGATCTATTCTTTATTGGGATTTTTTTTTAAAGCAAAAAATGCTCTTTATTGTCTCCTTATTTATAGCTAGCTCACATAGTAAAGAGTGCAGATGAAATCAATGTATAAATCTTTAACTTTGCATAAATAGTGCTGATAGCAGATTTTACGGTTGTTTTTTTTCTTTTTTTCATACATTGCCTTCCAATCATATGTGTACACCATAAATGTTTTGTCACTTTTAAACTATTACTGTATGTTTTATTGTTATTTTGTATGACAGACCAACACATACTATTATACATTTATAAGGCAGGAAAAAATTATGAGTCATTAAAAATCCTTACAGAGTAAATTTTCTTACACCAGAGGCGTAGACTGGATTTCCCCTGAAAATAGATAAATAGTTATTTCACTATATGTATTTACAAATGAAAATTCAAGTCTATATATTAATTATATATTTAACTAAATGCATTTTCAAATGACATTTAATGAGATTAATAAATATTGTTATCTGCATACCCCGCCTCTCGCCCAATGACTGCTGGACATGCTTGTCCCACTCGTGACATAATATATGTTAGGTTTTGTATTTTTTCATGGGACATTCAGATGTATGTATTTCATGATACATATTGGCCTTCCATATCCCTCATGGGTCACATTACAATAATCTTTCAAACCCAAACCTGTGTGACAGGTAAAAAGTTACACAACCCGCAAAACCTACCCACTGCTTGCATAGAGGGTCCCTTATTGTTAGAAGCACTAATATTTGCAAACCAAGGCTTGATGCTGTCCTTGCATGGTATTATATCAAGTCACTAAAGTAGTTGGTTGGAAAATGTACAACACATACATGAAAAGCTGCACTGGAACATCATAATCAAAGATTAACTTAATCCACTCCTCCACAGTAGTTTGATTCACAGATACTAGCAAACTAAAGAAATAGTATTTTTTATTTTGGCAACCGAAAACGTCAGCCATTTTTTTGCCTTTCTGGTTTGAGCAAAGAGCTCAGTATGCCCTTGGTGAAGCATGGGGTTGGCAGGATAATGCTGTAGTGATCCATTTTTTAGCTGCAGGAAAGCTTGCTGTAGTTCATACAAAGGTAGATGGAGCTGAATAGTACACAATGCTAGGAACTGCTTGGAAAAAAGTATTAAAACCTGCAAAAGACTTTAAATCTGAGCAGAGGTTAATCCTCCAGGAGTACAAAAACCCTAAATATCAAAGTCTGGAAGCATGCAGTTTAAATATTTTAAAACAAATTCTATAAATGTATTGAGTGATGATGGCCGATGCAAAGTTAAGACCTAAATCCAGTCGGGAATCTGTAACAGGGCTTGAATATGACTGTTTATACACGAACCTCCACCTATAACAGCATCTGAGTTCATTTGCAAAAAAAGGACATAGACTATGGGTTTTAAGTTTCTAAGCGTAAACATACTCTATAAGTCCAGCAGCAGTTGGTCTGTCACACAAAATACTAATGAAAAGTGTGAGAAGATTTAAGAGACTCAGAACACCTTAACCTGAAACAAACGTCTGTAAAACTGGTACACAAGTTCTGTTTTCTTATTCTGAAGCTTCCCTTTGATCACTGTGAATTGTGTTTCAGTCTTTCAGAAGTACTACCTAGAAACAACTCTGGAAAACAGCAGCATAGTTTTTCCTCAGGGTGGAGACCTGCAGGGAGGAAACAGGAGTGAGGTGGTGGCCAGGTCTGCGTTGGATGTTCTGCCTGAATCTGTCATCCAGTGCACTAGAGAGAGGCCACTCCTTTGCCTTCTGCTGATGCTCGGAACATTATGGATGGGCTATACCCTCTATCAGTTCAAAAGAAGGTACATTCAGCATTAATGTGCTGGGGCACTTGAAAGATTAATCACTGGAGAACTTTAAATCACGTTTGGGTGGGGATGAATACTACCGGGTAGGGCTTTGCCTTTATAGATCGTCAAGACTGATACTGCTTACAGGAACTTTCCAGACAAAACTTGCAAAGCTCACTTTTATGTTGAAGCTTCAGTTCCAGCCTGTGATTTAATAAGCATTAATATTCTACTACTGATTGCTCTTGGTAATCAAATCAACCTCAAAGCTGGATTCAATTGTGTAAGCAAGAGGCGGAGTAAGGTACTTAAGCAGTGTCAGGATTGCAGCCATTGTCCTTGTCTTGTCCACAGTAATTGTATTCCTCCATTATTTGTCTCTTCTTGCTCACTCCACTTCCCTTTCTCTCTGTCTCTGTCTCTCAGTCCGTTCCTGCATGCCAAAGTGAGAGAAGTGCTGTCGGACTGTGCCCTGCCGATCTCAGTGCTGCTCTTCTCCTTCATTGGCTCCTACATTTTTAGCGACATCGAGCGTTAGTATCATTTTATATACATACTTGGATATTTTTGCCCAGATTGCTGAATAAAAATAGCTTTGCGTTGTCTGCGGTCTGACAGGAATTAGTCCTTACATTTCTACCTCTACTAAGTGCTTAAATCCTACTTTTTTCGATTCTTTAACATACATTATTATTTGTTAAATGATTATTTAAATGGTTTGCAAATTAGTCAGTAACTTTCTGGCTCTTAGAATAAGCATAAGCAGCCATAATTTCAAGAAGTCAGTGTTTGTATGACATTTTTCTTATGTAGAATTTTTTGACTAACACTTTAATGGTTTTATTTCAGTTTATTGCAGCTTTACAACTGTTAATTTATACACAGGTTTCTTGAGAAGTTCAATTTCATTATATTTTCACTCACATTGGCATTTGAGTTCATTATAGAATTATACATTACCTGTGCTAAATTCAATTAATATTGAGTTTTAAAAAGTGTTAAACAAAAGGAAACAAAGCATTTTCCTAACTGTTTCAAAATAATGATCATTATATGTTTGGAACATTTACCTTGCCTTAAAATTTTAAACTTAAACCTCTCCCTCTTTAAAGGTCATAGGTCAACTATAGATATATATTTAATTTAATAATGCCTTTATTGCTACAGAGTATAAATCTGTTATGAAATAATAATTATTTTCTTCCAACCCCTAAGAAAGAGTTTTTCCTGAAAGGGAAGCTTCCTCTCCACATCACTGTACCACACCACTTCTGAAGGCTGAAAAAAATAAAGAAAAAGACCAGTCGAGGCAAAAAAAAAAAAAAAAAAAGATTTTTATGACATAGCTAAAAGAAAAAAATGCTTCTTTTATCATTATTTCATCATTATTTTATCATTATTTTATCAATACAATTAGGAATAGCCCAATTTTCTAGTAATAACATTAAAGTTTGTCATCACTCCATTAATGTCCTTCCACAGGATCAGATCTGAAACCTTAAGGGTCAGATCTGTTAAAGGGTTGGTCAATTCCATAAACCTAAGAATGAGAATCCTACAGTGGTTCCCCAGGAGCCCAGTCTGTTAGTCTTCTCCACCTGAGGGCCACGCCTGCTCATAGCTTCGGTGGTACCCACATACTGTATGTCTTTTCATTCTGCTGTGCGCTTTATTGCACTGGCTTTGGAACAGCTCTAGGAGGCAGCAGGCTGGGCACGCAGCAGCTCTTACCCACCTGAATGCCCAGCCAATACAAATTTAGCTATTATTTAGTTTGGTTTTTTTCAAATCTGATGGAGGCATCAAAAATTGCCTTTAAAAAGACATTTCTGACAGATGCAGATGGTTGCTGTGAAAGTTGTTTTTTGCTGCATGTTGTGCAGCAGTAGCATATAAGGTTTTTTTAATCTTTGGTCAATGGACAATCTATTGGATACCTCTGTACTCCTATGCCAATAATTAACTTCAATCTAGACAATTATTAGCTAAAATAAAATAATTGTCCAGGCTAATATGCAGCACTTGCTGCATAATGATGCCCTTATCGGCATGGTAATGTAACATGCCTGTGTAAATTCTCATTCATCCAGGTCATTGACACCAACAGGCTTAATTTGGAAGGCAACTGGAATTTCGCTCAGTTTTTTGAAGGTGTTGAAACGTCTTCAAAAAACTGAGTGAAAGTTGGATTGCCTTCAAATGTAAACCTGTTTGTGGATGCATATGTAACTTTAGAGGCTCGTATCATAATTAAATGAGTCATGTGACCTAGAGTCCCACTTTACACAGTCTGAGCTCCCCTAAAACACGAGAGCTAACCTAACTTACTTACATCTACTTGAGTAACTTTTAAAAGAATATATATAGTTGTACTTTATGGTACTTTTTAATTTTAATCAAAAGCAAATAGTCATGTTTTATGTCTATACCAAAAAGACCAAATTAAAGTTGATTATGATCAAATAAGGCTATATACTCCAAGTGTCCGGCCTGATAGTGTTTTTATTGTCCATCTTTAGCCTAAATAAAGTTCCAGCACCGGGCGCAAAAGAGCTGACATAACAGATGTGGCGTCGTCTGCTGGTACTACTGCTGAAATATAATATATCATAAATAATGCTCTAAAGCCTCGTGGAAAATGTATTCGAGGATAGAGCTTAAAATCATGGCTAACAACATCAGCAAGGACATGTACCCTTGAGTTTATTAACTTGACAGCGACGTCAGAACGCTTCCTGAGCTAGCTTCAGTGAACTTCAACAGTCAGACTATTCTTCTTGGAATCAAACATCTTTTTGACGCATTGCAATTCTCAGTCATCCAGGTCATTCCAAAAACGTAAAAAAAAAAACAATCCGCTGGACTTTGTTTCCAAGTTTGAAGAAGTTTCGCTTCCCCTTCAGGAATCTTTTTCAATTCAAAATGTCAGAAATAGTGTTGAATTTGAGGCTTTGTAGAGTGGACCAAAAACAAAGCCTTGTTTTGGCTTACAAAACATACAAATTGAACCGGACAAACGGGTCCGCCCCTTAGGAATGGGGTTGTTTAGGTTCTTTGTCAGCCTGCAATAAATGTCTCTGTCTATGTCTCTGAAAGGGGCGTCGTTACAGGGAATTGTTGGCCTGCCTGAACAGGTGAGGTGTTCTGTTGCCCTGTAAGGGGAAAACCAACAATGCAGCAATGCAGTTGATTCCTTCCCGCTATCATCACAACCCCCCACCCCACCCCCACAATTTACACATAAATCTCACTGATTATTTGAAATTTCAGATCACGTGTTATGATTGAACCATTACTCTGTACTTGAGCAGCTATTTCCTCCAGTAGGCCTACTTTTATACTCTTACTTATTGGATGAATACTTTCTACTTTTACTTGACTAACGAAAGATTAAAGTACAGCTACTCGTAATATGTAATATTCTTGGCTAAACTACCAACCTTTGGAGCTAACTTAGCTAAAAGTTGTTGCTGGCTAAGAAAACAAATGTGACACTTTAATTTTAGGTACTTAGACGTAGGATTTAATCTAGATGGGTGATTGTGGCCTTGTCTTCTTAAGTAACCCCATAACCTCTCAGTTCGTTGGTCCAAAGAGGTCTGCTATCATACATATGATTTTCAACAATAGGGAGGGATAGATGGAAGATACAGATTTATCTTTCCTTGGGGCTAAAATCTATATAAACAACCCTATAAAATTCACCCCTCTATACCAATGCAGTTCTATTTTTTCTTTTTTTTGTGTGTGTGTGTAAACCAATCATGATTTGATGTCATTCTGTGTGACACAATGTGACAAAACAAATGAAATACAGCAACAACAGGTGTACTCTATCAACTCTAGACCATTATATCAAAACAGACTTAAAATAAACAGAACGAAAAGAAAACTGGTTTAAAATATTGCTATGAAGCCTTTGAGGTTACCGATCTAGCCACCTTTTATACAGTAACATAGCAAAGATTTTCTGTCATGAAAGGTAAATCATAAAGTTTTCATGGTTTTATGAATTCCTAATTTGTTATATCAGTATCACTTGAGGGATTTACCTATTGACGAGTCTTATGATGAGGCAGCTCAGAAGTGGTGAAAATCTTGTTCTGAGGCTCTTCTTAGAGTAGGAAATAGAAAATGAAAAGGTTTCATCCTCAATAAAACAGAAAGGCCTTATCTGTTTCGAAGAGGAGGCTAGATAGCATCTGTAACCATCTTCAAATCAGCAAAGCTGTTATAAAACAGGACAGGAAAGGAGCTCCAAAAGTAATCCAAACCTGAGGGAGGTAAAACTGGTTTATATTATAAATTAAAACCAGTTCACAGGAGGTAACCAAAAATCTCAATATAGTAATAGTAGAGATACTTCACAATAATATAATTCAAGTGACCATAAAAGGTATGGTGCAGTAAAATTACTCTTAGTAAACTTAGTAAAAAAGTTAGCAAATGTAACTACTTACCTCTTCTGTTTTATAATTGCACACTGACTGTGTTTCTTGGTGTCAGAGGGAAACAGATCTAATCCAGACCAGCTATTGGTCAAAACTACTGGTAGAGAGCTCCTGAGATCAGTTAATCAAGATCTTTAAATTGACAACACCTGGCTGCTATCTACCCCTAAATCCTATGTTAACAGCAGGGAAAAGCAGCATAAAATTTCCTCTATTTAATTCGGGGGAAAAAATGTGTCGCATGCAAAACACACATCCATTACACACATCCTAATGGTGGTAGAGGCTCTTTGCAAGGTTTTGACCTCCGTTTAGATGGAGCTTGTGATTTTGGTCAAGGATGTTACACCATGTAGTCAGTGACTCTACCTTCAACTCTGTCATCCACCCACTCTACAATTTATGGATCACTGTACTATACGTACAGTCATTTTGTCACAGTAAGAGTCTAATTCCTTCATCTCAAACAAGAATTTACATAAATCAAAATATTTTATGGAAAAAGTGAAGTGTTGCTTCTTTAAAATATAACTTATAATTTATAAGTTCTCAAACAAATAATTCATCCACCCTTTATTGCTTGTCCAACAGGGCTACAAAGGTGCTGGTCCCGATCTCCACAGTCTATGGGCAATAGGCATGTTACACCCTGGACATGATTCTGGTCTATTGCAGGGAAACCTCCAGGCATATACAACAGGGCAGTGAGGCCTATTGGTTAGAGCAGTGTGCTTGTGCTATGAGAAGGTTGCAAGTACCTGGTTCAATCCCCACAACCTGCACTCTGGGTTCCTGAGCAAGACCCTTAACCCCACACTGTTCCCCGGCACCCGGGGAGCAGTGTGGGGATATAAAAAAAGAGAGGATATAAAGTTAGGGATTGAACTTACAAATTTGATAATAGAGATTGAATGAAACAATCATGAAAATGGCCCCTATGTCCTCAAGCAGTCTAAACCTATAGCAGTACTGTATATCTATAGAGATAGAGTTTAACTATAAGCTTTATCCAAAAGAAGTAGCCTAGGAAACTAGCCCCACCCGCCAGTGGCCAAAATCATTTTTGCCTGCGAGTGGCCTCGATTAATGCCTCAGGTCCTAGAACTGGCGGGCCAATCACAACACAGAGATGTGTCTTTAATATCCGGATTCAAAGCGGGTTTTGAGGGAGTGACAACAAACCTGCCGGCGCTGGAGAAAGCACAGCAAAGAAGATTTCGAATCAGTTTTGGAAGGATTAGACTTGGGGTTTTAGTTGAAACGTTAGCAGGAAGAGGCTATACGCTCATTCATTTTTAAGAAGGACGTATTCGCCGTTTTACCGACAGGCTGTTTGTTTACACTCCCCCACCAGCTTTCCATCGCACGTCACAGTCAGTTGTGCTCATTGATCAGAGCGTTGGCAAGTAGACAAAGACATGGTTTGAAAAACAGCAAGTTGTTCTCATCAACAATCTTCCGATGTCTCATTCATCGGGGCCAGACTAAATTACACATTTAATCTCACATTTAGTCTGGTTTATCAGGCTACAAAAATGGGTTTTAAAAGTAGACAGGTTGGACTCATGGAATAAAGCTGGTACAACCTTTAAATGGATACTGTCGGATTTTTGTGTACCTTGGACATTTTAGGTGGATATTTTTCTTTTAATAAACACCTGGTCTGAGTACAACACTTTTATTGGTAAGTCAAAGTAAATTATCATTTCTCACTTAGTGATGAGAAGGGCTGTTTTGGGAAGCTTTCTATTGACCCGCTGCAGTACAGCCAAGCTGTACTAAAGGTAAAACCTGGTTTTGTCCGAAATAGACCTTTTTTGTTACAGAGCCCTCATATTTGCTGCCCTTATTATCGCTTTATGCTTTTAATAAAGGCGAAGGGCAAAACACGTTGGCCATTTTCAGTTTTTATTCTCTGTTGTTTGGCAACATTTCTACCCTCTATTGTTGCCAAGGCAGCAGCTGTTCTCTGGGGGTCAGAACAGAGACGCCTGCCAAACCTCGAATGAATTTAAATTTAAGTGCCTGGACAATTTTCTGTTCTGTTACCTCCAGAGACAATAAGTCATAGCATAATAGATCCATTATTGTCTTGTCATTTCCTAAATGTAACCAGCTACATTCAATTCAGCAGTTTTTGACAACATAGCACTAAATAAGGTACAAAGCATTAAATATGAAAACCAGTAACTAATTAATATGTTTGTAAACTTGAATTACAACATTTATTTTAAATAAACTAGATAGCATCATCAAATCATGGACCCTTTTACAGTTGCTTATGTGAAAATTCTAAAATAAGAAGAGATTAGGCTCATTTTCATAGTATAAGCTGCTGTAACTTTCTCCTTCTTAATGTTGTTTTTGTATTCTTCCTCCAGTTCCAGTCTTTAAAGATCACGATCGGCCCGTGTTCAACGTGGCGCCTTTTGAGCGGCTGTCGGCCATGAACGTAGTCAGCGCCATGGGACTCGGCTTCCTCCTGGCTCTTCTCATCTTCATCGACCAGAATATTGTGGTTTCTCTGACCAACGCTCCAGAGAACAGGTAGGGGGATATATACAATTAGGAGGTTTTAAACCTTGCTGTATTTGTGTTGTCTTCATCATATAGGACAGGGAAGGAACGCCTGGGAAGGAGTGCCTCAATATAACATAAAATATTACAAATCTTGAGAAAACTATTGTTTTTATAAAGTACATTGAAGTTAAAAAGGTTGTATTTTCGAATGCATTATTTTTCTAACCCACACAGCAGTTGGTTTTACCTACCAGTTCAATTATAGACATTCATCCTAACTAATATTAGGTTAAATCTGCATTTCTTTGCTCTTAGCAAGTTTTGAATATTTAAAATCTCTTAAAACTGTTTGAGTCCATTAATATTGGCTGGTTTCCCAGTTCTAAGCATTGGACATTCATTTCAGACATTTGAGGCTTGAAGGCTTTATTTATTTATTTTAAAACCATCTTCAATTTGTGTTGAGAATAATGGTCCTGTTTTAATATATAATTGTGTCCAGCCTACCGCAAGATAGCTATTGATTTGTGTGAAAGTTGGAAGATGATCATGTTCTCCTTCCTCCTTACTCAAGCCATGTTTTGCAGTCCACCAATGCCAATAAATCAGACATAATGCTGCTGAACCATTCAGAATACAGCGAATCAAGTCTGAAACAAGTAGATCTACAAACAGCTTCCTTTTGCAACAGATACGCAAAGTGTCAAGCAACCAATGCCAGAAAGAGCACACAGGAAATTTGCCTTGTAAGCATTCAGTTTGAATTCACCTTCAGCGTTTTTTACATTTTCTACAAGTGTTTTGAATTCCTACTTAGATGTTAGGTGTGCCGTCCAAATGACTGGTCTTTGCGAAATTTGGTATTAGTTTCATTGTGGCGGTTTTATTCTTGAATCGGGATTTGTGACTCTAAGCACAATGCTTGAAATCACAGGTGGTACAGTGATTATAAAAGTTCACAGTTCACAATTCACAACATGTCATTTCAAGGCACTTTACAGGCACTATTCAACAAGATCATACAGTCAGATCTGAAGACCCTTCTTATTTGTTAACACTTAATACATCATTGGCGCTGTTTTCATCATCACACTTTATATTACATCAACAGTGGCCTAGAAATTAATTTAATTCAATTCATTTGATTTATTTAGCACCAATTCGCAACATGTCAGCTCAAGGCACTTTACAGTTCACCAGATCAGAGAGAGAAATTAATTTAAAGTTTTCTATCTAAGTAAAACCAGTTGATTGCATCGACTAACTTGAAAGCAAACCCTCACACCGAGAATGCTTGTAGTGACAGTGGAGAGGACAAACTACCTTTTAACAGGAAGAAACCTCCAGGAGAACCAGGCTCAGTGTGACCATCTGCCGAGGCCGACTTGGGTTCATGGAGACAGAAGCAGACATACAAAAAGAAGCAGAGATAATAAAGACAACTGTCAACCATCTCCACAGACGGCACGGTCCAGGAATCACACAGCCAGCTAGGCAAGCTCCGAGCCTGCTCCCATGTCAGAGGATGAAAGCAAGCACGTACAGCTAGTCACAGTCAGAGAAACAGAAATACACTGGAAAAACAGGCCAAGCTCTAGCATCTATAAACAAAGGTGTTGATGGCAGCAGCACAGCTGATATTTCTCTCCAGGATAGTGTCAGAGCCAAACAGGAATAGACCAAATGAAGGTGCTATGAGAAAAGGCAGAGAGAGCATAGTGTTAGAGATTGAACAAACAAATTCTGCAAAATCGGAGAACAGATATAAAATGAAACAGAATGATTAAAGAAAGGGGTCCCTATATCCTCCAGCAATCTAAGCCTATAGAGCATTACTGTAGAGATAGCATTGGATAACCTAAGCCACTTTAACGATAGGCTTTATCAAAAAGGAAAGGTTTAGGCCTTTCCTTAAAAGTAGACAAGTTGATAGCCACAGCTTGACTTCCTTTAACCCTCTTCTTGTCATTGGGGCTAAGTTTTTGAATCTTTGCTTTATTATTACAATACCCCCTAAAGGCACATAGCTTGTCCATGTGGTTCCTGGATTTGTATAAAATTTTCTCTGCAGTTTGTCCTTGATCTCGTCTTATGGCGCTTATCTGGTGAAGTTAAGCCATGCCCCCCTGCTCTTACCTTGCAAGGGAAACCGCTTTACATATCTTCATAACTTTTTTTACTTTTTTTTTAACTTTTTTCATCTGATCAAATGGCAGTTTTTTACTGTATGTAGCTAGTAACAATGAAGAAATTATGTTAAGAGCAACATGCTCATCTGGTCAACACTGTTAAGTTAGGGGTTGTAGCTACAGAGAAGAATCCACAACAGTCATAATATATGATGGGCCATAGAATATGGTGTAACACCAGACATTGTATCGCATAAAAAAGGACAGGTGATTTTGATATGTAATGAAGGTAAGAGCACATAGGCCATAGGTTAAGCTCTGCAGGCTGCAGTCATACCCATCTCAGCAATTCTAGTCAGAGGATCGGGTCAAACATCCAGTCAGAAATATACAAGACCTTGCTCTGTGTGAATATTAATTCCTTTATTACTCATAAAACTTTTATTCCCTTTGTAAGACCTATCACTATCCTCTGATGCTCCCATTCTCTCTTATTTGCTGTTCAAGTGTTTAAAGACACAAAAACAGCACACAGCTTTTGATCTATAATGTTATTAACAGAACAGACATGTTTACCCTCACACAGTATAACATTTTTATACTTAAGGGTTGCCTTTTCCCCAAAGGACACAGACTTGGGCCCTGTTGGCAAGTTTCTGCTGTGATCCAACACTAACATGAGCACAAAATGTTCAAGGCTTTGGCTGCTGCCTACTTGTTTGTATGCTATGCCGCTCTAATGTCACACTCCCCTTAAATGTTAATGTTGACGTATTGATTTATGCTCTGCCTTCCACGGCAATAAGAAAGAATGTAAATAATACAGATGAATGTTCTTGCATGCTGGATGAGAGGAAAGAGAGTGCGACGTATGCTCGCTCCATTTGTGTATCAATGTGTTTAATTACGTATCGTCTTTGTCTGTGTTCACATTAATTCTTTTGTTTCCTGTTTGAGCTGCTGTTGTAGAGCCTTATATGTTGCCTCGCTCCCCAGGTTGCTCAAGGGTACGGCGTATCACTGGGACCTGATGCTCTCTGGCCTCATTAACATACTCATGTCGGTGCTGGGGTTGCCCTGGATGCACGCCGCCTTCCCCCACTCCACCCTACATGTGCGCCAGCTGGCTTTTGTGGAGCAGCGTGTGGAGGGGGGGCACCTCTATGAGACGTGAGTTATCCACCCTCTCACCACCTACAATGATCAAATGCTCTGTTAAAGTTCATCTTCAGAGCATGTGCTGACTTTGATTTTTTTAATCTCATGCTCTTTCTTGATTGCATGATTAACATGTAACTAACCATTTTCTTTGAGGAGGGATGAGCTGAGGGAGTTTTTAAAAGATGAGAGGATTAAGTTGAGCATTTTATCCACAGTCATGCAGATTATACTTTGCATATCAGGATTAATAAAGTAGTTGAGTATGATAAATATATATTTGGGGAAAGTCTTGTGTAAGGGTAGAAGAGGTAATCATTTGTTTTAGTAAGAGGATTTGATGCAATGTATATGTGAAAAATAAAAACTTAAAGTTCTTCAATCTCACTATTCTGTTTTTTGCTGGTATTCCATTAAAAAGATAATTCATTTAACCCTTTAAAGCCCGATCCAAGAACAAAACGAAACAGAAATTTACTTTTTTTTGGTTTAAAGTCCTTATTTGGCCTTTTAACAAAATATGTAAAAAGAAAAAACAGAAATACATTTTTGATATTAATAATTTATTACTATGCGATAAGACTTTGTGTAGTCTTCTGCCCTCTGTTATCAGGTATATCTGATTGTGTATAATAGGATTTTGAGTAAAGTTTTTACCATTAAATTATGCAAAAGGTGTCAGATGCAAAACATTTCAGAAACCGTATGTATCAAATATGATACATTTGGCATTACAGGGTTAATAATGGAATTAATGACCCATTTTCATTTCTTTGCTCCTACAGAGTCATTTTGTTCCATTGTTGTTATATTATTTTGCAAGAAAAAAACCATTTTATTAATGGAAACATACAAAAAAGAAAAAAATATATAAGAAATAAACATATATATTAAACATCTTACCCAATAAATGGTTTTGTAACTTTTGTAACATTGCTGTTTACTTAGATTTAGTTTTTTGTCAGTTTTTTTTTTTCACATTTTTACACACTATTTTTTTTTTCTTACAGATTTTGTTTTTTTTATTTTACTTTTTAAAGGATTTTTTTTCGTGATTTCTGTTCTTTTCAAATCATGTTTTACAGGTCACATTCTATTCACTTTTAGATATAGACTTTCCTCTTGTTTGAGGAGCAAAGATGCATTTCTATTGGTCTGCAGGGGTGTTATGCAATTTGAAAAGAATGCAATTCATCAAACTCAATTTGAAGGACAGAAACTTAAAAAAAGAAAATATAAAATCTGTATAAAAATAAAAATTTGAAAAAAGAAATTAAAATAAAATCTGAAAAACATAATTGAAAAACAATATCTGAGAAAACATCCATGTTTTTCACTAAAACATCTTTCAAAGCTTAAATTCAGGATAGTATTTTAACATTTTATTTCCAAAAGGCAGAGTTGTTATCTTTTTATTTCTATGTACAAAACATGTTACTTACTTGCAATAATAATGGATCAAAATTCACTCCATATGGATTAGGACATGATAATAGTCAACCAACAGAATGCCAAAAAAAGAAAAACATATAAAGAAATATTTAAGACAGCAGCCAATGATCCCAGGAGAGAATGTTCTGGAAATGTCACACCACAAATTACCCAGAGAAATAAGAAGAAAAAAATAAAAAGCTCCATCTCACAAACAGAAGGCCTAAGATGGCATCTTAGCTTCTAAGGTTGATAGCAGGAGAATTTGATCAGGCTCCGAACAGGTGTGTCGTGTTTGGAAGGATTCCTTTAACAAAGCCTCTTCCCTCCATACAAACAAACAATGCCAGCTTGTGGTAGGTTTGCAAAATCAATCTATTTGAACCAGAAAATATTGCTCAGAAAAAAAAAACAACTGGCATGTTTGGAGAAAACCAAACACACCACAAAAGCATGTACGCCTTAGACTACCTGGGAAGCACTCCTTTGCATACCGAAAGGAATTGCATCTGTTGGACAGCAATAGTATGACTGAAACTAGATCATTTTAAGGACAGTGATAGCAAACACAGCAGGAACCTACAGAAGATTTCTGATGAGGAAAATAACCGGGACCAGCTGATTGAAATGCCGTAGTCGGATTTTCAGAAATGAATGCCTGCAAATCCTCATTGAATTGAAGCAACGTTGCAAAGAAAAGTGAAACTAAATTTTTACACAGCAATGTGAAATGAGATTTGTAATGTCTACCAATAGAAACAAAAATTTCACCCCTTAATGAGTCTAAAGATAAGTCTATAAGATAAATATAGTTTTTCTCAATTAGTTTTTCAATTGTTTTAATTGTATTTGTTATTCAATGCAGGTGATTTAAAGAGCCTATTTTTGTTTTTGTACCTGTAGATTAATACCTCCATGAAATGGTACAATGGTAGAAATTTGAAATAAAAAGTTTGATTTGCCTCAATACCATCATTTTATCCTCTTGCTGCTTCCGTATTTGCTTGAATGTGCAAAGATCAGAACTTTAACAGTTAAATGTTTACAGCCAAAAAAAAAGGTGTCAAACCATGTTCCATGTTGAAATGCAGCAATTCTATTAACTAGAATAGTAACTATTGGTTTTACACGTGCACATGTTTTTGTTTCTCCTTAGTATTGTCCAGGTAAAGGAGACCCGCCTGACATCTCTGGCTGCCAACATCTTTATTGGCGTATCAGTTCTGCTGCTGCCCGTTCCACTGCAATGGATACCCAAACCCGTCCTGTACGGCCTCTTCCTCTACATCGCCCTCACCTCCATCGACGGAAACCAGATGTGTGACCGCATGGCTCTCCTCCTGAAAGAACAGGTTAGTAAGAGGGTGAATGAGTAATAATGTGTGTGTGTGGATTTGGGCTTGTGCCAATATTTTGACTCTGGAGCTAACCAGATCAAACAGCTGACTTCATGCATGAGTCGCATCTCACTTACTAACATCTTAATTTTCCTCTCAAGATACATGTGGGGATTTGGTTTAAGGAATTAAAAGCTATCCTTTTCAAATAAAACAATTCTAAATCTGTGTTTGGAAACTGCCCCATAAAGATGCAGGACAATTCTGCTCAAGCTGTAGAGCAGAAGATTGAAAATATTAAATTGAATATCCAGTAAATATTTACATGAAAAGAAAACCTGCAGGAATCTCCTTTTTTGTGTCTCTTTTCCCCAGTGTCCGGTTTAACCTTGCATCTGTCACAGTAAGGAGATAAAGCAAAGCTTTTAGTTCCCCTTTATATTTGACATGCTGGTGCCCCCAAATGGCAGCAGGAGGAACCTCACCCTCTATGAGAAAAGAGCTTCAGAATAAATACTGAAGCATAAAGACAAAGTGGCCTGTTATAAATACTCTGTTATGATTCTTCTTTTTAATGTACATTTTTTGTTTATAAACCACCTTTTTCAGCATCTGGATCTGCACCCATCAGAACTTTTGGCCTGTTTATCCCACTTTTGCTTTTTTTAATTTCTTCAAGAACTACAACACAATTCTCAAAAAGATGCAATCATAACACAAAGTCCTTCTGATGCAGTAGTCTTTTAATTACTCTCTGCGCTCATTTTTTTCCTACATTTTTCAAACATTGCCAAATCAAGCTGAGGTTAAAGTGTTTAAAAAAAGATAAATCAGACAAGAGGTATAATTGTCTTTATTGTCTATTATTTGGAATGACAAGGTAAAAAAACAAATTCACCCATTACATTGTTTTTTTATGCTAATAATTAAATGTTTAAAAGGATTTATGTTTATATATAGTTAAACAAGCTAAACAGAAAATCACCAGCAACTGATGAATTCTTGTAAAAAAAAATGTTAGAACTTTAAATTTACAGTTATTTTTACTTTCTTTAAGGCTGCACTTTTAAAAAGATGAAATTGTCCTGTGAGCTGTTTCCAAACGAAATGTCTTTTTGTTTTACACTTGTGTAAACAAAATGATAAGTAAAATCTGTCTAAAGTTTAAAAGTCTAAAGTAACTTTCCCTCTGCTGTGACAAAAAGAATATATTAATTAACTATGGCCTCAGTAACACCATAAACATACAAATTTGTGAAATTAAATACTTATACTAACAAAGAGAAAATAAATTAGCGGCTTTGATCTGAACCCATAGTCTCTATTCTATTCTGCTTGACCTAACTTGCACACCAGCTTGTGTGTTATTAAAGGTCTGAAGTTGGATTCCAGCAGAAGACAGATGGATGAGTTTTTGTTTCTACCTTTGTTTTGTTCTGGAGGCTGAATTCACACTCTGCCCTCATACTGGTGTTATGTGATTAAATGTTGTGACTTAATATAATTTACTAAATTAGAGAAATTTGAATGTTAAAACCAATTCAAAATACAAATCCAACAGGTAAATAAACAAAACATAATTTTGAAAATAAGATTTTACAAAATAATATTCCTAATCAGAGGTTAACCGTTTAGATAATTGATTCTTAACAACTTTGCAATTGTTTCTGAGGGAATAATTAGGGCTAGGGATACGGTGACCAGACATCCCCGATTTCTAGGGACAGTCGCCGTTTTGGACCACCTGTTCCTCATTATAAAAAATAAGAGACGGTTAAAGGAAAACTGAATGAGACAAGATCTGCATGATCTAAGAATGATGGAGGAAGAGATAACCACCTGTTTAATGTTAATTTGTTTGGTTGTTTTTACTTATAGCTCCAAATATTGTGATTAGCTTTTTTAGTTGTTAATCAGGTGAGATAAAAACAACAATAATAATAATTACTGTCATAATAATCATTTGTATGATGAGATTATGCGTTTGGAAAGGATTTTGATTGAATTATGTCCCTGTTTTAGATTAGTGTCAGATTGAGAGGAGAGGAAGATGATTAGAAGACTGATAGAAGATTGAATGAGAGCGGAAGAAAACAGCAACACTGATGGAAAGATCAGTTAAAGAGGAGAAAAATCTGCTTAGAAGAGTAAAACAGAGAGCTGGCAGAAGTCAGCTACAAGGAAAAAAAGAGAGAGAGTGAAGAAGACGTAGAAGACTGAATTACCATATGGCACTAATAAACACTATCCATAGATTTATTTTATCAATCTTAGGGAATAGGAGAGGCATTTCCCTGGATTTAACACTTCTTTTTGTTTTTGTTTAGATATTAATGAAGATCTAAAAAGGGATGAAAGCTTCACTGTCCCTGTTTCCTATTTTAATTTTCTGAGCTGGAAATGTCCCCAGATTGGATTTCAGGAATCTGGTCACTTTAGATAAGAAACCTTTAACCTTTGGTAGGACAATAGCCAATAGTTAGTAGACATGAGGGAACTCATTTATAAGGACTATTTGGTCATATTTTAGCAATCCACCGTAATTACAGTACAGTAAGGACACATATAAACATTAACATCTGGTTAGAGTTTAAAACCTTATTAAAGTAAAGTGTGCCTTTACTTCAAGAAAAAAGGCAGCTTAAAACATGTTAGCAATGGGTTAGTTACCATGCAATTGCTATTGGCTTCCTTCACTTAAGAGTAAATTATATGACATGATGAAATGGTAGAACTGTAAATATACAGCCATATGTTTATATTGTTGTTTTTATGTATTTCTTTACATTAAAAAATGAAATTATCTAGAGAGCTGTTCTTAACAAAATTTCTTTCTGTTTACACAAAATGACAAAATAAATCTGTATAAATCTGTCTAATGATTAGAAATCACCAATATCCAACTTGTTTAGCTGGAAACAAAATTGGTCCACCAATGTCCAAAATTATTATCATGGGTTATGGCACAACACAAGAGACCAGAATTACAAGATCCAGTTTGGGCAAAGTTTTATAATCTGGGGAAATGATCTCCAAATGATTAGAAGTCAGCAAGACAGTCTGGCTGAATCCAAATGCAGCAAATCGGTAAGCATTCTGAAGCCAAAGTTATCGCTGTCCTAAAAGAGCTGCCAGTAAGGAAGGAGACAGGATTAGGGAGCAGGTAGTTAGCATAGGGACTTAAAGACGTTCCTATCCTGCAAAAAGGAGCCGTTTGATTTCCCACAATCCTTTGCATGACAGGATGTATAGACACAGCACACCTCGTGGACTTAAACCAAATTACAAAATTTCTTCACATTTACTCTGTGTAACACATGCTTATATCCACACCTTCATATATTTTGGGTGTTATAATGGAAAGATTCAGCCATTTACTATATTTGTGAAACTTTTTTGTGTAATGTTTTTGAAGTTATCCTTCCAAAAGGCTGTAGTCCCAACTTGAAGGGAAGAGAAACAATTTGATGAATTCAGAATCAGGCTCTGAATGATGCGTTGTCGTGAAGATTGTTAAGCAAATGTCCTTTTACTTTTAAAAGAAAAGCTTTTTCATGAGATTTTTAGGCTACTGAAAGCTGATATAAGTTGTCATCTGAAACTTGAAGTCCAAATCTTAGAGGTGTGTAGGCTGTCCACTGCCTGTAATCATTTTTCAAAGGCCGCAAGAGACCTGAGGACAGCAAAGAAATGGAGCCACAGGGGAGATTGTATTTTAATCTGCTTTTATCCTCTCACCTCCTGCAGACATCTTACCCACCTACCCACTACATTCGCAAAGTGCCCCAGAGGAAGATCCACTACTTCACCTTCCTGCAGATGATGCAGCTGCTGGTGCTGTGCACATTTGGCATGTACCCGATACCGTACATGAAAATGATCTTCCCTCTGGTTATGATCCTCTTAATCCCCATCAGGTAAGATGTGGTAACTTTGAAAATAATTTTCTCAGTCTTGACAATTGGCTGTGCTTTTCTTCCCTTTTATATGTGAGGCCATTTAATGTTTTGGGTTTATCCTTGAATTGATCAAAATGATATTTTGTGAAGGTAAAGTGTTAGGATATGAAGAATTGCATGCCTCTCTCTAAACAGGAGGGTATTTTGTTTCTAAATTTGAAATAATAGCTTTCTGCAGCATACTTTTGTTTTTGTTTTTTAAGTTCACTTTTGTAATAAACTGATTTCCAATCATACTAAGACCAGCATCTGTCTAACTTGCTGTCTGTTTGGCTTTTATGTTGAGCCTGCGTGTTGTTTTAAAAAAAGTAAAATTAAATGTTCCCCTGCTTCAGGAGGAGGAAGATAGCTTACGTTTCTTTCCCTGTTATGTCACAGAGTTGGCTGGCTTTTTTTTCTGAGGATTAGGCATAGAGTGGCATCAGAAAACTAAAAAAAATATATGCTTGCCAAAATAATTGGAAAGTATGTTTTGCTCTTGTCAGTTTGAGCTGCTCCAAGCACTCAGGATCCAGAGGAATGGTTTAAACTCCGATCCTTGTGTGAACCTTAAGATGCACCCCTTGCCCTGAACACCTGAATAAAATGCCCAAACTGCTTCACTAGCTCAGTCAGGTATGCAGAGCTGCTCTAATAAGCTCATACTAGAGTCAGGTGTGTTGAAGCAGAGAGCGGCAGGACTGGAGTTTGAGACCACTGTTGTAGACAGAAGTGAATCGTAGCATGAAATTAATTAGTGTTAAGATTCAGTCACTGTGGCAATAAATCAGCAGCATTTAAATGAATGAGGATCATAGGTAATATGTACATAAGGCTTCAAAAAAATGACACTGCAGAATTTCTTGATTTCTGCTAACAGTGCTAACACATACTGATACTAGCAGTTGTGTTTAAACACATGCAAACTACTCTCCATGCACATTGTGAATGTTTTATGCATGCAGGTTCAATATTATATGGCACACGTTATTTCACAACCATCATTTCCTGCTCGTCTGCTCTCTCTTGGTTTTTATTTTCCTACTTGCTTTTTATTTTCCTTTTCGTGTAGACCTGTTTCTGTCTCTCATGTCACCTTTTGTCACTTTGAGAGGGGAACCAACCCCCGAGAAAGTAAACTGCCTATTATTGGCTACTTTTCAGGAGATCCCGCCTCTTTAGACAGTACCGTTGTTGTTTTAGTTAAACCCATATGGCTCATTTACGCTACACTCTGATACCGATCTGTGTTGAGTTCTCACCAAGCTTGGATCAGTTAACCGAGCTCGGTTCCTTACAACCGTTTACACACCACGCTAGCACAGTTCCTCGCCTCCTAGTGACGATCTACAGTATTACTGCTAGGATTGAAGGAGGGAATCAAGCAAATCAAAATGGCCTGTAACATTCAGGAAGTTATGTTTGGTTGTTATTGTGATATTTTGTTGTTTGGGGAGAGTCAGGCGAAGAAGGCAGCCTTTGGTAACTTTGCTTGACAGAGTGGGCTTTTGGCAAGAATGTAGTGTTGAGAAGATTTTGATTGTTGTTTACACTTCTTCTGTTTTATGGCAGTTGGCAAGCAGCTTACTGATGTGCATTACTACCAACTACTGGAAGCTGACTGTAAGGAGATGAAGCGCTCTGCTCATGCATTCTTTGTTATCAGAGATCAGAGCCACAACTGAACCGTGACGAGCCCTACTGTTCAACTAGTACTAGGTTTACCGCGGTTTGGTTGTTTCTGGCACAGTCCAGTTCCATTTACACTGAGCAGTTATCTTAGTTAGCATGCTTGGACCGTATTCAGCACGGTTTCAAGAAGATAGTGTAAATAGGGTTTTAGTTGCAGCTCTTACTGTTCCCGACTAATTACCAGGGGTGAGAATAAGCCAAAAAGCTCCGGTACTGAAAAAAAGCAGCCTTCCCATGAGAAAAGGTTCTCTTGTTGGGGTGGGGGTTAGGTTTAGGACTAAACTGTGAATGGATTAAGGTTCGGTTTAGATATGTGTTGGTTATGGTGAGGGTTAGGGTAGGGGTCTGGGTTAGGCCATAGAATTGAATGTTCTATGAATAGATATCAATGGAAAGGCCCTACAAGGGTATTGTTGCATGACGTGTGTTTACGTGTAGATATATAGGTTATATTGGTCTAAATCTGAAAAAGGGTCTATTGTCACCCTTTAGGAGTGTTGTTTAGCTTATTTGTTGTGCCTTTTCTTCTGAAGGCACATTATGGCAATACGTTAGTGTTGGAGATGTTCAGTTGCAATATTTCTGTCTGCGTACAATGCAATACTCATTCCTTATTAAATGACCCATAGGATATTAAATCATTGCTTTTCATGTGTTGATCAATTTATATTACATTGGAATGACATTATTATTAATTTCAAGCAAAGTCTACATTATTAATAATTGATTTAGCAGCTTGGTAGGTTGTATATAAAACTTTTAATTATCAGAGCTGGATTACTGACAGGGTCATCATAGTGGGAGATTTTAACATCCATACTGACATTGAAGGCAATAGCTTAAGAGCAGCCTTTAATGCTATCTTAGACACTATTGGCTTTGTTCAAAATGTGAATAGTCCCACGCATTCTCATCTTCATACTTTGGATCTTGTGCTGACATACGGCATAGAATGTGAAGAAATAACAGTATTTCCTCACAACCCTGTCCTCTCTGACCACTTTCTAATAACCTTCAGGATTACTTTAACAGAGTTCTCCTCCCCCAAAAGAAGGTTCAATTTTAGTAGATCTTTATCAGATAGTGCAGTTATACATTTTAAAGAATCTGCTTCACTTTCTCTCTCCTCTGTGTCACTGAGCAGTGCTGCAGAGTGCAAAAGCTTAGCTTTATTCCCCTTCACAGGTTGATGATTTTGTTGATGGGGTTGCTAGTTCTCTGCGTATTGCCTTAGACAACGCAGCTCCTTTGAAAATGAAAACCGTTAAAAATAGAAAGCTTGCTCCTTGGTTTAATGCAGAGCTGCGTACTTTGAAGCAAAATGCTAGGAAGCTGGAGAGAAAATATCGCTCCACAGGCCTGCGAGAGTCCTTCCTAGTCTGGAAAAATGGTTTACTGCTGTATAAGAGGACCCTTTGTAAAGCAAGAGCAGCATACTTCTCCTCATTAATAGAGGAGAATAAGAATAATCCTAGATTTCTTTTTAATACAGTTGCCAAACTCACCCAGAGCCATAGCTCTGTTGAACCGTCCATTCCACCTGCTCTTAGCAGCAATGATTTTATGGGATTCTTTATAAATAAGATTGATCTTATTAAAAATAAGATCATAAGCACTCCTCTATCCGCGATTGTACCTGAGGTAGTCATGGAATCTGAACCGGGTTTAGACTGCTTTTATCCAGTTGAACTCTCTGAATTAGCAAAATTATTGTCTTCATCTAAGCCTTCAACTTGTATGTTAGATCCAGTTCCAACCAGGTTATTTAAGGAGGTATTCCCTTTGATCTCCTCCTCCATTTTAGATGTGATTAATCTATCTCTGTTACAGGGATATGTACCTAAAGCTTTTAAGGTTGCTGTAATTAAACCTCTGCTTAAGAAACCATCTCTTGACCCAGATGACTTGGTCAATTATAGACCTATATCCAATCTTCCTTTCTTATCCAAAATTCTTGAGAAAGTAGTTGCCAAACAAGTTTGCGATCACTTCCACCATAATGAACTTTTTGAAGAGTTTCAGTCTGGCTTTAGAGCTCATCATAGCACTGAAACAGCTCTGGTGAAAGTCACTAATGATATTCTCATGGCCTCAGATAATGGACTTGTATCTGTGCTCGTCCTGTTGGATCTTAGTGCTGCATTTGATACAGTTGACCATAACATTCTTTTAGAAAGACTTGAATATTTTGTTGGAATTAAAGGAACAGCACTAGACTGGTTTAAATCTTATCTATCTGATCAAATTCAGTTTGTTCATGTTAATGATAGATCTTCAACACGCTCAAAGGTTACCTGTGGAGTACCACAGGGATCAGTGCTAGGACCAATTCTCTTTACTTTATACATGCTCCCAATTGGTAGAATTATTAGACAGCATGGGATTAATTTCCACTGTTATGCTGATGATACCCAGCTATATCTGTCTATAAATCCAGATGAAGCTAACCCATTACATAGATTACAGGCATGTCTTGAAGACATAAAAACCTGGATGACTCTTAACTTTCTGCTTCTGAATGCAGACAAAACAGAAGTTATAGTCTTTGGACCAGAGTCTCTGAAAAAGAAACTGATTAGCCAGTCACTTCATTTGGATGGGATTAAACTGATTTCAGATAATAAAGTAAAAAATCTTGGTGTTATTTTTGATCAGGACCTGTCATTTAAATCCCATATCAAAGAGGTTTCTAGAATTTCCTTCTTTCATCTGAGGAACATTGCAAAAATTAGAAATATCCTGTCCAGGGGTGATGCTGAGAAACTAGTCCATGCATTTGTTACTTCAAGGCTGGACTATTGTAATTCTTTACTATCAGGAAGTCCACAAACTGTAGTTAAAAGCCTTCAGCTGATCCAAAATGCTGCAGCCAGAGTTCTAATGAAAATTAAAAAGAGAGATCATATCTCGCCTATCCTGGCTTCTCTTCATTGGCTTCCTGTTAAATCAAGAATAGAATTTAAAATCCTCCTTCTCACATATAAAGCCTTAAATGGCCAAGCTCCATCTTATATCAGAGATCTGATTGTTCCTTATGTTCCTAACAGAGCACTTCGCTCTCAATCTGCAGGTTTACTAGTGGTTCCTAGAATTTCTAAAAGTAGAATGGGAGGCAGATCTTTTAGTTATCAGGCTCCTCTCCTGTGGAACCAACTACCAGTTTTAGTCCGTGAGGCAGACACCCTGTCTACTTTTAAGGCTAGGCTTAAAACTTTCCTTTTTGATAAAGCTTATAGTTAGGGTGGCTCAGGTTATCCTAAGCTATCTCTATAGTTATGCTGCTATAGGCTTAGACTTTTGGAGGACATAGGGACCCCCATTTCATCATTCTGCTTCATTCTCTCTCTGTTCTCCTATTCTGCAGAATCTGTTAGTTCAATCTCTAACCTTCTGCTCTCTCTGCTTTTCCTCAGAGTAGCTTTGCCTCGTCTGTTCCTGTTTGGCTGTGACGTCATCCTGGAAAGAAACATCAGCTGTGCTGCTTCTATCAACACCCTTGTTTATAGATGTTGGAGATCGGCCTGTTTTCCAGTGTGGTCCTGTTTCTCTGACCGTGACTGAGTGGATGTGCTCTCTTCGTCCTCTGGCATGGGAGCTGCCTTGGAGCTCGTCTGCCTGGCTGTGTGTTTCCTGGACGGGGCCGCCTTTTACAGCTGCTTTTTGTATCTCTGCTTCTGTCTCCTTGAACCCCAGTCGGCCTCGGCAGATGGCCGCTCACACTGAGCCTGGTTCTGCTGGAGGTTTCTTCCTGTTAAAAGGGAGTTTTTCCTCTCCACTGTCGCTACAAGCATGCTTAGTGTGGGGGATTGTATTTGAGTCAATGAGTCAATGCAATCAACTGGTTTTCCTTAGATAGAAAACTTTGTATCAATTTGACTGTATGATCTGGTTGAACTGTAAAGTGCCTTGAGATGACATGTGTTGTGAATTTGGCGCTATATAAATAAACTGAATTGAATTGAATTGAATTGATTTACGCCTTAGACCATGTTCAGGGTTTCTTCTTTTTTATTTTAGAATAAAACTTTTTCCTAACTTACATTTCTTGTTTAATTCTCTAATTTTCAAAAACTTTTCAGATATTTTAAATGCAAAACTTTGACCTTTCACAGCTTGGATGGTAGTCCTGTTTGTAATGTTTCCCTGATCTCTAGCATCAGTTTTTATGTTCATACATTTAGCAGCTTTATTTCTATATGGTATAACTTAGAACAGCACTATCTTAAAATCTGTGAAAATCTTATACTTACCAAGGATTACCAAAGAAAGAATTATAATAATATATTTTGATTCTTATAGAATAACTTACGAAATTTGCCAAAAGTATCTTAGTGAAAAAGGAAAATGCTGTTTTGGCACCTAAGTCCTTAACATTTTTCCTAGCTCTTTTTTAAAGGTATAATAATTTGAACATATATACTTTCAGTAAATCATTTTTAAAATGTAACCCACTTTTTGGTGCAGTTTAATTTACTTTAATTTTAAATCAGTTAATTATATATTATATATATTCAACTCAGTGTGATGAGCTGATAAAGCAAAGATAAAGCATGCGATTTAGATATAAATAAAGATCTAAATCAATCATTCATTAACCATTATCAGAATTCGTCAGAAATTCAAAAGACCATTTTTCCCCTTTCAGTTTTACCACGAAACTTATCAAGACCTAGAAATTGGCTAAAGAAAATTCCAAGCAAGTATAGGAATAGGAGTACTTCAATGTATTACTTTCAGTTTCAGCTTATTTTATTTAAATAGTTCAAAGCTAGTAAACATTTTCTGCCTATATAAAAGCCAAATCCTATTTATTTCCAAATACAGAGAGAATGTAGGGATTGGTTAGGGAATATGGTACAACCATCTACCTTGACAAACCCTTAATGTTCTATTATACCTGTATGACTCAGTATATTTTTATCTTTTCTGATTGTTAGTAATGTAATTTTCTTCAGTTAAAGATTCAGCTGTTTATCATTGAGTGCTTATGTTTTGCTATAATTTGCGTTTTTGTTTTAAAAATCTTGCCATATCTGGTCCATTTTTTGTGTTCATTATTTCTAGAAAGTATTGAGGTAGTTTGGTAACCATTTATTGTGTATTTTAATCTATCCTGTAGATCAGTGCAAGTATATTTTCCTCTAGTTTCTCATTGTACTCTGCCTCCCTGTTTTGCTATCCTCCACAGTCTAACCATTTCTTCACTCTCTCTGTACTCCATGTCCTGTTCGCTTTGCTTGAGATCGACCTGGTTATTATCTGCTTAAGTATTAAACATCACCTTACTCTTCCGCTGACTGCATTTTAGTCCTACAGTGTGCAGAACCTATAACACATGACACAAAATAATGTTTTCCATTTCAGTCACATCAAGCAACAAATTTCTCTTGGCTGTATGTAAATGTAACAATTAAAATGTGTTGTTCTATGTGTGTCTGTATTAATATACTGCTTATGTCTAATAATTAACACTTGAAACATTAACTATAAAAACAATAATGGTTCCTATTAAAGGAAAATATTTTTTTCAAAAGCAAATTTCTTCTTATCATAAAACCTGAAAGAAACTAATATCTCCATTGATAATATCCAAATACCATTGCTTAAACATAAATAGCAACCGTCTGGAATACATTAAACTTTCTAGAGTACTTTTACTTAAAACCAGCTTCCTTATTATTTTGTAAAATTACTCAGGATGGAGTCAAACATGTCACTCAAGTAAAAGTAACAATATTTTTTTAAGCCCAAGTGAAAATAAATATGCACCGAAAGTGGATCTATATTTTTGTTAACATTTTGCTTAAGTAACTGACAATAAGTGTAACTAGTTACTACCCACCCCTGGTGGAGCGGACTCACAAACCAAAAGTAGCTTAAATTCAATATATGATTATGTATCTATTAGAAATAATAGATACTAATAGAAATCTATTAGTGGATGTGCTGAACATTGAGATTCTGTTAGCTTCATATATGATACAGGAAAATGTTTTTAAAATATTTTTATAATTGTATTATATGACTGATGTAGGATATTTAAAAAAATGTTGTCTGTTCTGTTTTTTTTAGGAACAACGTGCTTCCTCATATCATTGAGGCCAAATACCTGGACATCATGGATGCCCAACACATGTAGCTTCAAAAGGATTCAAGCTCTGGATCATCAAAGAGTCCCTGTAAGGAGGAGAAAAATGGAAATAAAAAACAAAGAATTAAAAAAAAAATTCTTATTTTTTGATGCAAAACTATAATGAGCGCAAATATGAGAAATCCCGACTGTTTAGATTTTTGTATCCAGGAAGTACATTCTGCCAGATGAAGCACTGAAAAAACATGGGAAGTCAAGGGAGGACGACAACTGAGAGTTTTCATCAATATATCCCGGAATAGAACTAAAACGTCTCTGTGAAAAAGTCCTCCTTGAAAACAAAAGAAAACGGACTGTTCCTGTCTCGCCTCCGTTTCACCATGTCTGATTGTGCAGTGCCATAAAAGTCTTTGTCCTCGTATCACAACTCACCTTTTTATGGTAACACTTCACAATACCTTTTTTGCAGTGTGCAACGTACGTGTTGGCAGGTGCTCCAAGTATTTCCGATACTGTGTGATTTAATAATACAAAATGCTGCAAGGGTACACTATGTTGTACCAAGAAAGGGGTAATGGCACAATGTAATTATAAACCTGATCTATCTTTTGACACGTTTGCACTTATATTTTTTTTACACAGTTATGGGTGCATCTCAATGCATTAAATATGAAAAAAGTTGATTTATTTTATTAGATCTGTTAAACATATTATATATAAACTCATAACAATGTTTGTTGTTATGGCTTAAAACTAATAAAAACTTATATTTAATTTTTATTTTTAAACAATTTCACATAAACAAATTATAATGTATATTTTCAATAGAGACATATTCTAATTCAACCTCTATAATAATGGGGAGGTTTGCTGATTTAAGAGCTCAGGAAAATTGAGTATAAAAAGAGAGACCACAGATAGATATATCATTGAATTAAATTTTTAACTTTTTGATTACATTCTAATATGTTGAGATGCACCTAGATATGGGTAACTTTTACCCACTTACACTGTGTTGAGAAGTAACTAAAAAGAACTTTGAACGGGTCAGTTTAGAGCACTGCATTATGGCCACTGTAAAGTCTGCTTTTTTTTCCTTGCCATTGTGCAGCGTTCCAGCATTTAGATTTCTGCACCTTTTTAGCCGTTTGCTGTGAATGACACTTGTGCACATGTTTCGTTTCCATGTCATTCCAACAAGTGTCCATATTGTATAAGGAGGAGATTAGAGAGTTTGTATTGTGTCATTAACACAGTACTTTTCTGCCAGCTCTTTAGAAAATGTATTTTTAAAGGTGGATTACATCTTTAGATGAGCAAATAAAAACATTCCACGGGTATATATTATTTCTAATCACTTAGAATGACAGCACAAGCCAAAAACATATAGTAATGTCTTTATCTAAAAACATATATATATGTATGTATATGTGTATATATATATATATATATATATATATATACATATATATATATATATATATATATATATATATATGATGGCAATATACAAAATATTATAGGTCAATTTTAATAAAAATAGAATATTTATTTGTCGTAATGATAGTTTATCTTTTTTGGGAAATGAAAGTTTTTGTCTCTTTACCCTGATCTGAGAACAGTGTGTTTTCCGTTTCTTCTGTCCATTCCACTGCCTGTTTCATACAGCTCTGCCACAGTGTTTACATATCAAAGTCCCGTCCAGCTTCATGTTATCAGCTGACATATAGCTCAGCTTCAAAGCTTGCATAGACATAAGGTTAAAGGTCGGAAGATACAACAAAAGATCTGGACTAAGCTAACCTATCTCTTTCTTTTTTTGTTTTCAAGTACAAATAGGGTATTTTGGAACAACTTGTTTTCATTTTTTGTTTTTTAGTAGATCAGTGCTTGCAAATGTTCTCGTATATTAATGCAGGAATACAGAGAGCTATATCTTGTCTACAGTTCAAATGATAAATAAAAAAAAATATATATATATACCTAAGCACTGGTTTGCTTAAAGCATGTCTCATCTGGGTTTTTTAAATCGAAATGTTGTATTCAAGAGAAAATAGTAGCAAGTCGAACAGTAAAAGTCACATGAATATAAATGCAATGCTTGATATTCAGCAATACTTTCTATTAAAACAAAAAAAAAAACACACAAAAAAAAAAAACAAGTTCACCGTTGGGAAATTTAGGATTCCCAAGACAGGTGGGCCCGACTCTGAAGCAATGACAGCCCAGCTGTATTTTTAAAGCAGCACCTTTTCAGTCCCGATTCGCTGATTTCACACATCAAGGAGCAAAAAAAAGTTTGCCCGTCAAAAGAAGCAGCTGCGTTTCTTCGGGTTTTATTACAGTTTGGTTGCGGTATTTCAATGGCAGCTCCCTCATGCAGTTCTGTTCAACTTTGTCCTACAAATGCAAGAAAGATGTCCAATTGAAGCAGATGTCTCATGCTGAGATTGCAAGGCGTGAAAGCAAATCTGGGATGCATTTGCATAATCCTCGGACTAAGCCTTAAGACTGTGCTGATGAAAGAAGAAAGATTGTGGGCGATAAAGTATATGTTCAGTTTGCAAAGTTCAGTTTTTATCAAACATACATTATAATCCATTGCAATATATTAGTTTCTAAACTTGGACTGAGACCAGAGATCAAACGATTGTTCTTCTAACGTGGCAGTATTGTTGTTGTTCCTTGATATCCTCACTGTTCTGGTGATTTTTGGAATAGCAGCAAACTTCTCTCAGAGGACTTGTTACTAGATTTGGAGTGAAAGAAACTCTCCTTGTGAAACCCTGAACCGCCCCTGTCCTCCTGATGGAAATGGCGTAACTGTGGTCTTCTGTTTCGTTCTATTCTGTTCATTCTTTTCCTGATTTCGTATAACCTACCTTTTCTAATCATGAATGTATGGTGAGTGGTTTTTTATATAGCATACTAATTTAGGTGTCAAATAGAATCTGTAATTTTGTCAAAAAGATCAGCTATATTTGTAAGCTGTAATATGTAAAAACTGAGAAAAAAATGATAATCAAACAGAATGTGTTGGTTTACTATAGTATATATATATAACTGTATACCGAAAAAGAGAAACTCAAGCTGTTTGCCAAATAAAAGTAGTAGTGATGTTAATATTTGCATTGATGTCTTCACTATTTTAAAACCACTTTTTTATAAATGATTTGTTTATCCAATCATTTTTGTAATGGTATATTCTTTACACCATATCATTAAATAATTGATCACCTTATGAATCTCGTAGAGAGAAGGTCAAGAATTTCCAAACCAAGTTTCTTTTTATTTTTTTCTTAAGGATCTAAAACATGTTTTGAGTTGCTTCAACAATTTCAGATTTTGCACATATTTTATATACTTTTATTTCACAGTTTTTAAGTCTTCACTGCATATGCACAATGTGAGGATGTGATGAAAACAAGCCTCGGAATGACTGAGGTGTCTCCAAACTTTTGAATGTTAGTGGTCAGGTGTAAAAATGATTTGTAAACCAATTTAGACTTAGACTTATACAACTTTTATTGTCGTTTTGTATACACTCTGTGTATACAAAACAAAATTTTGTTTTGTATAGCTTTCAGACAGTAAATGAGCAGCAGCTTAGCAGTGAAATGAACATTTCCATTTCATAAAGTGCAGCAGTGATCAAATGCAAACGATGTGGGAGAAAAAAACATGGTGCAAAACGCATTGATATGGGAGTTCAGAGCATTGCAAGACAAATATATATATGGTGCAAAAATGCAGTTGAAAAAAATGTTTTTTTTTATTTTTACTTGAGTTCACCAACTCCTGTCTAAAAGCAATTGTAGAAGCAGGAAGGCTTTATAACAGAGTTATTAATGTATTTCCTTCTCCACCCTCTTGTCAATATTTTAAGGATAATTTTTCTTTTTTTAAATGTAAAAAACAATCCACTGGACTTTGTTTTCCAAGTTTGAAGACATTTCGCTTCCCATCCAGGAAGCTTTTTCCATTCAAAATGTCTGGATTAGTGCTGAGTTCCAGACTTTAAAGCATAGCCCAACAAAGCCTTGTTATGGCTTAGAAAACATGCAAATTGAACAATTTTTTTAAAGGTCTTTTGACTTAAATATTAATTTAGTTGTATTTCAAAAAGATCTTTCTCTCCCTTTAGTCTTGCCAAGCTTTGTAGTTCATTACTAAGACTATATGGCCTTTTTCCAATAGCAAACCTGTCTGTAGCAGAGCCTTCCAAAACCATTCACCACCCATGTGGTATCCATGTGCAAAATTCAAAAAATTTATCTCATCCAAACACCTGCAAAAGGGCAGCCCGTCCTCTCTGGGTTAGAGGAGAGTTCCTCCCTCAAGATTAGGGTTTGTTTTTTGTCATTTAACGGCGGGTCTATGTTCCCTACCCTCACCTATGGTCATGTAATCTGGATCATGACCAAACAAACGAGGTCCTGGATACAAGCGGCTGAAATGAGCTTCATCTGCAGGTAGAGGGGCACTTCTGGAGATGCTGCCCCCTCAACCTGGTCCCAGATATACTTTTAAACCTCCATTTTTTTCCCCACCATCCTTTGCCCCACTCCCTTATTCTGCACTCTTCCTTTCAGTTAATCATATGAGAATAAACATGTCTGTTCTGGGTTATGATCTTGCTTAAAAACTGACAACTGCTTTCCATTTTTTGTCCTCTCATCCCAAATAAAAAGTGCTAACTTAAAAAATTTAATTTCCCTCTGAAATCAATAAATTATTTCTGAATTTATTTGAAATCAAAGGAACAGCATAAAACAATGCAGTACCTCATATATTTTTTACAGTAAAACTGACACCACTTAGAGAAGTTTCTCCATATAATTAGCTAGTAATCATTCCCAGCCCCACTGTAGATACAAATCTTTGAGGTGCTGTACATCATAAATGTTATTTCCCATGTGTCTATTAACCAAGATATTGCATTTACAGCATAAAATAAATGTTTTTCACCTCATGTAAAAATAAAGACTGTTAAGAACCAAAAGACAACATATTTTACTCAGTCTTTAAAAGAATTCACAGATTTAAAGTAAAATGTCAGCCTAATTGCAGTTTGTACCCCGGATCTGACCTTTGGGTAAGTGCAATTTACCATGAGGATCTGAGGAGCTGCTTACAGAAAACAGCAGGGTTCAAAACTCATCAAAACTGCACATTAAATAGATTTTAACACATACTTGAAGAACAAAGTTCCCTCAATACATAGAATGACCTCTGCCTCTGAGTTTGTTGAGGAATGGAATCCATTGTTGTTTTTTTTCCATGGTAAGGGATTATTTTTATTTTAGATATATAAAAGTAACATTTTCAAACCAAAAATACAAAATTTCAATTGGAAAAAAAAAACATTTTACTTCAACTCATTGATGTGGAATGCTCACTTCATTCTGTGCAGAAACACGAGTGGCTCTTTGGTTCTTCGGCTCTCTTGATATATTCTAAAAGATAAACTATTGCCCTGTTTTTTGTTCCTGGCTTTTCTGTGGCCCCAGAAAACATGCTGGCCCCATCCTGCCCCCTTGGTAAATATGCCCTAGAACCACCTATGCTAATGGATGCTCTGTTATATTTTTTTTACATTTTACAAAATGGTTTTCTGTGGTTGTTTATCTTAGTTTTAGCCCACCACCACCATGCAGCGCACACAAACTTTTGTTTTTCTATCTATATTAAGACTTTAATTCATTTATGCCTAATCCTGACATTTTACCCAAACCCTCGTTATAGTTGGTGTATTCCCAATATAAACCTCAAGTTATTTAAACCATATCTTTAAACTGACTCCCTAATATTATAAAAGAGGCACACGGCATTGAATAGGTCATTATTTTTAATAGGGAAACATCAGACAGGGAGATGTGACTGTGGGCAAGATGAGACAGTTGAACATGTTACTTTGATTTGTAGGATATATTTGATTCAGAGAAACAAGTTAATTAGGAAACTTAGTAATTACTAAGTTTCATATAATAATAATAATATAAATAATATGAAAATGGAACTTGACATTGTTGATTTACTGCAAAGGGAATCAGGAAGCAGAGGACATCAGGTTATATTTGAGTTTTTGAAACATTAAATTGTATAACAGCATATGTTTTTTTTTTTTTTGTGCTATGTGGTCCTCACTCCTTACCAGTTGGTGGCGGTAATGCTCACCTAACGTTTTTGCCAACCGCCATAAAAATCTAAACAAGAAGAAGAAGAAGCAGCACAGACTTTTTTTATTATTGAAAATAAAGAAAATCAATGACAATCTCAACAATACGTCAATAATGAACATTACAATAAACAGATAAGACCACAACTCCTATGAACTCCAATAAAAAAACAGAGACTAGAACAAGGGAAGAAAAAAAAGAAGCTTTGTCTCCAGGATGGTGTCACAGCCAAGCTGTTCTATGTCATGTCCACAAGGTGTCGCTGTTGCACCGCGCTTGCGCACATGTCAACTAACAATCATAAACTAACTGAACAGAACCCATCATGTGTGACTTGTAATTTAAGATTATCTATTATTCCTCGTGACTGCCTGAAACAGCGGAGAATCATCCGCCTGTGTTTGCTGTTGGGCGGGTCATGACACCCCAGCGGTGGGTGTATCTCCGTAAGCTCCTCTCTGGTTTCCCCTCCTTCCCTCCTTCCTTCAGCAGTTGTCGCCCACGTGTGTTCAGTTCCAGTCAGTCTGCTGCCGACAACATGGCAGAAGAGGCGAAGAAACTAGCAGCCTACTCTGCAGTGGATAACAACGTTCAGGTACAGTTAGCAGCAGCGAGTGCATTAGCTAACCGGCTAACATGTTAGCATCTCTGTTAGCTCATCTAGCAGCATGCTAGCAAAGTTAGCCCCATTCACACATACATGCTGCTCTTTTCATCATTAGCTAACCTGTAAAGCAACTCATAGTTTGCTACCTTGGTTCTGTTTTTGGGTCAAATATACAGCAGGGCGGGCTTTAAGGAGTTTGGTAACAGTAATGGTTTCAATGAGGTTGGGGAGTAACTACATTAACTTGGCTGAATTTTTGAAATAAATTTACTTTTATGAGTATTTCCATACTTTTTCTGTAGTAATATACTAGTGAGAATATGACTAATTTTGAGTAACCTAAGCTTTCAGTTGAAAATCCAGTAAACAGCATTTAATGAAGCTAAAGTTTTTTTTTATCCTTTCGGGACATTTATGCATTACTTTCTGTAAATATTGGTTTACAAAAATGTAGAGAGAGTTTCTTTTGCAGAAACATATTTATTACTCCTATTTAGTTGTATATTGTAATCCTTTTTATATTTTGAAATACAATAATTAGCTCATAACTGTGATAAAATAATTAACTTTCCACCAGATGTTTGGAGTTGTTAACCACTCAGTTCTTTAGTATCTATTTAGCATAAAAACTGTTTTACTCTTGAGCAACTTCTTGGATGATTATTTTCCAATTCTACTTTAGTAAAAAATGTGTAAATTTAGAGCTACTCTTATTCCCTTACTCTACCCATAATTGCTTGCTGTTGTGCATTTGGTCCAGCATGCAACTATAAATTAAAAATATAACTTTTCCTGCTGCTGCAAAAGCATCCACACCTTTTGGATGAAGCTCTCTGAAAACATGTTTGCACCACCATGTTTCACAAGTGGATGTGTGGTAAGATGTTCAGTAATGAAGTTGGTCTTCAACCACAAACTGTTGTAATTCTGACTGGTTAGGAGGATGGAAATGTCTTGGTCTGCATCAGCCATGTTTTCCATGTGATGGACTGAACAATAATCTGAGGTGTAAGGAGCATGTTCACAGATTACCCTGACATCTCTGCTGTGTTTATTGGTCTTCATCTCTGAAGGGAAATTTGCTCCATTTTGTTGCAAGCAAAAAAAAAAATGAGAGTAACTTTTAACTTTCCTTTTTTTAATTATATACTTCAAAGATATGTTTGTTTATTTAATGAAAAAACTTTTTTGCAGAATTTATATTGAGTTTTTTTTTTTTTCAAACATCTGTTTCCAGATTGAGTTTAACTAATTGAATTCTTTTCAAATATTCAGTTGCATTCCCTTCACTTAAAGCCAAATACAAACGCTCACTCTGACACACGGTGTTGTTGCAAACGTCCATTCAGACCAGTAGAAATGTGTCTTTGCTCCTCAGTCCAGAGAAAATCCTCCTCTAGGAGTGAAGATGATGTGATCCATAAAACACATTTGGAGAAAAAAGCGGTTTGTAAAACTCAAATTGAAAGAAAACTGACAGTATAAAATCTGTTAATTATTATTATTATTTATTTTATTTTATTTTTTGAAGAAAAAAAAATAAGTTGGAAAAACTGAAACGTAAAAAAAAAAAGGTGAAAACATTACATTTCTGAAAAGATAAAGGATGAAAGATAAAGTTGGGAAAAAAAATGGAAAACTAAGTCTGGAAAACAAAGCATTTACACAATAATTTCATGTGTGCATTGAATTTTTTTTTTTTTAAAGTTCAACATAATGTGGATTTTTTTTTCTTTTCAAATTGCTGTTAACAGAAGGTCTTCTTTGCTTGTAATAATAATAGAACTTGATTCCCTCTATGTTCACGATGCAGATGTTTGCTCTGTAAAGTTCTTCACATTAACCCTGAGAATAGATTATTTACAGGCGGGCTATGTGAAGCCTTAAGGAACTTCTAAATCCGTTTTATTTTATTCTTTTAGAGGTATTTTATTTAGATGGATGAACACCAATGTGTGTCACACTTCAGATTTTATTTGTAGGCTGGTTTTTGGGACAAAATCCAGAAATAATAAAGGTGCATGAACATTTTTATAAGGCAGCATGAGTACAATTATACAATACAAAGATAATTTAACATGCATGTCGACATTAAATGTTCAACATGTGGCATATTTAAATTGGTTCTCTTGTTTCCAGAACAATCATGTGGTTGGAGTGGGCAGCGGGTCAACCGTTGTGTACGCTGTGGACAGGTTAGGTGAGTAAAATGCTTTAAGGCTTTAATAACTGCCTGATATTGTGTCTATCAGGGTGAATTAACGTTTAAAGTTGTATCTGGATGATAGTTTGACAGGAAGGCAGGAGCCACACGGCTCCATCTGCTTTGGTTTCACTGTAGAAGTGACTCTAACATCATCATTCCTAGTAGACTGCATAGAACTGATAGTGATGATTACTTCAGATTAGAAACTGTCTGTTTGGCACATTCCTTCTTGTTTACTACAACGAGTGGTTGATTAATAGGGAAGAGGAGCAGCTTAGTTACTTTTTTATTTCTTAGTCTCTTTAATTATATCTTTTCCTTTTTTTGTGTGCATTATTTGATACAGCCGAGAGAGTTCGCCAGGAAAAACTGAACATCGTGTGTGTGCCCACCTCCTTCCAGGTGAGTTAAATCACTCAGGTCTCTCTGCTTTCTCCACTATTACTAGGTCAGAGTACTGTTGCTTCTTTGTGATTGTCCTTTTGTGGTTGAGTCCTTATTTCTCTTTAACTCTAGCGTTCAACCTGAAGATGTTTTATCGTTATCTCCCTTTTATCTCCTCTTTCTTTCATCTTTTCTCGTTTTCCTTTCCTGTTCTACTTACATTGCAGTGTCCATATAATCTGTAAAACTCCCTGCATATTCTAATAAAGCTATTTATATGCATAAATCAATCGGAGCACTATGGCAATAGCCGTACTGCTCCACTTATGAAAGTAAAGCATCTGTTGGGCTCTTTTTTTGGCATCATGACAATTATTCTCATTGCAACATCGCCAGACAGGACAATGTTAAAAAAAAAAAAAAACTAGCTTTCAACCTAAAGTGCTGGATAAACTATAGCTAGATCAATCAGACTCCTGTTGCTGATTTCTTGTTTCTGTAAAGTTGATCTATGTACAAAATTACAGAGAAAGATTTAAGCCCATGATTTTGAATCTGTTAGGTTTTCTGCCTTCATACTGTTGAATCGAATTGATTATTATCCATATCAGGCCTTTTTTCATATCTCTCATGAGCCTTTTATATAACAAAATGTTGCTTTTATTTTTTTAGAGGAGAGATATTTCCACTCATCTGATGTGCTAGTTTGACAAAAACTATTATTGGGCAAAATCTGCTTTTCTAAATGCTCATTGCAGCGGTCAGTGCAACAGAACGATAAAATCCTAACAGGTGAGACTTGGTTTTAATTTTGAACACAGATGAGAGCTTATTATAGGTAGCTAGTGTAGACTGACAGCCCTGATTTGTAGTGAATTAATGCATCCTAGTGGTGGGTTTGGGTAGTGCACCCATGTTGCAAATGCAGGTCCGTCAGGGTCACTATACGTCTCCATGGACCTCTCCTCAGAGGCTGTGTTATAAAGCATGAGGAGTTCATTTCTCTGGAGCTAAGGGGGAGGAGCCTGACGAACGGCTTACTGCCTCTGCATCAAACCTTAGACATGATCCATCAGTCATGTTGGTTTTGTTTCTATGCTAGCTTACAAACACTGACTTCTCTTAGATGTCAGACAGAGGGGCAGATTGACTCCTGTGAACAGGCAGAGGCTCTAAGGTTCAGTTTCCACCAATCAGACGCCTTGTAGTGGTCTCTGTGATAGAAAGAAACAGTCCATGAAGCTCTATGAACTGATCTAGAGATGGTCTTAATGTCCACTAAAGTTTAAAAGTCAGCTGTTTATTCAACAGGTTTCTTTCACCTGTTGACTCTGAGCCTCATCATCCACTGACCCCCCCCCCCCCCCCCCCCCCCCCCCCCCCCCCTCTGGGTTATGACCCTGTTCTACCACTCTGTGGCTGAGTTCCAATGTTAAGCAGTGAAGACATTTCCCAATCGGCTTCATAGCTAAGATGGCATCCCATCATGCTGTCAGACTGGAACCGGTTTGGTTACTGAGAGTTAACTGTTCTTTCAGACGTTTTTAGAAGTAGTTGGAACGCTCAGGCGTTAAGTCATCGGTGGCCATCAGTGACTGGAACACATGAATCCATTGATTTGCTTTGGTTCGTGAAGAAAGGCTCAAAACAATTCAGATTGATTATTGAATTATCTAATTGAGTAATCAATTAATCAGTAACTGGAGTGAAGAGACTAAATCACACCATTGGCTGAAATAACGACCCTTTCAAAGACATAATTATGCCAAAAATTAAAAAAAGAAAAAGAAAAGAAAATTGCGACTAAGGTGAAATTTTGTTCATTAATAAACTCTAACCAGAACTCCTAAAGGTCTCTTCGTTTCACCTGAAATAATTTTGCTTTTACTTAGAAACAAACGATGGGCTGATTAATCGATTAGCTTAAGTGAATGTTTGGCAGAAAGCAGAACTCTGAGGTAAACTGGCCCAGATGGTCTGTTAAAAGCATCATGGTGGAACATGAGCAGACGGGAACCTGTTTTAGGTTCTATAGGCACCAGTTATCCAGGTCAGAACTTGTTTCAGCATCTGAGCCTGTTTTACTGTCCATCATGGTTCAATAACATTTTAACTCCAACATATAAACCAGCTGTATCCCTCTGCTAAATGGAACCTCATTAGCATCTCTACTCGTTTTCTTCTGCTTCCTGTAATGATTTTAAGAGTGAGAAAATGTCCTTTCTTGTTTCAATTAACGGCATCTTTTTCACCTGTAACTGCATGTATTTTCTCTGGTGTTCCGCCCATTTCTCCATCTCTGCACTCTCCTCTCGCAGGCCCGACAGCTGATTTTGAAGCATGGCCTCATGCTGTCAGATCTGGAGAGACACCCTGAGGTATGATGAGTGTGTTCGGGGAACGGGTCGCAGCTACAGACCCTGTCTGCTCTTAATTATTCCATAGAAATAACAGCTGGTTGCTTCTGTGCGTACGCCTGATCTGTGCTTTATGTCCACACCGCTCAGCTGGACGTGGCGATTGACGGCGCAGATGAAGTAGACTCAGAGCTGACGCTGATAAAAGGTGGTGGGTGAGTAGGTTTTAACGCAGGCGGATCGGTTTAAGCCAGCTGGTGATCCTGACTCGTTCTCTCTGTTCTGTAGCGGCTGTCTTACCCAGGAGAAGATTGTCGCCGGCTGCTCTAAATTTTTCGTGGTCATCGCTGACTACAGGTCTGCATTAGCTGTCAACAGGAGTTTGAATTTGCTAGTTTTATAAAGAAATTACTTTGACTTACAGAAAAGATTGTTTGTCTCTCAGAAAGGACTCTGATGCTCTCGGTCAGCAGTGGAAGAAAGGCGTTCCCATCGAGGTCATTCCCATGGCGTATGTCCCCGTCTCCAGGACGATAGCCAAACACTTTGGAGGGGAAGTTAGTTTAAGAATGGCAGTCAGTAAAGCAGTGAGTACGAACCATCTTTGACTTTATAGCTGATTTCTAGATTGAAGTCGTCTGTTCTTTTTGTTTTTTCTTTCCAGATTTCTAGGGATGTCTTTATTAATGAAACTAAACCCCCCCCCTTACTCGTGTACTGCATTCTGTGTGTCGATAGAAAATATAAAATACAAAGTGGCATTATACGACTTCTCAAACTCGTACGTCAGTTGCTACCTTTACATGGACACAAATAATCTGATTAAAGACCCGATCAAAATGTTTTAATATAAACATGTCAGACTGAAGATTTGAATCTGATTCGGTCTGATCAGAAATATATTTCGGAAAGATATATGGCTCTAAATGTAATGAACGGATGATCCTACCCTGTAGCAAAGGAGCTTCAGCATGAGGCAACGCTTCACTAAAATTACCATGAAAAAACAAAGGGATGAAACACACTTGTACATGGTACGTGTACACACATCATAATCGGATAATTTTATCTAGAGTCCATTTAAAAAGGGATTTTTAACTTCCAACCAACCAAGTTTCTGATCGGATCTGAGAAGTTTTGGACATATAAACGTAGCTAGTAGCTTACTTTGGTTGCATACAGGGTTTTTCAGAAATATCACAGCGTCTTACTTATATATTTTGGTCAATTTCTTAGTAAATGGATCCATTCTGTGTACATTTACTATAACAACCTGAGGCAGGAGTTACAAAGTTGTACATGATTGGTAAACAAGTCGAAGCTAGTGAGGGGAGCAAGTGAGGAACTCTCACTTATTAAAGCATAGCCCAAGGCTCGATCGGAAAACCTCAAATCAGAAAAGACTGCAGCATGGTCACCATGATGATGTTAGTCACCATGGTCACCATAATAAGTGCAGTCTGAATACTGCTTGCAAGAAGGAGCTAGGAAGAGGAAGCATGTTCCTTCTTAGCATCTATTCATTTAGCATAGGGCACAGCCAACTGAGTGTAAAAACAATACATTACTTCGTTATGGTGTCTTTTTACAAACCGCACGGGGAAGGGCTGTGAAGCAGCCAGCAGTGAATCCTACACAATGAGAGCGTTCACGACTCCGTCCTCACCTCGCGCTACTTGATAGAGCTGAGGTGTTGTCAAACAGCAGCACCGCAGAGAGAGCGGAGCGGTGATCGCTGAAGATGAAACGAGCTAAACTTTTCTATGAAATCGCGGCACGGCAGCCAATCAGGGACAGAATGGAGGTGAGGCTTTTTTCACTTAAAACAGAAGAGAGAGAAAATAGAAAAACGGGGAAAATAATGTTAAAAAGGTAGAAATAAGCAATTCTCTTGAGGTTTAAAAAAAAAAAAAGAAGCCGTTTTAATTAAGTCATAGAGGGATTGTTAATCGTGATCGCTTAGAGCCAGCACAGAGCCTGGTCTGTCACTGCCTACTGCCCAGTATCACTGCTTACTGCTCGGCTAGATTTACAAGGAAGTCCCACCAAATCCGAACGATTAGAGCTGCGTCTGGATGAACCAACATGATTAAAAAGCTGGTAATAGAGAACAATTTAGCATTAGTCCGTGATGTTAAGTTTCACCTGTGTTTCTATTGTAAAATGCCGACAGCAAGACCTTGACAAGAAATGCTATGGGGTTGCCAGGGGTAACAGCAGGTCCACAGCAAAGGGTCTGGGAGGCTGGTGATTTACTAAATATTAAACAATCATTCCAGCCACTAAATAAGGTAAACATGCCCACTGTTATATTCAACACCAGCACAGGAATGATGTGATGTTATGCAATAACTTTATATCAGGAAACGAGCGCAGCGCTTACGTCTGGGGATGGTGATAAAATGCTTTTACTTAAAACAAAACTTTTCTGCAATGTTGGTGCAGAAGCCAGCTCCTGTACCTTTTTTATGATTTGATAGAATAACAAAAATAGTTCAACATAACCAGGAGACTGATTTTCTCCAAATGTCCATGGAACCATAGAAACTGATTTGGGAAGCAAACAGGAAACTCAGGCAGCTGTTTCTGTTCCTTCTGTTTTAAATCAACTTGTTGGTTTTTCTGTTTGTAATATTTCTGTTTTTTTTTTTGTTGGATCATGTGGATCTAAATGTTGTCCTGCTTATAAACCGAAGGGTTTGCTTTAGGGCTGAAACATTTAATTGGATTTATTGATTATTAAAATAACTGTCAACTAATTTAGTACTTGGTTAAATGTTAGAGTATACAGACTCTGACACATACTATTAGCTGAAGGAGCGACTTATTCAGAGCAGTAATTTACTAATGTTCTAAACACTGTAAATTAGTATAATCTATCCAGAACTACTCAGGTGTTTTTTGTTAGCTTCACTTGATTTAAATGAGTTAGAAATCCTCTTTAATTAAACTTTTGCTGTTTGACTATTAATCATAAAAAGAAATCAATTGATTATTAAAGCAATGGTAGGTTCAGCCCTACTTTACCTTTGAATATTTGAACATTTAAATCGTGGCGTTTCAGCTGCTCTGTTCTGGGACAGCTGTGCTTCTTGTGGCACCGCTGTGGCTGAGCGCTGACACACCCAGCGACCTCAGGAAGGCAATTTAGTTCCACGTAACGACTCTTAAGAGTAGATTCTCTTTATAAACTGCAGCAGACTGAACTGTTTCCTTTACCTAGATGTCTAGTTACCTCATTTGTAACCTCACCCCTCCTACTGAAAGCCTCCAGAACCAACAGAGTGGTGTCTTTGTGGCTGTAGGGTCCTGTCGTCACTGATAACAGCAACTTTATTTTGGACTGGAAGTTTGAGCATACCCATAACTGGAAGGAGGTCAACACTGCAATCAAGATGATTCCTGGTGAGGAGATAGCTTCACGAATTTGTGAATCACCATTCTGAAAGAAAAAAAGAAATGCTTCACACACAGAATAAATGTAAAATATGTTTTTGAAGGCATAAGATGCTCTGTGTGTGTATATAGGTGTGGTGGAGACGGGGCTCTTTGTCAACATGGCTCAGCAAGCGTACTTTGGGATGGAAGATGGCAGCGTGAAAGTTCGGAAGGCTCCCGTCAACTGATGAGTCCCCTCGCTCGATCCTCCTTTCACTGATAAAATTTCAGCCACAAGTGCCAGGATCACAACCCAACCCCTGACTCTGGAAAAGGCTAAAGGCAGACTGCTTTCCTTGCAAAAGAAGTTTCCAAACTTGGTACATTCAGATGGGTGGTGCCTCTGATCTTTTTATTTTCTAAGTGCCTGATGAGGAAAATCCTACACCTGCAGATCAGATGTAGTTATTGACAGAATAGCTGCAGAAATTTACAGAATAAATAAAGATGTGCCTTTTGAAATATTAAATCAGAAACCCATAAATGCATGTTTAATTAGTGTGTAACACTAATTATAAGTACAAAAAAGAACTGCTGTTCAGATTTTAAGAAGAGTCTAAGATCTTGAACTAATGCAACTAAATAAAAACTTCAGGATAGTGATGATTTTTCATCGAACACTGGTTAGATCAGAATATAAATCTGAGCATAACATTTAAGTTTGTCAATGTGCAAGAATTTAAAGGGTGATTGTTTGTTCCTCGTTTTTACAAATTCTTCTAGTAGACTGCAGGATGCATGCAAACCTCTAACCAGAATATCATTCTGTAATGGAATATGTGCATTTTTGTGCCTGTCATATATAAATTATATATATATATATATACACACACAATTTTCTGCAAACAGAAGGTGTCTGGATGCAGGAAATCTTGTGCCATAAGCTCATTTCTAAAACAAAGCCCAGTGATGGCAGTGGCTAATGATAACACGCCACCATATTTACTCTATTGAAAGTTGCACCTTTGTTATAATAATAAAAATAAACTTTCTGAACTGAAAAGGCATCTTCTAAAAACAGAATGGGTCACACTGTGCATGACTGTCTTTGCACCAGCATATTTTCCTTTCTAGCCATTTTACTGTGAATAGGTCTGTTATTTTTTTATGTAGTTACAGTATTGAACCCATAAAGGACCAAATTATTACTCATGTTTGTTTTATTAGAGTTGCATATTGCAGAACATAGCATGTGCTCCAATACTGAAGAAAATAAAAGTTGTAAAAAAGAAAAAATTGTGTTCCAGGGGTGTTTTTTTTTTCTTTTATGCAGATTTGCTGATTATTTTTTCTTTTTTTCCTGGGTTTGAAATAAACAATGATAAAACCATTTAAATTGCTGAGGCATTTATTGCCTTTTTTTAACATTTGTTTTTGTATCAGCCTAAATAATTATGTAATACTTTCTACATCTTTGGGTTAATAAAACCTTCCAGATTACATGAATCCGGTTATTAAAATCAATTTCGGAAAAGTTTTTTGTTTTGTTTTTTGACTTAAGAAAATGAGATTTGTCTGGATTATTATTTACATCAAATGGGATTTTAAAAATCAATGCATGACCAATAAAGTCTGGCTAGCAGCTTTAGAATAAATACCCCGCTGTGAACAGGAGGGGGCGCTAGAAAAATATGAACTCTTGTTAAGTAGTCAGTTTATTACAGCACAATTTTAGATATACAGTAACTTCACAAAGTCACTCGAAGAGCTGAGAGCATTCCTGAGACATTGATTAAGGGACGGTGGAGAAGTGCAGGTTTTATTTTACTGCGCTCTGATGATGTACAGTGAGAAAGAACTCGTGACCAGGAACAGGAACTGTACCGCTTTAGCTTGAAGCCACGTTGAAGAATACATGTTGACCAGTCTTGACAACCGGTATGATTGACTTCTGAGTTAACCAATCCAGCGCAGGCTTTACGTCTGAATCAACCAATAGCATCTCGGCATCACTATTCGACAGAACAGCAAACAGCTGACCGACCCTTGCGTCAGCTCAACGTCTACGTGACAGACAGCGAAGCCAGCCAATAGCGGCCACTGTTTGGGGGGCTGGTACGCAACGAGCCTGCCTCTTTGATTGACATATCGCTGCTCCAATCAGATTCTGCTTAGTGTGCGAGGATGCGTGACTGTCAGAAACGTGTGCAATGAGAGAATGATGAAATAAATGAGAAGATTAAAGCGAATTTCATTATCCAATCCTAGTTTAGAAACGAGGCGGGATTTAAGGTAACTAAGGCAAGTCCGGGCTAGTATAAAGCGAATAACATGGTGTCCCAGAGGCTGTTTATGTTTACTTAAAGAGCACATCCAAGTGGAGCATATTTCCAGACAGCGATTTATATATATATTAATATAGTTTCAGTTTGTTTTTTTACACTTTGTTTATTTTAATGTTCCGATTTACCTGCTTAGTGGCATGTAAATCTCCTACTTTACTAATGTGCCAGTCTTACAAATGGAAAGAGGGCTTCACTTTGGAAGCGTGAGCATTTCCCTGGTGCTCCTGCTGCTGCTGGAGGCACTCATCGTTCCCGGGTTTACCCAGACTCAGGGCTCCGCCATCGGTCTGGAGCCGCGCTCCGAAAGCCGAGGGTCGACGGCGACCTCGGGGCTACAGGAAGCCGCGGAGGTGCGCGGCTTGGAGAACCCGGGCAGCCAGGTGTCTGGAGCGGACGTTATCGTGGAGGACGACGAGAACTGGTCGGCAGGAGAGGCCGACGAACCCCGGGGAGAACCGGACGGAAATGTTCGACCTACAAGGTGAGATAAACACCCGACACCCATTATCGGACACTGGAAACATATGCGACTTGGAATATGACACGTAGCCTTTTCATGTTTACACCAAAAAAATCAACTTAAAATGTTCATTTATTAAAAAAAAAGTATTATTGTTTGATATTGCTGGGATATTAGTCGACCTTTATGCTAAACATAAGTAACTGTTTTCGTATCTGTAACTTCCTTTTAAATCACAGTTTCACTTTATAATCCTGTCAATTTTAAAAAAGTAACTGCTAAATGACTAAATATTAATAAACTATATTTACAAAATGTCTATAAACTGTCAGAGATGAACAACATGTGTCCGATAATAGGCTCAGGTGATATGGAGCTAAAATAGCCCCAAATATAACTCTATATCCGGTTTTTATTCCTTATACATGAGCATGTTATAACAGATGGGTTGTTTTGGGTTTTTTAAGTGTTTCATATCAGGGCAACACACGCTGCATACTTTCCTCCACGAACTTGAAACGGAAAGTTGTTCCTGCTGGCTGCATGTTTGCAGCTGAAAGTGTGTCTATGGACTGCCAACATTGCCATTAGCAAATAAACCATCATTTATTCCTCTACATACATGTCAGTGGAAAAATAAATACATACATTAGGTCATTATGTCGAATTAATAACATTAATAAATAAATGCAAACTGTACTTGATATAAATTTGAGGTCAATCCATTAAATACATCCTTTACATGTAGTTAAGATATAGACTTTATCTAAAATTGGTCTAAAGAAGGAGCCAAAAGGAGAAAAAGGTTCATTTAAGCTTCAATTTCTGTATTCCCACCATTAAACTCAAGAAGTGACAGTTTCAATAACATATTAAGCTCATCAGAGTTATAGAAATGTGGCATTATTATTACTTTGCTTATACTTTAAAAGTTTTTCTCTGAAATAAGCCCATCCCTAAGTTTTCCCTTTTTTATTCCTACCATAACTCACTGTTGTCAAGTGAGGAGGAAACCTTCCTCCTCACTTGACAACAGACCCAACATCCTTTTCATGCAGCGCTGTCAATAGTTTCCTGTCAGCTGCTTATAGGTGAGGAAGAGTCTGTTTGTGGTATGAATAACAGTTCATCTGGACTTTTGCAGAAAGTACTGACTGCTGCAGAGCTTAGGGTTTGCAGCTCAGATAAAAAGGACCGCATTAAAGCTGTTTGCAACAATCCGTCAGGATAGAAACTTCTTTGGCTGTTAGAAGCACTTCTTACTGCCTCACCTGTGAAGATCTCCATGAAGCTGTGAATGTAGAGTTGTCTGTTTTAAGTCAGACCACAGCTGCTGCCGTCTGGGTGCAGCATCGATTCAGGCTTCCTTGGTAAACAGAAGGTTCAACGCCCACTGTAGGGGTTTGGTGCAGTGTGTTCATTCTTATTATGGTATTTATTTATTTTCTACAAACCACTGCAGTTATGTTAGGCTGGGGTATAACCTCATGGTTATCAACGGGGCTCTGTTTGGGGGGCTGGAAATGTAAAACGTCCCACATTAAATTATTCTCTGTAATATTCTGTTAATCTTTCATTGTGGAGTTGGCCTGAAGTTATCAAAGAGGAACGCTTTATGGAGAGCTGATAGAGCCTTTTGAAGATTTCCAGCGCAGTTTCTGACCATAATTTCTGCATTAATTAGAGCTGGATCCAGCTTGGTGGTAAAATCCACAGCTTGCTGGTTGTGTCTCTTTGAGTGGTTGCTAGTTCATATTTTATATTACAGTCCTTTTACCAAAGTTGGTCTGACTTTTTATTTATCTTGAAACTCTTTTTAAAGCCAGGCTAGACTCATCAGAAATTCCCAGTTTATTAAAACCTTCAGTAAAATGTTCCAGTAGCAATAATAACATTAATATATCTATTAAAAAAATGTTTTTGAGGGCTGCACCTATTGATTAATTTACTAATTGATTCATCTGTTAGTAACGTTTGATCGATCTGAAAGGATTCTTTTAGCAAATTAACATTTTGTATGTTAACAAAATGTTGGAATATATATATAAAAAGAACTTTATTGCCCAATTTAAATTAATAGCAAACCTGCATGTAAAGAAACAATATTTGATGGAGAAATTTTTGGTATTTCATGTAGGGCTTTAATTAATCAAGTAATTAATCAAGTTTATCGATGTAAAGCCTAGATTTGTTTCAGTTATTGGTTTGAAACTACAATGAATTGAATGATGAAGTTATGTGGTTTTTTGGTGAACTTTAAAAGAGCTTTAACATGTGAAATGATAACATCTTACGCTCTTATGTAGATTTAAATAGGCATCGATATCCTGGTAGGTTGTAAGGTATAAAAACAGGGTAGATGAGAATAAGGTTTGCTTTTGCTTATTTCTTTCTTGGTAAATTGGGGGTTTGTTTATTGTTGTTTTTGTTTTGTTGTTGTTGTTTCCCATGTTTAATGTGGACAATTTACCAAAATAATGTGACTGATTGATTCATTGAATGAGTAATTGATTGGGATTTCATTTTTGTGTTCCTGAAATTTAATTTGTCGAAAATCTGGAATTTTTTTTTTTTTTTTCCAATCAATTTCTTTGGCTTCTGTAGCTCAGAGTGAAATCAGTTCATCACTTTCTCTTCTTCTGTCTCCAGATAACTGATAAACTAGCTCACTATGTGATGCCACCAACTGCAAGCATTTAGTGTTTCATATTTTCATTACTGTGAAACAGGATTATTTAACAAGCACGTTTCACTGCTTGGATTTCATTGCCCTTTAAATCATGGTCACCTGCCGGGGGGGAAGATTAAAATCAAAGCTAATTTTTCTAAGAAAGATGTTTTTGTAGTTTTTATTGTGAAACTTAAGTGAAAAAAAATAATGAGGGCGGGAAACATATGCCCAGCCCTAATTCCATGTTAGAACAATTATTTTATGTCTTTTTTTTCTCCATGTTGGAGCTGATGATTAATATCTTCCCTTAATATAAGAACTATCAGAATGAGCCAGAGACGTTGCCCGGATCCACCTGCAGCTGTGGTTAGACGGCGCAGCAACGAGGTGTTTTATTGGGTAGAAAAAACAAACACTTTGACCATCGTTTAGTTCAGCTTGACAGATCAGCTGTTTGGGAATCCCTCTGAGCCTGGTCAGCGGTAACGCTGGTTTTCAGCTGCCTGCAAGCACTCAGGGTTGATGAAGGAGCCTGAAGGGCGAGGGATTCGGGTTTTCACTGCGCTTTTCTCACATATATCTGCAAATAAGGGGGTAAATGTGTATAAAAATGCAGTTTTCACTGCAACTATGCTAATTAAAGGTCAGAGTATCCACCTCTTTTCAGTGTAATTTTGATGTAACCAACATGTATTGAAACACGCTGGGCAGAGCTCCTGTGGAGGGATTCCAGATGTTAGTCAGAGGGCCAAAGAATTTCCTTTGAGTTTAGCAGCCCCCTACGCTGAAATACGATTCGATTATCAAAACATAGCCATCGATTATTCAGCTTAATCAGATTATTTATCTCAGACTAACATTTTATTAATAAGTTTGATATTTATAAACATCTTAAGCATAAATGTAAATGAATAAGTGGCTGAATGTAGTAGTTTTCCAGTCAAACAGACCTTTTTGTCCTCTGCCTTTCATAGACTAACAAAAGTAGAACAAACGAAAACAAGCACCTTTAAAACCTGCAAATTTTAGTTGGCTTGAATGTTTTTTTGTAACCCTGAACAAATTTAAAGCCAACTTATTATATTTCTTGTTTTAACTTATGTGTTGATTGTTTAATAAAGTGCAAATAAAGATGCGTTTGTGATTTTGTTGCGTGTTATTCAGTGATAACGAAGAATTTCTTCTGAGATAAACAAAACACAAACGTAGCTGCTACATTAGATCCGGTTCCTTGTAGAACCTCATGAGTTCTGCTTTCTCACAGGCAGGAGCTCCTGAGGGGGCTGTGCTGAGGGTCCAGCTCAGCCCAGCTCCTGTCTGGAACCACAAGGGATTTTAATTAGAAATGATTCAACTATGGAAAAGAAGAAGATCCTTTTTTCCTTTTTTGTGTTTTTTTTTCTACAAAGCAAGTTATTTTCTGCATAGCGCCGACAAAGCAGAAGTTGTTTTAAAGCGAAAGTGTTGCAGCTCTGATGAAGGCTGCCGCTGCTCATCATCTAGAAGCTCAAACTAACAACCAGTGCAGTTTGCCCAGTAAGAAGCCAACTGCTCCCCTGTCTGTCATCTGCAGCTGCAGCAGAGCTCCTCAGCATCATCTGGGTGTTGGTCACCCTCCTCACCTTCACCTCCTGTCTTCCGTTATTTTTTTCTGTCGCACCTTTTCCTTAATTTATTCTCTTTCTCAATCTCTTTGCTTCTATTTCAACTTTACCGTAAATATGATGAAGTTTTCGAAAAGTTTTGTTGTAAAAAGGAGAAATTTTGCCTTTTTTACAAAACAAAAGAAGAGAAATCTATGGGGTAAATACTTTTTTTGTAAAAGATTTAAAAACTCAAATCATGATTTTTTTTTTTTCTGAACATGTAAAGCCTGTTTGCACCTCCTCCATCTGCATGTCTCTGTTGGATTCAATCTCCCCTTGAAATTATTCTCTTTATCTCTCGCTCTTTGAGTTTAGTCTCGCCCACATCTTACCCTTTGCTTCTTTCCCGACGCTCTCATACATACACATTGCTTTTTAATGTCACCCCTCGGGTATATAGTCTGCTGCATACGGCAGGCAGTGTTTCCACCTGTCTGGAAACCGGGGCGCACCGAGTCTCTGCTGGCTTCTCTTTTTGGCACCAGGAATAACATGTTGGTTTTTCAGGAGCTCATCTGGCTTCAGCCCAATTAAATCTTTCCTTTGAATAAAAATTATGTTTCATTAACCTTGATTTTTTTATTGGACTTAAGTCTTTCTACATCATTTCAGTCTATACATTTTCCGACATAAATTCTCAATTTTCTTAAGATTTTCAACTCTTTTGAAATTGAAGTCCCAAAGTGTGTTGTGCTTTTTTTTTTCGTAGTATTTAGGTTTTATTTTTAATGTTATCTAAGCTTTATTACTATTATTAGCTAGAGATGCACCGATCTGATTAGTTATCAGGTCGGATATTGACTAATTAGATTAGATCGGATCTGAAATCCGATGAATGCCGCCTTATGTTCTTTTCTATTTTATGGATATTAAACACAGCCATACAGTTAAAGAGATCGAGTCGCTTTAATTTTTTTTTATTTCAAGACTGGTTACAGCAGCTAATCTTTATATCTGTTAAATGTCTTTTTAAGCAATGTTTATGCTGCCTTTACTTGCATGTCAATTCATTCAACAGTGGTATCGTATTGATATCGGCAAATACGCCCCGTCCATGTATTGGTATCGGAAAAATGGATCTCTGTTATTAACTACACAATAAAAAAAAAACAAGTGTTACTTTAACACGTACAGAGTTGAATATAACTATGTTTCAGATAACATTTGGTGCCATTCCAAATCAGTGTAATATTTACTCTATAGCTAGTGTCAGATTTATTTAAAGTTAATTTTACTCCATATTGGTGTCAAAATTAAGAAGACCTCTCAGGGACTGATGGGTAATCGAAACCATATAGAGTAAAAGTTACATTCATGGCTGTCAACTTTTACACTGTTTATTAACTCCCAACAGTTGAAGCAGATTTACTCTTCATTTAGAGTTAAAGAGGTTAACAATTTTTACCTCCCTATTCTTTTACTGTTTAGCGGCACACACCTATGAAGGGATATAATCTGAATGTTTCTCTAAAACTCAAATATAGAAATTCACTGATTCTGTTTTTCCAAGGTAGATGCTGATTATTTTGACATCAGTTTAACCTATCCCTGATATGTGCTGCTGATTATTATTCATTTATTTTTTTGAGGGGCAAATTCTTGAGGCGGATATTCTTTTCTCATTTTCTGTTTCATGATAGAAATGATACAATAATAAAAAAAAATGTGGGGAAAAAATCCCAGTTTAACCAAAAAAAAAAAAAAATGGTTTGCTAACAAATCAGACAAAACATCAATAGATGAAAAATGGAGGGAAGACTAATGCATGCGCTTCATCTGATCTTAAGGCATAACCGCTGAATACGCTAAGCAGGTATCAGTTGGTGCTGATATAAGAAACAGGCTATTATCGGCCTGCCGATGTATCGGTCCGTCTCTAGTCGAATGTCATGCCCTCATTCCTTTTTATAAAATAATCCAAACATGAGAGAAATAAGAGACTTTATCATAAGTTTCAAAGTCCTGTTTAATAGAATAAATCTCCTTCTGTTGCTTGTAATTTGTTTCTAATACGTAAAGCTGGTGTCCTTGAAAAAACGTTTACTATCTTATCATTTCAAGATAAAGAAAACCATTGTTACAGTTAAAGTTTGATTTTGTAATCATCTCAACTTTATATATTAGTTTGTTTTGCCACAGTGTCATTTTCATTATATCACCATGAAAAAAAAGTTTGAGCTTTTGAAGAGATTGCATCTTTCTTCTCTCTATCTCGAGATAATGAAATCTCCAGGTTGTTTATTGTAGGGATGCACTGACCCAGTTTTTTCACCTCCAATGCAATACCGATATTTGAAGTTTAATGTCGACCGATTCTGATCCGATACCGGTACCAAAAATGGCACTGAATTATTAGCTAAAAAATTGTTTTATTGTGTGAAAAAAACTGGGATCATTCTTCTGTGCATATCATTTGACTTCCCTTTTCTTAAAAAAAAATAGGAAACAACCCAAATATAAATGTTATGACTCATTTATTTAACAACTGCACAAAATCGTAAACCAAAAGTTCTCTGACTTGGTCAACATGTAAGCAAAAGTGTCATTATCATAATCAAGTATCATGGGATTTTTTTTGGCCTGTATACTGTTACATGGAAAAATTTCACTTCTTTCCTTTGCTTCCATCAAAGTTAGCTGCTTCCTTTTTGTTTGCCGAGTCTGATAATCTCAGCGTGTTCCTTGGTATGAAATTTCTGGAGGTGTTTCATTAAGTTGGTGGTGTTATAGTTAATATGAGAGTGTTGTGTTGTTGCGCTGCCGCATTATGGCTGAGCATAGCATAGAGTTGGAATTAATAGATCGGCCCCTATATCGAGTCAGTTGTCACCGATACCGATCTAGTTTTTTTTTTCCTTATATCTGGACCGATACCGATAAAAATATCAGATAGGTGCATCACTACTTTATTGTCACATTTCCAGTGTCTCATCTGTTAGATAATGGCATTTAAACTACAGATCGATCGATACACCAGCCAGTCGATATTTCTGGCTGATATTACGATTTATTTTCTCTCACATATATTGGCCGATTTCCCAAAATGGGAATCACTGTGCTGAGTCACAGTTGCACTTTAAAGTTTGTAGTTTTAGCAGTTTAAACTTACTTTAAAGTGAGTGTTATGATCTTGACCTTTCTTTTTTAACTTTTCAAAAAGTTATAGCAGGGTTTGAGATTGAGTGGGAGAAAAAACTTGTAACAAGAAAAAAATGAGGAACCACTGCATTCAGCAGCAACTCCTTGAGATCAGGTATGTATTTTATATAAAACTGAATGCCCAAACATATTGGCAGCACATATCAGGAATCCATTAGACTGATGTGAAAATAATCAGTATCAGCCTAAAAAATCTGTGTTTGTTGATTAGAACTGAAACAATTAATCGGATTAATTGTGATTAATCGATTAATTGAAATTATCAATTAATTTAGTAATTGAATAATCGTTAATTTGAGTATAGAGACTCTAAAACAAACCTTTAAACTGACAGAGCGACCAACTTAGAGCGATAATTATATCAAAACTGTAAAAAAAAAAATGTATGTAATTAATAATCGGATTGCCAAAGGTTCCATAAAGAAGATTTTTTTGCAAAATTAAACCAGGTGAAACTAAAACTTTTTAGCTTGAGGAGTTCTGGGTAGCGCATATTTACAGATGAAAATTTTTTTTTATTTTAAATGCAAAATGTTTACATATTTTTTTTACAATGTTGGTATAATTGCTGCTCAAAGTGGGTTGCTCTGTCAACTAAAGGTATGTTTTATTGTCTCTACACCGGTAAACAATTAATGGATTACTAAATTAGTTGATGATTATTTCAATAATAAGTTAACCAAGATTAAACCAATTCATTGTTTCAGCGCTATTAAAAAATTGCATTTAAAATAAAAAAGTTTTTTTTTTCGTCTGTCAATATACTTTATTGAAAAGTATTGGAAAAATGTCCAGTATTGGAAAATACTTGACCTGTCCAGGGTGTACCCCGCCTCTCGCCCGTAGACAGCTGGAGATGAGCACCAGCACCCCTCGTGACCCCAGCAGGGATAAGCGTGTAAGAAAATGGATGGATGGATAGAAAATACTTCAAATCTCTTTCACGTTACTCAATTTAGTGCTGCAAGCTAAAAAACAAAACAAAAAAAACACCGCCTTGGTTCTACAAAGTGGTTTGCATGCTTTAGAAGATCACAGAGCTGAGGAACTTGATTCATCAATGACATGAAAAGGTTTATGGACCATCTCAAGGTGATCAGACCTTAAACTATTTTCATTTTAAATTATATCAGCGTTATCTGATAAGTAAGATTAAAACTAATGTTGCAGTGGTGTCAATATCTCAAGCTTGTTTTCTTGTGTCTTGCAGCGGTTTCTTTTTCTCAGTGTCAGGAGAGCTCAACCTGTTTTTTCAGGGCAGTTTCATTATATCACAGTGTCTCCAAACAATAGGATAGCTTGTTTTTACCTTTCATGTTTCATTTTCCGATTGCAAGGTTTTAAAAATCATATTGTGGCAATAAGCTTTTTTTTTTTTAAGTCAGAAAACAACATGTGAAACATTAATGTCATACCGCAGCGATCCCGTTTTGGTTTGGTTTCTATCGTCATATTTAGCTTGACATTTGAAGTTTTGTTACCGGACACATTGTCCTATCTTTCTTACCTCTTAATCTTCATAATGAACCAAAGCATTAGTAATAATTAATCTATAGATAAACTTTAGTTTTAGACAAATTGGTGCTCAGAAAGCTGTATTTTCCCAAACTGCAAGAACTGGTCTACAAACAATATAACGGTACTTTAAAAAAAGGATGTTTGCTCTTAATTTGAGCTGTTAAATAAGATGATCGCTGGTGGATTATGTAGTTTGTTTTCCTTAAAATAAGATGATTAGTCATTTTTCTTTGAAATGAAAGAAAATACACAAATTTCAGGAAAAATTAACTGATTTTTTGCAGTTCAAACTTGGGAGAACTCTAAAAAGAAATGTGGATTTCTGAGATTTAGAATGAAAACAGTAACCTAGAGGTAGACATGGAGGATAATTCAGCATCAGTATGTATAGTAATATAATTTTATTTAATATCAGTTATGTCACATGTCCAATATTTAGAAATCTTTTAGAGTCTTTGATCATAGATTCTGTCACCGATCGGCCTTCTGGCTCTTATTTAGTTTTGTCTTTTGAAACAAATATTAAAGTAAACATTCCTATAATATTTTTTGGAGTTTGTAGATTATTTGTTGCAGATGATTATTGGCAGTCTTTCTGAGGCTTTTATTTTGTTTATATCGATACTGAAATCACATTGTTTTGACTGAAATTAAGAAATTTCTTGTGAAATAAGTTCTGGCCGAATCCTCCAGCCCTACTTATAGGAGGCCGAGCTGTTATGATGCACTGCAAAAAATCTAATAGAAGAGATTAACAAAAAAAAAATACTCCATTATCATAAATTAAGGGAATAATATCTAATTATTTAATCTTTAGGGGAATAACACTCATTCCATTAGAAGATCATCTTGTTTACCTGCTCAAATTAAGGGCAAATCCATTTATTAAGAGAAAGATCTAGTTATTGTTGGAGCGGTTTTTGCAGTGCAGTTCCTGCTAAACCGTTTACTCAGTAGGAACTCGGTCAGCCGCCTTCTCTCCGGGGCCAGTTATCCAATCCTGAGATGTTTCTTAGTCAATTACAGCTCGCTTTAAGCGTTACATTGGTTTAGGTTTGCTGTACGTCTTTCTCTCTGATGAGGAAATCACATCCCCGTCCGTCTGAACGTCTTTGTTTTGTTTACCACATCACTTCAAAGGCGTTCTCATAAACACGCTATGTCGTTCAGGTGTCAACGTCTTTTCTTTTTTTTCTCAAGTTTGATATTTGCAGTTGTTTTAACGCACCCCCCCCCCCCCCCCCCCCCCCCCCCCCCCCAATACAGACAAACACAGACTGATACAACAATGTATCCTGTAATCTATAAATATTCTAGTTGTCTGCTTTGATCCGGCCCTCAGATGGTGACGCGCGGCGCTCTGGTGCCGCCTGTCAGCTGTCAGCCCACCGTTCTCCTCCATCTTTGCCTTTCACACCTGTGTGTGTTTTGAACCTGTGTTTGTGTGCCAGTCGCTCAGGGTTGAGGCTTCGACTCGTCGGGGCGGGGGGGGGGGGGGGGGGGGGGCGGGGGGGGGGGTGTTTGGTTGCTCCACTGAGCTCTGGAGAACCTTAGGGAGCACCAGCAGGTGAGACCAGAGAGGACGGTCCACCCCCACCCCCTCCTCCTGTAACCCCCGACAGTGACATCCATGTCTTGGCCCCCCCAGGGCTCTTTAGCAGCTATGGCTCTTCTGGGCCGCTTCGCCCGGGAGCCGGCTTCCAACAGTCCCACTGCTTAGCAACAGCCAATCAGCCGAGCCAGGCTACTTGTCAGCCAATTGCAACAGAAAGACGGGTCAGTGGCCACATGGGTCTGCTTACAGTAAGGTAAAGGATGAAGCTGAGACTTTTATTTTAATTTTTTCCGCTCCTCTGCTTTCTGAATCTAAAGAAGGTTGTGTGTTTTATTAATAGACTCTGTCCTTAAAATAACAGGTCGCAATAATCGATCTCTCCTTTAAGGAGTTGTAATAGAACCCACTGAACTCATTTCTTCTATGACCCATCTGATGGCGTTTAGCCGCCTGTTTTTAACCATGAAGCTGTAGATGACAGTCAGCATGCTTATAAAGCAACGCTGGTCTTAAGGAGCATTATCAGTCGGAGGGACTTTTATTAGGTCAGTGGTTATTTTGGTACATCTCAGCACTGCAGTATGGGTGGGGCAGCGGCAAAAAGGTGTGATTCTCTGAGAGAGGGAGAGGATAAAAACACAGCGGGCTGATGGTTAGTAGGACCACGCTGTCTTGTTTTCACTCTCACCGTCTCATCACTGCTTAGCAACAACCAATCACATCCTCCACTCTGAGCCGTCTCCTGGCCAATCAGCGGGCGGGAGCGTGGCGCCACAGAGTTTGGATTTTACCACGTGCTGCAGGAGGAGAGAGGACGGTGTGTGCAAGGTGGTGGGGGGGGATTTTTTTTTTACGATGTTTTTTCCAAGTAAAAAGTGCAGCAAGTTTTTTATTTCAACCACACCCTTTGCTCTGTGCTGCACTGCTGCTGCTTGAGATAAGGAAGCAGGTTGCTATCAGTTATTCTGCTGGTGGAGGACACAATGAGGACGAAAGGCAGAAACAGATCCATCATTTAAAGCCAGAGTAAATGGAAAACAAATCATTTGAGATTATTAGTGAAGCATCTCATTTTGAAGCCACAATGAAACTTTAACTCTGGGGACCCCAGAACCTTATTTTAAAAATTTATTTAAAAAGAATGAATATAATTGCTTAATCTTCTTTATTAGTGTCATTTCTGTCAGGCTGAACATTTTGGGAACCTCTGGTTTAAAATGGCATAAATAGGTTAAAAGTTTGACCTCAGTGCTGCTAATTTTTGTTGGGCTCAGTGAAGTAAAGAGTAAATCTGTGCTGCCCCTCCCACACCTATTTCTAGGCAGTTCTGGCAAGCAAGGTAAAATTTGCCACTAAACTTTTTCTTCTCTCCTATTGGAGAAAAACTAAACTAGGATGGAAGCAACTCCGAGTTAAGTAGCAGGAATGGAAAAAGTATTTTGTAAAATATATGCAGTAATCGATGAATGCAAAGTTTTAGCTTCCTGAATAAACTTAGCTGTCATTACATTCTTTGAGCCGTTCTGTTTACCCTGATTCCAGCTGCTCAATTAAACCTGTCCACTGCTGCAGCAGCTGGCTGTGTCGCCGATGCTGGGTGCGGCCAGCTCTGATCCACATCCATAACTTCCTCTCCACGTGTTCCCCACGCTCTCGTATTTTCATCCAGCCCCTCAGCGGCAGTACAGCCCGACGCTCCAACACGCGCGCAGGCTGCTTGCTGTTGCATGGTTACAGGCAGCCCTGCCCCGCCGTTGGCTCACAAGCCGCAGAGCCGCTCGTCCATTGGCTGGCTGAGGAGGAAAACCGCATTTCCATTGGCTGCTGAGGAGAAGCAGGCTTTCAGGATTGGTCTGGCTCAGGAGCTGGTGCTCCTTGGAGACTGGCTCTGTAAACATCCTGCTCGTTTCTGTCAATGGAGAGAGTGTTTACCATTAGCTGAGTTTTGCCGGCGTGTGCAGACTGAGGCTTAGCGTCTCTGAGGAGCAGAGTCTGGTGAGAGCGAGGCTAATTGTCTCCCTGCTCCACCGTGGGCTTTGTGATTTGAAGGAGAGCTTTGCTCTGCACCATTATGACGTTTTGACAGCATTACAGACGAGGACGCTAACAGCCTGCAGTCTTTTGGCAGCCTCCCTCTGTCTCTGTTTTCCATTCAGATGCCTCTTGAGCGTCTGTGCATCTGTCTCGGTCGGCAGCAGCAGCAGCCCCACAGGCTGCATGTCATCCCTTTGGAGCCGAGCAGAGCTGCAGCGTCTCGGGGCCCAAATGTGGTAAATAAAATTGCCTCCAGCTCCAAATGATGCAGGAAGGCTCTTTGTTTTGTTTAACTTTTTTTTTATCTTCACTTCTCTCTGTTCAGATCATAATACCTAAGTTGTTGAAATAAGTGATCCCCCCCACCACCACCACCACCACTGCCCTTCATCCTTTATCTGGAATAAAAAGAGGTCACAAAGCCTTTGATCGCACCCGCAGAATGAAATCTTTTTATCTTTGAAGATGAACTCAGTGCTCTCTGTGACTTTTAGATCACTTTAACATTCAGAGAGCAACTTGCCAGGGTGGGGGGGTCGGCCGAGCGAAGGCCGCCAAAGCTTCCACCCTCTCAGAGAGCAGACTGCTTAGCAACAGCCAATCAGCCTAATATTTTTGGCAGGGTCCCGCAGCCAATTGAGAGAGTGAGAGCAGGCTCAAACGCTGTGTTTTTATTGGCGGCTGCGAGGAAAACAATGTTTTTCTTAGCGCTCCACACTTCAGTGCTGGCGGTGAGGCTGATGATGCCTACAGCAGACTCCAAGAGATAATCTCAGTCAGAGAAGGCGTTAAAAATCTCACAATGTCTTATTGTTTAGTAACACCATTTGCATCTGTATGCTCACTTGTAGCTCCCGCTGAGCTCTAACGAGTTGTTGGTTCACAAATCCTCTTAGAAGTTTGTGTAAGAAGTAATGTTTCTTAAAGTGATTTAGCCTTTTTTAGAAATACGTTAATGGGAATTAAAGTCTTCTGCTGAAAGGGTACAAATGGTCAATCAGAGATGCACCGATCAAGGAGGTTGGAGCTGGCCAATTTTTCACAATCAGCTCTGCTTTCAAAATGATAAGTCCTAAAAAATAAAACATTCATTAAAACAAAATCAAACATTTCTGATTTTTGTTGTTTTACAATAAAATAAATTTCCTTTGCAAAAACCCTTTGGCAAAAAATGTTAGTAGATAAGGTCTAATTAAAAAGAAACAACTTTAAAAGTTTTGTTTATTGATCTAAATATGTTAGATGAAGAGAGCAGCTCGCTGAGTTGAACTTAAGTCTTTATTGAACATAAAGTTCAGTTACCAAATATGCCTATGTAATTAAAAGTTTTACTGTAAATTGATCTAATGGTAAAATTCCTGAACGTTTATAGAAATAGTAACACCTGAAACTGCATCCAGTCCGCTTTCTTAGAACGGCAGAGAAAGCCTTCCTCTGCGGCTCCAGCGTTTGATTGTTTTCATGGCCTTAAATACCCTCTTGTCTAAAGTTAATTTTTAAAATATTTTCCTGCTGCATGAAGGAAAGCGGACTTGTAGCTCGTACGTACTAATCAATGCACTTATCTACGCATTGATCCACACACTAGCTGCAAATCTCTCTCCTTTACGCCTGTGTAAACAGACCTATATTACGCTTGTTACTGCCATCTAGAGGGCTGGAGTCAAACAAGATGTTTACTCTTTTTAAATGTGACCTGGATAAAAATTTAATGCATGTTTGATTATAATTTTTTTTTTACTGCGGCTATATTCTTTATATATTTTACAGTCATATGTTTATATAACTGTTTTTATATATTTTTTTTTTATATTTTTCAAGGTTGCACTTTTAAAAAGATGAAATTGTCCAGAGAGCTGTTCCAAACGAAATTTCTTTTCGTTTTTCACTTGTGTAAACAAAATGACAAATAAATCTGTCTTAGTCATTCCAAGCTAAATTAACTCTCCAACATTAATTGAATGCATCAAAACTACCATTAGTTTTGAGTGCATTAACTACCATTACTGAACCTCTGGGACATTTTTGTTTCATAGTCTTTAGGAAAAAAAAGAAAAGAAAGTTAAGAGAAAACTTTTTGGAGAGATAAGGCTATATATTTCTTTTTTATTATTGTTCCTTAAATTGCTTTAATACCTGTAGTCTTCAATTTAACTTCTGAACAGAGACACTGTATGGTACATTTTCCATTATCTAAATATTTGTTTGGGATAGATATCAATGACATCACCTCCTAGATCCTTTTCTTTCACCATGTATTGAAAATATTGGTTTCTGTGTAAATAAACTAACCGCTTGCGAACTTGTCAAAAGTGTTATGCTTCCTTTTATTGAGTTCAAGGTGTTTTTTTTAGATTTAAGTTAAAGAAGTTTAATTTTAGCGCTTGTTATACTAGCCATTAGTGTCAGCCTTTAAAACTGACTAACCAGGATTTATGCTAAATGGAGACTTCAAGAGATTCATGTACTATTGATCAGATATTAACTGCTTATGAACTTTTAACAGAACTTTTGCCCCATAAACTAGAACTCTCCTTTAGGGGTTTAATTATCCATGGTGACTTTAAAGCAGACTCTTGAGTAGGTGAACCTCCGCCTGCACTCTCCTCCCTGGTTAAATAAAGCTGAAATGCCATGTTGACACCTTCACCTCTTAGACAGATACAAATCAATAGTCAGGATGGGGCTGCAGGCAGAGCTCTGAACATGACTGACAAGCAATGCGGCGGAAACCCTAACAGTTTGGCGAAGGGTGGGGTTAGATGTCTCAATTCATCCAAGTCATCCTGTTACTAGAGGGAAAGGAGCGCTGTTAGCAGATATTGCTGTGTGAGCACATAAACAGCAATGGAGGCCATTAGTAGAATTTGCACTTAGTGCTAAACCTCTTCATCTGTTTAACTATTAGGTAGAGCGGAGGAATTAATTGGAGGAGGGGAAAAAAAAGGAAAAATCCATCTCCTCATTACTTCTTAAAATCTTTCCTCCAGGGTGAGGTGATCTCGTGCTGTTGGAAATTCTCAGCCCATATATCATGCAAAGTAAATACTTCCCCCCTCCTGTGTCCTATTTCCCCCCAATTCTCAGCTGTAGCTTCTCGCTGTCGACCGGCTCTCTGCCTCTGAATGAAAAATGGATTCATTGAGTGTTGAGAGGAGTTTGGTGCTTTCTAACAAAAAGCAGCAGAGGTTAGCATCCGTACAGGAGGCTGCGGTTATATCCTTAAAGATACTTTCTATTGAGGTAGTGCATTTCTCCACATTGAAGATCAGCGTTAAAATAGTAGAGATCAACCAATGCAGACTCTTTAAAGGGATCCAGGATTAGCTGAACATGTCGGCCTAAATTTTCTTTAATTTTCCTATTAATTTAAAAAAAAGTTATACTTTTTGTGATACATAAAAAAACGTATAACTACTTAAAATTTGTTCTGTTTTCTCTGTTCAGTTCTGGCTCGGTTCTCAGATAACAAAGAGTGCACAAACAGACAGCGTCATCTCCTAAAGTCAGCCTCCGTAGTCATGAAATTTCAGACATTCATAAAAATGTAAGGTTCCCTACCATGCGACACGATGTCCAGTGTTGATTCTGCTTAGCAGTGTGATCAACCTCATCTTCCGTTGTTGTTTCCTGCGTCTGTAAGCCCTGATTGTTTGTCGTATCCACTTCCCAAAACCCGACTCTGTCAAGTAAATTCACCAAGGACTGCCTTCTTCACATGCCTCTATGCAAACTTCCTGAATGTTACAGGCGCTGCCATGTTGGTTTGCTTGTTTACCAACAGTAGAGCAGTAGTACCATAGCTCGTCACTAGGAGGCAGAAACCGTGCTAGCATGATGGGTAAACAGAACCAAGCTCGGAAGGGTTAATTGATCCAAACTCGGTCCAAACTCGGCATGGATCTGTTTTCAGAAGGTAGAATGGGGCTAACATTAAAGGAATAGTACACCCAAAACATGATTAGCCTTCATTTTCTACTCACCCCTATGCTGAACAACACTCTGGAGTACTTTTTTGATATCTCAAATGCATCTGGAGATCTGGGAGGCTTCTTGCTGTCTGCTGACATTCAAATAATGGAGTTCTATGGTGCCCGAGGCAGAAATGTCCATAAAAGTCCACAAAAAACGTCTCAATATTCCTCCATACTGCTCGTCCAATGTATTCCAAGTGTCCTGAGTGGGTAGCATCCAGAATTTACTCGAAACGAAGTCATTTAGAATGTTTTTAGAGCATAAACAGTAGTGTATAGGATTTCCTAAAAGCGTGTTCACGAGTCTACGGAAACCACGGCAGACCAAACCAGACGAAAGTGCGCATTCAGCTCGGCAAAGAACTCATGCTCTTCCTCAACACTGAAGTCCTCAGACATTTTTCTTTCGTTGTTTCTTTCTTTGCACAGGTAAACAGCACATTTCTTCTTCTACACTTGCATTATCGGCAGAGCAGACGCTGAATGCGCACTTTCATCTGGTTTAGTCTGCCGCGGTTTCCGTAGCGTCGTGACCGCGCAGGCGCGCGCTTTTAGAAAAACCTATACACTATTGTTTATGCTCTAAAAACATTCTAAATGACTTTGTTTCGAGTAAATTATGGATGCTACCCGCTCAGGACACTCGGAATACATTGGACGAGCAGTATGGAGGAATATTGACACGTTTTTTGTGGACTTTTATGGACCTTTCTGCCTCTGGCACCATAGACCTCCATTATTTGAATGTCAGCAGACAGCAAGAAGCCTCCCAGATCTCCAGATGCATTTGAGATATCAAACAAGTACTCCAGAGTGTTGTTCAGCATGGGGGTGAGTAGAAAAGGAAGGCTAATCATGTTTTGGGTGTACTATTCCTTTAACAGAGCTGTTTTTAATCATATTGTTTTTGATGGATGCAGTGACACACTGCATCGCTTTCCCATTTTTATGAGCCGTTATGATCTACTGTTTACTATATTAGCTAGAGCTAATACCATTAACTGAATCTTACATAAAATCTAAATCAAATCGGAAGATAATGAACAATTGTTAAAAGGGACAGTGAAGCATCTTTCAGTCTTTGCAATACATTATTCTAATATATCTGAGAAAACTTTTTTACACATATGTTAACCATAAACAGCCTGGAGCTCGTAGTAGCATAACTCAACATCTAGGTTAGCATCGCTACCAATAGCAGCACAAACCAACTTCTTTGATCAACTCTCCCCTCTTCCTTCTCTGGTGATTTCTACATTTTCCTCAATTTCAAGATCCTCTGGTTCGAAAGGTTTAACTTTACTCATTAATGTTTTGGCTCGACAGAGCTAGGACTACAGGACCTAGCATAGGTTAGTTACCCAGAATGCATTGCATTATAAGCAATAAGATGACATCTGTGTGACAATATTTTATTTAAATTTGTTAAAACTCAACAGTGTACAGTACATTTTTATTGCTTTTATTTTATTGTTTTTACATAAAACAATTTCTTAAATAAAGCCTATTATTACAACTAATCCTTTGAAGGTTGATACCATGCAGTCTAACTGATCCCTGATATGTGCTGCCAGATGTTTGGGGGCTGATTTGTAAAGATTTGCTTTCTCTTCCTCCATTTACAGGATAAAAATTAGACTATTATTACCTCTGTTAAGGATGTTTTGTTTTTAGTGGAGTTTGTGTGTCTGTCTATCTATGTACAGGATAACTTGAAAGTTCTGAACAGATTTTAATTATATTTTTACCAAAGAAGCACCTCAGTCCAAAGAACAATCCAATAATATTTGGAACTTTTAAAAAGGATTCTTTAATATTATTTGGCGGGACAAGCAGTTCCCCCCCTAAACCAGATCTTGTCAGTAGTGAATATTGACAGCTGCAGCATCAGATTTTAAAAAATCCAGAAGTGTTATGCTGACGGCAATACAAGAAAAGTGAGTGACTGAAGAAGGTGAGAGCAGAACAAACACCAGAGGCTGCAGACATATGCTGTGCCTTATTTATAAACTTATGACAGGATTTCAAGGAAATTGTTACCTATGGGGCACCTCATCCCTAGGAACAATTCATATTTGCTATAGGTGTAAGTCATAATAAGAGGAAAATTTTGCTGCTTGGTAGAGGTCTGCACACCCTAAGTGTGTTACTAGTTACAAAATTACGCTAATCTTGATTTAAACAAACAAAAAAAACTCATTAACAAGCAATCAAAAGCATGAGCTTCACCTAATCTCAAGCCAAGGCTGCTGAATGCACTAATGAATATGCAAATGTGTGCATGGATCAGCTGAAACCAATACAAAAACAACAGGAACGAGACAATATCGGCTATCTCTAAAGAAAATTATAAAAAGTGACCAGCCAGCCCTTCTTCATGAAGCTGCTCTTAGGCTCGGGATCCCAGTTTTATGTTTAATAAATCCCAGTTTATTCTCTGGTTTAAATCATTTTAGGCTTAAATTTTTTTAATACCAGGAACAAAGCTGCCCTGCAACAGGTCCCGTCACCAGGAACGTTTATAAGAAGGTTGATTTTATTTATTTTATTTTATCTGTTTTACGTTCATTCTAACCAGGAAAAAAAGGTAGATAAACCATAAAAAAAATACTGTGGGTAAAAAAAAAACACTCATTCAATCAATAAGAAGCCTAATTCGATGTAAATAGAGGGGGTACTGTCTTCTGTTTTCTTCATAGAGCTCAGTGTTTTCAGCTCTTCTCTTCACATAACCAAGCAGGCTTGTTTATTTTCTCCAGACACATCTGTGGTCGTCATCTCACACGGCTGCGGTGAGGTGACTGCATGTCATGATTTAATAATCCTCTTTAATCAATATGCCGTCCAGACCACCTGACACAGCAGGGGTTGTCTTGGCACAGGTGTTGTTGAAGCTTCTGATGAAGGTCACTCTGATTTGCAAACAGAAGTAGGACTCAGGAGGCAAAGGCAACATCTGCAGCGCTGCTGCATTGCTCCTCTTGGTTTCTCACAGAATCTATTTTTCTTAAATAAGAATGAAATAAACAGTGAAGAACACATCTGTCTATGATGAGTCCACTCGATGACGATGGGACTGAGAACCTGATTTTTATGGTCTATTGACGTGTGCGTATCCTGTCTTTAGGTCCCTTGTGATCATCAGTACCCTGGATGGGCGGATCTCTGCGCTGGATCCTCACAACCAGGGCAGGAAGCAGTGGGACCTGGATGTTGGCTCAGGATGCTTGGTGTCCTCCAGCCTCAGCAAACCTGAGGTAGAATCAAATTGAATATTACTCATTTAACCCAAAAGGCAGCATAAAATGTGGATTCCCATCATTTATGTTGATACAGATACAATCATTCTGCTTTAAAAATGTTAAATATTTAGTTTTTGATACACTGCCATCTAGAAGTATTCAAATCACTTCAGCTATGTCATTTCAGAATTATTTTGGTCAATATTGATATTGATGATTTAAAACAAATGAAATTCAGCAAACGATTATTTTAAACTTTCAACTTCTTTGTATGAAATCACCTGAAACAGAATACACATCAAGTAGACAGTGCTTAAGTTTTAAGTGCAGTGATTTATTTATAATGCCAGTGATGTGATAAGGATATCAGGCTGTGCTGCTGTGATATACCTTCAATCTGGAAGCTGAGGAAAGGAGTCTGGATCAGCTGAGGGGCGGCAGCACATCAGAACCCGCTGCTCATTAGGGAGAGGTAGAACGATTCCTCCTGTGAGTCTCCGAAAGTTTCCAGTAATGATAGAACTGTTACTAGCTCCATATTATTTTGGTATATAATTCACAATTCCTTTGAATTCTATAATTCACAGTGGAGCAGCTGGTAGCACTGCAGCAAGAAGGTTCAGGGTTCGATTCCCGGATCAGGGACTTTCTGCCTGGAGTTTGCATGTTCTCCCTCTGCATGTGTGGGTTTTCTCCGGGTACTCCGGCTTTCTCCCTCAGTCCAAACACATGCTTCTCTAAATTCTTCTTAGGTGTGAGTGTGTGGTTTTGTGTCTTTGCGTGTCTCTGTTGCCCTGTGATGGACTGGTGACTTGTTCAGGTTGTGCCCCGCCTCTCACCCATTGTCAGCTGAAGATGGGCACCAGCACCCCTCGCAACCCCAGCAGGGTTAAGAGTGACGGAAAATGGATGGATTGATTCCAATGCCAATAAAACGTATTAAAGAGTAGAGTTAGAGTGGTGAGATATTTCAGAAATGAAGATGTTTACACTCTTTGCTGCCAAACGTGAAATAAAACAACTTTCTCAAAAAGCATTAAAATGTCTTGTTTTTAACCCATTATGAGGAAGTTGAACCAGCCTTTTACCTGTATTCTCTCCAAAAACAGTAATTTGTTTCTGCTTTCTTCATGTTTACTGTCTGTAGACCTTCAGACCAATATTTGAACTCTGTGCACTTTGAATAGACGGATTCTGTTGCTGACATCTAGCCAACATGCACATATTCCCGGTGAATGCGCACCAGCCTCGCTTTTCACCCCCACATGAATCTGAAAAGAGTTGATTCGCCTGGAGGATGAGCCGGTTTTGTTGACTGTAGCGATTTATGCGTACAAGCACAACAAGACCCTCGCTTTTACATGTATACAGAAGCTTAAAACACCCACACTGACATGGAGAAAGCCAAGTGAGCCTCGCAGCGAGACAAGAGCGCTGCATGCAGAGATACATGCTAGAGACATGCTCTCGGTCGGCTTTGATGTGGACTCGCTCTGTCTGAGCATTTTGCCTCCGGGGGAAGAGCTTCTAATATTAACAAGGGTCGGGTGGTTTCTTAGATCAGTTTAATGCTGGTCTGCTGGTGGGGAGTGCTTGGATCTGAGGAACACGCCTGTCTTATTTGTACAGCAATACAAACCAGCCTCAGATTATTGACCAAGTTCTGCACATTTGATGGATGGATTTTCCCCTAAAAGGCCTAACTTCTCATGTTGGTTTTTGTTTTTTTGTAAAAGTAGTTTGAAAAGAAGAAATTTGATCCAAGTATTCACTAAATTTGGACAATTAAAGAAAATAATTAAAGTACAGAACAAGGTATTCTGTTGTCTTTACTGTCATTTTACAGTTGTTGTTCCTTCTTTATGTTTTTTTCTTTCCTTGTATCCTTCCCTTATTCCTTGTGAGCACTATTCTTCCTTTATTGTCCTTTACTCAATTTGCATTTGCAACATATTATTTTTTTTTTCATCTTTATCATTTAAATGTAGAAAAGAAAATATTGGACAGGCTTTGTAAAACTTTGACAACATTCCTAATCAAAAAAAAAATCTTGAGAGTTACTTTGCAGATTTAAATTTGTTCATTTTTCTTTTTTTTCTTCAAATTATTATTTTCTGTTTTCATTTTTTCATATAGAGTTTTTACAAATTGCATTATTTTTATGGATTACATTCTTCTCACTTGGGGGGGCGGGCTTCCCAAGTGAGAAGCTAAGATTAATTTCTATTGGTCTGCGCGGACGAGAGCAGCAACATTTTTATTGGTCAATGTGCGCATCGAGAGAGTGCTGTGAAGAATGCAAGTTATAAAATTCTATCTAAAAAATAGAAATGTAAAAAATAAGATGTGAAAATATGGATTTGTAAAATATGATACAAAAAATAAAAATTAAGGGAAAACATATGAAAAACATCTGAGATACTCTCCAAACCTCTTTTTTTTAAATATGACATTTTTTAGGATTTTTTATTTATTGTTTTCATTTATAAAACTCATTCTTCGCTTCCAACAATACTGAAACAAAATGCACTCCATACTTTTTTTATTATGTTTAGGTCTACAGAAAAGTAGAGTTTGGAAAAAGTGTGAAATGATTTACATAAAACACAGCTGGACTAGATAAGGTCTAACAGACATTGTAAACCAAATGGGTCTTTTAAGGATTTTGACTCTGAACTGTATGCATTGACCTGAAAGATAAAAACAGTTTGCACCTTTCTTTTTAAGGTTATAGATCTAAGTTTTAAAACTAATTCTATAAAAAATAATTTTAAATATCGGCTATCTATTTATCTGTACAAATACAAAAGAAAATAATTACCTTGAACTATTCCAATGTCCCCACTGCAGTAGTTGGTGATGGCACCATGCTGTGCAGGTTCCTGCCTTCAGCTGGGATTAGGAAACTGGAGAGATTTCAGAAAGGTGGATGAAACTAAACTAGTGCAATCTAAAGATCTGACCTTCACTTACAAAGATGATGTGGAATGTTTTAGTTGAAACTGTATCCACTAGTTGAAATGGCCTAGTCAAAGGCCAGACATAAATCCAATTAAGAATCATAGTTTTAACTAGTCATATAAGGTTCATGATTTGGTCCATGTAGGAGCTTTCAGGTCTAGAGGATGAAATGAAGTAAATGGGTTTAATAAAGGAGGAGATTTAAATTAACTCTGCTCAGAGTGAAGTTTCATCTATAGTCACTAACTAATGCTCCATCTGAGCTCTGAACCCGTTAACCTGCTGTGGTGTCACTTCTTACGATCCTCACAGTGTGTGTAATGTGTGTGTGTTTGTGTCTGTGGAGCTGTGCTTTATATAAGCTTAAATCCTTCCCTACACATTGCAGCTTCTATAACCTGGGATGACTGTCTGCTGCATGTGCTTTACTCCCTTTATTTTTGTGGGGGGTGCAGTTTCGCCTCCAGCCTTTTCCTCCTCTGCATCCTTCAGCCCCCCTTTCTCACTGAGAGCTTAGCAACAGTTTGATTGGTGCTTGCCGGGTCCCTCAGACACCAGTCTGCTCAGTGATCGGAGGCTGGAGGGGGTCCGCTGTCATGCTATTGGCTAGCCTCAACATGCCAGGGCGGAAGCAGCCAGTCACCTGCTCCATCCTGCAGAGTGTGTCACTTTTTTTTTTCTTCTTGCAGTAAAACATGGGACAACAGGGGCACAAACCGCATTGTCTGCAGAAAAAGGAGCAAAAACAGGAGATGCTCCGGGGCGTCAGAGGGGGTTGAAGGGCATCTGCGTGTGTTTGATCTGAATGAGCTGATCACTGGTGACTCATACTGGTGGGGCGGGGCTTAGAGGATGGACTTAGTGTGTGTTTTGGTGGGGGGGGATTAGAGGAGGTGAGGTAATGCTTTCAAATAGAGATGATGTCATCACATAATAGACAGCGAACACTTTATATACATCTGCTGTCATGCAGTGTGAAAGACTTGAGCCTGACTGATGGTTACACTGGGACTAATGCTTGATTGGCTCCCTGGTCCTAATGGGAAAAGCAATAATTCTCCCAGCAGACTGAGAAAAAGGAAACAGCCAGCTCGGCAGTATTTTTAGTAGTTTTGTTTTTTCGATTTAAAACACAGCCCTTTTTCTACCCATTCTTCGCCTCTGCAGCACAGTTAAGGTAAAACTGTTTGACAAGATCGCTGGAGCGTCTGCAGTAACGCACACAAACAGCCGTACAGCGCAGCATCTGTCTAACAGCCCCCCCAACTCTCTTCTCTCCTGAGGGTGAAACATGATTACATGACTTGTAACATGAAATGATTATCAAGCTGTTTTGGATGAATGCCTCCTTAATAAATGGTTTCCATAAACAAAATATTAAATACAAAACTCCAAAATAATCTCCTGATAATTAAGATTAGAGATCCACCCATCAGAGTTTTTATGGCAGCTTCCAATGGTTCGGATTTTAAAGACTTTGCAAAGGATTAACTGTCATGTTCACTAAAATAGGTTTTGGTTTTAGGCTCCTTTGTCAGTTTAATAACACCGGGTAACTTTTGATCCCAGTTTTATCTGAATGTGAGCTATAGTAAATGATTTTTTTAAGTCAATATTTGGCTCTGGGTGTGTATCGATGCTCTATGCAGGCTGTCCTTAAAAACTTGTCTATGGAGCCTGAGAGGGTCGGAACAATTCAATTCAGTTCATTTATATAGCGCCAATTTACAACACATGCAATCTCAAGGCACTTTGAGAAAAATCAATCACATCATACGGTCAGACTGGTTAAAAGTTTTCTATCTAGGAAAACCAGCAGACTTTATCGACTCATTGACTCTGCAGCAATCCCTCACACCTCGATCATGCATGCAGTGACAATGGAGGGAAAAACTTTAAAAGAAAGGAACCTCCAGCAGTGCCAGGCTCATTGTGAGCAGCCTTCTGCCGAGGCTGACTGGGGTTCAAGGAGAGAGAAGCAGACATAGAAAAGGAACATAGATACACTGATCTATAAATACTTTCTATGTTAGTAAAGCTAGGGTAAAGTAGCTCCATAGTTATGTCTAGGAAAGAAACAGTTAAGCTTTCATGACAGAGGGATGGAAGAGAGCACAGTAAAATCTGAGTTCATAGCTATGTCTAGGAGAGAAACGAGAATAAACACTGAAAAGCAGGCCCCACTCTACCGGATTAGTTAGTAAAATAGTCAATTGTGACTCTGAGTGTCTCTTTAAGGCTGTCTGAGTTTAAACACAAGAGCCAACTAATCTAAACGCTGTTATTCAGCTCTGATTTAGGATTTCATTTAGAGCAGAGGATGTTTCCTTGACTTTACAAAGAAATCCATGACTTCTCAAGCTGCTTTTGAATCTGCAATGTTTCCAAAGGGCTCCAGGGGCACTAAACCTGGAATTTACTCCTCTAGTGCCCCTAGTGGTCAAAAGTAGAGTTTTAAGTGTTATAAAGTTTGTTTTATTGCTCTTAAGTAATATTTTCATAATAACTGAATTATATTGAAGTAGAAAGTCATCATATCCAACAGAAGAAAAAGCTTTAATATATCAGATGTTTGCATTAAATCTACATAATGTGATTCACTTTAAAGGAGTACTATAGAACGTTCAGTTTGGTTGATTTTGGCTCCCCCAGTGGACAAAATCTGTATTGTTTTTCCTGAAGGAAGACAACATTTTCCATGATGTTTTGTGTGGCAGGGTTACTACTACAGTGTTGCTTAGTGTCAGTGATAGTGATGCAGACGCCCTCATGACAGAGGTGTCATTTAACTAGTTGTAAGTCTAAGTATAATCACAAAAGTTATGAGAATATTTTTTGAATGATCAAAAGTTACTAAGTGGTGGTTTAAGTGGAATAAATATGTGTTAAAATGTCTTGGCCAGGTCTCCCTCGAAAAAGAGATTTCAATCTCAAGGGATTTCCTGGTTAAATAAAGGTTAAATAAATAAATAAAATGGAGATAATTTTGTTTCAAAATAGATCTGTGTCTGTAATGCCAGATTTGTAACTCTTGTCATTTGTAAATAACATTCTGTGCTCATTTAAAGTATCTGTGTCTGTTATGCATAACTTCAGGTTCTTGTAAATGTGTGTTAAAAACAAACAAAAATATAATGAAATTCTTAATTAATCTGATATTTAGGAATCCAAACGTTCTTATGCATACAAACCATTGAATTAATGTACACAAAGCGCATGAAACACAAAGACAAAACAACACTTACATTTAAAATCAGGTTACGGGTTCAAAATGTTTTTTTTTTTTTTTTAGACATTTCATGTTTTCAGAGAGCTCTCAGATTCCTGTGTACATGGTGCCTTTAAATGCTCGTGGACTTTTTTTCCACCAAAAATGTTTCACTTTATACTTGTGCAGAACTGGCAAAGAGGATTTTCTGTTTAAAATGGGATACCTTACTTAGAAGACACACAACTACTTTTATTATTCTATGGTTGTTTATTTACATGCATTTGGGAGCTGTACAAATATAATTACTGGGTTGAAATAAAAAGGCTACCAGGCCGCTGAGAGAACAGCCAAGCAGGCACTCTCTGTAATTTTTTTCAATAATATTCTGATTTATTAAATAAGGCAGTAATTGGAAGCTACTGGTGTATAAGTTCTGTTTTTCCGTGTTTAATATTTGGCATCACATTAATAGTTATAATAGTAAAATGTTTATTGTTAAAATACAAACATTGTTATATAGAAACAATATTATCTTTGTATCTTTGGAAATCTACAAAAATAAATTCTACATATTTTATCAAGCAGACAAAATATCCAATCCCAAAAAAATAAATAAATCCTCTCTCTTTTTCCCACCTGAGCTCAGGCAATGTGTGCTTCTGGTTTATGCAGCCAGCTTTCCATTAACATGCAGGTCAGGGCTCAGATTAATAACCAAGGAAAAAAAAGTCTTCACTTTACTTTAAAGTCCTCACTTTGGCTGTAAAACAGAATAAATATGTCTTCCTTTAGCTCCAAATACAAGTTTGCTCACACACATTCAGCAAGATTTAAAGGTACTGGACTAAATGTGAGTTAGAGCTCTTTAAAGATTAAAAGGACCATAAAAGACACAAAGAGGAGAAAGTGTTTATGCTGATGAGTTGGGAATCTTTTATTCTTTTCATCCGTTTTTAATGTTTTTTTCTTCTTTATATTAAAAACCTTGAATCCAGGCATTTTTGTCCCGTTTCTAGAAGTTTACTTCCTCAAAAACATCATATATAAATCTATGAGACAAATGTTTGGATACAAACACATAAATGGAGTCATTAAGATATCTTTAATGCCTTATATGGCTAATACCTTAAACCTTAATGGGTCTAAGGTAAGGTATAAGGTATAATACACATATTCCTTTTCACCATTTCATAATGTGCATTTGATTTATATATAGATCTATATATATTATATGTACGTAGGTATGTAGAAACGGTTTGGAGCAAACTTTTAGTGCATTAGCTTGGTAACTTGCTGATCCAGATTTTATGTGGGTCAATCCAATCGAACAGACAGTACAGAACTCCACAGAGGAGAGCATAACCCTTCATGAGATTACATGGCTGAGAGAAGGCTAACTGGTGTCAGAAGACTGGGGCAGATCACAGGAATGGATTAGGGCATCAGAAGCGACATGACTCAGAGAGAGTTTCCCTCTCTCTACTGAAACCTCTTTGCAGCCTGGCAGCCATACCAGCACTGAGGGATCTGTTTAGACTGTTAACCATTCCTCCCTCTAAACCACCTACCATGTGCCAATGTTCTACTCTCTAATAAATACATCTATGTTTAAAGGATTAAAAATTTTGAAAAATTTCTGACCCTAGTAGATTATAAAAATCTGGGATAAGTTCAGACCCCAGAGAAAGTGATGTTACAGTTTTCACACTTTCCCTTCCTCCTGCTAAAATTGAGCTGAAGAGTTTAAATCAGGATTAGGGTCAAGTATTGCAATGATCTCATCCTCCCCAGCAAAACAATGATCCCATCACACAGTCACACGGTTTGATCCAGATCTGAGGTAATTACCTAATCTCATAGTTGTGTAATGGTCCCAAGTCTGTGGATTGAGTCCAAGCGTGCTGGGGGCGGTGAGACGGCTGTGTGGGCGGATGTGTGCCGGATGGTGTCTGTTTGGACAAGTGTTCCAGTGTATACACATGCATTAAAAACAAGTGAAACTTGTTGGCAGATGATGTCACAGAATTTAAAGCTCTACAGTCTCATTATCAGAGCTTTTTTTGCATGGTGGATAAAAGTTTTTTTTTGATCATTTGTATTTGGTTTCAAAAAATGTTACAGTGTTGAAGACCCATATCAACTTGTACTTTTTAAAATGTGTGCTATAGTGCAGTGAAGTGGAAAATTCAGATTCACAGCACATACATAATGTTCTAAAGGATCAGAAGTTCTGCTTCGCAGCACCATTTGTAGGTTATACAGGAAGGAAAGGTTTGCATACCTAAAAAAGAACTAATGACCTAAAACAAGATGGCTGCAAGCTTAATTCCTCCCGTTCAGTAGGTGGTACACTACCTGCTCTTGTTCCAACTGGTTTACCACCTGGTTGCCAAGTCAGCCAGTGTTAGCTTTAGCAAACATTGAACTTACTTCTGAGCCCCTTTGCCAAGTCGATAACAACTCTTTAAAACTTGACCGATGTTAACCCTGATTTAACTTTTTTGTTTGTTCGTTTTCTTTGCCTTAATTGGGAGACACAAAAGAGAAACGTAGCCATTTCTGAGTTCCATCACTAAGCTGCTAGGATCTGGCACTTCCTGAGCTTCTCTAATGAGCCTCATTAGACTTCCTCTGAGATGCATCCTAACGACTGATTTGTTCTGTAGGTAGTTAAGGAATAGTTAAGGCGCTTTCTTTTATCTTGAAACTGGGCAGTATGCAGCAACAGGTTGGGGAGGGGCTCTGCTATTGCTCTCTGCTTCAGACAAGAACAACCAAACTGATCGTGCTCATCTGAAACTAAACTCTAACATTTATTTAAACGTCAAAGAAAAACCAGCCTATTACCAAAACTTTGATTTGTGTCCGAACGTCCGCCCCAACCCCTACAGTAAATCCCTCAATCACTATATAGAGCAGGGACTATATAGTGGACTTTATAGTGAACTCAGTTAACTGACCGTTTGGACAGATGATCACTACTTTTCGCTCCCCACTGGTCCCGTAGCTCCACCTGTGCCATCTTCAATAGTCGCCACTGTCAAGTAACAACAGCCTGTGGCGACAGTGGGCCTCTGTGATAGCAAATCCCATAATGCTTTGCAAGGAGAGCTCCCTGCACAAAGCATTCAGGGATATGATGAGGTGCATTGTGGGAAATTTCGATTCCACTACTTTTTCATCCACTTTCATTCAGACACAGGCTTAGTCTGTCTTTACTACAAACATTTCTTTCTAAGTAAAATGTAAATACTGACATAGCTGTTCAGACGATATTTATGAAGTAGTAGATAAACGTACAGACTACTAGCATTTAGGCTCAACGGTTTTGGGATTGTATCTTTTTAGTTTGGATTCAATTGATCAATAGTAAAGAAATGTAGGAAATATTTTATTAAAACATTGTTTAAAATCATAGTATTTTGTCGTAAAAAAATCATCATAATTTTTATGGCTCATCAGCTTGGCAGTAAATGAGTAGAAAACAATATGAAGACACAGCTCTGTTTCAGAATTGTTGAATGCTTTCATTTGTGGTCCATAGGTATTTGGCAATAAGATGGTTATACCTTCACTGGACGGTGCCTTGTTCCAGTGGAACCCGAACAGAGAGAGTATGGAGGCCGTGCCTTTCAGTGTTGATTCACTGCTGGAGTCGTCCTACCGCATCGGAGAGGACACTGTCCTGGTCGGGGGCAAGTCCATCACTACCTATGGTCTGGGGGCCTACAGCGGAAAGGTGGTTATATCATGATGGTAGTTTGAAAGATTTAACCCCTGGTTCCCTTTACTGTTCACTTGGAGACTTTAACCCTCGCTTGGTTTTCGTCTCTGCTTCAGATTCGGTACATTTGCTCTGCGGGGGGCTGCAGTCATTGGGGGGACGAGGAGACTGAGGCAGAGGACGTCCTCCTACTGCAGAGGACTCAGAAAACCGTACGAGCCATCAGGCCTCGATCAGGAATGGAGAAGTAAGTTATCATTGTCAGGTGCAGGACACACTGACCAGAGTTCCTACACAGGGTGGAAAAGTCTGACCCTGAACGAGTCTGAACTTCAATCAAACATGCCAGCTCAACTTTAAGATTTCGACTGAAATCACATTAGTTGCAAAAATAACAATTCAGACTGGACTAAGACTTGCGGCCTAAATACTTGATAATTAACTTGGACTCTCAATGTAAGGCTACAGTACGCTGCATGCTAATGGAAATCTTTTTATTGTCCATAAACTTCTCAGACCATATTCTTCCATGGCATTGAGACCAACCTATTTCTGATCTTTTCAACTTCAGAAAGATCCTATTTGTTCCACTTCCATATAAATTCTAAATCTTATACATACCCCTTTTTTCTCTTTCTTAGAGCATCTACAATCTACACTAATTTTTTTGTTAAATTTATTTGGTAGGCAAAGCTACAATAAGCATAGATCATTAGAAAATAATCTGACAACTGTATTGTATTGCCTATAACTATAGTTAATTCACAACACTTGTCCCCTGAAGGCCATTTCACTGGTAAAATGGATAAAAAAAACTCAAGAAAAAAGCTCCTGTAATAACAATCCAGAACCAGTTAGTGCTAATAAAATCACTATAATAAAATAAAAACAAAATAAGAACACTTCCTGTTTTGTGTTCAACTGGCTCAGGTTTGTTATAAATCCTTTAATTATGAATAATTTATTACTTATTTAGAACTGAGAAGTTGTTGTTGTCGTGACTTCAGGTGGAACTTCAGTGTTGGCAGCTTTGAGCTGAAGCTGGTCCCTGAGAAGCAGTCTGGAATGAACTTCCTTGAAGGAGACGTGGCCAACGAGGACACCTGGAATGAAAGCCAGAGAGTCATCATCGATGAACCAAAGGAGAGGGAGCAAATGGACAACAAGCAGAACCAAAACCAACATTTGGACCTCGTCATCAAAGTGTCTGTTCCTGATTGGAAGGTCATGGCCTTCAGCACCGAGCCAAATGGACAGCTGGTCTGGGAGCATCAGGTGAGATTTTCAGGCCAACATCAATTTGTCATAGAGATGAGGGTTTTCTGTACTGCAGCTCATTCTGTTTCACTGTGTCCACGCAGTTCTGCACACCTATCGCCTCCGCCTGGCTGGTGGGAGGGGGTAAAGTCACACCGATCAGCCTATTTGATGACACGGCCTACAGCAGCCAATCAGAGTCTGAAGACGATCTAGAGGAGGATCCTGATTTGGACCGGAGTGCTGCTGAGTCCAGTGTCTACCTCGGTAAGTTCCTCTATTCATCCTTTTTTTGTTAATCTTTAAGGGGAAAACAATTAATTTTGTTCATGAATGTGTTTCCAGGGATGTTCCAGGGGCAGTTTTACCTCCAGTCATCAGTAAGGATCTCTGAAAAGTTCCCGACTAAAGCTATCGGATCAGAGAAAGATGTAATTTCAGTCCCCACTGTTAAATGGAAGCCTCTTATACGTAAGTGTTCTTGTTCTTACAGATAGAAATAAACTCCAGGGACACTGGGTTTGATGACAATAAGGAGACTGACCAAAGAGATGCCACTTTTCCAAGAAGTTCCTTTTTCTTGTCCTTGCAGAGTCCCCATCCAGAACTCCAGCTCTGGTCGGCTCTGATGAATTTGACAAATGTCTGAGTAATGACAAGTATTCCCACGATGAATACAGCAATGGAGCCTTGTCCATTCTGCAGTATCCATACGGTAAACACCTCATGGTTTCCTGACAATCACACAATCATGCAGTGCTTTACATGCCCCCTTTACTTACCACCACAATCCTCCAATTTCAGATGAGACACCAACACAAAGTAGTTCATATTATAAAGTTGGTAGAGGCTTCCCAAAAAGATTGTAATCTGTAACTGCAGCATAAATGGTTCAAAAAATATAAACTATTTATAAAGAAACCAATGGAGGGAAATCTGTCATGATCTCCTAATATGCTCAACTGCCTGATGAAATTGTCTCTTTGATTAAATTGTCCCTGTAAAGTGCCCTGAGATGGCATGTGTTGTGAATTGGTCATATATAAATGATCTGAATTGGATTTAACTGTAAAATCAAATAAAGCACAAACGTTTTCGGTGGAAATTTGATCAAACGAGAGGCAATTTTTATGGCTTCACCAAGCAGAACCTAAATGAATTAATACAGCTCTGAATGCCGTCTCCCATCTTCTCGTCACAGACAACGGTTACTACTTCCCCTACAGCAAGAATTACCGGGAGAAACGAGAAAGTGCCATTAGTCTGATAAAGGGAAACGAGGCGGGATCGGACAACAGGAGGAGGAAGGACCCAGTGCTGCTGCTGCCCTGGTGGAAGGAAATCCTTGGCACCATTGTTTTCTGCATCGCTGCCACCACCTACGTGGTCCGCAGGTTCTTCCACCCTCCTGCCCCCGTGGCCTATGTGAGGGTAAGAGTTCTCAGCCCCACTGGGCCACACCCTGGAATACGGCTGATGCTGGGTCTAACTAATGCGTTTTTTCCTGTCCTTGGTGTTTCTACCAAAGCAACGGAAAGAGTCCGAGACACAGTGCCAGACTGACAGCAAGTTTGACCTTGAAGTTGTTGAATCCAGAGAGGCGGTTGCCATGGAGAACCGCTTCAGTGAATACGTGTCCAGGTACTCCACTAACTAACCACGGGGCAGCGTGTCCCCGCTTGTCATCTCTCTTTCAGCCCCTGCTGCTGCTCCAGAAGTTATTACCCTGGTATTAGAAAGCCCCACATGTTTAGGTGTAGCTACAGATTGAGCCTTGTTACCATGGTGACCACTGGTCTTCCAGCCTGCCTTGAATAGGACAAGGCAGAGATAGGAGTCGTAGTAATGTGCGATTGGGTAACTCAGCTGTTTGCCATCAAATCAGGACGACCTTGGTCCAGTGGCGCCCCGCCCTGCTCCATCTGCCGCCAGGGTCATGGTGTTGCGTCGCATCATGCCAGGGCGGTTTTGGAAGTTTTTAACTTCTTCGTTGGGACATCCAGAATATAAACGGCAGCCATCATTCGTAGGCTGTCAGTCTCGTCCCTTTAAAAATTCTTGAATGTTTTTCATAACCCACACCAACACGATTCGAACTCCATTGCTTTCTTTCATTCCAAGCTGAGGATCACAGATTAGTTTGGCTTTCCCAAAATAAAAAGCAGCAACTGTTGGAGCAGCTGAAATAAAAACAAGTCCAGATAGTCAGGGGGAAGGAGATCAGGACCAAATGCATAATTCACACATGCTTTCTGGTGTAGAGAGGGAGGAAGGCGTTCAAGGTAAATCTAAAAGATGCAAGCAGTCAAAATTTCATTCTGTCCTGCCTTAAATGTTAATTTGTATGGAATAAAATTTGTTTCATTATTGTTGCAATCAAAGAACATGTTTGTAAATGGAAAATTGAAAAAGATGCAATACAGAAATTAAACTTTAAAAAATGTTTTTTTCGAAAAATATTTTGAGAGTAATCCTTTTTTTCAAGCTTCTATTTCAGTTTTTACATATTTCAAAATTAGATTTTTTTTTATCAAATTCTCTTTTTTCAGGTTTAGTTTTACAAATTGCTTTCTTTTCAATTGCCCTTTCCCTTCACTACTGGGGGAGGGATGAAGACTAATTTCTATTGGTCTGCATGAACCTTAGCAACAACAAAGAGTGCCTTAAAAATGAAGAGAATTTGATCTGTGAAATGCAATGTGAAATGAATCACTCTAAAAAAAAAGTGAAAAAAAGTAAAAATTTTAAATGTCAAAAAAAAGTAAAATGTGGAAATATATAATCCCACTTAGGAAAAAGTAAATATAACACCTAACATATTAAGAAAAAACAAAATCTAAGAAAGCAGCAAACTCTCAAAACTTGTTTTTTTTTATTAAGAATTTAATTTTCTTTTCTTGATTGCATTTTTGAAATTTTTCATTTACAAAACCTGTTGTTTTGCCTGCAAAAAATAATGGAACAAAATTGACTCCGTAATTTGAATTGCTGAAAGAGGTTTTAAAGATTTGAGAAATCAATATCTTTCTTTGAACTTTAGATGACAGCTTTATAAAAAAGAGAAATGAAAAACTTAAACTACTTATTTAGGTTGAAGCTAACACTTAAGCATAGCGGGATACTATTCTGTCTCTTCCTAAAAGTCCTCAGATAAATGTGAGAGCCAGCTGTCCAGCATCATTTTGTGCTCATTTATTGATTCACATTGATACATAAAGAGTCATTCTATTTGTCGGTTGACAGTCTGGTCTCCTAAAATACAGATTTTTTTAACTAGGTTTTCTATGTTTAACCTTTTATTTTCTTCGCCTAGAATTTTAAAGTGTTATAAATGAAACTTATTTGGATTCTTTTCCTATGTTATTTTGAGTACTGGCTACTTTTTAACCTTAAGGATAATCTAACAATCTGCCATCCAAACAAAAGGCCTTTCGCAGCTTGAATTTTTTTGTGGAATTACCTGTTAACTGGACACTTTTAGCCTCCACTCTTCTTTTCAGTAATAACCAACGTTTATTCCCCCCTCAGGTACCTGACAGACTTCGAGCCCGTGCAGTGCCTTGGCAGAGGGGGCTTCGGTGTTGTCTTTGAAGCCCGTAATAAAGTGGACGACTGCAACTACGCCATCAAAAGAATCCGCCTGCCCAACAGGTAGCGGCTCTTGCTGGCTGGAGCAAACTTCCTTGCTGGAGGCAGTTAGCGCTCCCTTTAGCTCTGTTCTCCTTTAAAGCTGCTGAAGCTAGTTATGTAAGCTGTTGCCTACTTGTTAAACACAGAAAAACACACCGGCTGGACTGGCTGTTTGAAACCAATATTAGCACTGCATTTATTATTCAACCAGACAAGCGTGGAGGTACGGAGTGATTTTTATTCCATTATTGTTGCAAACAATAAACACGTTTTGCAAATGAGGAAAAAAAAAAGGTTTTGAGAGTTACTTTGCTGTTTTCTCAGAATGTATATATTTTTTACATTTTTAATCATATTTTATGACATTTTATTTTTTCAAATCTAAAGAAATTACCATTTTATATTTTAGAATTGCATGTATTTAAATTTCTTCAAAAATGTGTGGATTCTTTACCCCTCCCTCCAGAGGAAAGGTCACCACCAGAAGTAAATGAATGCAATTTGAAATAATGCATGTCATCAAACTCGATTTGAAAAGTAGACATTTGAAAAAACAGAATACCAAAAGAAAATATGAAAAATATTAGAAAATAGAAAAGTTACTCTCGAAAACTTTTTTTTTTTATTATTGTAATTTTTTTCAGTTTCATGTCTCGATAAATTATTTTTTTTAATCTCCATTTACAAATCACATTTTTGCAACAATAATGGAATGAAATTCACTCCATACCCTTGGAGCTTTGCTTGCCTTTGTATTTTAAATCTAGTGACTTTTTTAATTCTAATTGTAAGAGTCTTGCAGCTGTAATTTATTTTAATGCTTCACAATTTTAAAATGAGAATATGAGACGAGTAAAAACAGTTTGTTGTTGCCCTGGTTGGTCCTGTTACCATGATAGTTTTACCCAAAATAGAGCTGAATGCCTTTATGCAGTTGGGTTTTTGGGTAATCAGACTGTATTTATGGTTAAAGCTGTAACCAACAACAAAACCAGACGGCATGTTTGAGGGAAAAACTGACTGTAGCAAATGTAAAGAAGGGAGAAGATGGAAAATCTGAGGCTGAAACGACGCAGAAACTCATAGGAAGAAAGGTCCCTAGTTTTTTATTTTTTTTTTTATTTTAGTCCAACCATTAACCAGAGGGATCAGATACAAAGCTGCAGAAATAATGGAGGTGTTTCAGCCATATGTGAGGAAAGAGTGAAGCCTCATGTTCAGTTTCCTGTCATTCAGGGAGCTGGCCCGGGAGAAGGTGATGCGAGAGGTGAAGGCCTTGGCCAAGCTGGAGCACCCTGGGATCATCCGGTACTTCAACGCCTGGCAGGAGAGCCCACCTGAGGGCTGGCAGGAAGAAATGGACCAGAGATTGCATAAGGATGTCAGGTTAGATGGGTGTTTTGTTTGTATTTCAGCTTAAATTCTCTGCATATTCACTTTGAATGTAACTTCTTATTTCGTTTTCAGTACCGCTGACTGGCCAATGAGCATCCTGGACCCCATGGAGGTGCTGTCATTCAAAGTACCGGTGTCCAGCTCTCTGTCCCCCACCTCTGTTCCGGGGGGAGACACTCTGGAGGCGTCCGTTGACGCTCAGGTTCTCTCCAACAGCACAGTGGGCTTTGAGGCAGAGGACACCAACCTTTCCTTCCAGCCGCTTCTCGGCCACGACAGCCTGATGTCTGAGAGGGACAGCCAGGCAGACCCCGACGCCTCAGACACCCCCGACTCATTCGAGCTCTGTCCTCCCCGTGGGCCTAGCGACTGCACCTCCTCATCCTTTGACATCGTGTTCGAGGACTCTGGCTGCGACCGAGATGCAGAGGCTGACACAGACTCAGGGCCGAACACAGCCAGTCCCAAAACACTGAAGGAGAAGAAAACTTCTTCTTCACTCAGCAGACAGCAGGAGGTTGTTTCACCTTCCACCTCCAGTCCTCCTCGCCCAACCACGCTCACGTTGGCTCTTCCTGCTAATTCAGCGCCACAGCGCTTCCAGCCTTCCCCAAAGGTTATTAACACAACTCTATCTATTTTATTTGACATGTAGCTCACTTAGTTTTTAATTTCTAAAACTGGGTGATATTTATACCTTTCAAATGGAGGCGAACATTCGACACCATATGAGGAATCAGTGTTATAGGTCAGGGGTTACCTACTTTTTTAAGGCTTAGAGCTACTTCATGGGTATTGAGTCATAGGTGGCGGCTTTCACCTAAACTTTATGCATATTTACCATATTTTAATTATTTCTTTTCATTTCTAATTTTCTGTTTGATTTTAGATTTTTTGAAATCTCTATAAATACAAGTTTGATTAAAAAAGAGGAGCAACAGAACTAAACAGCCCACTGGTGAGTTGTTGTATTTTCAGAAGGGAGGGCCTGTTAGTGTTTGTGGGCACCCTGTTGGTGACCCCTGCTATAGATAAATGGTTTGACTATTAGAAAATAGTTGTGGTTGTGATTGACAGCGGCGCACTGGTAATTACAGCAACACAAACATGGCGTGCAGTCGTATGAGACGAAGCAACTCCCTCCCATTTCTTCACCAGAGACAGAGCAGGTGGGGAGGGGGGAATCTGTGGAGGGGGCCGCAGCCTCTGCTCCCTCCTCTTCATCAGAAACTATCCAAACCAAACACTCTTCATTAGCAAAACGTAATAACTTTTATATATTTTGATTGGACAGGTGTTTACTATTTGTTTTAACTTCTATTATTAGTAAGATAATAATTTACATTAATTTTACATTGTAAAAAAACTAGAGACTGACCAATACAGTTTTTTTAAACTGATACAGATTATTTTGACATCAGTCTAGCTGATCCCTGACGTGTGCTGCTGATTTCTCAGGGCTGATTTTTTATTTTATTTTTTTGGCAGATATGCCAAATCTTTACTTTATCTTCCACTATTTACATCAGCGCTACCAAAAGTAGGGAACAGGATGCCCCAGGTGGGCAGACACCAAGTGGGGGGGGTCAGGAGATGGTTTTCACCAGAGCAATGGAGATAGGAAAGTTGCGCCACTGAAAGACCAATGAGTTAGGATGCCAGGGCATCCAGTTGTTCGGCTCATTTGAAAAACAAGCAGATCTGTGATAGATGGAGCGCGTTCTGTATTTATTTAAAAAAATAAACCACCACTATTAAAGCGCTTACTGATTGAGAGGTTATAGAGCTCTAGTGTTAGCCATGTGACATGTGAGCCTGTTTCACTCTTCTCTCATGTTGACTCATTTGTTTATAGATGTTGGCCTTCTGTTTACATGATCAAAGATGAGCAGAGCAACTTAAATATTATTTTCTAATAGTTATTCTAAATAATTAATAATTTCAATTGAAATGCTAACATGAGCGGCTAACTTCCCTCAAACTATCGAAGCTCTGTGTGTCACCGTCGCTCTCTAAAACGTTGCCTGTCAGAACTCTCGTATCTCTATGCCTCTGGTTTTCACAGCCTTGATGTGATCCCTGAGGTGTATGGAGGCCCAAAAATATATTAAGAAAATTTTTATAATAATTGTGAATTTCCCATGAAATATAAATAAAGATTTGTTACATTTATATGTAAAACATGAATCAGATAAAATTATTTTTTAAATAATTACACTATTAAACTGGATATTGCACATTTAAAAAAACTAAAAAGGTCCTGTTAAATAATTATGAATACATTTAAAATTATGTATCAAATAATGAAATGTTTTAAAAATAAATTTGTTTAAAAATTAATAAAATTACTTAACTTAATATAAATAAGTATAAAGTATTTATAATGTAAAGTCTGTTGCATTGTTATTTTTGGGGTCACTAGTTAAATTGTTTGGGAGCCCCTGATTTTACATGATAAGAATCACTCAGTAATAACAGTTGTTACATAAGTCTCAGTTTAAACAAACAGAAACATTTATTAACAAATAAAACAAAACAATAATGGAGGACCAATAGAGGGAGGAGCAATACTTCGCACCATTTGGAGGCATGGATGCTGAATGCACTAATGAATCAGCTAACAAATGTGTTTATCGACCAATCAAGCAAAAAAAAATGCAAGTACCCAATAATATCTGCTTACCGATAATCTTTATAAGACACCAATTTAATTCTCCCAGCGTAGACCTGCTTAAATCAGTTCTCCTACATCATGTCCCCAGCTAAGCCTATTGCAAAGTCGAACACAGTAAGTATCCCTTTTCAACCCCAAATGTCCAGCAGCTGATTTAGGGATGAAAAGTTCTTTAAACTGTATTTAACATGTTAATTAGCATGACTGACATTGTTAGCATTACCTCATCCATGTGTCTGCAGATTATAAATCCTTACCTCAACTCTGAGATTTCCAGAAGGCCTCCAACATTTCAAACTTTCAAACATTGAAATGTTCAAGAGATTAAACAAAGTGGGATTTGCTGTGACACATCCAGCCTTCCTGTTATCTCAATGAAGTCTTGATCTCATTTGCTTTCTCACAGTATAACAGAATGGTAGCTACTTTTTTTTGTTCTCTTGATTGGACTGCAACTTAAATAAAACCCTCCTACCTGCAGGTGTACCTGTACATCCAGATGCAGCTCTGTCGGAAGGAGAACCTGAAGGACTGGATGGCTCAGCGCTGCTTGCCGGACCAGAGGGAGCTCAACCAATGTCTGGACATCTTCCTGCAGATCGCAGAGGCTGTCGACTTCCTGCACAGTAAGGGTCTCATGCACAGAGACCTTAAGGTAAACGGATACCTAATCTAAGCCAAGCCTCCGTTTATCCTCTAAAAAATTCGTTTTTAGAGCAAAGTTGTCTATTTTCTGCAGCCTTCCAACATCTTCTTCACCATGGATGATGTGGTGAAAGTGGGAGACTTTGGCCTGGTGACTGCTATGGACCAGGAGGATGATGAGGAGGAGCCGAGCGTCCTGACACCTGCTCCCCTCCTCACCCGGCACACAGGCCAGGTCGGCACCAAGCTCTACATGAGTCCAGAGCAGGTGGGGGAACGCTGTGTGGAATATTTGCTTTCACTGTGTTACAAACAGCGACAAAATAAACCTGCTGGTTTGGTTTGTTGTGTTTTCTTTTTCCTGCAGCTCTCTGGTAACTCGTACTCTCATAAAGTGGACATTTACTCACTGGGTTTGATCCTGTTTGAGCTGCTGTATCCCTTCAGAACCCAGATGGAGAGAGTGAGGGTGAGTCAGCAAACACCCAGGCATCTAATTAGCTCATGGCTTTAAACCCATTAAACCTTTTCACCTTTTTTAATGATACAACAACAAGTTTCAATGTATCCTGTTATTTTTTTGCCATTTCTAAAGTAATACATTGTTGCAAAGTGGACAGAAAACAATTCATGGTTTTAAAATGTTAATGTTACTCTAATCTAGAGCAGCTGGTCCTAATTGAATAAATGAACTTTTTTTATACAATGGAGAAACACAGCAGTTCTTAGTAGCTCAAAAAGTAGGTACAGAAGGTTGGGGGGGGAGACAATATGCAAAGAAAAAAAGAGTAGCATCAGTGAATGAAGAGCTAGGTGCGTGAGAACGCTGGGCACCTTTTTCCATCTGGGTGAGGGCGAAAAAGAGCAGGGAACGCTCTTTATGGGGGGAATGATATGCAAAGAAAAAAAGAGTAGCATCAGTGAACGTGTTGTTACTTAGAATATTCTTAAAATATATTAAACTGTTTTTCTGCTTTTTGTCTGTTATAATATTTATCAGAGAACAACAACATTTGAAGAGCAGCGAACATATCAGACACATCAGTGATATAGAAGAAGTTTACAGCAGACTAAAGGGTCGGTTATCCTCCCGCAGCAGTGTGTAGCAGTGAGGTTGTCGCAGATATTTTTGATTTATACCCAATATTAAGCGTGTTCTGCGCTATGTTATTCCACGCCACAACACAAGAAGGACAATAAGGAATTAGCTGTGGGTCTAGATCTGGCCGAGGTGGTGAGGAAGTGGGGCAAGTTTGTGCAACAATGGAGGGACATGAGGATGAAAAAGAGCGGGGATCCAGGTGGAAAAAGGGTCCCAGCGTTCTCATGCACCTCGCTCTTCTAGCAGGTCCAACTTCACGAGTCGTTTTCAACAATGGCGGTCATACAAACAAAACAAGCCGGTAAGGTAACAAACAGGAAATACGCATAGTGTAGAGCGGATGTAGATTTGACCAATCAGAGGCCTCCTGTCTGCGATCACCTAAAATTTGGGAGAGGTGCAACAGAGTGTCTGCGGAAGGGGGGGGCATATTTGCACTCACTGCGACACACACGCAGACGACCTGGTTTCTGTGTATAAATCAGCCTTTAGGATGTATTAGCTTTAGCACAAACTTTACATATCTCAGAACAGCTCAGTCTTAAAGGGAAGAACTATGGTTATCCTGCTAACCTACCAACAAGTTCCTCTCTGCCTGGAAAACATACATGTAAGAAACACCCAATGATCAGTGGGGTGTCTGTGGGAGCTGCATATGTTCTCAACTCAGGTGGGAGAATCTAGAAAACAGGAAAATATTCCCTGGATCAGGAAATAAGTTACCATTGTCTGATCCTGAAGGTGAGCCGACTAGCGTGTTAAGCTGAAACCGTTTCATATATGCAGCTTGATAAAATTATTGCTGTTACAAATTTTTCAATCATGTAGCCAGTTGCTTTTATGTTCGTTTTTAGTTGATTTCTTTGCATAATTCCAAGAATGTGTCCTTGTGAATTATGACAAACAGGAAGCAGGCGCTGAAAAAGCCCTTTAACACCTTTAAAGTTTACCACAAACCATGTTGGAGACGTAGTAAATATTGTTGGAGTAGGTAACCAGGTGGGATGAGACCAAAACGGTGGCAGAAAACAACCAATAGATATCAAACTGAAGACAGCAGTGACAGCAACAAGTTGTTGGCACCATCATCCTCTGGGAATCATTAGGAACAGGAAACCTGACCAGTCAGACTAGGAGAAAATCTGTTTAATTCGCCACACATTGACCCCCCGGCAGAACAATGGTCATAAACTAACAGCTGATGGGTTTATATCAAAGCAAGAATGTCAATTTAAGAATCTGTGACTTCAACATATGTAAACTAATGTTAACATTCAGCCTGACAGAGTGTCTGCTTTTATACATAGGAGAACAGGCAACGTTTCAGTCTCTAGATGATCAGACCTGGAGGGATATGGAGCTACAATTGTAACTGTATACCATGTAGAATATTTTAATAAATAATTTAAATTCAACAGCACAGCTATGGGTAATTCTTTGTAGTCTGGAGTAAAGCTTTCCTTAAAGATTTATAAAAGTTTGAGGTTGAAACATGAAACAATAAAAGCATCTTTGACAAGATGCAATAGTTCAACATGCAGAAGATTCTATGCTTCGAACTACAAAAATGTTTAATCAGGCTTAGGGTGTTAATTCATTAAGAAATGTACCCCCTAATATATTATCCTGTGTTTCGGATAAACATTAATAAGCTAACGTTGTGCTTTTGTTTAGAAATTCTCTGTCAGATCGTGCAGATTTGTCAGTTCCTGATGAAGTATAATAGAGATTTCTTACGTCTCTCTGTAACAAAGGCTTCATGATGAGCCATCAGGACCGCTCCACTCACAGGTGTTTACCTTCTACCTTTCAGACGCTCACAGAGGTGAGAGATCTGCGCTTCCCAGAGGTTTTCTCCAAAAACAACGCTCAGGAGGTGAGTGGTCACCTGCTGCCACATAGTGGCTACAAATACAAATAACACCTCACTAACTATTACTACTTATACTGAGTAAACAGACAGAATAATGGAAGGTCACAGAGATTAAAGATTGGGTTTTCAGAAACATTTGATTCCCTTTAACATAATAAGATATATTTATCTATAAACAAATATTACTTTAATCTTCTTTAATAAAAAAAAAAAGAAAAATCCCTTTTTACAGCCGTATTATTGTCTTCACTCAGCCATATAATCAAAAGTAAAAGTTTTGATATCCCTTATGTATCTTCTCAATTTCTCACATTAGAATTTAAGACTCTAATGTATTAAAGCTGATGTAACATGTTTGAAATTTACATCTTGGCTCCATAAGCAGAGATGCATAGTTTTATACAAAGTTTTAAGACTTATTCTTTATTTTCTTTCCTTCCTGTTTTTAGCTCAATCAGCTCAAACTAGCTTCCCTTTCTCTTCCTGTGCAGTTATATGCAGTTATCTTTCTTAATCTTTAATAGAATGGCTTTAGGTTTGCCGTATGTTTTCCTGTTAATATAAATCCCATTGTGGGTTAGATTAACAGGATGGTTTAAACTTGAATCATGGTCAAATAGCTAACTCTGCACACATATGAAATGAATTTACAACCTCTATTAACTATACAAATTTGTTGACAAATTCCAGGCTCAACATTTTTCAAATAAAAGCCCTTAATTAAGCTAGTTAAAATCAATAAATTAAATAGCTACTACAAAAAAAAGTTAAATGGACAAATAAAAGTGGTTGAGAACCATTACCAATAAAATGGTTCAATAATATCACTTTTCAGCATAGATTTTGTTTTTGTCCAAGTTTGTCTTGAAAAAATTGGATTAAGGTCAAATTAGCGGTGCACCGATTAACAATCTTTAAAAAGCCTGAAATGCCCATTCTGATCTTGACCAATATATATTGATTTTGTTTAATTAACAGTGTTAGTTGTTGTAAGATCACAGAAACCTTCAATATTTTGGCAATAAAAACTTCTAAAATAATTGCTCTTAAATATAAATCAAAGTTTATCGCCATCAAGTTTTTTAGTTTCAGCGCAACTAAATGGAAAATATAACAAGTGAAATGAGAACTATGAGCTTCTTGAACTGTTTGGATGACGGATATCTCTGGTTCTGTGTTAACAGCTGAGCATGGTCCGCAGCATGCTGTCTCTGAGTCCTAGTGAGCGTCCGGAGGCAGCTGACATCACTGCCATGTCCCTCTTCCAGGAGCTGGAGCTGCCCTGCCGGCTCGCCGTCAGGCAGCGCTCCCGCAGCTACAGCTCCTCTTCAATGGGTCGTCCCTCACGTCAGACATCATCCAGCTGAAAATCCGTCCCCTTCAATCTGCCCTCCCTAGCTCCCAATCCGCTGATATTCTACCCAAGCCCCCCCTGGTCATCATCATCTCATCAACCAAGAAAACTTACACAAACATTTAAAAACAGACAATATCCTGCACCGTTAATTTAGCAAACTTGTGTCATTTATTGTTAATGCAGCATTATAAGATCCTGCTTTCACCCTTAAACAGGAAAGGTTACTTCCAAAGGGGATGGACTTTGCTTAAGGTGGACTTGCAGAAATGTCTTTGTGGGTATTTAAACAAAATCTGAATAACAGATGTGGAAACGCTATGGCTTCCAGTCAGCTCTATGTAAAACTGCCCAGTCATTTATCTGCAGCATCTACCTGAGATTCTTCTGTGAGAAAAACTGCTGCTTTCTGTTCTCCAGCATGGCAGATGTAATCATTCTTAACTCTTAAGTCAGTGACAGCGATGCTTAAAGAAAAAGATCTGGTCTAAACATGCTGCCCGCTCCCACACTGAACCAGTGTTCACTTCAAACAAACATGCTACACCTCAGGTATCCAAACCAAGGGGACACTCCAAAGGGGCCTTTGATGCTTGTCTTCTGACACAATCTGCCTGATTTGGGAGACCAAAAAAAAAAAAAGGAATCGTTTTCATAATCGTTTTTAAATAAGATCTTGTATTGCATAGAAAGGAGATTAAATCCTGTCCATCAGATGTGACTTGCCTTTAGAAAGGGGCGGTTTGCCCTCTCAGAGTGAATGCTGAGCTTATGTCTTTTTGCATGGATCAGACCGGAAATGAAGGAATGAATGGGAGTTTCTTTTTTTTTTTTTTTCCTTTGAGTAAATTTTCCAGATCGATTTTCCGAGGTGCTTCAACCTTTTCTAACACCTCTTCTTTACTATCTGTACATAGCTGAAGTCAAACCTTGTGTATATCTTTTCCTTTTCTTAAGATAACTTTGTGCGATGTTGTACATATCTAAGGCCCCATTGCTTGTAAAAGGCTTTTTTTTTCATATTGAACTGTAAGATAGTGTGATATACTGTGAGAGACGAAACAAAGAGGAGGTTCGCTCTTTGCCATTAATGGATAGCTGAATGTTACAGTGTGACCCCACACACACAGACAGATGACAGCGGTCACATCCTGGAAACTTCTCAGTGTTTGTTTTCATTCATTTGGGCAACAAAATGGAGAGCTTTGCCTTGCTTTGAAAGAAGGGAGGGGAGCTTGCAGGAGCCAGATTGCCATTTGAAGGACAGCTAAGTGTACTTTTCTGTAACCGATAACTCGCCTCATATTATGGATTATCTTGACCGTTGTGATTTAACACTTTCCTGCTCACTCACAAAAACCCTACAGATCCACTGATCACCTTTTCCAGGCCGATGGAAAGACCTGATGGCTGCTGGTTATGATAAAATAACCAAATCCCTATTTGTAGAGATGCATTGAATAATCGGGAGGAGACTTTAATCTCTGAACAAACCGTAGCAAAGCATTAGGAGTTTGTGATAACCACAACTCAGTTTGGATGATGGTAAATTCTATCCAAGTCCAAAAAGGTGCATAAAAGTTAGCTGATGTGTTTACAGACCCAAAATTGTAGGTATTTTCAGTTTTGAGAAGTTAAAACATGTCTGATCTATTGTAGCTTAAATGGTGCATCTCTACAGAAATGAACACATCCTGAGTTCTTCAGCTCTCATGTGTTGCAGGAAAGCAGCATTTGCTTGAAGTCATCACTGTTTAATCCTCTCTGCTCAGCCTGTGGGGAACCTGGACCTGCTGACGGTTGTCTAATCCTCATGGCCTTTGTTTTATGTGCTGGAAGAGTCACATGACCTGTTTGGAACTACACACAAACTGTTAATTGTAGTTGTGCTTTCTATGATTGTACTTTTCTAAAGATTTTCTTTTTCACGAGTGCAGTTTTTTTCATTCCTCTGCAGGTTTTTATATAATTTAAGTCGGACGCAGGAAATCAAGCAGATTTTTCGTTCTTTGACCTGATCAGCATATAGAGAATAGTACATGGTAAACAAAAAAAAAAAATAAAGTTCTACTCTTTTCTATTTCTAAACAAAACATCCTCACAGTCTGTTTGTTAAGAGCTTTTTATATGATTGAGCCACATCTAACCAAACCCTTTACATTTACATTTTTGTAAGTTAGTTCAATCCTTTTATGAGAGGATGTTTTTGTAAAATTAATATGTAATTCTTCTCTTTAATTATTGGGGGTTTTCCTAGAGAAATTGTTCTGGAGGTTCTGGAAATATGTTTACTCCAAAGAGCTGTTGCATAAAGAAAAAAAAAATCCTGTACTTTATTCACCTACCTATACCGTATCATCTTTGTGTACTGACTCCAGCATTACTGATTAGTGTATTATCAGAAGGTTAACACGTTTTTGAGACAATAGAAAATGTGATTCCATTAATTTTTTCATCCTTTTGTTTTTTGTTTTTTTTTAAACCTGAGCAGTTTTCTCAGATAATTGTTCAAATAAAAATGAAGTTCTTTGTGTGTCTCAGGCCTCTGGCTGGACAGGCAGTTGCTTGATCCTGCACACCCATCCTGTTTCTCTCCCCCTTTGTTGAACTGTAAATATGTCAATTTGGTTTATTTATGTTTTGTTGGCGTGATCAATCCTTTGGGGGTTGGTGTAATACTGAGCGCTTCATGCCATGGAGCGCATTGAAATACGACTTCTTATAAGTCTGAACTTAATAAACTGTTCTCTACAATTTTCACAGTTGTCTCATCGGTCATTGTGTCAATACATTTTTTGCATTTTGATAACCAAAATGTTTGTATATTGTATATAATTTGTATATTTTATTCGAAATAAGAATTAATGTTTGAGAATAGAAACTTCTTTATTTCCAAAGCATAATTATATGAATTAATTCCACAAATACATTTTTTTTTTGTCATTGTTTTTTGACACAAACCAAAAATCTACCTGTTGAAAGTCTGTGCTCAAACTCTCTTATGGGTGAATTTCAACTTGCAAGTACAAATTTGGATTCTTCTGCATCTCACCTGACCCACCGGGTCGCCGGCGACCCGTTTTAAAGCGTTTACAAATAAAAACTCAGAATGCATGAAAATTACACAGGTAAAATATTTAGCAATATAGACACATTAGACATCGTCGGAAAGCTTAGATTCTCCACAATTCAACCACCAAGTTCATTTTATGGACACCGCGAGCACCAAAGCAAAATTAACAGATATAGCAGCATGTCAAAATGTAAACATGACAAAGCGGCCACAACAAGCAATCACGTATTTATTACTGCTGTTCAAAAAAAGACCTACAATTTTCTAGAATAAAAAAAACTACTTTGAGTCATGTTTTAACTGATGCAGCTTGGGCTGTGTTTTACTCACCCAATTTGCATGTATATATTCAGAAACTCCTACGTTTTTTGCTTTTCCATTTGGGTATGCAAAAATAGGCGAGAATTTCCCAAAAATAAGTCAGTTTTGCGTCGATCGTGAATTTAACCATACAGTAAAAAATCGGAATCTAGATGAGTCATTTTTTCTTAAAATAAGTGCATTTGTTTTTTAATTGAGGAGGTAAAAGAGACATTTTGTCAATGGAACAAGACAATTTACACAAAATAAGAAAACACAATCGCATTGTCTTATTCCAAGTGCATATTATCTATGGTAATTATCTTATTTTAAAGCTACAGTGTGTAATAATTACAGGTGTGGTGGGATGGTGTTCCACCCTCCCAACTACACACACCAGGTGTAGTGACTGATTGGGGGGCGGGGCAGATAGCTTTAAAGCTGAGCAGTCCGCTGCGAGGTGCGTGTGCTTTGTTTCCTTACTGTGTGTCGGCTGCCCAAGTGGCTGGTGTGCTCGATCCACTCATCCAAAATAGTAAGTGCCATTTTGCCATCTGGGCTGGGGATTGTTGTCGGGTTCTGGTGCAATACCTGCCGTGCGTTTCTGCAGCGTTGCGCAGCTGGCGTTGGCGGCTGCAGTTGGGGGTTGGTGCAGCGAGCGGCTTCCGTCCGGCCCTCGCCTGCTGATCCGCTCCCTCCCTGGTCGGCTGTGTCACCACATCTGGGATTCTTCCGGAGTTGCAGCGCTTGGACGCTCCTGCTGTCTTGTCTGTCTTGCCGGTTTTGTTTGGGCCGCTCTCGGCGGAGCCTGCTGACGCTTGGGCTGGCAGAACGAGCGGGGCACGACTCCTCTGGCCCCGTGAAAAGACATTAGAAGTCGGACAACGACAGTTTGTCCCATCGTTTGCAGTGGTTGTGTTCTTTTCTTTGCCGTTTGTTTGCTTATTATTTAAATTACTAATTTGTTTGCTTTGTTTTCATTTACTAATTTGTTTTCTTTTGCATTGCATTTGTTTGTTCATTCATTTTTTTTTTGGGAATAATTTAAATTGTCCTTATTTTTGATGCCTTTTCCTTCTAGGGGCTGAGTAGTGGGCCTGAGGCCATGTTTTAAAAGAAAAATGTTTTAATGAAATTTGTTAATAAATCATTGGAGACTACTCCGTGCTCTGGTGCGTCTTGCCTAAAAAGATCTACCTCCTCTGCTGGTCACACAGGGATATACAGTCAGAAATGTAATATATTATACATAACTATGTTATTTATTAAGGGTGCTCCGATTGATCGGTCACCGATCGTTATCGGCCGATAAAGGCTTTAAATAGTTTGATCGGCGGTCTCCATAAAGGCCGATCAGACGGGCCGATTAGACGCACTACTTGTTGGATTCACTCCTCCGATTCCTCTAGGGGCGCTGTAGTTGATCTGCATTGGTATGCGACTGGAAGTGGGGAAGAAGAAGAAAACGGACGGCTAAAATGGCGGCCTCCCTACATTCACCAGTCTGGCAGTTCTTCAAGGTGTCTGAAAATGACAATACATTAGCGATTTGCAACGTGTGTGCCAAGGAAATTCCTCGAGGGGGAAAGCTCCAAAGACATTTTAACACCACCAATCTCATCAGACATTTGAAGGTTAGTCACAGAAAGGAGTACGAGGAGTTTTCAAAGTTAGCTAGCGCTAAGGCAGAGAGAGAGCAGTGTGCAGTTCCGGCGCCACTCACTCAGCTGTCTGTTACGGAGACATTGCAACGACAGCAACCCTACAGTAATGACAGCAAGAAAAAAAAAGGAAATATCAGCCAAAATAATGGAATTCATATGCCTCGATCACCAGCCGCTGTCAATTGTGGAAGACGAAGGGTTCCGGCGACTCATGTATTACTTGGATCCCCGCTACACTCTGCCCGGACGTAAATATTTCACTGATGTTTGCCTGCCGCAGTTATACCAAACCGTGTTTGCACATGTTGACACCCTAATGAAGGACAATATCACATCAATCAGCTGACATTTGGAGTTCAAATGTATGTCCCATGTCCATGTTGAGCCTAACTGCGCAGTTTATTAATCAGAACTTTGAGTTAAAAAGAGTTGTTCTTCATTCTCAAGAATTTTCGGGGTCACACACCGCGGAGGCTCTTGCTGCCGTTTTCTGCGAAATGTTTCGCGCATGGGGAATCCCGAAGGAAAAAGTGCACGTTATTCTCACGGATAATGCCAAGAACATGGTAAAGGCTATGAGGGATGCAGATCTACCCAGCCTGCCGTGCATGGCTCATACACTGCAGCTTGCCGTTGCTGACGGAGTTCTATCACAACGCAGCATCGCTGATATAATAGCCTGTGGAAGATGCATCGTCGGTCATTTCAAACATTCCCAGCTTGCCTACTCTCGACTTCAAAATAGTCAGAAGCAACTTGGCCAGCCTATTAAGAGGCTGCAACAGGATGTACCTACCAGGTGGAACAGTACAGTTAATATGCTACGTAGTCTGATGGAACAGAAGCGTGCCCTATGTGCTTATGGAGCTGACTATGACTTGCCTTCCATGTTCACTGGCAGCCAGTGGAAATTGGTGGAAAATATGATTTCTCTACTAGCCCCGTTTGAAGAGCTCACGCACCAGATCAGCTCATCAACTGCATCGGCTGCAGATGTTATACCATCCATCAGAGCCTTAACCCGTCTTCTGGAGAAAGCCGCTGAGACGGACCAAGGTGTAAAGACTTCGAAAGCCACATTGTTGGAAGCGGTCCAGTACAGATTCAGTGACATTCAATCGAAGCGCCTGTATACCATCGCAACAGTGCTCGATCCGAGGTGAGAACTTAATTCACACAACTCTTTCTCTCTCTGTGTCTCATGTCAATATTAATTGAATATATTGAATTCTTAAGTAAGTTTCCAAATTCCTCTTACAAGAAAAAAATCCATCTTGGCCTAAATGACTGATACATGCCTGAAATGATTGGTGTTCTAATCTTTTAGTAGGCAGGCTGGCTGGGATTTCCTAGAAAAATAAACATTTGGAAGAAGAGTTAAGACTACAGAGTAAAAATGCAAATTTGGAGTATGCTATTGCTTATTTGGGCAAAACTAGTTCACTAATCAAAACAAGAGCAGAGGATAAACTATGAAATATATTAAATAAGGGAACAATGTCTATGGTGTTATTTCTTTTCTTGAAAGGAGAGGCTGTAACTTAACCCAATTTGCCCTTTGAGATCAAAAAGTTTTTCTGATTCTTGTTTGTTTAAGTAAATCCATTAAAGTTTTATTTTTCTTTTCAACCAAAAAACAGGTATAAAGACAGATATTTCTCCGACGCACTCAAGCCCCAGATTCGCGGGCTGCTTTCTGATGTCCTTGCTACTGGACAGGAGCAGCAAAATGGTGAGGCAAGTTTGGAAGACACTGGCACCGAGCCCCCAGAGAAAGTCCCACGAGCTGGCTCCTTACACGCTATGTATGCTGAGTTGTTGGATGAAGACGGGGAACATGGTGGCGGTGACATCAGCAGCTCAACATCATCGCAGATGAACCTCTACCTATCAGAGCCAGTCATCCCACGGAGCGGACAGCCGCTTGTTTTTTGGCGAGACAATAGAAGTTTAGGGGGTAGGAGTTAATAAGTTTTCACTTCTTCCTACCCCATTTTTGAGCATGATATGTCAATGGAAACAAATATCTGTATTTTTCTTTTCTTTTTTATGCACTGCTTGTTACTGTGCACTATTTTATTTTTTTATATTTGTATCATGTTCAAAATAAATCTCATTTCATTTCAAGTCGTTTCCCCGCTCTCGCACAAGCAGCACGAGCCTACCTCTGTGCTCCATGCACAAGTGTAGATAGTGAGCGACTTTTTAGCACAGCAGGGAATATTGTAGATGAGAAGAGGAACAAGCTGTCTGCCAAAAATGCAGAGATGCTTATATTTCTAAAGAAAAATCTGCCATTGATGCTTAACAAGTAAGCTTTAAGAGAAATGGCTCTACTAATCTCTATTCCTCTTCTTTCTTTCTCATTGACTCATGATTCCATGCTGTGCACTTTAAATGTATGTAGAGTTAAAGGAGCTAAAAGAACTTTTAAAGTTAGCTTCTATTTGGCTTCTATTTTCAGTTCATTACCGCACAAGCCTAAAATACATACCTTATGCCTTTTTACCATGGTATCCCAAAATATTTGATTTTGTTTTCTTTGCTCGCACTTTAAGTTTAAGTACACTTTAAGTTTGTGTAAATTCACAATGACAGATTTTTTGTATCTTATTTATAAGGCTTATTTGTTAAGCTCTAAGCTGTTTAAGATGTTTCTAGTAAAATGTTGAACGTTTCCTGTCAAAAGTATACAGTTGACAATTCAAAATACATTATCTTCTGTTTATTTTAATACATATACCGGTACATTTTTGTTAAGACTATTATACTTGAATATATGACATGATAAATAGAAGGCTTCAGATAGACCCAGTGATCTGTGACCGGTGATCAGTGATTTTGTTTTCTTTGCTCTGCACTTTAAGTTTAAGTACACTTTAAGTTTGTGTAAATTAACAATGACAGATTTTTTGTATCTTATTTATATGGCTTATTTGTTAAGCTCTAAGCTGTTTAAGATGTTTCTAGTAAAATGTTGAACGTTTCCTGTCAATAAAAGTACAGTTGACAATTCACAATACATTATCTTCTGTTAATTTTAATACATATACATTTTTGTTAAGACTTAAAATTGAATAGAAGGCTTCAGATAGACCCAGTGATCGGTGACTGGTGATCGGTATCAACCAATACTGCTTTCAGCAATCGGTGATCGGCCCCAAAAATCCTGATCGGAGCACCCTTATTATTTATCATCATCTACGAGCTCAGCCTCTTAACCTTAATATTTGCGTTGCCTTAGAATTCGTTATTTCTAGTTACATAGGAGCGGGTCTCGCAGCCATGGAGGCAGACATCTTTGCGCTACGGCAGAGCAGAGCCAACAAACTAGCGAAGCAGCTCACCAAAACCTCACAACGATGTAGAAAAAATAACGGGTATATTTATTATCTTAAGTCTACATGAAATCTATACCCTACACAGACTAATGAAATACTATCTGTAAAATTATCTATGTAAACAAACCTCATCACTTGAGAAGGTAGGTGATGCGGACGTTGTGGAAGACATTTTGTCCCTTAACGCTCGCCGTACTGTTGGGGGGGAGAAGCAGTTGGGGGGGAGATGTTCATGTTGCTGCGGTCTGCAGTCTGGACGTTAGATGTCGCTGAAAATTACACACTTAAGCTTTAAGAGTGGCAAAGTATCTCATTTACCTACTCAAATTAAGGTTAAATACACTTAATTTAAGAAATTTTTACTTATTTCTAGATTGTTTTTACAGTGTGTGTTTGATTGTTGGGATGTTGCTTTCTAACCCAGGACATCCAGTGTCTGCTCTCTGCTCGGACTCACAACTGTAGGCCCTTAAAAAGGCTTCTCACAGGCTCACGTTTGGTCCCACCTGAACCGGCTTTATCTTGGATTCCATCCTTTGCAACGCCTATTAATCCACGCTACGCTGCAGGGATTCATGGCTCAGCCACGCATTTGCTCCCTCCACCTTTACCCCAAGCCGTTGTTCAGGCAGCTTGGTTCCCTCTGTGTTCAGTTTGCCGACAGATTTTCTTTGCTTTTCTTTTCTGAAATTGAATGGAGGTTGGCTATGGGAGCAATATTGTTTCAATGTTATTTGCAAATTTGTGCAGAGAGTTGTGTGTCTGTATCTAGATTTTTGTGTGTGCAGTGGGATTTGAAAATGTGTGAGGAGATTTGTCTGTACGACTATCTGCAATTGTGTAAAATAACTTGTGTGTAATTGATTTGCAAATGTGTAAAAAAGTCACAAATCTGTTATCAGATTTACAAATGTGTGTTAAGATTTGTAAATGCGTACTAAGATCTACAAATGTTTAGATCAGTCTGTAAACTGAGCTAACTAAGTCACTTAAGTCTGATGAATTTTTGTTTCAAAACCCAGAAATACAGACAAATCCCTGGCTACAAGTCAAGCAGTTTCTCGGTTGGCTCTCTTTACACACGTGATTTCTGCTACACTTCTGTCAGAACCCTGTCAGAACTTCTGTCAGAACCCATAGGGGTTAACAATCTGGCAGTGAGCAGACCTTAAGGAGCGAGGATGAGAAACACTTGCAAGGCTCTACCAACCTGCTCCCACATGTCAGCAATACAGGTAAGTGACCATGATCATCGGACAGGTAGGGATGGGAATCAAAAACCGGTTCCTGTTCAGAACCGGTTCCATGTGTTCCAATTCCATGGCACCGTTTGGCAGTTCGCTTAACAGCATGAGAGCCTAGCGCTGAACAGCACGACTTACGTCACGTTTTTACACAAGTTATGCACACGACATTCAGTAAGCAAGTACGACATAACCAGGCATGAGTCTAGAAAAGCAAAACAAAAAAAAATGGCGTCCCATTGGGTAAAGCGATCAAAAGTTTGGCTTCATCTTAAGGAAGAGAAAGATGGCAACACAGTGCTTTGCAATCATTGCAAAGTGGCAATTACAGGTGCTGGTCATAAAATTAGAATATCATGAAAAAGTAGATTGATTTCAGTAATTCCATTTAAAAAGTGAAACTTGTATATTATATTCATACATTACATACAAACTCATATATTTCAGATGTTTATTTTGTTTAATTTTGATGATTACAAATGACAACAAATGAAAATCTCAAATTCATCATATCAGAAAATTAGAATATTGTGAAAAGGTTCAAAATTGATGGCCCCTGGTGCCACACTCTAATCAGCTAATTAACTCAAACCACCTGCAAAAGCCTTTAAATGGTCTTTCAGTCTAGTTCTATAGGCTACACAATCATGGGGAAGACTGCTGACTTGACAGTTGTCCAAAAGACGACCATCGACACCTTGCACAAGGAGGGCAAGACACAAAAGGTCATCGCTAAAGAGGCTGGCTGTTCACAGAGCTCAGTGTCCAAGCACATTAATAGAGAGGCGAAGGGAAGGAAAAGATGTGGTCGAAAAAAGTGTACAATCAAGAGAGATAACCGCACCCTGGAGAGGATTGTGAAACAAAACCCATTCAAAAATGTGGGGGAGATTCACAAAGAGTGGACTGCAGCTGGAGTGAGTGCTTCAAGAACCACCACACACAGACGTATGAAAGACATGGGTTTCTGCTGTCGCATTCCTTGTGTCAAGCCACTCTTGAACCACAGACAGCGTCAGAAGCGTCTTGCCTGGGCTAAAGAGAAACAGGACTGGACTGCTGGTGAGTGGTCCAAAGTCATGTTCTCTGATGAAAGTAAATTTTGCATTTCCTTTGGAAATCAAGGTCCCAGAGTCTGGAGGAAAAGAAGAGAGGCACTTCATCCACGTTGCTTGAAGTCCAGTGTAAAGTTTCCACAGTCAGTGATGGTTTGGGGTGCCATGTCATCTGCTGGTGTTGGTCCATTGTGTTTTCTGAGGTCCAGGGTCAACGCAGCCACATACCAGGAAGTTTTAGAGCACTTCATGCTTCCTGCAGCTGACCAACTTTTTGGAGATGCAGATTTCATTTTCCAACAGGACTTGGCACCTGCACACAGTGCCAAAGCTACCAGTACCTGGTTGAAGGACCATGGTATCCCTGTTCTTAATTGGCCAGCAAACTCTCCTGACCTTAACCCCATAGAAAATCTATGGGGTATTGTGAAGAAGAAGATGCAATACACCAGACCCAACAATTCAGAAGAGCTAAAAGCCACTATTAGAGCAACCTGGGCTATCATAACACCTGAGCAGTGCCACAGACTGATCGACTCCATGCCACGCCGCATTGCTGCAGTAATACAGGCCAAAGGAGGCCCAACTAAATACTGAGTGCTGTACATGCTCATACTTTTCATGTTCATACTTTTCAGTTGGCCAACATTTCTATAAATCCTTTGTTTTTATTGGTCTTCAGTAATATTCTAATTTTCTGATATGATGAATTTGAGATTTTCATTTGTTGTCATTTGTAATCATCAAAATTAAACAAAATAAACATCTGAAATATATGAGTTTGTATGTAATGTATGAATATAATATACAAGTTTCACTTTTTAAATGGAATTACTGAAATCAATCTACTTTTTCATGATATTCTAATTTTATGACCAGCACCTGTACATCTGCGGGAGGAAATACATCCAACATTCAGAAACCCCTGCACACACAACATGGCATACATTTTAACGAATGCCGTGTTTTTCATGCTTCCGGACAGAAGCTAAAGTTACAACCAGCATGGAAGGCAATTCTGGTGGTCAGTACCTAGTTTTATATCACTGTGCTTAATATGGTTCCCAGTAAATCATATACCATTTCCGGAAACAAACTAATTTCCTACCGCTCTTTAGGGTTATTAAACATGCTACGAAGTTGCTCCGCAGTTCAGGCAGCGAAAGAAAGGTGACGAGACGGGTAGCCTGGCTGGCTCAGAGGCTGGCAGCTCTCGTTCACTGCCTTCTGTTTCCGCCGAGGCAGGCAGAAATAGAATGTCCCAGGTGAAGGTAGACGAATGTCACCATGCACTTACCAAGTTCATTGTTAACAGGATCTATAAGAGAATCAATACGAGAATCGAATCATTTAACAGAATCGATAAGAGAATCGGAATCGTGAAAATCTTATTAATTCCCAACCCTACTAACAGGAGATGATTAGCAGAGTGAGTCTCTCACCTGGTTTAACAGTTCAGTCCATCCTCTCAATAATAGGCAGGATCAGCCGATGCACTGCCAACGAGATGTAGCCCTGAGCCACCCAGAGTGTCCCAGATGCTGGTGCCCTGGTGTATATGCAGGAAGCCGATCCAGGACAGGGGAGAACAGATCAGGGAGGAACAGTTCAGGGATCCAGGAGTTCACGGATCGATTAGATTTTCCAACCCAAACAGGAAAGAGAGGGATCCAGGCAGACATGGGAAATGTAGAGTCAACAAGTCATCTCCATGTCATGTATTTAATCTACCCAGCCAATAAACCAGGTGAGTCCAATCTGCACAGGTTGATTCACGGTGAAGATTGGACTCACCTGCTTCAGTAGGTGGGTAAAACAAATACATGACATGGAGATGACTTGTTGACTCCACATTTCCCATCTCTGGATCCAGGCTTCAGGGAATCAGATGTGAAGGCAGGTTCGGAGTCCCGTATATCGAGCAACCAGCTCAGACAGAAGCAGACAGGCAGAATCCAGCAGGAGTCCAAAGGAGGTTCAGGCAAACAGATCAGATGGGTACACACAGGGCCAGCGGCTAAGAGGGAACAGATTCAGGAGATTAGAATTACTAGGGAAACACTGAAACGCTCTCAGCACTGGTTTTGGAATAAAAACACCTGAAGAAACTGGCTCCGGAATAATCTCCTTACTGGGACAGGGCCATTAACCGTGGACTAACGAAAACTTCTGAAAACAGAAACTAAAGACATCTAACAGGGAACAAACAAACAGCAAACAAATGATAATCTGGAACTGAACCAAATATAAAGGAACAGACGCAGGTGGATGAGATTAGTGACAATTAGAGACCAGGCAGAGTTAGACAGGAGAAAGGCATGAATCAGATGTATCTGAGGAGGCCCAGCTAGCTGCTGTTTGACCATCCTGCATGGATGACTCTTAACTTTCTCCTTCTGAATGCAGACAAAACAGAAGGTATAGTCTTTGGACCAGAGTCTCTGAAAAAGAAGCTGATTAGTCAGTCACTTCATTTGGATGGGATTAAACTGCTTTCAGATAATAAAGTAAAAAATCTTGGTGTTGTTTTTGATCAGGACCTGTCATTTAAATCCCATATCAAAGAGGTTTCTAGAATTTCCTTCTTTCATCTGAGGAATATTGCAAAAATTAGAACTCTCCTGTCCAGGGGTGATGCTGAGAAACTAGTCCATGCATTTGTTACTTCAAGGCTGGACTATTGTAATTCTTTACTATCAGGAAGTCCATAAAGTGTAGAAAAAAGCCTTCACCTGATCCAAAATGCTGCAGCCAGAGTTCTGATGAAAATTAAAAAGAGAGATCATATCTCTCCTATCCTGGCTTCTCTTCATTGGCTTCCTGATAAATCCAGAATAGAATTGAAAATCATCCTTCTCAAATATAAAGCCTTACATGGCCAAGCTCCATCTTATATCATAGATATGAATGTTCCTTATGTTCCTAACAGAGCATTTTGCTCTCAATCTGCAGGTTTACTAATCGTTCCTAGAAGGAACTTAAAACTTTCCTTTTTGATACAGCTTATAGTTAGAGTGGCTCAGGTTATCCTGAGCTATCTCTATAGTTATGCTGCTATAGGCTTAGACTGCTGGAGGACATAGGGACCCCCATTTCACCAGTCTGCTTCATTCTCTCTCTATTCTCCTATTCTGCAGAATCTTTTAGTTCAACGTTATGCTCTCTCTGCTTTTCCTCAGAGTAGCTTTGCCTCGTCTGTTCCTGCTTGGCTGTGACGTCATCCTGGAGAGAAACATCAGCTGTGCTGCTTCCATCAACACCCTTGTTTTATAGATGCTGGAGATCAGCCTGTTTTCCAATGTTTCTCTGACCGTGACTGGCTGGATGTGCTCTCTTCGTCCTCTGGCATGGGAGCTGGCTCGGAGCTCGTCTGCCTGGCTGTGTGTTTCCTGGATCGGGCCGCCTTTTACAACTGCTTTTTGTGTCCCTGCTTCTGTCTCCTTGAAACCCAGTCGGCCTCAGCAGATGGCCGCTCACACTGAGCCTGGTTCTGCTGGAGGATTCTTCCTGAGTTTTCCTCTCCACTGTCGCTATAAGCATGCTTAGTGTGAGGGATTGTATTTGAGTCAAAAGTCAACGCAATCAACTGGTTCTATTTCATCCCTACTGACCGCCAGAGGCGGTGCTTCAAGCACTGAATGATCATTCTTGCGCATGCGCAGGTCGAGTATTAATGACAACAAAGTCAGCTGTGACCTGCCGGGGACCCACGTGACTCTATATAGTCACGTGGCACCCGGCAATCAATCCCTTTTGTTCTTCTCGCGCGCAGGTGTGTTGAGTACCGGAGTGTGGTCGTGTGAAGCTGGTTGCTTCTGTGTATACCACTAGTTTCCTGGCTGCTTGTTGCTGGTAGCCCCGTGACCGGGTTTGGTCGGAGCTGCGGGTAAGTCTCGCCCTCCAGGGGCTGCACAAGCTGCTTTCACCTTACCAGATCTGCGGTGACTGGTAAGTTTTCGTTCTTTTCTCAGCAGTAGTTTACTGTTCGCTTTGATTTGCCACGTTAATTTTGTGGCTCTTTTGACTCACGGTAGCGTTTCTGCTCGCGCTGAGTTGTTTTCAGTTTGTTTGCCTAAGCCCACCAGTAGCGTTTCTGCTCGCGTTGGGTTCTTCTATAGTTTGTTTATCTACACTCACCAGTGGCGTTTCTGCTCGCGCTGAGTTGTTTTCAGTTTGTTTGCCTAAGCCCACCAGTAGCGTTTCTGCCCGCGTTGGGTTCTTCTATAGTTTGTTTATCTACACTCACCAGTGGCGTTTCTGCTCGCGCTGAGTTGTTTTCAGTTTGTTTGCCTAAGCCCACCAGTAGCGTTTCTGCTCGCGTTGGGTTCTTCTATAGTTGTTTGCCTAAACTCACCAGTGGCGTCTCTGCTCGTGCTGAGTTCATCTTTAGTTAATAATCGATTTGCTAGTGGCGTTTCTGCTCACGCTGAGTTTGGAATCTCTGCGGGGGTTTTCCTACAACGAGTCGCCAGTAGCGTTTCCTGCTCGTGTTGACTTGTCCTTGGTAGCAGGCTGATCACGCCTTTCAGCAGTATGATGCTGGATAATTTATGTTGCTCGACCTGTCTGGCTCCACTTCAGCCGGATGACGGGCATGACTTGTGTCCCTCCTGCCTCGGTGTGGAACATCTCCGGGAGGCGCTGTCAGATGACGCTTGCCCCAACTGTCGCGTCATGCCCCGGTCGGTCAGACTGGATCGGTTGGCTGCACTGGAGCAGCCTACCGACTGGGCGAGCGCTTCGCCGCGTGCTCGTTTGCCGATGGAGAAAGCGGTGTGCAAACGATCTACTGTGGCTGCACCTTCGGTACCAACGAAGCGTGCTAGACGGACCGATGCAGGGAGGTTGTCCACCAGAGTGGATCATCTCACTACTGAGCTGGCCCAAATGAAAGCCCTCCTCCAGTCCTTTCAGACTGCTGGTGATCGCGGCACGGCTCTCCCTACCGAGCAGGATGAAACGTCAGTCAATGACGACGATGCTGTTTCTGTGGCGGCCTCTGGCACCCATTTCTGTGAGGACCTTCCGGAGCTGGGCTCCGGGGCCTCTGGGTCGGACTCCATTGCCTCCCAGGAGGATACGGGGGAGTCTGTGACATCCGCTATTCGAACGGCTCTTGCCCGTTTACAGATTAGTGTTCCTCAGGCCCAGCCTGCGGCTTCCAGCGCCTTCTTTAGGCGCAGTAGGTCAGAGACTGCCTTTGTGGTTCCTCCCTCGGCGGAGTATGTGCGGGAACTGCATGCTTGCTGGTCAGACACCAAGGCGTTTTCACGTCTGACGACGGATGGCAGGGTCCTGGCAGCTATGCAGGAGGCACCCAAGGTTGGCTTGGGGCAGATGCCAGCGGTGGAACCGGGCATTGCCTCTCTTATAATCCCGCCTGATGAGGCCTTGCGGCCCAATGTCCGTTGTCTGCGTCCTCAGTGCCGTATTACCGACGACCTTCTCTGTAAGGCCTATGACTCTGGGGCCCGCATGGGCCGGATTGGGAACTCTCTCTCCCATCTTATGCTGGCCCTGTCTTCCTCCTTGGAATCTGTTCCGCTGGATCATGCCACGCAAGGCCTGGTTGATGCATCTCTGCAGGCCTTTGCTCTTATGACGAGGGAACTTGGACGCACACTCTCCACACTGGTTCATGCTCGCCGCCAGGTCTGGTTGGCGCAGTCACCACTAACTGAGCCTTGTAGGAGGACCCTCCGGGCCCTGCCTGTGGTCCCGGGGGAGCTTTTTGGTTCAGCGGCACTGGACGCCTTGGACCGTACGGCTCAGGCCTCTAGAACGAGGCAACAGCTGGCAGGGCTTCACAGACGTGATCGCCAGCCAGTAAGCACCTGGGCAGCTGCGGGTCCTTCACGGAGGTCCTTAGTGCCTTCTCCTTCTCCCACTGAGCCCCAGGGTCTGTTACCAGGTCAGAGATCGGTCCGGGGACCTGCTCTAGATCGGAGGAACAGAGCTCGAGACCAGGCTGGGACGAGGTCCTTTCATCCCTTTCGAGCCGCGCAGTCTGGCCGGCGTCCTCCCGGGCCTTCGAAGGGCCGGGGGACCCGCAGATGATGCCTTAGGGCCGGCGGTCGGTTATTTTTCCCCGGGACAGCTCAGCTTCTGGGCTGCCCACACCCCGGACTTGTGGGTGTTGTCCACCCTGTCCCGGGGGTACCGTCTTCAATTCCGCCGCCGGCCACCTATCCCTGGCCGGGTCAGGATGACTGTGATCCACGACCCGGTGAAGGCACAGGCACTGAACCAAGAAATCTGCACCTTGCTGGCCAAGGGTGCTATAGTGCCTGTGGACCCCCTGCTGGATCCAGGGGGCTTTTATTCCACGTATTTTCTGGTTCCGAAGAAGACCGGGGGCCTGCGTCCAGTCTTGGACCTCAGAGGCCTGAATGTGTACTAGAAGGCCATGCCCTTTCATATGCTGACCACCAAGGAAGTGTTGCAGGCGATTTCCCCGGGCGATTGGTTCACTTCCATAGATCTCAGGGATGCTTATTTTCACGTTCCGATCGCTCCGCCCCATTGGCGGTTTCTTCGTTTTGCTTTTCAAGGGAGGCATTTCCAGTTCAGGGTCCTCCCGTTCGGACTTTCACTGTCCCCCAGGGTGTTCACCCGATGTGTTGCAGCGGCCCTCTCTCCTCTGCAGGCACAGGGATTGAGGATCCTCCCATATCTGGACGACTGGCTCATTTGTGCCGCGACGTGGGACCAGGCGGTTCGAGATACTCGGTTAGTGCTCCATCATGTGGGATGCTTGGGCTTGCAGGTGAACATGGAGAAAAGCAGTCTGACCCCCTCACAGGAGACTGTCTTCCTGGGCATTGCCATGGATTCCATCTCAATGACTGCTTGCCCGTCACCCCAGCGGGTGGACAGTATATTGAGCGTGCTCCCGGAATTCAGGCGCGGCATGGCGCTGCCTCTTGTGCGGTATCTTCGACTCTTGGGCATGCTTACAGCTGCGTCCGCCGTAGTGCCCTTGGGGCTGCTGTCATTGCGGCCCCTCCAGATGTGGTTGAACAGCTTGAATCTGGATCCCACACGGAACACTCATCGTCTCCGAAGACTTCGGGTGGGGCCTCAGTGTCTTCAGTCTCTGTCCCAATGGAGGGTGAGGTTGTTTATGACCACAGGGGTCCCGCTCGGTTCCCTCCCGTGTCGTCGGGAAGTTGTGTTTACAGATGCATCCTCCACGGGCTGGGGTGCAACCTGGCGGGGTCAAATGGCACAGGGGACATGGTCCCAGCGGCAGGGCAGGGAACACATCAATGTCCTGGAGTTACAGGCTGTGCTTCTGGCTCTTCAGAGCTTTCTTCCAGGCTTGCGGGGGAAGCACGTGCTGGTGAGGTCAGACAACACCATAGTGGTCTTTCACATCAACCACCAGGGGGGCACGAGGTCAAGGAAACTGTTGTGCTTGACTCAACGGCTTCTGACCTGGGCAGCTCCACGCATAGCCAGCCTCAGAGCAGCCTACATCCCAGGGCCGGAGAACGTGCCAGCAGATTTTCTATCCCGTCAGAAGCCGCTTCCAGGGGAGTGGAAGCTTCACCAAGAGGTGGTGGAGTGCATCTGGAAGGTCTTTGGCAGGGCGGACATGGACCTCTTTGCCTCAAGGGACGCATTTCACTGTCCCCTTTGGTTCTCGTTGGACAACAGCAGCCCTCTGGGCCACGATGCTCTGGCACACGACTGGCCCAGGACCCTCCTTTATGCCTTTCCGCCATTCAGCCTACTTTTTCAGACTCTCCTCAGGGTACGTCAGGAGGGGCACAGGGTCCTGCTGGTGGCCCCCTACTGGCCAGCGAGGACTTGGTTTCCTCTACTGTGCGAGCTCAGCTCCGGCTCGCCAATGCGTCTCCCCTCCAGGAGAGACCTTCTTTCCCAGATGGGGGGTCAGATCTTGCACCCCGAACCGGACCGGCTCCAGCTCTGGATTTGGCCCCTGCAAGGCCGGGGTCCACCTTCTCAAGATACACTGGGTCCATAGGGCATACAATGGCTAATGCATGGGCGCCGTCCACGCGAGCTGTCTATGCTAACAAGTGGACGGTCTTTGCGACCTGGTGCCGTGATAGAGGGCAGGACCCGGTGCAGTGCTCAGTTTCTGACATACTCACCTTCCTGCAGGCATTGCTGGATCAAGGACGGTCCCCATCTACCTTAAAGGTGTATGTGGCTGCCATTTCCTGTTGGCATGTTGGGCTGAATGGTTGTTCTGTGGGCCGAGACAAGGATGTTGTACTGTTTTTAAGAGGTGCTCGGCGTTTGCACCCACCCAACCGCCCTGTGGCACCGGCGTGGGACCTTTCTCTTGTGCTTGAGGCTCTTCGGTCCCTCCCATTTGAGCCCCTGGCGTCGGCGGACCTCAAATGGCTCTCACTGAAGACTGCGTTCCTTTTAGCTATGGTTTCCGCAAAACGTGTAGGGGAGTTACAGGCTCTCTCGATAGCCGAACCCTGCTGCCGGTGGAATCCTGATGGCTCAGGCGTTACACTGTGGGCTGATGTAGCATTTATTCCTAAGGTATCACTGCCAGCAGGCAGCACCCAGCCTCTCCATCTTGCCCGGTTTGACTCCGGAAGTCCCTCTGAACCACTGTGTCCTGTCCGTGCCCTTGAGACATACATCAATGCCACGGCATCCTTCCGAAAGACAAATAGCCTTTTTGTTTGCTACGCTGGCTCACGGAAAGGTCAGGCACTTTCTAAGCAGCGACTTGCACACTGGGTTGTGGATTTGATCTCCAAGGCTTATGCCTTGCAGGACCGGCCACTGCCGGCGGGAGTGAAATGCCACTCTACAAGGGGCATGTCGACATCGTTTGCTGCTATGACTGGGGTGCCATTGGATGTTATATGTCGTGCGGCCTCCTGGAAGTCACCTAGTACCTTTACTCGGTTCTACAGGGTGAATGTGGCTGCGCCCCATCCGCTTCAGGGAATCCTCGAGCAGCATGCCTCTACATCACATTAGGTGGGTGGTGTAGTCGTTGTTCCTTGAATGTTGCTGATTCCTCGTGACCTTGTTGATATGAGTCATCCAGTGCTTGAAGCACCGCCTCTGGCGGTCAGTAGGGATGAAATAGAACGAAAGTTACTACCGTAACTACGGTTCTATGAATCCCGGATGACCGCCAGAGTGCTTGGTCCCTCGGAATCTCTGCTTTCGCGAGAAGATTGAGGGATTGATTGCCGGGTGCCACGTGACTATATAGAGTCACGTGGGTCCCCGGCAGGTCACAGCTGACTTTGTTGTCATTAATACTCGACCTGCGCATGCGCAAGAATGATCATTCAGTGCTTGAAGCACCGCCTCTGGCGGTCATCCGGGATTCATAGAACCGTAGTTACGGTAGTAACTTTCGTTTTCCTTAGATAGAAAACTTTGAATCAATTTGACTGTATGATCTCGTTGAACTGTAAAGTGCCTTGAGATGACATGTGTTGTGAATTTGGCGCTATATAAATAAACTGAACTGAATTGAACTAATAGGTGATATATATCTAATAACAAATCTAATCTACAAGACTTGCCAGATTTGATACTTAATAATGCAGCTTGACTATCTGATGCAATAATATATTTATTTTCCTCTTTAACATTTTCATCAACCAACCCTTCTAAAGCTATCATAATGGTATCAGCCTACTTTAGAAGCAGAAAACAAGATAATGAGAGGCTGCGCTATCGCCCCCATGTGGCATGGAATGAAAACTCCAACAAAACGAATTCTTCTTCTTTTCTATTATGGCAGATCACAAGCATCTTTAAGTTGCATACTGCCACCTACTGTACATAATGGTGTAGCGGCATTACATCAAATTCTATTTTTTAATTTAGTATTCTGTAAATAAATTAATAGTGCTTTCTTTAATCAGTGAATATTATTATTTTATTTCCTTCATTTCCCAATATTCCATTAAGACTCCATTATTTGCCTGTCCTCAATTTCTCCCTTTCATGTTAATAAGTTTTACATTTAATCAGTACATCTTCTACATTCTCTTTTTTTCCACATCATTCACATTTATCATTATTTTTCCTCCCTATTAAATATAAATTGTAATTTAAATAGGTATGACCCACTCTTAATCTGATGATTATTACTTCTTCCTTTCTGGATGCTGTCCAGGTTTCAGTCCATATCGGTCTCCGCCAAGTGACGTCAATTGTTTACCTCGGGCGCGGTACACTATGCCTTTTACACCTAAAATGGCGTCTTAGCAACAAATGTCACGTGACTGGCGGAGACCGATTTTCCTAAATCCGCCCCTGTTTTCAGGCTTATGTTAACTGTAATGACTTATCTTGGACAGGCTGCTATGTAAACAGGCCTTTAGTCCTTCGTTTAGCTATGCTGCGGTTGTTTACACTACACCTTTTCCACCTAAAACGGCGTCTTAGCAACAAAAGTCACGTGACTGGCGGAGACCGATTAGACAATGACGCACATCCTCTCCACGACACACTGGTCCAGCAGACGAGCTCCTTCAGCAGAAGACTCCTCCTACCCAGATGCACCACAGAGTGCCACAGGAAATCATTCCTACCTAAGGTCATCAATCTCTATAACGCCTCCCTCAAGTGATTCAGCCCCACCCCCCACAATTGACATTTATGCACTATTTTGGCACGCCACATATCACTTTACTTGGATTTATCACTTTACTTGGATTTTCACTGTATTTGGATTTAGTTTTTACATATGCATAGATATACGTACAGATATACAGAATAGCTATATGTGTATATATTTTATCCCCTTTTATTCTTATTTTTTTATCTTTATTATATTGTATAGTTGGATGTGTGTATATATTATATAAAAATGTAACTGGGATTATTAAAGTATTTCTGATTCTGATTCTCTCATTAATGATTCTATTTAATACTGATTTTTGGACATTATATAATCCTCTTCCTTTTCTATCTTCATTCCATCTCTTTTGCCATTTTTCCATTTCTTCAATCTAAAAAAGTGATTTACCTTTCCCAAAAGGAATTGTAATGGTTATTGTTCCGTCTTGAGCCCTTTTTGCTCATATTTCTGCCTTTTAACCAAATATCAATCCCACCGCTATAGACTGTACTGGATTTCTAATACTAGATATTTTCTATCATTTCCTTCTCCCTGAATGATTTCTAAAACTTCTTTGGAATCTGTAAAGACCACCACCCTGTCTGGTCTAACCTCCTCCACCCATTCTGTAAGCTTAATATAATTACCAACATTTCCATGATTCTTCTTCTTCTTTATAATGGCGGTTGGCAAACAACTATTTGTTGCATTTCGCCACCAACCAGTGAGGATTGTGGATCAGAACACGTGCTCAAAATAAATAAACAAACAAATAACTAAATAAAAAATAAAATAAAATACTAATTGATTATATAGCCTATATGTTTCCAATAAATAACAGAGATAATCTTATAGGCTGTATCATAAGTATTTTTCCTTAAAATGTTTATAAGATTAAACTGCTCTTTTTCCTGTTCAAGATTCCTTCTCACCTGTATTTTTTGTCTCTCATACTTCCTACAGCTATACATTACATGTTCTGGCAAATAATGATCAAAGGAGGGAGGCGGGTAAATGGATTTCTTCCCATGTTATGGAGGGGGAATTGTTATGTGTGATAGCATGTAGTCCACTAGAAATGTCCTTAATCCAGTAATCTGTCATATTTTACATTAGAACAGGATTTAGCAGAAAATCTACACTCTCATCTCCCCCCTCAGGGCTAAGCCCCCCGATCCCCTAGAATCCTAGATCCGCCCCTGGTCACCAGTTAAGATGTTCACCAGTTAAAGTGGAACAATGGGCAAAAGTGTGCGTTTAGTGAGCCAAGTAGAAATGATTGAATATTCCAAAGCTTTGAGCAACATTGTGAGGAGTGCATTGAAGCTCTGAAACAGTCAGTGCAGCGTCTTAACGCGCGGGAGGCGAACCTGCAGGCTACTAAAGCCTTGGATGAACAGCTGCTGATGGAGAAACACAGCTGGACACAGCAGCCCCGCTCCCATTGAGTCCCTCACAGACTCTCCCAGTTTCAAATAGAAGCTTGAGATGCTGCATGTGGTGGAGAATGATGCGCCTGATGGTGGCAGAAATAGCGAAGATCGGGAACGCCTCTCTGATCCCTGCTCCGAACGAGGATCAGGAAGCCAGTGATCTGGGAGGATATGACAGCTATATGGACAACTTTAGCAGCTAGGTTGTTATTAACCTGTCAGTTACTTCTAGAACACTAAGAATAAATAAGAAATTAGAAGGAATAATCAACAATAACCATCCATCCATCCATTTTCTTTACACGCTTGTCCCGAGTGGGGTCGCGAGGGGTGCTGGTGCCTATCTCCAGCAGTCAATGGGCGAGAGGCGGGGTACACCCTGGACAGGTCGCCAGTCTAACAATAACCTCTATATCTAACTTTTAGTGAGAGTCGCTGAGTTCCCGCCGGTTACTAGGGCAACAGCTGTCCTCGAAATGAGGAAGAGGAAGGTTAAACCAAAAGACATCCAACGGTCTAATTCTATGACGTCACATAGCCACGCCTCCTTTACATTTCGTGACCCGCCTAGTCTGTCCAGGTAATCATTCCACTGAAGCCATTCTTACAGTGACCTCTGCTCGGACTGCATGTTGTTTGTTGACTACCTGCTGGAAAACCAAAACAGAACAGAAATGTCTGAGTCAAGACAAGAAATGAAAAACCACATTTACATCGCCACTGGAAACTTGGAGGAGATTGTCCAACCCATGCTGGGAACGCTGTCACCAGCCCAGTGGGCCTTGCTTTCGCAGGGTCTATCGGATTCCCAAATAACAACAGTCCTGGGAGATATTATCACCACCATTTTTCAGCAATGTGTGGAAAATGCATTGAGGATCCTTATTCCACAGACTGGAGAGAATCTGCAGCCTGGTGTAAAGACCGCAACCCCAACGGAAAGTATCCGAGTGAGTTTGACCAACATGATTTCAACAGAAATCGCAAATGTCCTGCATGTTGAACCCGAATTCTGTCCTGAAGGCGAGGAGTTAAACATCTTAATGCAAGAGGAGATCTCTAGTAAAGTTACATCCCTGACCAATGAAATGTTAAAGTCCCCCAATTACCCTGAGGAATCTGCAGTATACGTGAGCCGACACTTTACCAACTGGAAAAACTACGTCAAAATGATCCAAAATACATTGAAATGTGTTCAACAACATATAAACAGAGTCAAAACTGGATGTTTTGTCAAATATTCGAACACATTCATGACAAAACAGGCAACACCAAAAGCAGAGACCACACCTGACTTTTCAGAGACAAGAAGTCTTTTAAGCATAAAAAGTCACTTTGACCAAAGAACAGCTACTAAGAGCATTTTTCAGATATTAACTAAACATACAAAAGACCTTCCTGATGTTGATTCCACTGAATTATTGCATCTGTCAGAGGAAATCCGCCAAACTGTTCACAAGGACCTTCATTACTGTATGTCAGACGATTCAGCTGCGAAATGTTCATGCATCCCACATATTAACATCCTAACAGTTATGAATATGATCAGCCGCTTTTTCCTATGCCACAGAACTGCTCCAGGTAACAAACAGTCAGAAACAACAAGCACACGAGAATTTTCCAAGTTTATAGCGGAGCAATTCAGAATCATGGTATCTTCTTTGGAAAAATCGCTGCATTCAACTGAAAAACTGGTAAAACTGGAAAATGACTGTTCATCTAACGGATGGAAATGGATCATGTTAAATGAATGCATTTCAGAGCTTTCGCTGGTCGACGACAGCACACAAGCGCTAAAGATCGACGGCACGGACTGCTTTCTCCTGATGTATTTGAATTGCATAAAACCTCAAATTATGCAGTTGTGTGCAGAACCCATGGAAAACCCATTACTGAATGAGACGACCCAAAAGTTGGAACGGGAGCTGACAGACAAATTATATTTCTACTTACTGGGGGGCCATTTTCATCCACCTCTTGTTCGTCCAAAACGAAAATTTCTTTCAGACTCTGTCCTCTCTTTACAGAAAGTAAGAGACATTTCTGGCCAGATCCAAATTAGCCCTGATGTCTTGTATGCCAGAACACAAGAGGAGGTGAGGATGTTTCTCCATAATGTCTTTCTATGGAAAACAGGGGAAACTAATAAGTTTCAGCAAAGTTTCAGCAAAAGGGTTTGTGATGTGGTCTCAGAGATCTGTGAAATGGTTAAAGAAATATGTGATACATCAGCCAAAATCCAAAGCCCAGAAACCCATTCTCTGAAACTCAGCGAGCCAGAAAACAAGGACTCTATCCTCATGGAAACAGATCTGATAAATGAGGAAGACGGAGGGTGCGGTGTGGTCTGGGACTTTGAGGATACGGTTGTACAAAGCCCGTATACACCAGACCAACCGCAAATCCAGGAAACCAATTCTCTAAGTTCCAGGACGCAAGGAAATGAGGACTCCACCCCAGATGCATTTGGATGTTTGGCTGCCTATTCTTCATTGGAAAAAAAGGCTACATTTTTGCCTGATTCTGTGGAGCTGACAAGGAAAAGGTTTCAAGGCAAGAAATTAAGCAAAGATCCGTTTCCAGAATCAGATCCGTTTCAAGAATCAGATCCGTTTCCAGAATCAGATCCATTTCCAGAATCAGATCTGTTTCAAGAATCAGATCCGTTTCCAGAATCAGATCCATTTCCAGAATCAGATCCGTTTCCAGAATCAGGGTTTATGCCTAAGAGATGTGTTGATAAGTCGACATCTGATTTAGATTCTAATGAAAAAGAACTAGACAAAGATTTGGCATTTCTGGTAATGATTGCAGTTTTAAAATGCCTGAAGAAACAGGGTGGACCCCTGAGTTCCAAAGAAATGAAGCAGATCTTGTCTAATATATCAGGAAAGGAAATTGTTAAAATAGAAGACTTTACTTCTGCTGAAAACAATGAAAACATGAAAAAAGTTGTTAGAGACATCTGCAAAGAACTTGAAAATGAGTTTGGTTCACCTGAAATGGAACGTAACGCCATTATAACACAGCCTGTTTGTCCTATTCAGAGTGTTGTTCTACAATATTTAGAAAGTCATCGTCCCAAACCAAGGAAATCCCCACTTCGCAGGTTCATCTCAGCTTTTAAAAAACCTTTTAAGAACCTGTTGTTCCTAAAGAAGTGAGGGTCTACTTCCTGCTTCACACATACACAACCTCACCTATTTTTTTCTAATTTTAGCTTTTTATTTCTGGGCTTTCTTTGTTTCTTCACTTTTTTTTTTTTATTCCTTTAGAAAAACATTTACTTATTAGATATTTTATTTGATTTTATTCTAAATGTTCCCCTTCCTTTTACAGGGGAACATTTAGAATAAAACCATCACTTCTATTTTAGGACTTTCTTAGTTTAGGTTTTTTCTCCGGGTACTCCGGGTTTTCCTTTGAAAACACAATTGTCTAATTAGACATTCAGAATAAATAAATTACTTGAAATCTTAATATGTATTTTAAATCTAAATCTAGATTCAAAATCTAAATATATTTAGAGGGTTGCTCCTAATCATTCCTAACTAGCTTTTACCACAATGAACTCTATATGCTAAAGTATAAAATAAAAAAATAAAAAAAAAAAATATATATATATATATATATATATATATATATATATATATATATATATATATATATATATATATATATATATATATATATATATATATATATATATATATATATTAGAAAAAAAAGTAAATCCCTTTATTGTCCCACAATGGGGATATTCGCTCTCTGCATTTGACCCCAAAAATTGAATAACCTTAAAATTAGGTAATGTTTAAACAAAACTTTTTTCCTCAGCAAGATAAACAAAAATAATATTCTACAAATATTATTTGAAAAAAAGGGATTGAACAATTAAGAAGCTTCTATCTGAAACTCCAAATATAACCCAAAGCTAAAGAAACAGATTTTAAAATCTTAAATGCTATCTACCCCTCCAAAGAATTACTAAGAATTTGTTTCACCATTGATGATAACAGATGCTCAGTTTGTGAAATTAATCTAGAAACAACAGACCATATTTCTATGAATGCTACAAAACTAAAATATTTTGTTAAAACTTAGAAAGATTTACGCTGTGCTGCATCATCATGGAGACACGGCTGCTATGGCAGCCCACTGCTCCCCAAGGGGATGGGTTAAATGCAGGGTGTTCATTTTGTTGCTCTGTACTTGTGAAAATGTAATGACAATAAAATACTGTGGGAAAAAAAATTTAAACATTTTCTTGCCCACTTTACATTTTGTCAGAAATGACTAATTTTCACGACACGCAAAGGTATCCGCTATGTCAATAAGTCTGCTTTATGCCGTGTATTTTAGAGTGACAACCAATGTTTTTTTCAGACAGTCGAATATTAACATTTTGTTGTTTTCTTTCCCAAAATGTATTCAAATTTTTAGCAGTTTAAACAAACATCTTAATTAATATACAGAATATAACCACAGCAGTAGTAGTGTTATTGTTGAAGTCAAAATAAAATACAATCAAAAAGAAAAACATCAGATTTCCTCACACAATATTGGTTCCAATGCAACTGATCACATTTTGTACTTAACTTCTTATACTGAGAATTACATTTAACAGTTTATGTCCTCAAATAAATTGTCTTTGGGAACTGCAGTTCACTTGTTTTTCAATCACTTTTTTAAATCTCTTCTGAGATATTCAAATACTTGACATAATTAATGAAGGTTATTCCAGATTCAACAGGCCCTTTAATATATACATCATTTTTTCCAGAGGGAGGACAGATAACATCTGCTGCAGCCATTGGTTTATAGCCGGTCTGTGAGGCTTTTTCCAAAACATTGATACACATGTCAACATTTTGTTGTTTTATATATTCTGAAAAATCAAGTTTTGTGATAATGCTTCTAATGTTGAAGCGGAAAGCACTTTTCTCTGTACTTCCACATTACAAGTTAAAAAGGCATTCAGTAAAAGTTTTTGACCTGATGCTTTTAAACAAGTATTGGCTCTTCAGGAAATTCTAGAGCAGTTGCTAGAAGTAAATGCGGTTTTATAATTGTTACCTTGTATTTTGGATAGTAAAATATGTCGTTTTTACCAAGCTTCATGTTTATTAGTATCCATTCAGCAATTACATTTATCTCACATGTCTGTCAGTAACACTTATCAAGTAGAATAGTGCCTCCTCTGTAGACATAGTTAACTCTCCTAAAACAAGAGATACACTATATTGCCAAAAGTATTTGCTCACCTGCCTTGACTCACATATGAGCTTAAGTGACATCCCGTTCCTAATCCATAGGGTTCAATATGACGTCGGTCCACCCTTTGCAGCTAGAACAGCTTCAACTCTTCTGGGAAGGCTGTCCACAAGGTTTAGGAGTGTGTTTATGGGAATTTTTGACCATTCTTCCAGAAGCGCATTTGTGAGGTTGCACACTGATGTTGGACGAGAAGGCCTGGCTCTCAGTCTCCGCTCTAATTCATCCCAAAGGTGTTCTATCGGGTTGAGGTCAGGACTCTGTGCAGGCCAGTCAAGTTCATCCACACCAGACTCTGTCATCCATGTCTTTATGGACCTTGCTTTGTGCACTGGTGCACAGTCATGTTGGAAGAGGAAGGGGCCAGCTCCAAACTGTTCCCACAAAGTTGGGAGCATGGAATTGTCCAAAATGTCTTGGGATGCTGAAGCATTCAGAGTTCCTTTCACTGGAACTAAGGGGCCAAGCCCAGCTCCTGAAAAACAACCCCACACCATAATCCCCCCTCCACCAAACTTTACACTTGGCACAATGCAGTCAGACAAGTACCGTTCTCCTGGCAACCGCCAAACCCAGACCCGTCCATCAGATTGCCAGATGGAGAAGCGCGATTCGTCACTCCAGAGAACGCGTCTCCACTGCTCTAGAGTCCAGTGGCGGCGTGCTTTACACCACCGCATCCGACGCTTTGCATTGCACTTGGTGATGTATGGCTTGGATGCAGCTGCTCGACCATGGAAACCCATTCCATGAAGCTCTCTGCGCACTGTTCTTGAGCTAATCTGAAGGCCACATGAAGTTTGGAGGTCTGTAGTGATTGACTCTGCAGAAAGTTGGCGACCTCTTCGCACTATGCGCGTCAGCATCCGCTGACCCCGCTCCGTCAGTTTACGTGGCCTACCACTTCGTGGCTGAGTTGCTGTCGTTCCCAAACACTTCCATTTTCTTATAATACAGCTGACAGTTGACTGTGGAATATTTAGGAGCGAGGAAATTTCACGACTGAATTTGTTGCACAGGTGGCATCCTATCACAGTTCCACGCTGGAATTCACTGAGCTCCTGAGAGCGACCCATTCTTTCACAAATGTTTGTAAAAACAGTCTGCATGCCTAGGTGCTTGAATTTATACACCTGTGGCCATGGAAGTGATTGGAACACCTGATTCCAATAATTTGGATGGGTGAGCAAATACTTTTGGCAATATAGTGTATGTCTGAAAACCTCTCTCCAAATAGTTGTTCAACAGGGCATTGGTCTGCTTCCAATGTAGTAACAATGTGTTTTTGTTATCCATACCCGTGGAAGTAATACAAATATTCAACAATTATTTAGTCTACGAAACATTAGGTGAACACCTTTAATTGCAGAGAGCTGGATAACTGTGGAAAGTTGACCATCTGCTTCAGCCTGATGATTGGAGGACAATGAAAAAACACAATTAAGACAACAGTTTCAAAATATAGACACACAAATCAACACACCAGGTTGTTATATCACTCTTGTTAACCGTGTTCCTGTTGAGCTCTAAATATTCAGTGGCAAAAGATAAATCTTTTATAAAATAGAGAGATAAGGACACCAACCCTCTAAAATCCCTTGTTACATTGTCAAAAGAAATTAAATCTGTGTGGATATAATGAATATGAGATAATATCTCGTAATTATGAGATAATATCTATATATTTGGTTATGCTTACTTGAGTCTGTAATGTAGAATCTCTCACAAAACTGGTCTTCATGATTACTTGTTAAGAATATCTGCATCTGTTCCACTGAACAGTTCTCTGCAGGTCTAACATGATATGCGTTGGAGTTCCGCTCCTGTTTTTCACTTCATCAATAAATCCATCTATAACCCTGGGATTACTACTTGTGGAGTAAGCATGCAGCGATATGACCATACGTGAAAATCCGTCAACAGCTCTATTAATACAGATTCTGTTTGGTTTTAGTTTTTCATATGAATCGACATGCTGCATGAAGTTGGGACCTGGTCGTTTTCAACAATTCTGAAGCTGTCATGATCTCTGCGCTGATGGTTCGTTTTTTTCCTTTCCTCCTTGCTCCCCTGTCTAATTGGTCCTGCGGCTGATTAACCCCGATCATTTCCACCTGCTTATTCAGCTATTTATATTGCATGCTTGCCTTCAGTCAGAGTGGGCTTCTTCCTCAGCATTTCCCTGTTTCACATACTAGAGCCCTGCACTTCCGCGGAATTCCTGCAATGCAAAGCAGTGCGGCGCGGGACAAAAATTGAAAGCTCATTGCGGGTGCGGGAGGGAGGGAGAACGCACAGTGCGGATGTGGGCGGGAGCGGTGATAAGCGACAGTCCCGCAAACTAAAAACGATTCTTAAATCTTAAAATAAAATGTAAAATAAAGTCATAATTGATCAGTTTATGTCTATCATATATATACATCACAGTGTGCTGGATATTGCAGCTCCTGTCACCTAACGGGCGTCATGCATATGCGGGGAAGAATCGCCCAATTATGTGCTCAGCTAAGCACAGCGTGTTTAATTCCTCAAACTAATGGCACGAATTGCCTTGAGCAGTAAGCGAACGTCGGAATCATGCGGGAATTGCTAGAGGGAGCTGGACACACTATTACAGGAGCGGGACTGGAAAATCTGTCCCGCGCAGACCTCTATCACATACCTAAAAGGAAATAAAAGCATATTAAATCCAACAACCCACTCACTTTTCACGTTTCATGTAGTGGAGATCAGCAATGACTGTCCTTCCTGATCTCCTAAATATGACATATTATCTCATAATTATGACATCTCGTAATTATGAGAAAAGATCTCATGATTACGAGATATTATCTCGTAATCATGAGATAAACTCTCAGATTTTGAATTCACGAGCACAAAGACAGAGTCGAGCGCACGGCTGGTGTTGAGCGCGGAGAGAGCAGGTCGAGCGCGAGCAGAGACTGATCCAAGCATGCGCAGAGATGGAACTGAGCGCGACAATAGTGTTAGGAAGAGTTTTTCAGATTTGAGCATGAGTCAGACCGGTTTTGAGCGCGCGCTTGTTGTCTCACTGCGTGCTCGGATTGGTTCCTGCGCACTCAACCTGAAGGCACAAATAACGCTCCATAGAGCCGCCCTTCCAGGGCTTTGGGCTCGCATACAGACAAAGTCTCGTTAAATAAACTCCCAAATAACTTATTTTTGGATGTTTTCTTTACAATAGTCCTAAAGAAAACATGTCAAAAAAAAAAACCCCAAAAAAACGGTCGTTTTGCCCGTGGAGTGTCGCCTTAATAAATGGCTGTACAAGCGGTGATGTACCAGACCCCCTGCATTCAGAAAGCAAAGCCTACAACCTCCGCTGTTCCTCCCGTCTTGCTGCGCTCTGACTTATCCTGGGAGCTTGAGGAGAGCATGCGCGATATTATAATTTAATTCGTAGGAGCAAAACATGCAGAAATGAGCGCTTAATTTAATATGAAACATTCAAAAAATCCCCATCAGCATACAGCATATGAGCGGTTTCTGATGCAGATGAGAAATCTGCTTCCTGGTATGTTGAAGTATCAATAGTTTGCATCTAATCTTTTAAATAAACAGTGTTAGTTTTTTTTTTTTTATATATATGAATAATGCTCTAATTTGTCGTTTTTGTACCGATCTGTTGTTACTATATTTTAATTTGACAAATCGGATCTTATCACCATTCTTTTTCCTGTTTGGTGCGATTGCAGTGGCGGATCTTGACCTGGCCGAACCGTAGCGGAGCCTGAACATTTAGAGTATATTTGGCTCCACTTGCTGCTGTGAAGCATTGGAAGGATTTTCCACCATGAACATAATCAAAAATAAATATCGATCCAGGGTAACGAGTGAGCACTTCGATATGTACTTGAGAATGGCTTTGTTACCATTGAAACACAGGTTTAAAGCCTTGCAGAGCAGCCTAAAGCCCACTGCTCTCATTAAGTAAAAAAAAAAAACAACAAAAAAAACAAAACAGTTCAGGTGTTTTAAAAAATATGTGAATCAGGAAATTGTCTACGGATGTGGGATATGGGAATACGATCAAGTAAAATGATACGACTGGCATAAAATCAAATACAAACAGTATTAAAACAAAACAACAAGCCGGTCCCATCTAGGCGTAAACGGAGACAGTGACACATGAAGTGTGCTCCTGATGTCCAGTCTGCTCCGTAGCTTTGTTTTGGTCGCTGTAACCGCAGAAAATCCCGCTTCACAATGATAGGATGTTATAGATAGGATGCGTCTTGAACTGAATTAACCTGTATCAAGAGGCACAGATGCACCGACTGATGTAATCGGGAGAAAATTTTTTATATTTTTCAAAATAAAACATCACTCAGACTCTGATCGCCGATAAATTATATATATATATATATATATATATATATATATATATATATATATATATATATATATATATATATATATATATATATATATATATATATACATATATATATACTTTTTTCTGTGCTCCCCGGTACCAAATGACCCACGGACCGGTACTGGCATACATCTTCAGACCCTTCTAGTACTCACATGGAAGGAATTTCTTCAATATCATTTATCTTTCAAATCTTTCAAAACTAAACACATTTTTACATCGTCATTTTTGATAGAAACATGAAAGTCGGCATATTTATTCATCAAAGCCTGTCTTACCGTCTAAACATTATTTCTTTATCTTTTATGGTTTTTGATGTATTAAACATAGTTCAACACAAACTTTTAAACATTTTTCATGCATTTTTTTGCCAATGTCCCTCTTTTTTTCCCAGAGTGCTGAGTCTTTTCAAAAACAGTTTGAACAGAAATAGCCCTAAATCTTCATTTCCCTATCCGTTGCGAATTAAACGGCGCAGGAATGACATCCATACGACTTATTATGCCAGAGTTACAGGCATTTGTTCTGCAGAACATCATCAGGGCTCGATGTTAACCATTGCCCGATCGCCTGGGGCAAGTAGTTTTTATTGTCCGGAGAGTACAAATTTCATTGCATTTGCCCGCCGGGCAAGTGCAATGATCAGAAAAGAAAAATTTTTATCACTCAAAATTACTTTTAAATCACCGACACTCGCTTAAAAATGGACCCACATGCGTTGCCGGCGCCATTTTTGTTGTTTTGTACACATTCTTTTCCACTAGATGGCGTGATACTTGGGAATTGGCGCAAATCAGACACACCCACCACCCAGATAACCCTAGATTAAAAATTATTAGTCATGTAATAGGAAAATTGCCATAATTGTATGCCATGCGAACAGTGTAATAATGGCTATCTTAAGGCAGTCTTTTGTACAGTGATTCAGGTCATACATTAAAAAATATTCATAAAATTTTTTTCTCTTAGAAATTGGAGAGGTGCATTTAAATTTTATAGAGCTAAACAAGTTAAATTGGTGACCTGTTATGTTATTGTCTTGTTGCTGCATTTATTTTGTATAAAACCCTGCCCTTTAAAAAGGAACCATGAGGAGGCAAAACATAAATATAAATAAATAAATATACTTTCAGTGTACTTGTAGTATACTTATCAATTATATACTAAATTACTCTTATGTTAACTATACATGGCATTTATTAAAGTATACTAAAGCTTTAAGTGTATATACCCCATACTTAAAGTTATACTTAACAAAAGTAGCTATACTTCAGGTTCATACTTTCAAGTGTACACAAGAACACAAAAATATTGATAAATCAATTTTAAGTATGAAAAAATCACAGACTGAAGGGTTTAATTTTTCTTATAAAATGTAAACAGTGTTAATAGTCTCACTGTACAGAAAGTCTGGTTGTGGTTAGTTTATGTCCCCTGCTAACACTAAACTTTGTGGCTCCACTGTCTGTTGTACTTATTGCTGAGGTGTATTTTGTATGGGTATCCACTATGTGGCAGCAGACGACTATTCAGCTCCTGATTGTTGTTTGTAGAGGAAACCTCTGGGAAGAGCAGAGCTCTTGCCTCTGAGAGCGTCTGAAAGGTTGAAGGTAAACAAGGAGTGACCCTGAAAGGGAAGAGAAATATGAATCAACTGAAATTAACATTTATTCTCTATTGAGATACCTGAACTATCTCTATAGCTAAGTTGCTGCCATCAACAACTTTCATTATAAATTATAGAGTTGGGTTTTTAAGGGTTTAGTCCAGTTTCTCTCCTAAGCATATCTACTGGCTCATTTTTTGGAGTGACTGTGTATGTTCTAATTCATCCTTCTTTTAATAAAAACTGGCTCAGAGCTGCATACCTGTTTCTTTGTTAGACAGAGTCACCTATAGAGCTAGTTTGCTGTTACCGTCTCTAACATAGAATGTATTTATGGATCAGTGCCTTTTTTGTCTATTCTCTCCTTTAACCTCCCGTAATTTGAAGCTACCTCTTCATATCATCCTCCACTCACGGATAGTTTCAGAGTGTGGCACTGACCTGCCACTTTGATCACGCAGCAATTGTTTGAAATGTTCCCATTTTTTCCCCGATTTAGACAAGCTAGCAGTAGTTGGGCCAAGGATGTGATGAAAAGTAAGTGCCTCCAAAAAACCGGAAGTTGGATACATATTTACTTTTGCATTCAAAAATAAGGTGGATCAGCTGCTGCAGAGAAGTTTTTGCTTTAGCTGGCCGTGTCATGATCTTGGTACTGATCACTGTAGTATTGTTTTGTTTTTTTCTACCTGCTTAGCTCTGCCCAGTTTTCATTTTCTCTCATCTTATCCAACTGTTCCAGTTTCTATTTAAGCTGCCCTTTTTCCAGCCATCAGTGCCAGATTATTCCAGACCTGTGTGCGAGTTCTCTAGTGTACCCAGTTGTGTTTTTGATTACCTGATCCTGACTAGTTTCTGCCTCTGGACTCCTGAGTTTGCTTGCCCCTGTTCCGGTCTACTTCCTGCCTGTCCTGTCTTCAGACTTCTGTTTGGATTCTGCCTGTTTACATCCTTGGATCTGTCCTCTGACCCCGGGTTATTTTTTCCTTCAGTAGCTCTTCATCTCTGTGATTTTCCGGCCTGGACTGCTCCTGCTTTGACACCTGCTCTGGATTCTTGCTCCCGATTCTTCTACTCTTCCTTGTCTGTTGGCTTCCGTCCATCAGTGTGCTCTGCCTCACTCCTGGAATTCTCTCGGCGGGCCCATGCATGCTGTGAAGAAATCCTCCGGCTGCTTTCCACTCCTTTCTCTGGGCTTGGACATAGCTTAAGAACCAGGTTAGTAACTCACATGCCCACTTTTGTTCCCGGTCTGAGTTTCTTGGTCACTAACTTAAGTTTCTACCTCTACAGAGATTCCAGTCAGCCGGTCCCAGCTGAATTCTGGGTCCTACTTTCTAAGCCTTGACAGGCCAGTGACAGGCAGTAAATAGCCAGAAGTCTCACTCAAAAAATCTGTCACTTAAATGTGTCCCTACTTCCATTAAAAATAAGGTGGATATGCATAAGTGCCCAAAATTGAAGGCATATATATAGAAAAAAAAACAATTTTAAACAGCTGTACACTGTAGTGATCACTATGCATGAAAGAGTTAATGCTCTTTCTGCACGAGTTGTCTTCCTGTTTAAGGGAGTTTTTCCTCTCCTCTGTTAATGTGGGCATGGTTTGTGTGGGGATCGCTGTAGAGTCAACTACAACAATACAAGTGAATATCTACTGTCGCCACATAATAATCCAGGAGGAGCAAAGCCTGCTAAGTCAATGACAGGTTGCAATCAGCTGGTTTTACTTTGAAAACGTTTAAGCAATGACACAGTATGATCTGATTAAAATGTTTCTTTAAAGTGCCTTGAGATGACATGTGTTTTTAATTGCAGCTAAATAAATAAACAGAATTGAATTGAATTACACACTATATATATATCCTATGGCATCTAGGCAATTGGCAATTTTACCAATTAAATAAACCGATTTAAATGGTATAACACTTTACAAAAAATATATATTTTGATTTCTGCAAAACATAGATGACAGACTTGTAGACAGCATGAATGTAAGGAGAGGAGGACAAGGAAGGTAAGTTTTCACCAAGAGTTTAAGCTATCAGTGGAGCTAGCAGGTAGGTTACCACAGTGCTGAAGTTACCCAGCTGGCATCCGTCCTAGGGAATCCACTCCTCTTAATACTGCCTCCTGATTACATCGAAGTGGCACCAGCAGGGACTCTGCCTAACAAGAACACACCCTAGGGAGGAGAAAAGTAAAACAAACGAGATCCAACAGTACCCCACCATTAACAGAGGCCAACAAAGTCTGAGATGAGCACAGGATCCACGATAAAGGAACCTGGGACCCAGGAGCAATGTTCGGGGCCATAAACCTGCCAGTTGACCATATACTGGCAGCCCCTACCACAGGGACGAACATCCACTATGCAGCGCACAGAGAAGGCAGGATGGCTACCTACATCCCGGACAGGCGAGGAGGTCTGGACGGTGGGCACAGAGGACTTGAACAGACTTGGTGGCATGGAAAACAGGATGAACTTTAAGGTGGGATGGTAGTGCCAAGCAAACTGTAGAAGGGCTATTGACTGACTGTATAGGTTATGGACCTAAAAACCTGGGTATGTCAACTTCAGAACAAGAGGACCCAGTCTTTGAGGCGGTGAGACGGGTTCCACAAAATGTTTATTTAAGACGGAACTGCAGTGAACAGCATCTGCGTCTAAGGCGGGAAAATCTGCAGAACACAGGTTACTATCCATGTCTATCTGGTGAAGGATGATAATGAATGTGTGAGTCACTAACCTGGTCTTATAGATCAGTCCGAGCCCAGAGGATGAGGTAGGTTCCAGCCCGCCGGCAGCCAATAAGACGAGGCGGGCGCCGCCCAGAGAGTTCCAGAAGCTACTGTCCCAGAGGTTGGAGAACATTCAGGCCATCGGAGCCCAGCAGACAAAGGAAGGCAGGATAATCCAGAGGATGAAGCCAAGGCCAGTATCGAAGACGTCCTTGGAGTCAGAGCCAAGAGATCAGTTGTCCGAAGAGGCACCTAAGGGAACAAGGACAGTGTCAGGAATCAGTTCCAGCTTTGGTACATAGACAGGCGGAAATCCAACAGGAGTCCAAAGACAGGTCAGGTAAACCGATCAGAACGGGGAAAGGCAGGCTCAGAGGTCTGGAGGCAGAACGGGTCAGGATCAGGCCATTAGAACAAAAAGGAAAACTACAGAACTCTCACCAAAGGCTCAAGCAATCTGGCAGTGATGACTGGTTTGAAGGCTGGTTAAATAGAGGCAGAAGCAGGTGGATCAGATGAATGGTAATGAGAACTGGGCAGAGATGTGCAAGTAAATGAGATGAGTAATCACACCAGGCATCAGCGCCAAGGTCATGACACCAACGGGACCACAATACAAACAGAACTACAATGGAAGGGTTTGCAGTTTAAAGTCCAGACCTAAATCCAAATTAAAATCTGTTGCCTGAAAATTTCAAACCCATGTAAGGGAATCAGGGAAACATTTCAGTCTCTTGGTCTTCATACCTCTGGAGACTTGGAGCTACAATTATATACAACCTTTGTAAATTTTTTAATAATTGCCATCAAATTTATATTTGTCAATTTTTTTGTGGTCTAAGAACAAACACTTTCGTAAGTATTCATTGAATTTTGATGTTTAAACGTGAACGGCTAAAAAAAGTTGAAATTGAAACGGCTACACAAGGGAAATGTTTAATCCAGATGAGGTATTTGTCTATTTCCAATATTTTTTTTATCTGATACGATTCATTGTGTTGGCTAAATATCAATAATAAAAACTGTGATTCTATTTCAAAGTAGTATTAACAGACCTTGGAAAATTGTTTTGATAAGTATACTCATATAGTAACGTTGGAGTAAATAAGGCTTTGTCTTTGTAACAAAGGCTAAATGATGGACCATCAGATCTTCTCACACAGATCCTCTCAGAGGCAAGAGCTCCCCTTACAATTAGAGATGAGTGGTTATCTGCTGCCACCTAGTGGCTAAAGATACAAATAACACCTCACTAGATACAGTATTACCTACAAACAGGTAGATGCCTGGAGTTTAAAAAACGAAAATGTATGTATTTTTTTTTTTGTAAGAAAAATGAATGACTGTTTTTTTTTTAAAGAAAAAAACACAACTATTTTTCTTTTATTGTTAGTTCAGCATTATATGATCGTACTTTTACCCCTAAACAGGAAAGGTTACTTCTAAATTGAATGGTTTTTGCTGAAGGTGAACTTGTAGAAATGTTTTTGTGGTTCAGGTCTGTGGGTCAGCTCTATGTAAACATGAAATTATCTATATGCAGTGTTTACTTGAGATTCCTGTATAAAAACACTACAACTGCACTCCAATATCTGACAAAACTAGGTGTGTTTTTGTTACCTCTTAGTAAGGCCCATGTTTTCTCATATTACAAAGACTTAACTCTCTGTATTCTTTCTCACATTACAACTTTTGTGTATTATAATTTGATTTTATAAGGTGCAAAGCATATTTGGAAGAGCAACAGAGATCTAGAGTTTGAGTAGGAGAGTTTAACTTTGCCCTCTTCAGATCTGATATCTATGGAAGAATAGAAATCAGAATGCGATTGCTGAAAGAAGCTAAAGAGGATTTTATTTTAAAGATTGCTATAAGCCATTTAGTGTATACAGCACACTCAGAAAAAGGTGCTCCAGTAAAATAATAGAGGACAACTATTAGTTCAATCTTGCCTTTATATACTGGGAAAAGGAGAGCCATTAACATCTCCATCTAATGACATTAATGATGCAGCTTTTATGCATGTAGCCTTTATTTGGCAATCGTTGATAAGAGCAAATCATAGATGTTCCAAAGGTCTCTTCATCTAGGCTTACTGTGCTTGGGCGTTCCTGCAAAGGAAAAAATCAGCTGACCTTTTAAACTCAAGTAAGATATCTCCTCTGCTCCTAATATAAATATGTGATGATTGCTTTTAGCAGGAAGAAAATACTTTCAGGGTGGTTTTTCTGATTTTCCCATCAAAATGAGTCCATGTGTTTCAAAAAATAGGTTAAAAAAAGCCGCAAAATCCTGATTAATGCACCTTTAGAATAAGTAAACAAAGAAAAGAAATGTTTAAATTTTTTTCACATGTTTTTTTGTTTCTGTGGTCATAAAAGTAAGGATTTCTTAAATGACCTTTTTCAGGATAATGCAAAGCTGAAATCCATGGCTTAGAGAATTCAAGCAGTTAGAAAAACAATTTCAGATCTTGATTCCTTTATTTTTTATCCTAACTCTAAGTGATTCCATAGTTTTTCCCTTCAATGAGGTGTGAAAAATATGAGGTGCCCCCAGGGACATAAATCAGAATTAACTTGCATATACACATATTAAATTACACTCTTCCATATAATATACTGAAAACCTCACACAAACACTAGTAAAAAGCTCTCACATAAACTAGTGAAAACATTGACCTCTTATATAATCTACTTAAAAGCTCTCATACAAAGTAGTGAGAACTGTTCATATAAACTGGTGAAAAGCTTTACCTTTCATACACACTACTAGAAAGCTTTCATGTACACTATTAAAAAGCTCTCATATACACTATTAGAACGCTCTCATATACAGTATTAGAATGCTCTCATATACACTATTAGAACGCTCTCATATACACTATTAGAACGCTCTCATATACACTATTAGAAAGCTCTCATAAACACTATTAGAACGCTCTCATATACACTATTAGAAAGCTCTCATATACACTACTAGAACGCTCTCATATACACTATTAGAAAGCTGTCATATACACTATTAGAACACTCTCATATACACTATTAGAACGCTCTCATAAACACTATTAGAAAGCTCTCATATACACTATTAGAACGCTCTCATATACACTATTAGAAAGCTCTCATATACACTATTAGAAAGCTCTCATATACACTATTAGAACGCTCTCATATACACTATTAGAAAGCTCTCATATACACTATTAGAAAGCTCTCATATACACTATTAGAACGCTCTCATATACACTATTAGAAAGCTCTCATATACACTACTAGAACGCTCTCATAAACACTATTAGAACGCTCTCATAAACACTATTAGAACGCTCTCATAAACACTATTAGAACGCTCTCATATACACTATTAGAAAGCTCTCATATACACTATTAGAACGCTCTCATAAACACTATTAGAACGCTCTCATAAACACTATTAGAACGCTCTCATAAACACTATTAGAACGCTCTCATATACACTATTAGAAAGCTCTCATATACACTATTAGAACGCTCTCATATACACTATTAGAAAGCTCTCATAAACACTATTAGAACGCTCTCATATACACTATTAGAAAGCTCTCATAAACACTATTAGAACGCTCTCATATACACTATTAGAAAGCTCTCATATACACTATTAGAACGCTCTCATATACACTATTAGAAAGCTCTCATATACACTATTAGAACGCTCTCATAAACACTATTAGAAAGCTCTCATATACACTATTAGAAAGCTCTCATACACGCTACTAGAAAGCTCTCATACACACTACTGAAAAGCTATTAGCGGATTTCAGTTGAAACGGAAGGTGTTTCAGTTGAAACGGAAGGTGTTTCAGTGAAACAGGAAGGACCGTCATTACACCGGAAGTTGTTTTAAACGGAGGTCATTCTGGCTAGCTCCGTACATTTTGTGCTATCTCCGGCCGAAATTGTATCAAATAAAATTATTGATTCATTCTCAGCTATCCGCTAAACAACTCACAGAAGCATGGGCATTACTCGACTTTATTTTTTATGTTTTTGCTCCAACAGAGATCCTTTTCCGGTGTTGTGCGAAATTCTGTTCCCATGTGAAAATCTGTTCCACCTGTGTCGGGAGCGCGCCGCGCATTGCAGCTACATAAGCGGATCTGATCATTTCCCAGGCCTTTCGGATCATTTCTTGGTTAAATAAAAAGTCGTAAAATTATACAAGGTGAGACATTTAGTTTAATCAGCCGCTGTTGTTTACAAAATTGTAAAATAAAAAAAAATAAATGCGGTTTTCTTATGCTGTTTTGTGTTGTTATTTTAAACGCCAAGAGAATCAGTCTCTTTCCAAGTTTTTTCACTTCAGCCTGACAGAAATAAAAGTCAAGTCACCAAATACCAAATTTGTATTTATAATTTTTTATTACTGATATAAGATGATGGGAAGTGCCTGATAGCAGTTCCATAATATGGAAACAAATTAATTTAGCTGCAAATCTTAAACTGTGTTTATTCCTCTCTTCATCAACAACAAACCATCTGGATTCGGTGATATTTGAGCAATGTTTGCCTAAATTAAAGGAGGGGGACCATATATTTGAGCTTTCTAATAGTGTATATGAGAGCGTTCTAATAGTGTATATGAGAGCGTTCTAATAGTGTATATGACAGCTTTCTAATAGTGTATATGAGAGCGTTCTAATAGTGTATATGAGAGCTTTCTAATAGTGTATATGAGAGCGTTCTAATAGTGTATATGAGAGCTTTCTAATAGTGTATATGAGAGCGTTCTAATAGTGTATATGAGAGCATTCTAGTAGTGTATATGAGAGCTTTCTAATAGTGTATATGAGAGCATTCTAATAGTGTATATGAGAGCTTTCTAATAGTGTGTATGAGAGCGTTCTAATAGTGTATATGAGAGTGTTCTAATAGTGTATATGACAGCTTTCTAATAGTGTATATGAGAGCGTTCTAATAGTGTATATGAGAGCTTTCTAATAGTTTATATGAGAGCGTTCTAATAGTGTATATGAGAGCTTTCTAATAGTGTGTATGAGAGCGTTCTAATAGTGTATATGAGAGTGTTCTAATAGTGTATATGACAGCTTTCTAATAGTGTATATGAGAGCGTTCTAATAGTGTATATGAGAGCTTTCTAATAGTGTATATGAGAGCGTTCTAGTGTATATGAGAGCTTTTTAATAGTGTATATGAAAGCTTTCTAGTAGTGTGTATGAAAGGTAAAGCTTTTCACCAGTTTATATGAACAGTTCTCACTACTTTGTATGAGAGCTTTTGAGTAGATTATATAAGAGGTCAATGTTTTCACTAGTTTATGTGAGAGCTTTTTACTAGTGTTTGTGTGAGGTTTTCAGTATATTATATGGAAGAGTGTAATTTAATATGTGTATATGCAAGTTAATTCTGATTTATGTCCCTGGGGGCACCTCATAGAAAAAGGTCTAATTCTTTTTCATGCTTTTTGTTTTTTTTCTTTTTAAAAGGCCAGAATATAATGTTAAATACATTCACCTCTTCATAAATCCATGTTTTTCCAGTGAGTTTGATGCAAATAAACAGAAGTTTGAACATTTCTAGGAGCAGTGATTAATTTTTCCACTGTTACTTTAGTTCCGTTTTAGTTTTATTACAATTTTAGACACTTGACATCAGATGTCATATTTATTTAGAAGCTTGTGGCGCTGGAAAATGTGATTCATAGACCAGCTGAGAGGGAGATTCACATGTTAGTGTACAGAAATGATAAAGAACAGGAAGAGTAATCATCAGAAGTTAACATTAGTCAGCTTTTTTGATCTTTTTAAAAGCAACTCCATCCAAAAGATTGTTACACCAACAAACTTCAACTGTAGTAACATGAATCCTGATAAGCTTGACCTTTTGCAAACATGTTTCACATTTTTTGTTAAGGGTTTTGTCATGGAATAAAAAAGGCCTGTAGTCTATCTAATGTATTAGTTTAATCTAGATTTATAGACAGATATACCTGAGTATCATCAGCATGACTGTGGAAATCAATCCCATGTTTGTCTATTAATTCTACCAATTGGGAGCATATATATATATATATATATATATATATATATATATATATATATATATATATATATATATATATATATATATATATATATATATATATATATATATATATATATATATATATATATATATACATAGTAAAGAGAATTGGTCCTAGCCCTGATCCCTGTAGTACTCCACAGGAAACCCTGAGAAAGATTTATTATTAACATTAACAAACTGAAACACATTAGATAAATAAGATTTGAACCAACCTAGTGCTGTTTATCAATTCCTACAAAATTTTCAAGGATTTCATAAAGAATATTGTGATGAGCACAAGATCTAATAAGATCAGTACAAATAAAGGTTCCCCAGGACTGTGCTCCCAAGTCCAGCTCTCTGCAGGTTCCTGGGGAAGTAGAGATGCTGATTGGATTCCCTGACCAGACAGGAAATGTTGGCTCTCCAGGTGAGGTCACTGGATAAATGCACACCCAGATACCTGTAGCACAGCAGCTCCTCTGAGGTACAGGGGAAGAAGATAATGTTTTTCAATTCCACCATTTCCTTAGTCCTATTCACACTGATCTTGAGGTTATTTTCTATTAACCATAGCACCAGGGGTTCAAGCTCCTCTATGTATTTGGACTCATTGTTGTCTCTAATAAGTCCTACTACTGCAGTGTCTACCTTAAATGTGGCCTAGTGGTTAGGGTAATACGCTTGAATCCCAAGGTTCTGAGTTCAAGCCCCACTCGCACAGACTGCCACTCTGGGTCCCTGAGCAAGACCCTTAACCCCCACAATGCTCCCTGGGTGCCGCACAATGGCAGCTCACTGCTTCCTAAAGGGATGGGTTAATTCAGTGAGTTCCGTTGCTTTGTACTTTGTACGTGACAATGTCAAGACAATAAAGTTGAATTCTAATTCTATTCATTCAATGTTACATCCAAGCTGCATTATATGACTACTGAGATGGTGTTGGGGCTGCAGCCTTGAGGGGGTTTATTCCCTGTAGCATCATCCTTACTTCTGCTGTGATCATAAATTATCTTTGGAAATGTAAGATCTTTGAGAAGCAGGTTGGATGAAATTTAAGCCAGAATATCAAGAAATCAGTATTTTGTTTTTCACTTAAATATGGCTACAAGATTTTACCCCAAACACCAGTGTCTCTCTCCATGACTTTCTGTGCAAACAAGCAGACACTGATATAGAAAAAAAAAAAAATAAAGTAGGTGGGTTAGCAGTGCTTGTGGACAACAGATGGTGTCATCAAAGATATGTGACTGCTACACTTTGTCTCTAGAGTCTAGATATGAATGGGCTGGCAGGTCGCTCTAATTTGTGTTATTTACCCAGAGTGTTGTTCTGCTATAAAATTTGTTAATTTTGCAATACTGCTTGTAATGTCATCAGCTTAGTAGTTGCTAAGTAACAGACACATCACCTTGATGCATTTATGGCAAATATCTGGTGATTTTAATCAAGTCTCATTCTGCTAATCTTCTGTGTTTTTACACTTTTTCAACAGCTCTAACAGAGAAAAAAAAACTTTGGACTTGTTTATCAAATGTCAAAGACGCATACATCTCTAAACCAAAACCTACTCTTGGTAAATCAAATCACAAAAGGTAAGTAAGGGTGACCCAAAAACATTGAAGAGTATACAGATGTTACTTAAAGGCAAAAAAGAACAAGGAGACATACAGGCAGAAGTTAGAGTGCAAGCTCCATTGTGTGTGTCAACAATTCTACAGTTTAGTTCAGGAACAAGTTTGACATCCTCCTCTTCTCCACGCAGACAAACATCAGTGTGACTGAATTTTATAAATTTACCATGAATTAAGCAGAAGTAACATTTATTTTTCTATCTAATACATGAAATAAATATTTAATATACATTAACATTCAAAAATGCACAATTAGATATCCAAGTATATAATAAAAATACATTTAATATGGTGAATTAATAAATTTAATGTCATTAAAATCTTTTGAATATAACTACTTCAATTTATGAGTTTAATTACATATAGAATAAAGGAGTAGTAAAGGAATTATGGGCACTATTAAGGGTTGTCTGTCAGTTAGATTGTTCTTATAGGATTCGTAGGTTGAAATGATTAACAATCACCGGTTTAGTTTATAGTGATTATCAAATGGAGCAACACAATAACTTGTAATGATTCCTCTGTCTGTTTGTATCACCATCGTTTATAGATGTTGGAGCTTGGCTTGTTTTTCAGTTTAGTCCTGTTTCTCTGACTGTGACCAACTGTATGTGCTCTCTTCATCCTCTGATATGGGAGCTGGCCACCTGTGGAGCTGGTTAACAGTTGCATTTTGTATCTCTGCTTCTTTCTGTATGTCTGCTTCTGTCTCCTTGAACCCCAGTCGGCCTTGGCAGATGGCCACTAACACTGAGCCTGGTTCTTCTGGAAGTTTCTTCCTGTTAAAAGGGAGTTTTTCCTCTCCACTTTCTCTACAAGCATGCTTGGTGTTAGGGATTGCCTTTGAGTCAATGAGTCAATGCAATCAACTGGTTTTCCTTAGATAGAAAGCTTTGCATCAGTTTGACTACATAATCTGGTTAAATTGTAAAGTGCCTTGAACTGACATGTGTTGTGAATTGGTGTTATATAAATAAACTAAACTAAACTGAACAATACAGTATGTAGGGATTTTATCCCATAAATATCTAATTGGGAAAGCTAATCCGCTGCAAAACACAGTACATGGATATTGAGACTATGCATGAGCTAGAATAAGGGAAACTGTCAGATCTTTGTGGTAGCTCGATGCTATGGTACTCCACATTTCATAAAAGTGGAAATGGCCTTTTATCAAATAAATATGATCTGATGGTCGGCTTCAGTATTGTTAAAAAATTAGAAATGTAATTTATTTCCGGTGTGGCCTAAGATTCCCCATGAGCCGCGCCTTGCCCTTGGACAAACACAATTTAACCCCTGGAAAACAACTTTGTTGTACGAATCAATGTCAGGGTGACCTAGTTTATACCTCAAAAAATATACCTCAACAATTCATAGTGTCCTTATTAAAATGATCAGACATAATTAATACCTATCTCCACGACTTAGTAAGTTTTATTGCTCTCCAATAAAATCTTTAGTGTAATCCATAGTCAATATTCACATATTGAATATTGATAATTTTTTGTTCCCGACATTATTAACATCTCTGTAAATACATTGAGAAACAAATTTAAAATTCAGATTTGTGATATCAGATTGGCCCTGCGATGGACTGGCGACCTGTCCAGGGTATACCCCGCCTCTCGCCCATTGACTGCAGGAGATAGGCACCAGCACCCCTCGCGACCCCAATTGGGAGAAGCGTGTCAGATAATGGATGGATGGATGGATGGATATCAGATTGTCTAAAGCCAACACTTTTCATTAATAAATCAGAAAGGAAAATATCACTTTTTGAATTATACAAATGAATGTCACCAATTTCTGCCCATTTAAACAGGTCATAAGGATGTACACACACACACACACACACACACACACACACACACACACACACACACACACACACACACACACACACACACACACACACACACCTCGACATATCCTGTTTTTTCCTTGTTGGGACAGTACTCCTGAAGGCATCTTGGGCAAAAGAGAGTGAAAATATGTTCTGCTGCAAGGCCAGTGAAACAATACAGGCTGAATTTCTATGATTGTATAAAAAAAGCACAGACTTTAGATGTCAGGGCAGTTTAATTTTACCCCAGATAAATAAAGAAACAAAGCATGAAATTAAATTAAAAAATTTGTTCGCATGCCATTAAGTAAAATAAACATTGAATCCCCTACAGCAGAACTTAAACTCTGTCTCCCACAGATCATGTGCCCATGTTGCTCAAATCCATAAAGCAATCGTTTACATATGTTCCTATACTGAAGTATATAAAGCACAACAGCTCAGTGAATCGATTTCTTCACTTCCAACTTCTCCACTAAAGACCAAAATACTCCTCAGGAACAAAATAGTAGATAAGTGATTGTGCTCCAAGATTACCAGCTATTGTCTTGTTACAACGGTTCCAAATTTTATAGAAAAATAATGAAATGAACCACTGAATTCCCCTTAGTCTGAACCCCTCGGTTCCATGGAGGGAACCTGTTAGAGCACTTGTCTGGTATGGTCTAAAAAATTTAAAACATTTCTTTATGCTGCTATAGAAGGCATATGTGCAGTCCCAGTCTGCTGAAAAGGCTAAGAAGAAAGTGCTGTGGACAAATGAGACTAAAAGGGAGCTTTTACTGTAATGACCATGGGCGGTTCTAGATAGGAGGAACCGGGGCCAGTGCCCCCGTAGCACAGGTTTTGCCCCTGTTATCCCCCTGGTACTGAAAACATAGACAGCAAAAATTAAGTCAGTTTTCATGGGGAGACAGGGGGGCATGTCCCGTGCACTTTTTGAAACATCCGTTTATGATGTGTATGATGTTTAATGTCTAAAAACAATGTTACACAGGCTATTACCTCCGTCTTGTGTGATTGGCTGTCACCGCTGTCCCTCCTGAGAAGCTCACTTTACAAACATCTGATGCGCCACTGGATTGGGTCTCTGATTGGATGGTCAAACACCCTGAAGTTAGTTATATTTTAAAAAATAGTTGCGTCTCCCCGACTTCTGAAATCAAAATGTCATTCATGGAACTGCATCTGATAATAATTATGTTTGGAAAAAGAAAAAGAACAGCGTTTTTGCCATCGAGCACAGAAGAACATTATCAGTTTGGGTTTTTCTTTTTTTCTGCTAAGGTTACAGGACAATGGCATCACATTAAAGGGCCAACAAAGGCGGTAATTTACTAAACAGTTAAGATGGATCATGATTCCATCATCTGGCATGGCAGGAAATCCAGATATCTTGCTAAAATGAAAAGGTGAGTAACTTAGAAGGAATCAAAAAGGGGTCATGGAGTGGAGAGTACATCATCTACAGAAATTTAATCTGCAAGGGGAGTAAAATTTAACTTTATTTATGTTTGAGGTTTCCATTTCCATGTTTCCATTATATCTTAGTCTGCTTTACATTATTTTATGAGGCTAAAAATAATGTAAAACAGACCCCCCCACCCCACCCCACCCCATCCCCATGTACTGTATAATCCTACCGTAGTTAAATTTGAGAATCTTATCAACATTGGAATCAAATGTACAGTATGGCTATTGGCTCACAGCCTCACCTCGTGATCAAAATCCTCATGGCTGATTCTTGTAGCAAAAATAATTGTGATTTGTAATAGTGAGAGATTATGTTAATTCTCGATGTCTTTTACACATCACAGTAAACTGGAAAAATGTAATATTGAAAACAATTCAAAGAAAAAAAACAATGATCAAATAATGTAGTTCTACTTATTAATCATAACAATAGTTTAATGGATGCATTTGCTGCATGCTTTTTAATTTATATTTAAATAATCAGATTAACAAAAAGCAATATTTCAAGTTTGTTGATTTGTAGAATTTTAACAACTGACTTTCCTCAATATACTGTGATGAAATATTTTCTTATTCTAGGGTTCTGTTGACCAACTCTGAGATAATTAGAAAAAAGTAAACATATATAAATGGCCCAAATATATAAAAAATGCTTAAAAATGTCAAATAATTAAAATTGAGAAATAGTTTTAGAAATGTATTTGATGTTCCACATTCAGTTTTTTTCTGTCCTTTATAGTTATTTTCTCTGTTATAATATTTCTCTTTTACTCATAGATCCAAAATTTAAGGCATAAATACGAATAAAAGAAACATACATGCAACAATAAACAAAAAATAAATATAATAGAGAAAAAAAAATATTACTCCATTATTTGTTGATATGAAAATAAATAAAATTATTAAAAACCTAGTAAATTAAATATATCACAAATTTTCCTAATTTTAATTTATTTTTTAGCATTCTTTTAATGGATTTGCATAGCTTTATTTAGCTGGTTTAAATACATTCTACTTTTATTTTTTATTGTATATCGGTTGATCGTCCATGAGGAAGAAAAAGTTATGAAAGAGAAAAAAACATAAATAGAGAAGGAAATAAGTTCCCGTTAAACTAATTATTATGTGAGCAATGGGGATTTATTAGCCGCCTTCAAAATAAAGGTCTAATGGCTCGGACGCTGCGGCATGTATATCGGTTGATCGTCCATGAGGAAGAAAAAGTTATGAAAGAGAAAAAAAAGATAAATAGACAAGCAAATAAATTCCCGTTAAACTAATTATTATTTGAGCAATGGGGATTTATTAGCCGCTTTCAAAATAAAGGTCTAATGGCTCGGACGCTGCGGCATGACGTCACTTCTAGACGTCTGTATGCGGCTCAGTGCGGCGCTGGGAAACAGCCACTCAGTGATGGAAACTAAGTAACCAGCGAAGCTTTTCTTCAGCCAAGAACCTCCCTACGTCCTCCAGGGAAACGATACAACCGCGTCGATAAGAAGGGTCCCCGCTGGCTGACGGCTCCCCGGGTGGCTCTCCCCCGAAGCGGCGGACCGCTTGAATCCAGCAGCCATCTTTTGTGACAGAATGTACGGGGAGACGCGCTGGGCCTGCTCGGGCTCCGGCTCCGGCCCCGGCAGGAGGTTGTTGATGCTTACAACTGCGCTGCTGCTCTCGGCCGTCGTGCTCCTCTCCGGGCTGCCGGCTTTCACCGAGGCAAAGGAATGCGACAAACCGTGCATGAATGGGCAGTGTAACAACGCCACGGGCAGCTGTTTGTGTTTCCCCGGCTGGGTTGGGGACCAATGCCAGCACTGCGGAGGGCGATTCAGGTACACAGATCACCAGACAAAGCTGCTTTTATCTCTAAGGCCGGCTCACGGTGAACACAGGAGCAGTTTGCTCTTATAAAAGTCCAGTGGAGCTGAGCTCCAATGAAATGTAAAACACTGCTGTCTGTCATACAGTGACTGGTTTATTAATGGTTCCTACCGACGTTATGAAAGAGAAGTGATGTAAAACTAACTTCACTATTTAAACACAACTACCTGGTCTCTTGCACTAGAATTAACAGAACTTTATACAATTATAGCCTCAAACTTTATATCTTTTTATTTTTGCACATCTGGAGTCACATCCTTGTTGATTCTTTCCACAAAAGTTCATCCTCTAGTCTCATCAGACAGAGTATTGCCACAATTTCTTCTTTATCTCCATCCCATTCTCAAGTCTGCATCCTTTTTTTCCAAGGTTGCCTTTTATTAGGCTTTATCCATCTTTCTATCAACCAATAACTCGTTTATTCCTCCAGCTCAGAGCTCCTTACTACAGTTAGTGTTTGGTCATTTGGTCCCATTTGACCAGAGAACCTTCCTCCACATGTTCAGAGAACTTCAGTGCCAACGTCTCATGTTTTTCCTCTTCTTTCTCCTCCATCCTGACCTTATGTGTATTTATTTTTTTCCAAATGCAGACTAATGGAAATGTTAGCTCACCTGATCTGTGAATCTCTGCAGCTCCTCCAAAGCAACCTCTGTTTGCATTCATACAACCTAAGTGTCCCGAATGCACAGTAGAGGAGGCAATGTCATCGCAGGCCAGCATGCTCTGTGCTTACGGAAGTAAACATGGATTGTTGTGCCGGAGCACGTCTAGTGATCTTTCCAAACCTTAAAACTTCAATCTTTTCAAGATGGTTAAACCTAAATACTTCTCTCCGCATTATTATCCACTATTGTTGTTGTTTTTCTTGCCACTTCTGTGTAGCAAGAAGAAGGAAGAGTGACCACTGTCTGATATTAATGACATTAAGGTCGGATGGATGCGGCCTGGCCGTTCAGACACAAGGTTGCATTTTGAAGAGATCCGATTCGTATTGGATTCAGGACCACCAAGTGGCCTGGGTCGCATTGGGAAAAATCGGATCTGTGTTGTTCAGACAGCCATGAAAACCTCGGATACAGGTCGCATGGCAAAAAAAATCGGATTTGGGTCACTTCAGGCTGCAGTGTGCACGTAGCCTATGTTCCAAGGTTACCTTAGATTTTTTATTTTTTTTTGGTCTTTTCCTGACTGATCTTAATCATTTTGTAAAGAAAAAAATTTGGTTTCTAGATGTAGCAAGGGCATGAGGAAGCACCCGGAAGTAATTAGCATTTGTAACGCCAGAGAAAGATGATATTAATGTTGACCGAATTAAGGGGGGATAGATTTTTATGGAAAGGTTTAAATTTTAAAAGAATTGTCAAACAGAAAAACACTTTTGTCACTCTTCAGAATTCCTATTCCCTAAAGTCTGTTATTATTTGCCCTGTTTCATAAAACTCCTTTAAAACCCATTAAAGTTTGTGGTCAAAACCTAATAAAGTTATTAATAACTCTTTTTAAGGCACAGTATTGGTGTGAGAAACTTCCTGAAACTGAAACATTTAAAATTCAAGGATGTACATTTTTTGCAATATTGATTTAAATGGAGGGGAACACATATTCAGATGCTGATGAAGCCACTTTTCTGTGGAAAAAGCTTCGAATTCAAGTAAAAAATACAGCAGGAAGTACAAGACACAGTAGGATGTGTCCCATTTTGGCGTCTTTTTTTGCTTCCCTCTGGTTGTTCTTTAACTGTTATGAAAATCTACATCACTTGATCTCATAATTCATATTCCTGGCAGGTTTATGCCTGTGTGAACATCCAGCCCAGATGATGCAAATAGTTGAGTTCTCTCTATAAGCTGTATTCTCAGTTTGGACAAATGCCTTTAAAGAAGTCAAGGGATTTTATTGCCTGGTTTAATGTGTTACTTCTCGTGATGCCATCTCAGCACACTGCCGTCTACTTATGCTGTAAAGTTGGACTTTCATAAGCCGTGTTGTGTTTTGTGTGCTCAGCAGTTGGTCATGGAATAAGAAAAGAAATCCCAACCAGCTGCTGGAGGCATTTCAACATATATTCTAAAGTTAGGCACCTTTTGGATAGGTTGGTTTAGGTTTTCGACAATATAAAACACGACCGGTGCTCTGATACACTCAAGTTTGAGTCATATTGTTGTGTCGCTATGGGGCAATATCACAGAGACCTGGTTATTGGTGTAAAATCTGTGTAAACAGCCTTGACATGTGGCTAATTGAATTGTTTTGTAGAGACCCTTTAAAGATTCATCAATCTGTTTCGGATCAACTATTCTTATAAAATTTCTTGTCAATACTAGGTGTAGTCTCTTTAGGACAAAATATATATTTTTTTCTGTATTATATGCATCAAATCAGATATAGGTGTCATAAGGAACAAGATGTCAAAATTAATAAAAAAATTTCTAAAATGCATCAAAGCAACAATTTGTAATGTAATCTAACACATTTCCACATGTTTAAAAGTACTTTACTTTTGCCAAACAGCATGTCAAGAAAGTTTCTGCGCATTACTTATGTTTTTTTTTTTTTCTCTACATCTACAAATGTTTAAATTTTAACAAAAACATTGCAAAAACAGCCTGGTGTTGCCTTTCCGTTATGATCGACCATAGATTTAGATTAGGTATCCTCTGGAAGCGTAAGTGAAACAAAACTACAATAATTAACTACGCCACAGTCATTAAAATGTTGTTTAAAATGCAACATATGTTAAACTTGCTGTATGAAATCATGTATGAATTTTTATCCGTTGCCTGAATCCAGACTGCATCAGGAGGTAAATCAGTGATTCTAAAGTTTCAGAGAAAAAAAGACCAGAGTGAATACTATATTAGAATTATATTTATATCCTGCTTTGTGAACCCATCCGGAAACATATTAACTTTAAGGTTTTGTCGTACATTAGCTGTGGGAAAGCGGAGCAGGTCTGCTCTCTTCGCCCTGATATGCAAGGCTTTCAGATAGCTCAGGGTGCTCAAGTCCAGTCCTCAAGGGTTACCATCCTGTAACTTTTTTATCCATCTCTTCTCTAACACATCTGAATCGAAAGGCTCAATCTCCTCATTTAGCCCAGCAGAGGCTTGGTAATGAGCCACTCATTGGATTTAGGTGTGTTAAAAATGTGGTGCATCAAAAAGTTGCAGGATAGTAGCTCTTGAAGACTGGATTTGAGGATGCTAAAATGACCAAAAATGGAGGAATGAAGAGATTTTTCACTAATCACTTCTTTGAGACAAAAGTTGCTAGATGGGTCTGAAAAGTCATTAGATGTGGAGACAAATGCTGAGTTTGGATTCAGGGGCTGCGTCCTCCCAAGGCCAGATTCTGTGGCTTATTACATCACAGCGCGGCGCCGAGGCCTGTTCGGGTTGGAAGACTCCTCATTATGTGGCCGTCAAATGCAGCCTTCTTTTTTCCCGTTTTGAAGTACAGGTCCGGCGTGTCCTATGTAGCCTGGATATCCCATGATTCATTGCGCGTCCAAGCAAGCCGGCTTGTCCGTGCTCAGAGGAAAAGGGAAATATTCCAAAAAAGAATATTAAAAACAATCCACTGGACTTTGTTTCCAAGTTTTGAAGACGTTTCGCCTCCCATCCAAGAAGCTTTTTCAAATCAAAAGTGGTGAATATTGCAAGTGCAGTTTAATATAGTACAAGCATGCGAATAGTTCTATCTGAACTTTAGTTGTTCTAAATGGTTACTGAGTCAGATATGTGGCAGATATGTTTGGCTTAAAAAAACGTCAGTCCCTGTGCAAATGGCTTTGGTTCTAATGTCTATGCAGTGTGGAGACCATACATATTATATAATTGATGAAGGTAATGCTGCTGAAGTTCCTTGAAAATGTTATTAGCACCGAGAACAGTAGTGAGAAGTTCGGCTTCCATTATTTGCCTGCTTTGTGTGTCAACTGTTACAGTTACGGGGTGACAGAGCTGTAGGGATGGAGAAAGCTGGACTGTTTGAATCCATTGCCAAAACTTTTCCGGCGTCCTTATTTTTACCGACCTCAAATGATCTGGTCCAGATTGACCGGGTCCCTGGAGGACGCAGCGACTGAAATGGAACACACCCAGTGTCACCAAGTTAACAACACTAGACTGTCTCCAGTTTTCTATCCCTAAAGATAGTAGATTGAGTTAGCCTTCACTTAGCTTCATGTGCTAACCGGAAGCAGACAGTGTTTTTTTTTATTTAATAAAGGGAATTTTTAAATTTCATGATATTAATTTTAAACTTATTACGATTATAATGAATGTGTGTAGATATGCAGCATGCTCTACTAGATGCTTGACATTGTTTTAATATTCACTTTAACCATTCTGTGCCACGATCAGACAGATTTAGCATTTCATATAGTTCATTATGATTAAAGATAAAGTTCTTTTATTTTTTCAATCAGACACTGATATTGATCCAATACCACTGTTGAATGAATTAACTGTATTTGTTACCATGGAAGTGAAGGAATCAGTAATGCCATAAAAATTGTTTAATTAAATAAAGATGACAAATTAACACAGATTTAAATAATCAGGAGCTGCTGTGTGTGTTCTGCATGATCATGTAATCGGCACTGGAAACATAGAATTGAAGTGGTTGGATTGCTGTACTTATTGCTGTGTTCATTTAGGGAAAAAATAAATAAAAATCAACCAGATTGGCATCTTACAATCCAATATCTGATCTGGTTATCAGATCGGTGGATTTCTAATTATCATCATAATTGAAACAGACACTTGAAGTCTAAATTCTGACGAGGAAAGTTGAAGCTCGCTGTCTGACTAGGATTTATGAATTCAACTGGCTGCACAAAAGCATGAGAGAGGCTTTTAAATTAACAATGAATTAGAACCTTATCTAGAACAATACTTCCTTTATTTCTGATCTTTTCTGCTAGCTTTAATTAGTTGATTTATAACCGTTTTTTTTTTCATGGAGCCTATTGGTCTGAATCTCTGCTTATCAAACAAACACTGCATCTCTAAATGCTTTACACTGATTTATAAAACACCCTACTGCAGGGGTTTAAATCAGTATCAAGTTTAATTGTTATGGTTCTTAAGGAATAAAACTCAGGAAATCGCACCTCTTAGAAAATATTCAGGTTGTTTCCTGTGTTACTTTTATTAGTTTTACTCCAAATTGTGTCCATAGTGGTTATATGTAGCGTTGATACCCATAGACGGATCAGATTAAATTATAAATTATAAGAACAAAAGTCGACTTTATTCCTCATGGTTCACAAAAACAACCGAAAGGCAAGCAATGATATTTTATTAGTGTGAGGGGATTTTATAGAGTTCTCTATTAGTGGCATTGAAATCTCAGGCCGCTGTTCTTCTGCAGAGGGACACATTTCATGAATCAGTTCCTTGTCTGTTTGACATAGAGCCAGTGTTAGCATCTGGTGTGTGTTTACATATGGGCACTAGCTCTTGGGCTTTCTGATGCAATCATTGTGTAGCGATGTACCAGTTTGGTGCCTTTTCCTCTAAGGTCTGTTTTCAGTTTCATGTTTTAGGTAGCCTGTCACTGTTGGGTTTCTGGAAGCTAATAACAGTCTTCAAATCCTTAGTTTCCATTTTTAAACTTTAAGGCACCAACATTTTCTAGGATTGTTTCTATGCTTGCCTGCTCGAAGTTGCAGGTTTAAAATGTGTTCAGATAAAAAAAAAAAAAAAAGGTCCCAACCATAGTTCCCTCTGATTTTCATGTTTTTGCACATATATAGCTCCCTGAGTTAACTGAGGACCGCTGAGCCACAAAACTAATATAAACCTGGGATCATAGCACGTTACATGGTGTATTAAAAGAATAAGCAGTTTTCATTAGTTTAATTTTAATTGAAGTTATTTGGCCCGCTTAAACTGAAAAAACTAATAACTTATTTTTCATCTCCAATAGTTGTCCAGATATGCCACCTTAAGAGTGTTCTTAATGCTTTTTTGATTTGATTTATTAAACCAAATCATCTGTCACAATCAGCACTGGATGCTTTTAATGTAGCACGCATATCCACTAGCTGTGAGATCTCCTTTAGCTCCTCACATCTAAGCGCTGTTGCCACCATATCTCAAAATGATTCCTGTTGGCGTTTTTTCTTCATCACATACTTGAATTTAGAAAAAAAGAGACACATGAAGCATTGCACTGCACGGTGAACAGGTGCGACTTCAGCTGTGAGCTTGTTGGACAGCAGGGCCGTTAAAAACTGCTGAGCTGAATTGTTCTGGAAGCCTAGATTGATAAATAATTTGGGTCGCCACATATTCTTCTCAATGCTGGATTATTTATTTGGATGACCTGAATTAGGATAGTTGCTGAACTTTTTTTGAAGTACACTCCAGTTTTATTGAACATGTTCATCCAAATACAATTCTTAAATGTATTTCACAATGATGCAGTAAAAAAAGTACTGGTCTGTATGATTTAGTTAGTTGGATTTTATTTTGTGCGCTGTATAGATTTTCTTGTACATTGAAAATGCGCTAGCTGTGTGCCGTTGCAAAGCGTACTCCTTAGAGGGAACATTTCTCCCAACTAATTAAAAAAAATCAACTTTGTCCTGTTTTTATTGGGGACAAATAAAATGATTTGATAACGATGTTTGTTTACTTGCACCAGGGTTCATTCAGAACAGATCCACATTGACATGTTTATACTCGTAGGTTGTAATTGAACCTGTGCTGTGAAAATTAACAGATGTGGAAGTGTTTGAGGTCCTGTTCAGAGGAGGAGCCCCAGGTGTTTTTGACAAACTTCTCGGTGGGATAGTAGAATGACTCTACCTGCATAAACAGCAACAGAATGGCAAGTTTGTGCATTAAAGCTATATAGTGTGCATAAATTATTGTTGGAGAGATTTTTCATTTAGACAGATGGGGAAATTGCCTTTAAAGTTAGTTGAAGATAAGTGGAGAGTTTCATAGCATTTTAAATCTGATTTAAAGGTTCATAGTTCCCTAGATGATATTACAAAATACTTTTTAAACCAAATGGAGAAAAAAAACACCTAGTTTTATGTTCTCTAAAGGAGGACTGAAACGGACCAAATTTAGAATAAAAAAAAGAAATGTATAAAATGCCCAATTAGTAAACCAGTGCTCTTTATTTTACCAGTGAGCTAAAAACCTTGTGTATTTGTTAATAATATCCTTTACATTCAACCCTTTTTTCACTTGATCTTCAGAAACTCTAGTTCCTAATAACTGTTTTTGCGCTGTCCTTTTTGCTCCCTTCTCCATGCAGGGCGACTGAACTGGGGCCTTGTTGCTTTTGAATGAGGCTTGATGTTTACTCTGCTCTCATCATTGCAACACTGTCATTTATAGAGCTCTTGTCTCTGCTGCAGGGAAGCTTTTCTCATTAGAATGGGCTGCCGTTTCAATGCCTGTCTAAATATTTGGCTTTCCTTGTATCCATCTCCCCGCAGAATATAAACATCTGCTCATTTTTTTTTTTCGTTCTGTGGATATTTAACATTTGGTACTTCAGTTGTTTTATTTTTTTTACTGTTAATTAAAGATTGATTAAGAATTTTTATTTTGATCAGACAGACACTAGGCTGCTCATAAACTCAAAAGTAAACATAAGTGCTAGCAGAAAGGGCTACATATGGCAGGTTTTTTTATGTGGAATTTCCTACTGGCTCAGACTTAGAATATAACAGAAATATTTTTATTTATTCTCCCTTCTTGGGGAAGTCAAAATGGAGCAACAGATAAGTGATGGCAAATTAAAGCAGAAGCAAGAATATTCACAGGTAGGTTTAGAATAAAAGAACAGTGAATAGGAGACCGTAAAATGGGACAGTTTTAGGAAAATATGGGAAGAAAAACTACATATTATTGCAAAATATTAAAATAAATGTGCAGCAGGTCAGTGTCTTTAAACAAAAAATACAAATATACATATAAATATTAGCCGAGATCTAAACTGAGGTTGGTTAATTGATTGTGTATGCAATATATACTCAATAAAGTTTTCAAAACACAGAGACACTAGACCTTTGGTCATGTTACATTTTGTTACAACTTGAGTAAGACACCAACTTTCTCACTCCAGCCCTTTCAAGTGGCAGAAATAGACTTAATGTTGGGTACTGGCACAAAGAAGAGAAGATGGGAGTTGTAGCTAGCCTCCAGATCCATGCAAGTGAGCTAGAGCAGCACTTTTCACAGTGAAATGCTTTTTTAATGGCGTTTTGGCAAGTTTTGAAGAGAGCACTCAAAGCCCCAAAATAAAGCCTGGAGCTAAACATGCACAAGCTAAAAATCTAAACAAAATCACAATATTGTTTGAAATAAATTTCAATTATCTTTTTAGTAAAAATCACACAGCCCTTATCTAAATAATGATTGTGTTTAAAACCTGGTGGGACTGATGGCTGGCAGTGTTTGCAGAAGGGACCTGTCATCAAGGCAGCCGTCTTCATTAGAGATGCTTAAAAAGGACTTTAGAGGGAGATGGGATGTTGCATGTAAAAGGGAAGCTCCTGCTTTTAAAGCTGTTGCAGAGATCCGTACTTTGGTTTTCTTAAGAAAAAAAGTTTTGAGAGTAACTTTGTATATATATGTGTGTATGTGTGTTACAGTCTATGTGTGTGTGCAGCTTACTAATTCTGAATTTCTTGTTTCACTGCACTGAAATGACCTCTGTTGTGTAATAGCTCTGTATTGATTCCTCTATTTAATTAACTGTTGCTTAATAGCATTTAGATTTCCAAAAGGACATGCAGGTAAAAACAGATATATAAAGATCCACTCTCCTTCCACTGCCACAACAAACATGTAAAATTTGTTTTTTGCTGAATGTTTACTGCCATATCATAAAATTTCATAAACATCGTTGTTTATAGTGCTGACGTGCTGAATTTATGGGCTTCAAAGATGAACAAGGCGTCATTCAGGGGATTTTTGGGTCATGCTGTTAAAAGTTTGGAATAATCCTAACGCAGAGCTTTCATATTGGGTACAGACCACTGGAAGATATTAACATTCCATTCTAAACCAAATAAAATGACTAAATTCCCAAATTCATATTCAATTTTAATGTTTATGGTATGAAAAGACAAGGGCATCATAGGACTCAGTAGAGTTCCTTTGCCTAGCAGAATCTTTGAGGGGTTGGTTTTACTTTAGCCTGCAAAAGTAAAGTATTTTTAAATAAAATAATTAATCTGTTGGACCATTATCAGCTCCTGAATTAAGCCATTAAAGCTTCTACTGCTGCCATTGACCTCTTACTTTCCTCTAAGATGTGACACCTGGACCAGTGCTCCTTTGTTTCTTTTGTGTGGCCATTCAAACCCTTAGTCGGCCTCAGCAGAAGGCTCCTCACACTGAGCCTGGTTGTGAGGTTTCTTCTGTTTAAGGGAAATTTTCTCTCCACTGTCTCAACATGCATGCTGAGTGAGAGGGGTTGCTGCAGAGTTAATGACACAATCCTGTAGAGCTAATCCACGATAGCTTGCATTGACATCATAGCAACAGCAGGTCAAGCAGATTCTGCCATCAGACTGCTGAACTTTTCAAAGAAAAACAAAAAAAACCCCCACCTCTAAATCAGGTCACTGACTCTGCATCACACTGATGACGCCAAACCAAAATGCTGCATATTTCCACCCAATATATTTGTCTTGAAATGCTCTGAACTTCCGTATCAATGCGTTTTGCACCATGTTTATCTCCCACAATGTTTACATTTGATCACTACTGCACTTTATGAAATAGAAATGTTCATTTCACTACTAAACTGCTGCTCATTCACTGTCTTAAAACTGTACAAAAATGAAATTTCATTTTGTATACACACAAAATGACAATAAACATTGATTTAGTCTAACATCAATGTCAGATTTAGCATTGGAAAAACTAAACACTTTACATTTTTAAACTGAAAAGTCAAACATTGAAAATGCAAGCACTGAAATGTCAAACTTATAAAGGTTTCACAGAAATATATAAACTTTATTAAGCGGTATACATGATGTTAACTGAAAGGTTGCCTACGCAGAAATGTAAGCCAGTGAAAACAAACCTGTGATAAACTTTGGGTAGTTCAGGGAGGAAGTTTTCTCTAAAACAAAAGCTTGCAGCACACTTGTTACTTAGATACAAATAACAAATATAATCAAATCTGGGACCTATGAGTTTTTTGCTCTCCAGAAGCACTCTGTTTTTATAAGTCTTGTAAAACTGTAAGAATACAATCTGGTTTCCGACGTAATAGATTTAATCTTTGACCGGCTCCTTTAGCTAAGGAGCCAAGGCGTGTGCAGCTTTCTCTGCAGACTTTAAGGTGACAGTGTTGTGGAAAACAACCGTCTGGGTGTGTTGGCAGACTTGCTGTGCCCTGAGACCTACATCATTAGTGATACTCTTACTCTCTGGTGTTGGTGAGCTCCTGTCTGTTGCTGCTGTATAATCAAGACATGAAGCACCAGGCAACAACAGGCTATTCTGGACTATTAACAGCATTACCAACTTACATAGTCATCAGACGCTGTTGCTCCCTGCCTAAAGTGACGTAAAGCAGCAGAAGTTAGTGTTTACCAGCTCTCTGTGATTGATTGACTAACTCTTGTGCAACAGGGCTTTTTTTTTTTTTTTTTAGGTTGTATTGTGATGCAATATTTACTTATTTGTGAAACTATGGAAATACCACTATTTACCATTGTATTACTTCTTGTCTGTTTTTTTTTTGTATTGAATTTAAAAGGTTTTTGTTTAAATTTGCACATCAATATTTGTGGATTTATCTCATTTTCTTCATGTCTCTCCTTCAGGCTTACCGGGCCGTCTGGTCACCTGACGGATGGTCCAGGAAACTATCAGTACAAGACCAAGTGCACCTGGCTCATTGAGGGACAGTAAGTACAGTGAAGCTATCTATCATTAAGCAAAGCATAGCCTCCGGTAACACTTTAAATAAGCTAGGTCCTTAAAACACAAATATGTTTTGAACTGTGCATGTTTATTTATCATATTACAAGGAAAGTTATGTTTGTTTTTCTTTTTAGTTTTTCCAAAAAATATCTATAAAGTATGGCGCATTTCTGTTGCAAATCTTAGCTTTGCTAGTTTGTGCTCATTCTGCTTTGCTCAGTAGCTTAGTCCAATCAAATGGATAGAATTTTGAAAGAACCTCTTGATCGAGGGAAAACTCTGGTTTTCAAGAAAATGCTAATTAATTAATAGTTAGTCGATTGCGAAGATCTATCAACTTTGATTGATTTATTAATTGATCATTTGAATCCCTGGTACAAATCATAATCTTGTTACTTGCTCTAAAAGTCAAAGCGTTAGCTCATAGAAATCAACATTCCTTTGTTTGTTATCCCTAAGGTGTTACCTGTGAAGTCCCAGCAGGCAGAGATGTGAGATCTTATTTAAAAGTACTGCAAGGATGTTTGGATAATTTAGGCTGTAAGAGAACAGGACACTCATAGGTCATAGGCTGAAGCTCAAAATGAGGCTAGAAATAGGATTTCACTCCACTAACCTGGGGACTACTTTTCGATAGCAGTTTTCCAATCTTAAATATGTACTCGAGCTGGGAAAAAAAGTTCTCCATGGGATACCTGCCAGTATTTGAGAAAATGGGTGCCAAAGGTGGCAGTTTACCCAAAAAAGTGACAAATTTGGGTCTTCTACCATTTTCAAACCCTTGTAACTTTTTTATTATTAAGGCTATCAGACTCAGAATTTAGATTCCCACAGAGATTCATACTTACTCAGAGCTTATATAGCGGCAATGTCCTGCGTGCTTTAAGTAAGGAGTTATTCTAAATGAAAAAATACACTTTTTAACAATTTCACAATCTCCCAAAATATATCTTTATTGCACATGAAAACTGCAATTCTTTGAATTTTCAATTGAAAAACTCTAATAGCAAGATATCCTTTTGTGTCTGGTTAACTAATTATTATGAAAAGTGGTGTGAATTTTATCACCTAGCAGACCAGTTACAATATTGGACGCAAAATTTTAGGAAATCACTGAAACACAGCTAAAATTTGAACAATGAAAACTAGGCACAAAGACATTTCTGTTTTTAAACAATTACTTTTATTAAAATTAACATTAACCTTCTTAGATAATGTCAACTCATCACTTACACCTATGCACCAAGCAAGTGAATTATACAGTTCAATTGGCACAATCTTTCTAGCTGAGGAAATATTTAGATCCTCAGATGTAGGAGGCCAATTGGCACTGATGTTAGGGGCACTCTTAACTGCTTGTTTAAGAGTTATACCTGCACTATAAATGGTTCTGGTACAGCCTCATTGTGCTGCATATGTACCACTTTTCTGAACTGTCTCTCCACCACTCGACAAAGTCTCTTGCGATCCTGATGACTCAGTTTCAGTTGATGAACCCTTGTTGAGAAGTCCTGTAGCTTGTGTAAATACCATTTCACTCAGGTTTTTCCTCCGAGGCTTGTAGAAATTTAGTTGGGAAAAGTCTTGCCTCAGTCTTTTCTTCAGAAGATCTGATCTGTGAAAAATTGACAAGGAATAATAAATATATGCTGATGTGAATAATCCATCCATCCCACTTTATCCTTCATGGGGTCGCGGGGGTTTCTGGTGCCTATCTCCAGCGTTCACTGGGCGAGAGGCGGGGTACACTAGCCTGACGTAGTCCGACTCAATTCTAGTCAGAATATGAGTCTGATGCTGCTCCATAGAGCTGTGATTATGGGGCGTGTTTTGAACGAACCAGGAAAAAAAATGCCTCTGCACTCAATTGGATAGATCTACAACCAATAAGAGCAACGGAGTGCGTGACGTATGTTAAGCGACGTATAGTTGTTGTCCACAAAAATCAAAGCGTGCAGTTGCACGCCTAGAATAAGAAGATGAGCCTTGATCGCGTTTCTCTGTTCCTCTTTTAAAATTAATTTGCTGTCGATATCTTCTAGAACAGACCTAATAGCAGAATCTACTCACCCAAACTCTCCAGCGGCAGCCATTGTTGTTGTCACCCAAGCGCGCTTTGGTCACGTGGTTGATAACGTTACTCTTGATCATCTGTCCATCATCGTATAAAGCCCGCCCTGACAATTTGATTGGATCGCCTGACAGTGGGCTTTAATACTCGCGCTACTATGGAGCAGAGCCAGACCGAACTTCCCCGACCTCAAACCTTGTGGGCGGGACTAAGTTCGGAATGGCACCCAGGCTAGGGGTACACCCTGACAGGTCGCCAGTCTGTCGCAGTGCAGCACAGAGGCATACAGGACAAACAACCATTCACACCTAAGGACAATTTAGAGAAGCCAATTAGCCTAACAGTCATGTTTTTGGACTGTGGGAGGAAACTGGAGTACCCGGAGAGAACCCCCACATGCTCAGGGAGAACATGCAAACTCCATGCAGAAAGACCCAGGGTTGGATTTGAACACAGGACCTTCTTGCTGCACCATTGTGCAGCCCTGATGTGAATAATATCAAAATCTATTAATGAATCATAATTACCTGTCACTTCCTTGACCATGGTGTTCTCGTATCATTTTCTGGAACAGGGAGGAGAGCTTTTTCATCCTGAAGATTTCTTGTTTTTTAATCAACTGTGCCCAAATTCACAAAATTCATTCTGTGTACACAGTGGCATACTCCCAGGCTTCTGGCATCCTGTGTGAAACAATGCAAAATACAGATGAGTTAAAATGCTTACTCAATCTTAAAATTAACATTGATAGAATATCTCATTTCATACAAATTTATGGTTAAAATGTTTTATTTAAAACTGCATCCAAATGTGTATTCTACATTTTTTACTACAATATAATTTCTCTATAAACTGGGCTTCATTTGTAAGAATAATCAACTTTCAAAAATGTTTAACCCCAGAATGTAACCCTACCATCAATATATGGTTCACTCTCAAGTATTTGTATTTCACAAATATTCTACTTGAATTATCTGAAATTTACCTTTCATCACTTGTTGTAGCCCCCAGAAATCTTGTATATTCTTTGTAGCATCTTTTCCACTTACAACCTTGAGGATGGATTCATCCGTTTGCAGTTCAGTTGCTTTAACCAAACTCCCTAGCAAAGAAAGAGTTAAAAAAGTTCAATCATAAACCAGCTGCCAACAAATAATATCAAATACCTTTTCTCTGTTTTACGAGACTGAACTGGTAGTTGGGTGACAAATTTAAAATCTAACCATTATTTGACAAATGAATTAATTGCCTATCATCACTTCACGTTCATAATAATGCCTTTTATTATTTTTGAGGCCCTACACATAGCCTTCATAAGCTTACTTCACAATGAAAAGAGCAGGCTTGGGCTGGCACCAATTACACATGCATTTTTTTAAATCAACATATGTATAACTTTTGCTTTTGGTTATAAGCCACAAACAAAGATGCAATCTGCAAATGATCTACTCACCAGCATTTATAGTTTCTGCTTGGACCAATTTATCTTTCTTTGTCTTGTGTCCTTCTTTCACAAAGCGGTCAGCCCTCTTGCAAATTATACAGACAGCAGGTAGTACATTGCCAGACCTCAATGATTTAGTCGTGGATCTCAACCGTTATGCAGAGTATGGCCGGCTTGTCGTGGACGTGTTTGTGGAAGACTCGTGATCAGAATCAGAACCATTGTTGTCACCATCACATGCTCCCCGTTTTTCTGCTAGTTTTTCAGCACTGGCAATTCGTTTCTTATCGATGAAACGCCTATAACAAGTTGGATGAAAACCAAGTTTTTTCCCCCCAAGAAGCCAGAAAGAGTCTTCTGAACAAGCCAGGGTTGACGTGGAATCGTCATTGTTATTTCTGGCGGACTCATCGTGTACACATACAGCCTCTGCCAACGCGCGGTCGATTCCGTCAATTTCTAGCCACTTACGGCCACATACAACCAGCTTCTTCCAACGAACAACTGTGTCCGTTCTTTGTCCATCGATGATATGTGTGTGATGCATATATAATCCACATTTTTCTTGCGTTTTCTGTCTGATCCAACGGGAACGCTCTGCTCCATGGGGGCCGCCATGTTTGTTGTTGTACTCCTCTTTCCGCTTCTGAAGTGGAAGAGCGTACCTGAAGGACGCGCTCTGATTGGCTAACGGCTAGGCGGATTGATTCGAGCATAGATTAACGGTGTGATCAGGCTACCGATATAGTTACACTTTTAAGTAATTACTGTAAAAATACTGGCGCAAAGTGATTGGAGAACTTTTGGTTATGGGCTCAAAATGCACTTAGGATTTTATTGTAGTTGTCATTTAGTAGTCCCTAAATAGGTGGAGCGAACCTGAACGATACAGGCTTCAGCCTATGGCCTATCAGGAGATTAGCTGTTTCAATCTGTCTTAAAAAAACCTGAAAAATGTTCTTTTAAATCTTACCGATCTATAAATACACACAGATAATTCTCATTTAGTAATCCTTGATTGTGAAAATAAGATGCTTAAATCACTTGTAATGTCAAGCAACTCATAAATTCCTTTATATTAAATGAGTAAAGATTTTAGTGAAATTCATTTTGAGTAAAAGATTTTTACCAATGGGGAATTATGGGAAAAATCTACAAAAAATGACCTGGTGTCCATTAGCAGAGCTGCAACTAATAAGTCCTTTAATAGCAAAATAATATTTTTAATTTACTGGTTCTTCAGCTCTAAAAGATTTCCAGATCTCTTCTCTGTTGGTACATTTTCCAAATTCAGTACCAGTACATGTTTAACTGCAACTTTCAAGACTTCATGTGAGGACAGCTCTGCATCATCAGCCACATCCTTATTGTAAATATGAAAATATTTTTTAGCTATAATTTCAAATCTAAAATTGTACCTGAAATGTACAATTTTAACAATTTTAAGAGTTTATATGCCAAAAGTTTTACATAAAAATCCAGGAAAGTGTTTTTTTCTCCTTGTTTTTTTTTTTTTTGGATGTACACAGCAGTAGTGGCTGATGGAGTTTTGGGCTGTAAATTCAAAATAGACGTATATCCAAAACCAATAGTATCACACCAGTTATTTATATGCACATTATAAAAATGAGAAGCTATTAGTCAGCTTTATATTTTTTAATATATATCAAAAATATTTCTTTTCAGAGAATGTGTTTAGTTAATAGCAACTATGCACATTAACAAACATGTAGAAAAAGTACACTATATTATATTATTTTCCTTGTGAATCCCAGATTGTTTATTCCTCTTTGCCTTTTCTGCAAAGGGCCATAAATCAGTCCTACCTGTCTTTATCCATGCTGGGTCAGATCCTAAGGTTTAAAAAAGGATGCAGGAAACGCAGAATAAAGTGGTAGCCTCGCTGCATGCAGTTAGGCAAGCCTTCTTGCTAAACCAGGTCCTGAAAAAACAAGATTCTTTCTCTTTTACCCGCAAAACGTCTGCACCGTTGCGGGAGGTGGTGAGCAAATACACTTCCTGTAAGCAGAGTTCTCCTATGCCTTTGTATTGCAGAGGAGCTATTGCTCGTTTCCAAGTTTTAACGAGAGTTGATGGGCAAAGATTTTTGCGCCCAGGGCGGAAATACGTCACCAATCTGACGAAAAATGCAATGACGCTTTACTAGTCATTAAAGATAAAATATTTATCTTACACATCTAAAAAGATATACATTGACATATTTTGAAATATTTTAAACGTAAATTTAATTTAAATTATAAAAAAAATATATATATACACATTTTTTATGTCTTAATCTGTGTCATTGGGTGGATGGGGCGGCACTATAGCTCCCTCTATTGGCCAGCCACCACTTTTACACAGAAAAGTCAAAGTTCTTTGTTCACTCCACTAAAATAATGTCTTATTAAACTGAAGCACAACTGTTTAGAATTAATGCCAATATTAGTATGTCAAAATTTGAAAACAAAAATGTTAGATTTTATATTCTGGAACTTTAAAGTTTTTACCAACAACCTAGGCTTGTATTCACTACCAGCTGCCATGAACAGGGGCAGGAAATCCCTGAGAGCTTGGCCAGTTTGAGGGAGCGGTCTCTGGGGATCCCCAGTAACAACTCCCCCCCCCCCCACTATCTGTCTGCTCAGGACGGCTACAGAAGATATCAAAGTAGAATCATAATCTTGCTTAACTGCACTGATGAAGTTTTGAAGTGGAATTCTTCTTTCCCGATCTTTTAACAGTTAATAAAGCTAAGCCGCACCTATCTTTCTCTCTCTGTCTCCCATTGGGTGGGACCAAAATACGCTCATCTAACTGTAATGTGCATAAGTTTCCATGATGAGGCTTCCGACGCCTGTTTGATGCTTTAAATGCATTTGGAGTGAAAACAGCATAAAGTTGTTTAACATAGTGAAATAGTCCTGTTCTCATTGTTACAGCAGGGGCCCATTGAGTGTTCCTGCCTTTTGCCATTCTTCCCATTTTGCTACAAACCTAAGCAGGAGTTATTCAGCGGGCCCTGGTAAAATCCAAGCAGACATTATGGCTTAAAAAAATAATCTTAGAAAACAACAGAAATGATTCGCTAACTGAATCTGCTACATATGAAGAAGAAACAACTTGACAGAAGTTTTCTGCTATCAACCAGTGATGCTGAAGGTGTTCCTTCAAGATCAACCAACTCTGAAACCAGAGGTGTGCAGTTATGAAGTATATCTACAGGGGTTTTAAATTGTCAAGAATTCGGCAATCCAATACGCATCATGATAATGTCTAATGGTACAATTTATACAGATTTATGTACATGCATTAACAAAGAAAACATATTGCCATTTTGATGATAATGTAGCGCTGGAAAATGTTGTTATACCACCGCATTTCATTCTACATATCGTCCTCAAATCTGACCATTCTATGAGTTTTGCTTTAAATTATTTCAAAACTTTTTCAGTGTTTAATACAGATTAGATGCATTTACTTTTAGTTTCATTAGGCAGCCAGCACGGTATTGGATCCATGTCGTTCTACACCATGGCTTCGCTGCTATTCTAATTTCAGATGGAATGTAATGTTGAAAACCTGTTTTTTTTTTTTCTGGCCTAAAGCAGGATTTCTACAAATTCTACCTCCATTGTTTTTACTCAAGTAAAGGATCGAACCTTTTTTGTTAAAATCATTCAATCAATAAATAATCTATGAATGTATCTGTTAAAGGGACCATATTTTTTTTAATATAATCTGTATTTTATTAACAACAGAAGGTTACATTCTTCAATTTTCAATATAGAATTGAAGTATATGCATGGGAAAAACAGAATACTGGCACATAGGATATTTTTACCTTTACTTGGGTATTTTTTAAATTACTTTGAACAAATCTGCCTAAAAATCAAGTTGTTTTACCAAAGTTTATGTTTATTGATCTGCTTTGTCTCCATTTGCTAGCATGCTACATAGAGCTGCACTGCTATCTCATCATTGTAGTTTCAGGAATACCAGCAAAAACTATCCATTTATTTTTGTTTTTGTTGTTTTCAAATCATAGTTAAATCATAGTTTTTGTCTTCTCCTGAATCAGAAGCTTCTGATGTTGATAAAAATGGCAGCAAACTCATTGCAGGTATTTTGTGTAGAGTCCTTTGCTGATGATTAGGGAAATGCTTTTTGTGAAGCTGATGGATGAAAATTGGGAACAAATTAACTGTAAATCCAATATTGTTGGTTTAGGTCAGCATATCTGCCTCCCAGGGGTTGGATTGGAAGAGCGAAGCCCACAAAGCTCTGCCTACAGATTTATCAACTCTAATAAATAAGTCCAGCATGTGTCAAATTATAGAGGCTCGCTGATCAAAGGGAGCCAACCATAAAAGCAGCATTACCATCAAGATGTCCCACTTTCTTCATGCTGTCCAGAATAAGCCCATTCTGTACCGTGAGGAAATGTTCTGCTTTATCAAATCACTGTGACACTGTTCATCCACAGCACTAAGAGTGTTTAAAGTATTTGCACCCCTTGGACTTTTTAACAATTGTTCATGTAGGAAAGCTTTCACAAAAATAAATGACGGTTTTAAATCAAACACTGACATTCAGAGGCAGAGAGAACCGGATGCTTTTTAAAAATAAATTTCAATATGAAAATGTGTGCTATACATATAGTCAGCCCCATTTACTTTAACACTTCTTGTCCTTTTTCTGGGAAAACGGAATCCAAATGAGAGCCTGCAACAAGATTTACATCTTTGTTCACAGATCATCCCCATCCAAGCTGGGTCAGTTTCTGGGATGGGAGGAAAAATCATATTCTGTATTTTTATTTTTAATGTCATTTTGCTTTAGCTCTTTTTACTCTATATAAGCTACTGGAGCCAGAGTTTTCCTGAAGGAGTAATCCCAAGGGATAAATAAAATAGAGTCTAATGCTGCGTTCATACCGGACGCAGCTGGCGCGACAGAAGCAGCGAGTTTACATGCAAAGTCAATGGTTGACGCGCGTCAAGGCGCAGCAAAGGGTCCCGCGGCGCATTTTGAGCAGCAGTCGCAGCGCGTCTGAGCAGCTGAAGCAGTGCGTCGGGCACGTTTAAGCATCTGACGCGCCGTAAACACGCTGCTGCTCGAGATGGAAAAATTGAATTTTTGCTGCTCGACGCACCGCGTCAACCAATCAGAGAAGCTGATCTGGGAGCTGGCAGGGAGAGAGACACAGCGCTGATGATCAGAGCGCTAATGATCACTCCTCTTAAACTGTTTATTGACGCCTAAATTAACTTAAAATGCAGAAATCTGCCGGCAGAATATGTTGGCTTTTATTATCCTGCTGCCTGCAGTTTGGATTATTTAGATGAAAAACACCTACCAGCTGCCGCGGTGAACCGCGAGGAGGCGACCCGGCCAGAGGCTGCTGATGAAGGGATTCCTACTGTCGGCGCACCGCTGGTATGTGGGGGTCTGAGCGGCTCCGACAGAAAAAATATTGGAAGGCAGGATGATAATCTGAATGAACTGACGGCACTGATTACGTTTTCAGGTGTATTTTCTCACTTAAACACATATTAAAACTACTTTATTCCCACTGATCACAGCAAATATAGCTGCAAAGCAGAGAAAGGATAGTGAAGCTCCGCCCAACGCGCGTCAGACACACTTTTGCACCGCGCAGCCAGAGCAGCAAAGCTGCTTCAGCCGCGCGTCAGAACTCACTGGTACAAGCAGCAAAAATGAAGCAGCAGACGCGATTTTGCTGCTTTTGCTGCGTCCGTGTGAACGTAGCATAAGTCTAAATCTTCAGTTAGTAGATGTGAATCTTAAAGGGATCCATGATTAGTTTTAATCTGTTATTTATATGTATATATGTATATACATATATTCTTTCTTCCCCCCAGGTAATTAGAAAAAACTGTGAAAATCCTATAAGCTGTTAAGTTAATATTAACTGTAAATAAAATATTGTCACTCGGATCTCGCCGTGTTGTTTACACTGCAATGCATTAGTGATAAATGATGCATGCTAGGTCTTGTAGCCCTAGCTCTGTCCCGCCTAAACAGCAATGTGAAACGCTAAACATTTTCGTTTTTCACCACAGCGCGCTCAAATTGATGAGAATTAGGAAATGACGCAAGGAAATGAAGATGATGAGGAGCAAATGTGGAAGAGGGGGGCATTGGCTAAAGATGCTGGTGTTTTGTGTGGCTGTTGCTTGGAGATGCTAATTGAGCTATGTTACAAAGAGCTCCAGTTCCTGAGGCTGTTTACATTTGGCATCTGGATAAAAAGATTTTCTCAGATATATCAGAATTATGTATTACAATGACTGAAATATGCTTTACTGTCACCTTAAACAGGTCATTATCTTCTGCTTTGATTTTGATTCTTCACATTATTTTTTGCATTAACTGCTGCTAATGGTGTTAGCTCTAACTAATTATGTAAACAGTTGATAACAAACCGTGATCTAATGTTGGTTTGTTTCAACAGATATCTCATATATATGCAGTGTGTGATTGTCTAATTTTACACCAGTCAATAGCAATACCATTAAACAACTATGGTAGGCTTCCTGTCTTTCTTCTGCAGGTTCTAGTATAGCAGAGGCTGATTTATACTTTGAAACTAGGTCGTCTGCGTAGGTGTCGCAGTGAACGCAAAGACGTCACCGTCCCCTCTGCAGACACTCCGCTGCACCTCTCCCAAATTGTAGGTGACTGCAGACAGAAGGCCGGCTTGTTTTGTTTGTATGACCTCAATTGTGGAAAACGACTCGTGAGGTTGGGCCAGCTAGAAGAGCGATGTGCGCAGGAACACTGGGACCCTTTTTCCACCTGGATCCCCGCTCTTTTTCGCCCTCATGTCCCGCCATTGTCGGACAAACTTGCCCCCACTTCCTCACCGCTTCGGCCGTATCGAGGCCCACAGCTAGTTTGTGATTCTCTTGCATTGTGGCGTGGAATAGCACAGACCACGCTTCAGTATTGAGCATAAATCAAAAATGTCTGCGTCACGCTCACTGCAACACACAACTGTGGGGAGTATAACCAGCCCTTTAGACCTAATTATGTTACCCATCATGCAACGGTATGACTAAGAGACATGTACTTTATATGCAAGGCACTAACAACTTTGTCTTGATAATTTAAACTAAAAGGTTTCAGATAGTTAACATCTTCAAACCACCAGATGTATTTTGATTTCCTTGTTAAATGTGTTAACTTGCCAGTGATTTGACCCAATAGTTCCCCTACTCAGAGGTTCTCTACAGACAGCTTCTTAATGTCAGACAGGACATTTCTGTTTTGTGGCATCTCCTCAGCCAGTCCTTAATTTGTCTGACTAGTCACAAGTGGTGTTCTCTAATGAAGGGGCTTGGGGCTGCAATCGTGCGTAGTTTAATTTTCATCTCATTGAAGAAAACAAAATAGAAGGAATTACCGCTTTACTTGAATGAATAAAGTTTTTTCAGGACAAACATGTGACCCTGCAAAAAATTCCCCCTTACATCCTGTTTTCTCCAAAGAAGTGCAGAAGGGATCTTTGTGCTCTGGTGAATGATTTTATTTTAGGACATTAACCAGATTTGGAGCCCAAGACGTTTTTTGTAGAATCGCATGTTTTCCTGCCAAAGCCTTATTTTTACACGCTTGCTTTGCTGTCTGCAGACTCTGATTGTTCAGTTTAATGATGCACCAATGAAAACGATTTGATTGGCAGGTGAGAAAAAGAAGAAACGTTTGTCTTTCTGTTCACTAAATGCATCAACAGGAGTCCTGAACAAATATAAAGTTCTTTATCACAATTAAGGTACAAATTAGATAGAAGTTACCTATAGGCTTACATAGAATGGGATTTTAACATCTCAGCTGTTTTAAGGAATCTGTGTTTGGAAAATAACATGATAAACTATAATAATAAAAAAATACTAGTTTTTAGGGTTATGATAAAAATGTATTTATCAGAGAGCTTGAAAAACCTGATGTAAATCATAACATACCTCTTTTTTTGGTTAAATCAGGGCTGCAGCTGAATGCACCATTAGTCATCGATTTGTTGATCAAAGATTTGTCGTTTCTGGGACCTATTATCTATTAATATTGATCTATTAATTTTTTTTTTTTAAGTGACCTGTTGATGCTGAATATTTTAGATATATTCTGATATAAGCTTTTTGGCTGATATCAGATGGATTATTTTTAGCAGTATCACATCAGGACATCACAGTATTTGATTGATCTCTGTTGATTTTTGTAATTGACCAACTAATGTGTTACAAATATCGCAGCTTGAGTAATTACTTAATATTACATCTGTGCAAATCGTGCTACGTATTTTGTTGTTAGAATATAAAAAAAAAGAGGTGAGATGACTTAAACAGATGAAAACAAGGACTCATTAATTATTAACATAAAGTTTAAATAAGATGGATTAGAGATTCTGGATGTTTAATTTGAGCTGATATTGCAACGATTTCCCCTGCATAGAACTAAATTAAACAACTAAAAATCGTGAAGGAAAAGTTTCTTGCTACAAGATAATTGTGAAATAGTATTTGAATCAGGGAAAGCTAAAGCCCCTCTATGTAGGGCATTTTTACAAAGAACACTTTTCATCTTAAATTGAAAATAGTTATAGTTTCTGTACAGTTTTGACTTATTCATTGCTGACTTTTTTATCCCAGTAATGGCAGGTAATAAGCAGTAATAAGTCAATTTAGTTGATTTGATTCGATTACCTAATTAGTTCACGATTATTTAATAATAATAATAATAATTTTTCCCATAATTCCCCATTGGTAAAAATTATTTCTTCCTCTCTGTACCTTGTCTTCTTTTGTTTGGTTCCTCATATTGTTTTACGTTTCATTCTTTCTGCACAGAGATCTTATCAACCTTTTCCAGATTTTTCTAGAAAAACAGATTAGGAATTATTATTATTCGTTTTTTAAAGCTTTAATGCAATACTGATTTTGGTGTAAGAACTTTGTTTAATGCATTAAAATATTTCTGTTTTTCCTGCTTAGTATTTCTATAGTCACCACTGGGAACATTTAGCATCTGATAGATTTGTCTGTATAAAGCAGGAATTTTCTAACATTTACAAGACAAAACAATTGAAGGTTGACCTTTTAAACTATTTTTATCTCAGTCTACTAATATTTAGCTGTACTACTTTACTGTTTCAACTGTGAGGTTTCCAAAGGTTTCCAATATTTCACAGCTTTGCTACACAGTTGTAAATGTTTAACAAGATAGGTGAATACACTAACATTAGCTTGCAGATTGATCCTTTTTTATCTGGGTTAAAAAGTAATGTGTAGATCAGAGCGTCCTCCACACACTGAAGTCTGGTTCTGTCATGTTTCCCTTGAATATGAAACTTCCTAATCAATTGTTTTTTTTTTGTTTTTTTTTTGTTCCATATTTTTTCCTCTGAATTTTTATAAAAACGATTTGGAAACATATCACATTTTATTTTACATTTTCTAATCTGTTCTTAATGTTTGCTTATAAGTGCGGATACTCTCTTCTGGTGTCTGTTTCACAAAGCAGGTTTAAAAAACTCTGAATTGGTCTGGCCTAAGGTCGGGAACTCTGAGGTTTCTGAGGTTCAACTGTAAGTAGGTCCACTCAGAGCTGAACAAACAAGTATGAAAAGCTATTATCAGTAGAGCCCCGATTCGACGTGTCACAATGACAACAGGAAGTGGCTATTTCACCCCACTGGAGCTGGAGATTTTGATGGAAAATAAAAATGGAGAATGTGTTTAATAGAGCTGCAAAGGAGAAGAAGATGGTGAAGGAGAAGTGTGTTGCTGGAGTTAATACGTACGTTTGTATGAAGTGGCCTGTGGCAGGTTGTTTTTACATTTATTAAAAGCTCTGTTCCATTTGTAGATCACTAACATAAGATTCTTCCTGATAAAAATCACGCTACTAGACTGAAGGTATTATATTTTCTAAATTACATTTTTGCAGCAAAAACTGAATCTCAGAAAGTAAAAAAACAAAATTAAACTATTAAGAATTAAGTTTTATTTACATAGAAATGATCATACATTTTAAGTGGCCATTTTGACCTTCATCAGCTTGACTGAATATTGTTTTATGATATCTGAAATACATTTCTTCATAGTCAAAATAATGTAAATGCTTACTACTAGCAATAGGAATATTATAATCTGAAATTAACTTCTAGACAGTGACATTTATTCTAGATGTGGGGAATGTCATATTCTTTCAAATGGTTACTTAAAAAGGAATAAACATTTTTTCAGCTATCAGAAATACATTTTCAGTAAAACTAATAGATATCAATATGGCTTGCCATAGCCTGTTAGGGCCATCATAACATTACGGTTTTAATTATTGAATGGTAGTGGATCAATGTTTCTATGTTGGTGAAATAATCTGGCAGTAGATGAAGATGAAGAATAAAAACATTGTTCTTATAGAATCTGTTCATCTCATGGGGTTACTCCTAATGTTAATTCTCTGATCTTTTACACAGTAAATATCAAGTGTCTTTTTGCAGCAACGTCAGATGTCATCTTCCCAGTAAATGGTTGTTATTTTATTTTATTTATTTATTTATTTTTTTTTTTACAGTGTCCTGTCTGGCAAGGTGGCAATAAGAATAATTGTCTTGATGCCAAAAGGAGCCCAACAGATTTTACTTTCACAAGTGTAGCGGTATGGCAATTGCCATACTGCTCCACTTGTTTCATGCATATAAATTGCTTTATTATAATTATGCAGGTAGTTTTACAGTTTATATGGACACTGCAATGTAAGTAGAGCAGAAAAACAGAAGAAGAAAAAAGAAAAAGAGAAAAGAAAAAAAAAGGACAAAAGATGAAAGAAAGAGGAGATAGAAAGGAAACAATGACAAAACATTTTCAGTCTGCTTCATCACCTGTAATGAGATGAAAAAAGAACAGCACAACCAAAAGACACGGTACGAGATATACCATAAAGCAGCACCTTGAAACTATTGCTAAAGTAATATTATTAAGTCTGACATGTACTCTGTGTTACCTGAAGATATGAATGTGGGGTTTCTGTTTGGAAGTGAATCTCTAAGTACCTGGAGCCTAGCACCTGTAGTTGTTTGTGAGGGTGAACTTGTGCATGTAAAGTTTTAACCATAGAAAAAATGCTCAATAGTGGTTGTGGAGAGCCGGAGAGGCACACCCCCAGAGCACTGAGTCCAGCGCTGGGAGACCCAAAGCCCCAGGCGCCCAAAGGGACCAAGAGCGAAGGCACCAAGGAGGGGCCAGCCCCGGAAATCAGACCCCCACCAAGGGAGGAGGAGAGACAGCCACGAAGAAGCCCCCCAGCCACCGCCATGCCGGCGCCCCGGGGAGCCGCGGGGACGAGTCCGTAGGCTCCGCCGGCAGCCGGCCACCCCGAAGTAGGGCCGGGCACCGAACACCGGCCCCCCCACGGCACCGACCGAAACGCCCCAGCCCCACAGAGCACCGAAACACGCCCCGCCCCCCGGCACCAAGCCCCGGCGACCGGCCGCAACACCCACCGTGACTGCACCACCCAGGAAAAACACACAGGCGCATCCGCCGCGAACCGGCCGCGAGCGCCGCGGGACCCCCCCCAAACGCCCCCCTGGCCAAAAGCGCAGCCCCACCCCACCAAGACCGATGCCAACAGCGCGCAATGCAACACACCGCGCACAGAATCAACCCCAAGAGCAGAAAAGCCGCCCGGCGCAAAACCGCAAGAAGAGCAGACCGCAGTCGGCGCAACCCCCCCCCCCCCCAGCAGCCCGAGGGGCAGCACAAAGCCAGAGCGGAGTGAACCACGCCGGTCCCCCACCGGACGAAGCCAAAGCAGCAAAGCCACGTCTGACGCGCGCCGGCCAGAGCCACTACAACCCCCACCCGCCCCGCAGCAACACCCGCCGCGATCAGCGGGAACAAAGCAGCTCCATGGTTGTTATTTGCGGTTATCAGTCCCATAAAATAGCTTCAAATTTTGCCAGTAGGCTCAGGTTGTTATCACAGAGTGAATCCTAATCCTAAGGTAATTCCTTTTCACACCGTGGAAATCATCATCTATGTACCGTATGTGTAATCTGAAAATGATTTGAGTAGTTCTTCATTTAGCTAATGTAAAAATAAATAAAAATCAATAAATTTTATTTATTTTAAAAACAAATAAATCTCATATCCTGTCGACTGAGATGTAGAATTCTCTCCCTATAAATATTTAATTCTCTGTGGAAAAATTAATCAAATCCTCATCAAAAGTACATGCAATGTTGCTTTTTAAAACCCGACATGTCAAATGGACCAAGTGAAGGATTTATTTTTTTTATTTTTTTATTTTTTATGCACAAAACTAGAACAGATATCTGAATAAATCTGGAAATAAAACAGAGTGAGTGGCCCTAAAGGAGAGCGCAGAGAAAGGCCGCTCTGAGTTTACTGAACAAAACCTGCTACCGACCAGGTTAGCCCTGGGGAGAATATTGCTACTGCAACTGAAACACTGGTTGAGGAAACTTTCTTTGTGCAAAGGAAAATTCGTAGTTTCCAATATTTCAGGTATAGAAAACTTCACTTTTCATTAAACCTGCTTTGTGAAAGTAGATTTCAGTTTATTCAACTGTTTTCTGTTGTTAAGTCATAGCTCCAAGTTTGCTGCTCTCATATCCTTTTAGCACTTGGATTGAAACAACCAGCAGGATCTAAAGCTGTATTGGTGCAGGGTTTTTTATTGTTCCTTTTATTGTTTTAACGGGCGGCGCTCTTACTGTGGGCCTGTTCCCTGAAGTGTTTACATACGAGTATTAATGTTGGTTTTTATTTAACTTTCAGAATGGTTAATAAGGTTCTTTGTGAATATTCTAACTTTTTATGATAAAGAAAACTATATTTTTTTCCTTTTTATTAACATCCTGTTCTGCTGCTGAACTCTGTAGTGCCCATTACCAAGAATCAACAATCTAGAACAGAAAAGACCTGCACTACAAAGAGACCATAATGTTATAGCTTAAAGAGGAGAATATATTGAGGGCGGTTTTTATTGTTGTTATTTAACTAATGGAATGGGATGCATTTTAAAGTTTGGTTTATCCTCCTGCTGCCCAGTGATCACAGACATTATAATAGCTGTTCTGTGTTGCAGACCAAACACCATTCTGCGATTACGATTCAACCACTTTGCCACTGAATGCAGCTGGGACCACCTCTACGTGTACGACGGCGACTCCATTTATGCCCCCCTGCTGGCTGCTTTCAGGTTGGTATCGTTGAATGGGATTTGGGGTGGGGTGGGGTGGGGGTTCTTCATGTTAAAATTCAGTTTAGTTGGACTTAAATGTTTGGGTTGAATATCAGTACTGCACCTATGGATTATTTTAGTTAGATTAGATTAGATAGAACTTTTTTAATCTCACTATGGAGAAATTAACTCGTGATGTCGCTTCTTATAAAAAAACAGAAGATGCACAAAGAAGGAAAAGGTGTCATTTATTTAATTTATTCATTATTTTTCAATATAATGTAAATCTAGATACTTTTGCTAAATTAACATTTACCAAAAAAATAAGTATTTGGATTATAGAACAATACACCTTTATTGTGCATTTTAAATGATAAGCAAATGTGAATATGGAGGGGAAAAAAAACATCAGACCCCAACCCAAATTCAAAGCCCAATTTGTGGTACAAATTGGAAAATGTTGTTAAAGTCCAATGCAGACGTCTTCGCTCCTCACTTTTGAGGAAAGCAATTTCAAAGGAATGTTAATTTGTAAAATTGAAATAGAAAAAACAAAACAAAAATCAAACTAGAAAGTCTGTAAGAAAAAAAAACAAAAACAAAAAAACAAAAAACAAAAACTAAAACAGCAAAGTTAGTCCTAAAATAACTTTTTTGATTAGGACGATTTTCTAGTCAGCTTTCCTTTTTTTATTTACAAAAGATGTTCTTTGCTTGAGACAGTATTTTTTATAGTATTACCATTTATTATTGTCTAATAGTAATGGTTCAATGCATATAATAGAGTTTGGCCCATATGGACCTGTTTCATACTACCTGTAAACACTTAAAGCATCAACATACCTCGTCTTTTAAATATAAAAAAACCTCATAGCATGCTTTTACCCAATCAGTAGCATCTAATAAGTGCTTGAAATGGAAGGAAAGTTTTTAATGTACCTTCATGTGATTACAGTGGTTTGATTGTTCCTGAACAATATGGGAATGAGACGGTTCCTGAGGTGGTGTCTCAGTCTGGCTACGCCCTGCTGCACTTCTTCAGCGATGCCGCCTACAACCTCACAGGCTTCAATATTTCATACAGGTGAGCTGCCTTCTATTACTACCACATTGATGTCAAAAACTGAAGGTGTTTCTCTGTTTTTTTGTTTGTTTTTTTTAAATACACTAAAGATGAAATAAAAATAACTTGTGATCTGCTGAATAAGGAGGAGCTCAAGTCCAGGAACTGGACATTCAGTAGTTGAATCAAATCGTTATCAAGGATCAGGATTAAATTCTTTGATTTCTGCAGAACATTTAACATGACGGCTACAGGAGGTCCTTCCTCCCTACAGCTGTTAACATCTACAACAGCAGATTGAAGAAACTCCAATAATGAGTTATGAAAACATTTAAATTCCCTTTGTGATCAGTAAAGTATTTTTGAACTGAATTAAACTGAGTCACTGTCTGCTATAAACATCCCCATGTTCCTCTCTACGTCACTGATACCGTCACCATAGCGATGAGGAACACACAGTTGGATAAAGGCGGTGTGCCCTCAGGCCGCCGCTCTCTGGTGTCTGAAAGGCGGAGCAGCCTAAACATCAAACCATTACTCAAAAGAAGGAACATGAAAGAATGATGGGAGCTCTTTGCATCTTTTCCTTCCTTTTCCAAGAGAGAAATTAACATCTCTGCTGTGTCCTGCTTTGAAGGCTGAAAGCTTAACTATAATGGATTATTTTTTTCTCCGTAGAAATCATTAGTTTAGTTTGTCATGGATTCACCAAATGTTAAAAGCTATAAGTCCTTGTTTATTTCAACAGATTTAAAAGAAACCTTCAGAACTTTTTTTTTTTTCTACTCTTTTCAGTATCAAAGTTTTTAGCTATTAATACCAAAAAATAAAATTGCTTAACAGTTGATTGTTTAAATAGAAAAGACATTATGATACAATTGTTTATTTCCAAAGCAACTGAGAATAAAAGACAGCTGGTTCACTTTCTAATGGTTAGGAATCACAAATAAGTTATTTAAGCTGAAATATTATAGATAAAATATCAGAATAAAAAGCTATTTCTGTCATTTTAAAGAAAGTTTTGGACATTAAAGCATTTAAAATCTATTTAAATGCTTAAGGGACGGAAACTAAATTGATTTAGCAAGTTTGTGAATAAATGAGCTTAAACCTTAAGCCTCAGTAGAACCTGGACACAACCGTGTTTAAGAACAGATGAAGCATCTAACAAAGCCCCCCATGTCAGCCTCCCTGAAAATAATTAATAAACTGGGTCCATGCCAGGAAACCAACCAGTTTCTGTTTCTCTGATTAGTTCTGTAAAGAGCAGACGTCCAGTTTTCTGAAACATTCATCTAGAAGCTGGACTACCGCTGCCAAACACCTGCTAAAGGACATGAAACAAAACATTATTAAGGTGTTTGTTACCATTGTTTTATTATTAAGATGTTTGGATGAGAGAAATCAAAAATCAGATCAAACTTATTTCCAAATCCTCATATTTAAAACTTACTTTTGAGAAACTTCTCAACCAGAATTGTAGCCAAACCATCTCGGTAGAGGACCATTGTAGGACCATCTCGGTAGAGCCTTTGAAGTGACTCCAAATCCTTAAATAGTTGCTTAATCAACAAAGAAACATAAACAGATCTCAACATTCAGCCTGCTTAGGCTTTGGTTTTAGGCTTTTTTCCTCTTTCAGTGTTTCTCTAATGCAGACATTCCTCCCAGTTGGTGTTGATCCTTTCTTTCTTTCTTTCCTTGTTTCTCTGCATCATTTCTCAATGGTAGGGTGAACACATGTCCAAACAACTGCTCTGGCCGAGGTGAGTGCAGAGTGGGGAACTCCACTGCTTTGGTTTACTGTGAGTGTGAAGCCAACTGGAAGGGGGAAGCCTGTGACATCCCATACTGCCTGGATGACTGCGGCTATCCTGAAAGAGGTCACTGCCAGGAAAAGAGCTGCATCTGTAAAGCAGGATGGCAAGGTAGGCCTCGCATGCTTTCTGATTGGAGCTTTCTTCCCTAACCAGTCTGCTCAAATTGCTTAAAGCAGGTTCGGTTGTTAGAGCTGAAATCAGTGGTTCTTTATCAGAACAGTTGGTTGTAAACTTTATTAGGGAGAATTATTGATATGACATGTTCTGTGAAACACAGTTTGCCTTCTTGGTGTTTACTATTCTCTTTCATTCCGTGCTGGGGCTGCTTTAGTGGGGGGAAAAAAAGTAAAGATGAGACTGAACAGCTCTGATGAAGTCCCTCTATTTCATGCAGAGCTGTTGAGTCGCAGTAAAAACAGACCAGATTTTAGGAATGAAAAGCTGAAAACCTTTATCACAAGCTTTATTCTGCCAGCTCCGTATGAAGAAGTGTTTGACCTTTTAGACTCAAAGTCACGTTTCCAGGAAGTGCTGCAGCAGGGACCATGGGAAGGAAGCATGTTAAGAAAGTGCAATTTTAGGAGGCAAAACGTTGGTTCTGCTGCCACATGGCGAGAAGGTCGGGAATTGGGAAAAGCAATTGGGAAATGATATGAAAGCTAAAAGAAAAGCCTGAACAGTTTAATCTGAAAAGATTAATTACTAAGAGAGTTCAGAACAAATTGAAACATTTATTTTCCCTTTCAAAGGAACACAAACTGTTAACAGCTGCTTAATGCTGAGACGTTCCCTCACAGCTAAGTTGATCTCTGATTTATAAGCTGTAGATGCCCATCCTAACAGATTTAGATTCTCTGATCGCTGGCCCCTTTCTGCTTATTTAGAATCAAGTCAGAGCTTCAGCATTGTCATTATGAACCTCTCATCCAGCTAATGTTTGATCCACCTGCTGTTTTTATGGAGAAATCCCAGAGCATGCAGATGGTTATTTATTCCAGTATCCCTGAATAAGTAACCAGACTGACCCAAATATCACCACTTTAGTTTAGATGTTCTCTTCAAAGCAGTGTTTCACATGAAAGCCTCCCAGTTTTAATCAGCTGATGTCTGATCTGCAGCAGGAGAACTGGGAACACGTTTCATTGATAGGGTATTTGAAATAACATTATAACTGCAGATCTGCCTGTAAAATGTTATTAGGCAAATATTCTCACATATGAATGTAAGATGATGTGCAATTTATAGAAAAATGATATATTTTTAATGCAAATTGCTGCCAGAGTAAATGAGCTATCATTGTAGAACACTGATTTCAGGTGGAGATCATGCTGTACTGCTCACTTCATCTCATCTACCGAGTATTTTTGCAATTGTTTTCTTTATTTTAATAAGCAGTTGCTGCTTGATTTCAGGAAAATATTTTAATATGACAATATTGATAAAAATTGTGAAAACAGGATAAAGATTAATCTTTCTGGAAAGTCTCTTTTTTTAGCCTTACGCCTTCCCTCATTAGTGTTACCTTTTGCACTTTAGTAACTGAATAAAGTCTGCTGCTCGGAGTATGAAGCAGTTGTGGAGTCAAGGCCGGTTCTGTACAGACCGAGGCTGCAACCTCTGAGAACCAGACTAAGAGCTAGTCTTTAGAATTTTATGAATAAGCTTAAGTTATTAAAAAATTCAAAAATTCTTTAGCTTTAAAAGAATTAACTAGTCAACCAGAAGGCCCTCTTATAATTTTATATGCAAGTTATTCAAATAACCAGACTCTTTAAAATCCACTGCAATAAGAAAATATTTAGTCTAACTTAGCAAAAAGCAACTCAGACGAAGCATTTGAGTGTTTATTGATTTCTTCATCTTGATTCATTGTTTCTATTATCTGACTAAACTTGGATTTTCCATCAGCTGTTGTTGAATCTTTCTGTGGTCCAAACATCCAGCTGCTGTAAACAGAAGCTCTTTATTTCTCCTTTTATTTTGGTGATATTGTGTCCCTGACTCTGACCGTCTGGCCCTCTGCTCTCAATGAACACACTACTGCTTAATTTACCTGCACTATTATCTCATTAGCAAAGCTGAGGGAGGTAAGGAACAGACGGCCACTTTCTTTGGCCTTTATTGCCTTTGTCATGGTGTTTTCACAGTGGAATTGCAGACTCTCTCGTTTTACTGCCGCCTTCTGAAAGATTTAATTTTCTACACCAACAAGTGCAAACTTGGACAGATGTGTGTGAATTGAGGCGGGCTTTGACTCCCATCTTTCTGTTGCAGTTACAGCTTTAAGTGTCTGTTGAAAGGACAAGAGTGTACTTTTTTTAATGCGCTGAAGAGACATTATACTGCTGAGGATTTGCTTTTATATTAATAATATCAGAACAAACCTGTCCTGGATCTATTCTCCTTTTCCATGATTTCTGACAAATGATTTCTTCCTTGTAACCATGTAAACTGTGGTGAAGTGTTATGACTCCATCAGGGACAGGAGATTAATCTCATCAAGATGGAGGGACAGACAGAAGAGGAACCGGACATAAAGGGCCTGATCAGAAACCATGTCTTTATTTCTTTGGTGGAGTTTATTGCTACCAGTCTTTATACCCATAATTTTCCGCCGATTGTGGTTTATTTTGGCCTCATTGTTCTGGTTCATAAACACAGGAAGGGGCCTGTGAATGTAGCCAACTGTTCGAGTTATTTCACATAAAACAAAAAGGCAACCATAAAAATTTTCCTAAAAGAGCATTTCCCTCGATTTATATGAAAATAACAGTTCAAATGTGTGTTAAAGGACATATAAATAAGCTAAATAATTCTGTAACTTCTAACCTGTAAGTGAAAATATCCGTCTCTACAACTTTTCCATTTTTGTCAAAATAATTCCAAGCTGCAAAAATTGAAATATGAGACATTTGTTCTTGTAATGAGTATATTTTCCTTGGTTTTGAGAAGGTAAAACTATTTACCGATGGAATATTTATGAAGTGAATTTAATTCTGTAGTGTTTCAAGCAAAGCACATTTTCTGTAAATGGAATTTGAAGATAAAGAACTGTAGATATTAAACATTAAAAAACTTCTGATCCAAAAAGAATTTATAGAGATTCTTTGCTGTTTTCTCTGATTCTGTTCTTTCAAAAATAAAAATGTAAAAATAATAATAATTTTTTTTTTCAATTTTATAAAACTTTATTTATGCAAACTAAAATAAGCTAATGTTTTTGGGTTTTTTTTCTTTTTTTTTTACACACATTTAATATTTTCAGATTTTGGTTTTTAAAATGTCCCTTCTTTAAATACATTTTTTACAGATTACATTTTATTTTTCAAATGGCATTCCACAGATCACAATCTCTTCACTTCAAGCCAAAAAAAACAAAACAAACATTTACTGCTTAACGCAGACATTGACCAATATAATACAATTACAAACATCCCGCTGACCAATAGAAATACATCTTCGCTCCTCACGCCCTGTAAAATGCATTTTTAAAGAAATGCAATTCGAAAATCTTAAACACATACATTTTATAAGATTTAAAAAGTAGAATAATTTTTTTTGGAAATTAAATATGAAAGTATTTGGAAAAAATAAAATCTGAGACAGAAAAGTTACCATAAAAATGTATTTTGATTAAGATGTTTTTCAAAGTTCAATATAAGGATTGATTTTATTTATTTATTATTTTTTCAAATTTTATTTACAAAACATCACATTTGGTTGCAAAAAAATAACAGGATAAACTTCTCTAAGAAAAAAGATAATTTATGTTTAAAAAAAGAAAAAACTGCATTAACTTGATTCAGGTATATAATGTTTAGTTATCTTATTTTGAAAACATAATGGCATGATATTTACCTGCTCAAATGAAGTTGATAAGATTAGAATCTATTTTTAGATAATCATTTGCTGTTAATTCATCATTATTAATGAGAGCATTACTACAGGATATCCATCAATATGAACTTGTGGAACATTAGCTATAAACCGTTAGCCTCCCCGGGATGCACAGATTGATCAGCGCTAATATTCTAGGAGACGGTGATCAGCCGATACTGATGTGTGAAACAGATATAACTGGTATTGTTTGTTTTTATCTAGTAGACCAGGATGGAAACATTGAAGCTGTAAGTGGACCTTTTAACACCTGACAGCTTCAGTTATACAGTAAAGGCTCTTTAAAGATCACCGATTGGCCGGAAACCTGCATCTTCATCCCTAATTATTATTATTAGTAAGATTTCTCTGCCCTGACCAAACTGATGACGCTGCTTCACTACTTCAGTTTAACAGCAATCAGTCCGGCTTTACATCAAGTGCTGCAGCTAAAAGTTATTTTAGCAATCAAGCTTTCTATAGATGTTTTAGTTTAGTTTCCACACTTTTATCTTGCATATCTTAAAACTGCTTGTGGCATCCTCATGTCATCAGATTAAGGCTTCAACGTTTTGCAACAGAAATGAGCTCCTTAACAAAGACAAAGAGGCTGGAACAGTTTAACAGGATTTAAGAAAACTTTATTCCAGATAATTAGCAGAAATTCTTGCATCATTTGAAGAACTGTATCAGTCCCATAGTTTATCTCACTTAATGCATCATGCAAATTTAGTGAAAGGCTAAGAAAACCTGGATTTTCAGCATAATGATTTAATCCTGCTCTTCTTCTTCAGCTTTATAAACAGTTGTCAGAGTTGGAGAATTAAGTTGGAGGCGGAAAAAATAAACCTGGTGCTGAGGTTTGACTTGCAGCTGGACAAAGGCCAGAAACATTCATCAGATCTGAAGTGAAATGCTTCAGAACAAAGGATATTAACATGGTATAATGGCCTAGTCAAAGTCCAGGTTAAAATTTAAACAAACATCTTTGACAAACCTTAATAATCCCTGTTCAGAGAAAGTCTAAGTCTAATCTGAATAAAGTTGACCTGCTTTGCACTAAAGAATGAGCAAAAGTAAATCCATAAAAAAGGATGCTTAACTTTTCTGATTATTTAATAATGCTTTCTTTTGCTTCACAATTTGTCTTTACTTTGTGCCTTTTATTTAAAACATCTTTAAATGCTTTGAGGTTATTGCAAATTATGAAATATGGTGTGAATAATTTTGTTAGCTTCAGCAGTTAAATTCAGGAACATTTCTAGTAGAAGTTCTCCCAATATTGCAAAACAGAACAACCAATCCTCTTCTCCTAAATCGTCCCTCCTATGGAGCCTTCACTTGGTCATTTCCTCCCCTCCTCAGGTCCAGGCTGCTCCGTCTCGGTTCCTGCCAATTCCTCCTTTTGGAGCCGTGAGGAGTACCTTGAAGCCGGGCTGGCCAGAGCGTCCCACAAGGCTGTAGTAGACCAGGGAATCATGTGGGTCATCGGAGGCTATGTCTTTAACACCTCTGACTATCACATGGTCAAAGCGTAAGTTCACCTCTCTAAGACTGCATACATGCTTGCTGCTCATCTTCAGCAGCCCTCCTATGAAAACAATCACCTTAGATTTATAAAGAATTCAGCCCTTTTTTTAATTCACTGGTTATTATTAAGCAAGTTTGGAGACTATATAGGAAGAACAACCACATAATGGGATTTTCAAGATTAAGGTACATGGGTTAACTTTAGGATGTCAGACCATTTAAGAGTGTTCCTTATGATTTCACTTGGGAAAAAAGAAAGGACACTTTAGGCTACTTTCTCTACGTAAGAATGAGCTGAGAAGCTGATGTAAATCCCTTTTACTGGAAAACCCTCAGAGGCTTTCTAGAAATGCTTTAACAACTAAAAGGATCAAATGTTTGGTTAAATGTTCTTTCAGATTAATCAACCTGATATGGTTGAAGCTCTAAAAGCCTGACGGGAAACAACAAAAGGAGGCTTTCATCCAGATTTTTTAAAACTCCACAAATGATCCCAGTTTGGATATTTTTGATCTATTTCTGCTTCCACCAGGAAGCTGTGGGTTTGGGACGTGGACCACTGAGCCCTCTTGTCTGTATCTAAGTCTGCATCTGTTCCTCTCTGGTTTAAACAATTCGACTCAGATAGCTGCTACAGATAAACTTCTCCTCCAGGAGTATTGTACAGACTCACATTAATAGATATGCTTTAGACTGTTTTCCACAGTTTGATGATTTTGCTTACGAAACAGCCTGAGGGGAGAAGAGGAACTTTTTTAAGTCATGGAGCTCATCAATGTAAAACATTATGAAATCTAGACTGAGTTCATGTTTCTGTTCCTTTCCTTTAGGTATAACCTGAGCAGGAAGACATGGATGACCCTGGACCCCTCTGTCAACACGGTCACCCCGCGATACGGCCACTCTTTAGCTCTGCACGAGGTACATGAGAGGATGGTTTCTGTGGCTGTCAGTGGGCCTCAAAACGTCAATAAAAATCACTTCCTTCTTGCTGCGTCATGCAGGGATCGGTTTTATCAGGCAAATTAGCCTTAAGTTCCTTGGAGGATGGTTTGAAGATGAAGTGAGAAGGGAATCGATGGAAGCTAAATCAAACGGAAGCATTATCCTCCATTCCTTTCTCTATACTTCCTGTTGTACATGTATGCAACTAATGTATAAAACATCCAATATAGATAAGCTGCTGTGAAGTGAAGCAGAATCTCCAGAATTCCAGAAAACCTATTTGGACCTGATGATGAAATAATAAATCAGAGAAATGTTGATTTGTAGGAAGCAGCTTGAATATGCACCTTTATGTGAATGCATTTATATTAAGCCGTCGTACTCAAATACACCTGAAAAAAATCTGTCACGGAGAAGCAGGACACACATCAATGCATGCCTATTCCACAAACATGTACTGTAGACATATGAATTCGGTGTTTATATTTTCATTAGAAATAAAACAGATTTCCAAGTTAATTTCTGTTCCCTGTTTCTTCCTAATACTAAACCGTTAAATAATTCATCTGTTTTCTGCCTTAAATTTAAATGTTACACTCTTAGAAGATTTTCTTTTTCTTACTAAAGAATTTTTGGCACTAGTGCCTTTGATTTAAATGATCTCTCAAAACCTCAAAGAAGAGATGGCTATTAATGGTTAAAGTTTAACTCGCCATATTTTTAAAACCTAAACCTGACAAATTGTGATTGGCAGCTAGCTTAGCTTAGCCTTGTGGAAGCATGGGGACTGAGCAGCAGGACGCTGGTAGTTACACAATATGCTAGCCTGACTGGCAGACTGACTTACACAAAGCTTAATCAGTCTCCTAAAGCTGAAAACCTTCTGGTCTTTATGGCTGCCTTTAATTGTTTCATAAAAATGCTCTATAAATGGCTAGGACTCTAACAACCGACTGCTTTAATACTGTTGTTTTTTTGTTTTCTATTTTGGCAGTATTTATGAGCAAATTTCAAACTTGAACAATAATGAGTATCGTAAGCATTACACACAGTATAAACTATCTCGTTATTGTAACTTGGAGCCTAATGGTCTCTTGAAATGAAGAGTGAAAGGAAGCCACTATGTGAGCTACAGACTGCTTGCCTACCTTCTTGGCATGCTCTACTGTGAAGGGATGCGCTACATCATCATCCAGAGATGTTGGCTTATAGGCAGTTAATGGCTCATAACAACCTGTTCATGTTAGCTCTAGCTTTAGAAATAATGAAAACCTGGATGTTTTTCCAATTAAATGCCGTAATTAACGACTCTAGACTTTTATATTTACTCGGCTTGTTTTGTTAAGAATGTTGACCTATATAACAATCTCACTATCTAAATGATTTAACTGATCCATGTTTAATTTGGATGAAACCTTTTTCTGATCTCTTTCAGGGGAAGATCTATATGTATGGAGGAAAAATTGATTCAACTGGAAATGTGTCCAGTCAGCTCTGGGTTTTCCACATCCAGAACCAAACGTGGGTCCTTCTGAACCCCCGGCTCAATGACCAGTATCCTGTGGTGGGACATTCAGCCCACATAGTCCCTCCCATCCGAGACGGGGAAGATCCTGTCATGCTCGTCCTGTTTGGACACTGTCCTCTTTACGGTTACGTCAGCCGTGTGCAAGAATACAACATTGGTGAGCTTATCAGACTGTTAATGCTTTAGTGTTTTTACTTGTCATCTTCCGCCTGGCAGGGACCAAGCCAATGGGACTGCAGTTTCAGCAGAGACTCACAAACTTACCTTGCCTTAGTCACCTCATCCAGCACCTCTGGGCGAAGCCAAGGAATGCCAGGGCCAGCTGGTAGACCTAGTCCCTTTAGTGTGTTCTGGGACTAGAAAAGCAGAATGTTCACCTTTAGGCTTAGCTCTCCATTTACCAGAACAGATCAGAACAGCATACACATTGTGGAGTAAGCATCACCCATCCTTCTATCATTCTCCAGCTCCATTCAAACACACTCTTGAACAGGACCCCAGAATACTTGAATTCCTCCACTTGAGATGTGAACTCCCCTCTGACCTGAAGGGGCAAGCCATCCTTTTCCGGTAGAGAACAATGGTCTGGGACTTAAATGAGCTGATTTTCATCCTGCTTGCTTCACAATCAGCTGTGAACCGCTCCATCGCAGGAGGGAGCCAGCAGAACCCACCACCCTCAAAAAGCAAAACAAATTCTGCTGTTGCCAAATCCAGCCCTTGAACCCATAAATCCTGTCCACAAAGGTTATGAACCGGACTGGTGACAGAGGGCATCCCTGCTGCAGTTTAAAATGCATCAGGAAAAGGCCCTAAGACTTAATGTCGCCTGGTCTGCTGGTGCAGAGACTAGATGGCCCTGAGTTAAAGGCCACTGACTCCATATTTCTGGTCTTCCCTGCACAGGGCACTTTGAGGGACACAATCAAATGCATTCTCCAGGTCTAAAAACTCCTTGTGGACCAGTATGACAAACTCTCCTTAAGCACCCTGCAGAGGGTGAAGAACTGATCCAATGTTCCAGAACAAAAACCACACTGATCCGCTTGAAGCCAAGATCAGACAATCAGCTGGACTCTCCTCTCCAGCACCCTGGCATAGGCTTTCCTTGGGAGTTTGAGATCCCCTTATATTCAGAACAAACCTTTTTTTCTAAAGGAGCGCCACCTCACTCTGTTAGACCAGGGGCAGGGTTTCACTATAAACAGTGTTAGTGAGGCAGTTCTGACCCATCCTGAGGCTCCAAGGGAAGGGGGTCAGGGCCTGAGGCCAACCTATGGTATCTCCATGATCTCTTCAAACTCCTCCCAGGCCAGATTTTTTGTTTTGCATCCGCCCAAAATGGTAACACACTTGGCCTCATGGGACCTTTTTGCTGAATTAGAAACCCCACAGTCAAACCCGGCTTGATGGGACTCCTTCAGCTTGATGTCATCCTTTAGTGACTTGCTGCCTTTACAGGCACTGCAGACCTTATAAGCTGTGAGTGGACCCATCGAAATATAGGTAGAGAACAGTGCCCTGAAATCAGAGAAGCTCTTCAAGGGGTTGGGCTTGAATAAATCCATGACTGAGGGCTCCATCAACCTTTCCCAGAAAAAAGTTTTTATCAGCCAACTTCCTTCTCTTTCAGTGTATCCAACTTATCATCAAATGGTGATCTATGAACCCCCAATCTTCATGACATACAGTCAAATGTCAGTCTGAGATGTAATTTTTGTTTTCCCAAGGATGTGATGAAGTCCTCCAGTAGAATGATGAAGCTCCCGAGATGGGCGCTGTCCAGCACCCCCCACCAAGCGTGTTAAGAAGGTGGGGTAGTCTTGGCCATTGGTTGAGACTACAGTCAGAGTTCCATCCCAGGCCTAAAGGTGCAGGGATGCAACCCTCTCATCCAGAGAGGGGAACGCATGAGAGCTGTACTGGTGTGAGACAAACCCACCTTAGCCCTTCACACCTTCACGAAAGAGAGTCCAGCTCCCCTTAAGGAGCTGGGTTCCAGAGGCCAGGCTCTGCGTGTAGGTGAGCCCGACTTTTTGTAGCCTATACCACTGAACTTCTCCCACGAGCTCAGCCATCCGCCCAAACGGAGATTCTGCCGGAGGCATGTAAACACCCAACCACATAGCCTCTGGGTTTGTCTGATCAGACTATTGATGCTTTTGTGTTTTTCTTTTTTTGTTAGTTTTTCTTTTTTTAAGTTTGAGAAATTTCAATGTAACATAGGACTAAAGAGTTCAGGTTTATTCAGTCTCTTGTTGACAGGAAACTTGTCAGAGATCTCAATGTGTCCCAACAGCTTTTCTCACTGAAAAAATTAAATGGGGGAACCGTAGGCTCTAGCTGTTTGCCTGTAAAACACTTTTCAAACTAAGCTGAAGTCTTCTATCTAAACTAAAAACCCTGACACGTCTACTGTCTTTTCTTTTTCTCTATATATGCCTGTGGGATCTCATTACATTTCTACTACATAAAGCCTTTAACCGTCAGTGTCTCACTAACTGTGTTCTGTGACCTTCCAGTCAAAAACAAGTGGAGCTTCTTGAGTACAGAAGGCGCTTTGGTCCAAGGAGGCTACGGCCACAGCAGTGTTTTTGACCCCAGCACCAGAGCCATCTACATCCACGGGGGCTACAAGGCCTTCAGTGCAAACAAGTATGGCCTGGCAGGAGACCTGTACAAGTTTGATGTGGACAAAAGGAAATGGTGAGATTTTCTTTAGCTACCTTTTTAATCACAAAAGTTTTTAAGTAGATCAGTTTGAAAGTCTCCTTTTTTTTTTAATGTAATTTTATATGCAGGGTCCAAAGTTAACTTTTTGACTCAGTGGCCAAGTGGACCGGAAAATAAAATTATTCACCCGCCAAGCATATTTTTACTGGCCAGGAAAAAAAAAAAATAATTAGCTATCATATATTTTTAAGGAGCATTTTATTTCACTGAGGCATTATTTTAAAAGCAAACGATTTACAGAAAAAGGTAATGTAGTTTTATTTTAAAAAAGTGGTATTTTAGAGTTTCATTCAATGCAAAATACAAAATAATTTTTAAATTTTTTTATGAAAGTGTCCATAAATTAAACCATTGGAAAAACTTCTATTTTCATTTGTTATTTTTTCTTTCTTCCAGTTGCATGGGCAATGCAAAAAAATATATTTTTATCTTTGTGTTGCTATAGCTATCAGTGCACTCACAGTGGCTGTAGCATGGGTTGTTTGGATTGAGCCTGAGACACAGACATCCAGGGTTTATGGCATTTACTGTGTTTGTGTTCATGGATGCTCTCCAGTTTCATAGATTGACAGCCAATAAAAATTAAATGGTGTCTATTCTCTATTGTGTATTTGCAGCACACTGAGCAGATTAGCAGCATTTTCATGAATAACAACACAACAGAATGGTGACCCCTAAAAATACAGAATCACCAAATTATTTCACTCTATTTATACATATAAAGTAAGAGCTTATATGTTTAAATAAATTGTTTTTTAAATTTAATTATAGAATTCATAATTTTAAAATAAATATCTTTTAATATTGGTGGTTTATTTTGGTGGAATGGCTCATGCCCAATATTTTAGATTTAAAGCAGATATCTGTCGGTACCGACAACTCGGTGATGATGCTCTGCATCCCTGGTACAGTTATGTGCAGCTGCTTTATACTTAAACTTTTTCAAGACAAGTTTCAACAAACTGTTTAATGTCTAGATATGCAAGGCTGACAGTTGATGTTATAGATGATGAGGCTGAAAACTATGGAGGAAATTTTGTTCCATTATTATTTCAAGCAAAGAGCACATTTTATAAATTCATATAAAAAAAAAGGAAAGAAATGAAACTGAAAAAAATACTTTAACAAAAAAAAGGTTCTGAATAACTGCTTTCTGATTTATTTTTCAAATTTTATATATAAAGATGGCACTGATGTGTATCCAGACCAATAGCAATGCGTCTAATTACTATTTAAACTTTTATTGATTAGAAAGTGTTATTTCTAGATTGCATCTTTTTCAAGCTACCATTTAAAACCTCTGGTTTGCTTGTAACTACAATGAAGCCAATTTCACCCCATAGAAACATAATTTTTTTTTTTTAATGGGTAAAAAAACAAATACCTTTAAAATATTTTCTCCTCTGATGCTCCTCTGTGTTTATCCATCATATACTTTCTCAATAAACTGTATTTGTGGTTGTAACATAAATCAAAGTTTTCAGGAGGTTTAAATCGAAAGTTACGTATGTAACTACGGTTCTATGAATCCCGGATGACCGCCAGAGGGCGGTGCTGAAAGCACTGAATGTTCCCTTCGGGCATGCGCAGTTCGAGTAATTATACCAACAGAGTCACACCTGTGACACCGGATGACCACTCAGAAGCTATATAGCCTGGTGTCATCCTTTGCTCTGCTCCTACAGAATCTTCTCGCAAAAGCAAGGATTCTGAGTGACAGAGAAGCTCTGGCGGTCATCCGGGATTCATAGAACCGTAGTTACATACGTAACTTTCGTTCTATTTCATCCCTACTGACCGCCAGAGGGCGGTGCTGAAAGCACTGAATGACTAATGCCAACGATGTCACAAGGAATCCTGAGCACATACCTCACAGAGGAGGCCCAGCAGAACCTTGTAAAAGGACCTGACCCAGGGGATGAGGGGCAGCCACATTGACACTGTAGAACCTGGTGAAGGTGGTTGGGGAAGCCCATGAAGCAGCAGCACATATAGCTTCCAGCGGAACCCCTCTCAAAGCAGCCCAGGAAGCGGTGACGCTCCTGGTGGAATGTGCTCTCACACCGACTGGCAGGGAGCAGTGACCTGCAGCGTAGGCGTGGCAGATGACACTCACAATCCAATGGGACAGACGCTGTTTAGAAAGAGGACAGCCTAACCTTGGACCCCCATAGCATAGGAAAAGCTGGTCCGAGCGTCTCAGATTGGCGGTGGCTGCAATGTATGCCTCCAACGCTCTTACTGGGCACAACAACTCCGACTCATTCTCAGTTGTACCAGATTGAGGCTGAAACCGAGCGAGCCGCAATGGCTGGTTACGGTGAAAAGGAGACAACACCTTAGGCACAAACGCAGTATTAGGCCACAGGGTAACACCAGAGCCATCTGGATTCCACCTGATACACCTAGGGCTGACAGAAAGAGCATGTAGCTCACTGACCCTCTTAGCTGAGACGATAGCCATCAGGAAAGCAGCCTTGCAGGAAAGCCACTTGAGTTCTGCTTGTGCCAAAGGCTCGAATGGAGGGTGGCACAGAGCTGTGAGAACCAATGGCAGATCCCAATCTGGGGCTCGTGGGGCTGGCCGCTGGCACAACCTACGAGCACCACGCAGAAAAAGTGAAACCAGTTCATGGCGCCCCACTGTACGGTTGTCAACAGTTCGGTGAAGACATGAAATTGCTGCAACATACACTTTAAGGGTCGAAGGAGAGCGGCCCTTATCAAGGAGAGACTGGAGGAACTCCAAAATAGTGGGCACCGAGCAGGAAAGCGGGTTCTCATTGTGGGCAGAGCACCACTGAGAAAAGAGGCGCCATCTGTTAGCATACTGCAGCCGAGTGGAGGAAGCCCTAGCACTCAATACGGTGTGTCTCACGGTGTCTGAACACCCAGTCAGCCTCCCAGGGGCCATGCCCACAGCTGGAGACGTTGAGGGTTGGGGTGCCATATCTGTCCCCCCAACTGAGACAGCAGATCCCTCCTTGCTGGAAGACGCCATGGAGTACCGTGACACAGACTCCAAAGCAGCGGGAACCACGGCCGCGCTGGCCAGAACGGAGCTACCAGCAACACTCTGTGGCCCTGCTCGAGAACCCTCCGTAGAGTCGGCCAAACCAGTGAGAGTGGTGGAAAGGCATACAGGAGAACCTGCGGCCATGGATGAGCCAGTGCATCCTGGCCCAGTGCGCCCGCCATCCCGGTTAGGGAATACCATAGGGGGCAATGGGTCGACTCCTCTGTGGCGAACAGATCTACCTCTGCCTGCCCAAAGAGGTTCCAGATTATGCGCACTACGTCGGGGTGAAGAGACCACTCTCCCGGAGCAGGTGCCTGGCGGGATAGAGAGTCCGCAACCTGGTTCTGCCGTCCTGGCAGATACGCTGCGCGCAGGGTACACAGACGGGGATACGCCCATTCCAGGAGATCCCTCGACACCTTCAAGAGACGTGCTGACCTGGTGCCACCTTGGTGGTTTATATGATAAACAACAGAGGTGTTGTCTGTCCGAATCAGCACGTTCCTTCCCTCTAGGTGGGGCAGAAGGCACCTGAGGGCCATGTGCACAGCCCGCAGCTCCAGCACATTTATGTGTTCGTTGCGCTCCCTTGGGTCCCAGAGACCCCGAACAGCTCTCTGTTGCCACACGGCACCCCAGCCCATGAGGCTGGCATCCGTGGTGACCACCTCCCTTCGACACACTACTAGCCCCATTGGAACACCACTGGACAAAAGGGTCCCGTCTCGCCAAGGAGCTAGGGCATGGAGGCAGCTCCTGGTCACCATTAGCCTGCGATGCCTGTGCAGCCTGGCGTCTAGGCGAAAGCTGTTGAGCCATCGCTGCAAAGGACGCAGAAGGAGCAGCCCTAAGGGCACGACACGAGTGACTGATGTCAGTTTGCCCAGCATTCGCAGGAAGGTGATGTAGGGAAACTCCCTGCCCAGTCTGAATCGACGGACAAGCTGGAGTATGTCGTCCACCCTGTGAACAGATGGACGGGCCATCATGGTAGCAGAGTCCAGATGCATCCCAAGAAAGGTGGTTGTCTGAGATGGAACCAGACAACTCTTTGCCAAGTTGACTTTGAGGCCTAACATTGACACATGAAGTAGAAGCTGGGACGTATCCCGAGAGGCAGCTACCTGAGAGGGAGCACAAAGAAGCCAATCGTCCAGGTATGGCAGAATCCTGACTCCGGAGGCCTGTAGAGGAGAGAGGGCTGCTTTCACGCATCGAGTAAACACCCTCGGGGAAAGGGAGAGCCCGAATGGGAGCACCCGGAATTGCCAATGGCGCCCCCGATAGGCGAACCTGAGAAAACGGCGATGTTCTGCCGCAATAGGCACGTGAAAGTAGGCGTCTGTCAGATCTACTGATGTAAACCAATCTCCCACCACAATGGTCTGAAGGACCTCTGTTATGGTGAGCATGTGGAAGGGAAGGACCTTCAGGTACCGATTCAGTCCCCTTAGATCTAAAATGGGGCGAAAACCGCCGGTCTTCTTGGCCACAAGGAAGTATGTGGAGTAGTAGCCTCTGGGTTGCTGCAGAGGATCTACAGACTTGATTGCCCCCTTGCCCAGGAGGGCGGAAAGCTCCTGGTCTAGTGCCTGAGATTTCACCGGGTCTGTGATGACAGTCATCTTGACCCGGTGTGAGAGGGGGGGCCGCCGTCGGAACTGGAGCCTGTAGCCATTGGTTAAGGTGGCAACCACCCATGGATCTACGGCATGAGCAGCCCAGAAATTCAGCTGCTGATGGGAAAAATGTCCGACGGCTGGCCCGGTGGCATCATCTTCTATCCCCACGGCCCCTGGGGGCTCTGGGGGGAGGGCGTCCAGGATTTGAGGCCCGGGTCTGTCTAACAGGGCGGCAGACTGGCTCACGAAAGTCCCTTGTCGGTCTCTGCCGCACATCATGGGGATAGGAACCAACAGGTCTGCCACCGGTCTGAGGTCGTGGCTGAACGCTGGGGGTAGTGGCAGGGCGGCCCGAACGCTGGGGAAAGGCAGGTATGCTCCTGCGAAGGCCGGAAAGCTGCTGGCTAGTCTGACGTGCCTGAGCAGTCCGTTCCAGCGCCTCCAAGGCAGCTGATCCAAACAGCTCCCCTGGTACAACCGGGACACCCCTGAGGGTCCTACGGCATGCTTCAGTCAGAGGAGACTGTGCCAACCAGACCTGTCTACGAGCTTGGACAAGGAAAGACATGACCCGTCCAAGCTCTCTGGTCATCAGCGCGAAGGCCTGCAGCGCTGCGTCACTATAACCAATCGCCGCACTTGCACCACCAGTGTCCTGAACAGATGCAGACAGGGCAAACATGAGGTGCGCCAGGGAATTGCCAAGGCGGCCAGCACGCGCTCCTGCATTGTACGCCTTACAGAGGAGGTCATCTGTAACCCGACATTGAGTCCGCGGGCACCGGACATCAGGACGCAGGGCTTCATCTGGTGACACAATCAGTGAAGCAACAGCTGGTTCAATTGCTGGCATACGGTCCAGGCCGGCCTTCACTGACTCATGCATGGCAGCTAATACACGACCATCCGAGGAGAGACGTGACAGCGCTCTCGGTTCCCGCCAACAGGCGTGTAACTCCTTCAGGTACTCCTCTGATGGAGGTACAGAAAAAGGAGTAGGAGCCCTTCCACGTCTGAAAAAAGCACTGCCAGAGCTGGATGCCTCTCCTTGTGGGAGTTCCAGCTGCAGCTGCTTCAGGGCCATAGACATGACCTCCCGCATGGAACCGTCACCGGCCTCTCCAACCGCACTCTGAGATGAAAATGAACCAGCCTCAGAGGCTTGAGAGGACCCTGCCTCCTCCTCATCTCTAAAATGAGAAGCGGAGGCAGCCAGAGAGATAACGTCATCCTCTACAACCAGCTCGGGCATTGGTGGGGAAGAGAGCCCAACCACTGGGAGCGAGGGATCAGATTGCCGTGTCTGCAACAAGGACTTCATCTCTGCCAGCTCTGCTGACAACTGCTCCACCCTTGTGGACAGGCCCTGGTCAGGTTTGGCCCGCTTCCTCCGGGGGAGGGGCACAGATGCTGTGGTCCCACCACGGCGCTTAGAACGCTTGGGGGGAACCACCTGCCCAGAGGGCGGAAGGTCCGAGCCCTCCTGGGGGCACAACTGGGCCAACCGGGCCACCCTCACTGCATGGGGCATAAAGCTGCAGTTCATACAGGGGTTCTCAGACAGCGCCTCCAAAAGGTGCTCATGTCCAAGGCAGGTAGGGCACAGGTCGTGGCCATCCTCTGCCTGCAGGGCAGCCCCACAATCTATGCAGCTGTGAGAGCCATCCATGTCGAAGGCCGACAAGGCTTAAAGAACAGAAAGTTATCGAAAATCGGGAGAGGGGGCGCAAACGCAGCCGTCACCAATTACAGCAGAGAAACGAAAGAGGCTGCGAGCACAAGGCAGCCGATACTGGGAGAGGGGGCGAGAACCGCTACCGTCACCAGGTATAAAACCAATAAACCAAAAAAGCTAACAACGTTAGCTGTATGGAAACTTAAGTTGGAAGTAGGAGCGAACAACGCTGCCGTCACCAATTATAGCGGATAAAACAAGAGAGGCTGCGGACACAAGGCGGCCGATACCGGGAGAGGGGGCGAGAACCGCTACCGTCACCAGGTATAAAAGCAATAAACAAAAAAAGCTAACAACGTTAGCTGTATGGCAACTTAAGTAGGGAGTAGGAGCGATAAACGCTGCCGTCACCAATTAAGAGAGCAGACCAACGAAAAGGCTGCAAAAAAAGGTTGATATTGGGAGAGGGGGCGAAAACGCTGCCGTCACCATTTATAATTAAGCAGACCGATGAAGAAGGCTGCAAACAAACCAAAAAAGGCTAACAACGTTAGCCGTCTCCAACTTCGGCAACGAAGTAGACCACACTTGGTTGGGAGAGGGGGCGAAAACAGCGGCCGTCAGTAATTATAGCAGCGCAGACCGGTGAAAAAAAGGATGCAAAAGTAGGGAATATACTGGGAGAGGGGGCGAAAACCGCTGCCGTCACCAGGTATAACACCAACAAGCTAAAGAAGCTAACTACGTTAGCCGTATATAACTTCGACAGTGAAGTTATTCACACTGGGAGTAGGGGCGAAAACGCTGCCGTCACCAGTTCGGAACAAAACAGCACGAAGCTGTAGGTAAAAAGCTAAAGTCGTGAGCCGGGAGAGGGGGCGCGGACGCTACCATCACCAGCAAACAACTCACTTACCTACCGTAATCTTCAGAATCGACCCGTTGCAGCCCTGGGAGGGCGGAGAATAACCGCAACTCCGGTCAAGAGACAGGGGCTTCAGACAACGGGGAAGTTAGCGAACCGCTTGCGAGAAGAAAAAAGGAGCAGAGCAAAGGATGACACCAGGCTATATAGCTTCTGAGTGGTCATCCGGTGTCACAGGTGTGACTCTGTTGGTATAATTACTCGAACTGCGCATGCCCGAAGGGAACATTCAGTGCTTTCAGCACCGCCCTCTGGCGGTCAGTAGGGATGAAATAGAACCCTTTGCAGGCTGCTGTTCTTATTCCTAGTGTATGATTTTTTTTAGCTTTGGATCTTCCGATTATAAACCCCTCAGCTGGGGTGAGAGCAGAGGTGTAACCATTGTCTGTTTGGTCGTGCAGGACCGTTTTGAGAGACAGCGGCTTCTTCCGTTACCTTCACACGGCGGTTATAGTGAGCGGCACCATGTTGGTGTTTGGAGGAAACACGCACAACGACACATCCATGAGCCACGGTGCCAAGTGCTTCTCCGCTGATTTCCTGGCCTACAGTTTGGGTAAGTAACGCCCACACAGATGTTTACACTTTAATCACTATATGTGCAGCATTATGTTGATGGTCATCTTTCTAATATCATCACCAGAATCAATGTAATCTTTATAGAACAGATCCTCTCATGCAGATAACTCTCCACTAGGCCTTTTAGATTTGCTAAATTTTTCTGTAATTCCCACTATTGATGTACCTTAAATAATCTCCAATAATCCTAACATGAACCTGGGATAAAGAAGAAATATCTTCCTTTGTTTCTATTGTTTGAGAGCTTCACTGATACGTTCATCAAACCACCAATAAGCTTCTAATCTGCTGTAAAAACCTTTCTCCTGGAGCATTTTAGGATAGTCCATGCATGTAGCTGCATGTTTCAGGGAAGCTGGTCTGTTTCTGAGCAGACGGTTCAGCAGCCTGTCAGTCTATGTTCATGTTCTATCTGCTCACTGCAGACTAGAGGCGGGAATCTTCAGTTAGCTCACGATTCAATTCAATTAGCATTCAAAAGGAAGGACACCCATATGCATAACTACATCCCCAGGCTAGAGATGTTCAACAAACAAAGATTAAATGCTTTAAATGAAAGATTAATAAATGACAGAATATCTTAAGGGGTTCCGCTCCTTTAGGGAGGAATGACCTCCTCCACAGATTGACTTCTAGATCTCTCACTTCACATGTTAATAACAATTCATTTTGCTGAGCTGCTGTTTTTCTGCTTCCTTTTTTATTAAGCCCATTCATTTTCAAAGCTGTCGGGCTTGATCTGGCTGCCCTGCATTGGTGCATCCAAACACTCACTGCCACACATCACAGTGATCATCTTCTTGTTTTGCTGCTTTTAGACTTTTTTCTTTGCAATATTTGACTGAAAAAAAACCTAAAGTTGGGCTTTAAATGACCAATTAGATGTTGTAGTTTTATGTTTAATTCAAATCAAAATCAGTGAGTGAATATTTGAATATATTGAATATTTTGAGTATCAATATCAAGTTTGACATTTCAGTACCGTGACAAACCTAGTTTAACTACAAAATCAGTATGAAAATGCCAAATATTTATGACCTGACCTGAGCTGATGGAACCAATTGCTTCTGCAGGCTCATCTGCTCTGAAATGCGCTGTGTTGGAACTGCTTGATATGTTAAAACTAGCGAGGGAGTTTGCGCCTCGCCATGGGAAAATTTGCATTTTTTAAAACTTTGATTACCTGGCATTTTAAGACTGCTTTAAACAGCTCATGGATAATAATCCCCAAAAACTGTAAAAGTGACCCTAAACAGTGCTCAGTGATTAATTCACACCGAGCATCCATCATTCACCAGCAGCAGATTAGATTTATGTTTTCAGTTGCTACACAGAGAAGTGCAAGTCCAGCCTCGGTTTTAGCTACGAGCACATTACTGTCATCACACCTCAGCGGTAAACCAGTTTAATCTGCAATACAGGAAGTAGATATTTTAAACACCAACTTCACCTCTTAGAGCTGAGTTTTTCTGGAACCTGAATACTGCTGCCGGTTATAGCTCCGTCTAAAATCAGGAAGATGTTCCAAAACATGCTAACAGACTAAAAAAAAAAACAACGGGCCAACATCATTTAGGTAGCAGTGTCAGAAGTATTTTGGTTGGCGAGGATAACTGAGGCGATGATCCCTCCTCCTCCTCCTGCTTTAGTTCTTTCCTAAATGTTAAAGGATGAAGAAAAAAATATCAGCTGCAGATATAATGATCATTCTTCCCTTAAAAATAAAACCAGCTCAAATTATAGTTTAGATTAAAATAAAAATAAATCTGATGCAGCTGCTATGAAAACAGATTTATTTATTTTTCATGGTAAAAACTATCAGTGTGATTAAACTTTTGGGAGTGAGGGCTGAGCCGGTCAAACCGGTTCCACTCAAACCAATGGGGAATCAGAAACCAAATTTAAAATCATATAATGTTTAAAAATAAGCTTTATTCCTTTATTTACTATATTAAAGCCCCAGAGGTTGGTGCCTGCCCTGATGGGGGTTAGAGGCAGGAACCATGGGGAGGTTCTCATTAACCTATCAGTCTAGAAACATTGTTATAGATGGCGTTGGCCTCGTTCTGCCATGCTGTCATAAATGGCTCATTAATTGGAGACTGGAATCTCTTGGGAAGTGGGGCAGATTTCCCACCAGGCTTCATGATGGCCTCAGGAACTTCTGTCATTAGAAAGTTAACTGACAACCAGTAAAGTTGGAGGAAAAGTTTTTAGGTGACTTCTTCTCTACTCCATGTAGATTAATCATAATGTGGCACAGCTGCATCAGAAAATACTGACTCCTGTGACGGGTTGAACATCTTCCTAACCTCTAGTTTTCCCCATCATCATCCATCCTCTCTGATTTTTACAAGATGAATCTAAGCTGACAGTATAATCCACCAAACCCCAGCCAGCTGCAAGGCTGTTGGCAGCAGCACCTTTGGTAATTGTTGGCTAATTACATTTAAAATGGACCAAGCCTTCTCTTAACAAGCTCAACTCAATTAAAGAGCAGATTTCTTAGGCTGCCTGGTGTCCTGGCATTGTCTGCTGCTGTTGTCATGAATCCCTGATCTGAGGGACTTTACACTGTCCCACCTGCGATACCACGTTATCACAGCAGATGGCACTGACTCTACATGTAGGCAGGCCTTTCTCTGGGAGACTGAAGACTTCCTCTGTTTTTCACAGCAGGTGTGTGTGCTTTCCAGCCTGGCTTGCAGTGAGCGTGTGAACCAGAGCTGTACCTACTGCTGCTGTGGTGATTCTCCTAATAAACCCAAATATCTATTTAAGTCAGAGCTGTCTATGTATGACAGTCCTGACAGCTCCATTGACGACAATGGAGAACTGTTCAAAGAGCACAGAGCTTAAACAGTGGAAAGAAAGTTAGCTGCTCACTTTAGCATTCCCATAGACATCAGCAAATTATGCTAAACAACAGAAAAATATAGAAAAGATCTCGATTATCACATGATGCTTTCTCATTCTACCTAGTGTTGAATAATATTTAAAAAAATGTTTGAGTTGGATAAAACAGTTTATTTGTTATATGCACACTCAAACAATGTACAATGTGGTTATTTTACATTAGCAAGTTTTATCGGAATTACAGAGTATTTCTTCACTGAAAGAAGAGCAAAACAGAGCTCTGGAGGCTTTTTTCAGAGGTTTGGGCAAAAGTAGCCTGGCTTGTGGTTGTGTTTTCGTCGTCGCTCTGTTAGTACGTCATATGCTTTGTTGATCTGATTGGTTTATTTGGCCCGTCTATCACCAACATAGGCCAATCAGTTAACCAGTATTTTCGCCCCTTCCAAAAATTAACGGAAGGTTTCCAGATGGATATGCGGAGCAAATCCATGTGGCGGAGTCAGGTTACTCTGTCTGTCCGTCTTGTACAGGATAGCTTTAAAAGTTACAAATGCATTTTAATTATTTTTTATTTTCATTTTTTTTTTTTTTTTTTTACCAAAGGTGCATCTCAGTCCAAGGAACAATTCATTAAATGTTGGTGATGATCCAGACCACCCTTTGGATCCAGGAAGTTGTTGAAAGATCCTGTGAATACAGGTTTTAGCTAAAGGTGGAAGTCACAAAATGTCGGGGGCAAATGAGCTTCTGGGCAGACGTCTGGGCTCTCAGACTGCTTTTCTAGTTTTTAAATGTTGCTGTCAGATTTGATGTTGGGCCTTCATTTAAACCTGGAGTAGTTGAGCTTTTCATGATGAAGTCAGCTGATACAGGCTTATCTAAACATACTGAACTCAGACTCAAGCTTGAGCTGGAGGAGTTTCCTTGTTTCACATATATGCCTTTAAAGATCTTCCACTCACACAAATTAAAGCATTTTCGATGAAATCTGAATTTTTATTATTTTAACCTGAACACATCTTTTCATATTTTGCAGATTCTCTCTACCTCACGTTAACCTTGTTGTGTAGTTTCCCTCTTAGTGTCTCAGACAGGTTGTCCTTTTAGTTTGACTGACTCCAGCAGAAGACTTGTTAAAGGTCTCTCTAACCACCCGAGGCGCGTCTGCATCAGATTTTACTGCTGTAAAATGTGTGTGATTGAATGTGTGAGAGTGGGCCATCACTCTGACGTCTCCTTCATCTTCTCGCTGCAGCGTGTGACGAATGGACAGTGATGCCTCGACCAGACCTCCACCATGATGTCAACCGCTTTGGACACTCTGCTGTCATCAGCGACAGGTAGAAAAACCTTCCTTAAGGAGGAAGTAGGACAGTTTATTATTTCAAAAACAATAAAAAAATATATTATTTAAAGATCCTGACATGCTTTAAAATCAGTACACTTACCTGTTCATTCATCCAGATTGTCAGACTTCTTTTGACAGCAGAGTTGCAACCCACAAAGTACAGCAGCTCACCTGCAGCAGGAAGCTTTAAACTTTGTTGAAAGGACAATTAGGAGTGTTATTTGAAAATATATAACAAACTATTTTAAGCCAATAGGGAAACAGTCCCTGTATGGGGTAGATGTATAGAAAAAAAATATGCCACTTGCAAGCTGAAAACTAACCCTACAACATCAATAGTTTAGCTTTAAATGATCTGCAAAGCTTCTGTATCTGTTACAGCAGAGTAGCAAAGCTCCCAGAAGACATGAGCTAAAGCTATCAGTTTAGATATTAGCTTCAAGGACACATAAAGCTCAGTGCCGGTGAACTGTGGGTCTAAGCTTTTTAAGATGAGTTTCCTTTGGGAAACCTTATCTGACAGCTATTTAATAGAACAGGACCCAAACAAACCAGTGTGACTCTTGTTACTCCATGGTTTAGGGGTTAAACCAGACTGAAGCTGACAATTAGAGCAGATAAAACACAGGAACCTGTAGCTACTACCCTGCTGCTGTAGTTGATCTATAAAGAACAAACTCTTCATAATTACCTGCAAGATAGAATTTGTACTAGGCTGCTTCTGAAAACATTTACATAGACCAGATCCTCCTTTCTACTGTAAAGTGAAGGTTTCTAAACTTTGCACCCTCTGCCCCACAGAAATGAACCAGAATTAACTCAAAGTATTGGTTGAAATACTAATTTTTCTAATGTATGTTTAAGAGCAATAAAAACAGCATCATCCAACATGTTTTTTTTTTTTATATTTTAGGTTATGGTTTAATAGCTTAAAAATATAAATATTAGGGGTGTAAATCAGACCCATCGTGGCGATTTAATTCAGTATTGATTTCCTGACCCAACGATTCGATTATTTTCGATACTTAAGAATACACCACGATTTGATTCAATTTGATTAATCGATTAATTTTTTATTTTTTTTTAGACCTTACAGGCTAAACAAAGTTTCAAGTTTGAAATAAATCAATGAAAGCTGTAATATCGATACAAAACGATTATTATTTACACCCCTAATAAATATGCTTCATCTTTATTTTATTGTTTAGTTAAATTTCATTAAAGGGTCTCTAGACCATGTTCTTGTTTGTTTTATCAAAAGTTAGACAATGTTTGGAGGCTCAGTTCATTCTGTCTCTACCTTAGTTATTTGCAATTGACTTCATCTTTCTGAAGAGGAAGTGTCATCACTTTTTTTTTTTTTTCTGGTATCACTACTTTATCTTGTAGAACAGAAATCTAGATCAAATCTGTTTTTCAGACCTAGAAGGAATCCTGCTTGTTACCATGTATCATTTCAGGGATAATTTTTTTAGGACTAGAAAATAATGGCATGGTAGAAAACAATGACTCATCCAGTATCATCATCTCTGCCAGCCGATCCATAGTCCGCCTGCCTCAATAAATTATACATCCTGTTGCAGAAAACGCACCAAATATTAACACAAATGGCCAGCTTCTGGCCTTAGGGGTGGTGTTAAGAGATTATTTTGTACTTACAGTAAAGAGCTGAACAGTTAAAAAGAGAAAAGCCTCCAGAAAGTGGAAGATGCAGAAGAAACGTTCATATAAAGAAAAGCTAAGATATGCCAAGGTAAATAATCTGACGGTTGGTTGAAAAAGAAATAAAGTATGATCAGGGTTATGACTGAATATTTCAATAAGGGTCCCCAAGGCCACAGAATCATCCTATAAGTCATCATATAACCCCATTTATTTATTTTCTCCTCTCTCTTCCCAGGTTGGGATGACAGATGAACACATTTACAGTATAATAATAAAACTTTCAGGCTCTTAGTGTGGATTTGTGGCCCTCTTTTAAAAACACTGTACAACTGTATACAAGGAAGCAAAATGCCATTTTTTCCATGAAGCATCTGTGTTCGTAGCAAAACATTACAGTATAATTTAAAGAATATGATCACAGCATAGCTAACAGTTCTACAGTAATCATATAAAGGGCTTTTCCCACGTCTTCTACCCTAAGGCTAATTGCTGTTATCATAACAGACCTAACAAGGAAATATTAATGTGTATTAGTTTAACATAATTAAAGTCTGTGAATATTTTTATCTATTTTAAAAGTCCTTACAGAAATTAACTTGTTAAACTAGATTGCTAATCTGTAACTCTCTGGTTTAGTTCTACACATTAGTAATCTGGGACTGCATGCATGGAATTTATTTAAGGCATATTTATTAGAACATCCTGAGCTTTTTGGACAAAGTGACACAAAGGGCCCACCTACCAAAAAACAACAACAACAAAAAAGTTTGATTTTAGCCAAGGACTGTAACCATGGACGATATTGTCAGCAGCTATGCAAGCATCCTCCTGTGCTGCCATGTATATTTTGGCTTGGCAGCACTTACTCTAGTCACAGCTGTATTTGTGCCTTAAAGTGCAACGTGATTGGCCGGACTCATTTTGGGTTGGTCTCAAACGGTTGTGAAGTAAAGCTCTGTGTTTACATCGTTAAGCTTTCCCTCCTCGATTCTTTCTGTAGAAGATATCACACAGAACAGCCACTTTAAATCACACTTTATAAGGTTTATCTATTAAATGATTAGAAACCATGACTTTATCTTCTACAGAATGGTCATCTTACTCAGAACAGAGAGGTTAGTCAGCAGCAACCCTGAATAAAGGTTAAGGAAGCATTTTATAAAACTCCAGTATTATACCCTGCCACATAATAATTGAACTTTATTGATCTTACATTGGAGAAATGTACCTCTGCATTGAACCCATCCCCTTGGGGAGCAGTGGGCTGCCATCGTGTGGGGCCCAGGGAGCATTTGTGGGTTAAGGATCTTGCTCAGGAACCCAGAGTGGAGGCTGTGGGGATTTTCGGACTTTATCAGAGCATCAGCACACTGCTTTAACCACTAGGTCAACACTCCCCACATCATCAGATGTCGCATCATTACATTATACACATTTGTAAATGAGGAGACATTGCCGGCTCCAGCCATATCAAGATATGCCTCAGTGTTCTAGATTAAAGTCATTCTGAATGCACTGTAAGATCCCATTTAATTCCCAAATCTTTGTTACATACATAACGAAGATTATTACTTTTTATCCTGACAGAAGAGCTGTCTTTATTAAATAAACTGCTAGGAAAAACATTATCTTTGACACTTAACAGGCAGGTAATACTAGGGTTTAACCAGCATATACATGAATTCAAGGCAAACGGAAACTATATCTGCTTCTCAATTCTTACTCCAGCTTTCTAGCGTTGGCATAACTACTGAGCTATTGCGGCAACAGCACTGGGCCGAACTGTTTTACAGTTATACAGACTTTGAACTAAGCTGGTCTAACATCCACATGCCGTGCGGTTTCTGCTCAGTCTGCCCCCATTAGGAGGGAAAAGGTTAAAATATATTTTTTTCCTCTGTTTAAAGTATCAGAGAAAAGTTGTATTCCACACTGTTTGATGGAGTTTTTCTTTTATTTTCAGATAAAATTTTATATCAATTCATGTCATTATGTCTCCTGAAGGAAAAAAATCTGCTGCAGGCGATGTTTGCTGCTCAGGTTTAGCTGAATGGACGACATGCTGCTATGATATAATTAAGGTTTACAGACGAAGCACATCTCTGTTTTCTTCTCAGGGAAGTTTAAATGGGTCCCACACTTTCCATTTGATACACTCTCCTTTAATCCGCCTATCGGCAGTGAGGAGTGAAACCTTTTTCTAAATGAATAAGCTCGCATCCAGAACATAATGTGCTGAATTAACAGAATTTAAGGAATCATTCAGCAGGATGATTGTGTGGTTATACAAAAAACACCTTGGTTGTCTTAGGTTAAGTTTAAGTAACGATTAGTTAAATGTTTTTTTATTAAGGCAGAACGGTAATAAAGTATCCTTCGATTTGTGTCATTGTTCTCTATTTGGATTTTACTAAATTTGCCCACAAGAAAACTTTTCTAAAAAGTTGTCAGTTTTCAATAATTTTAGAATTAATGATTCTCTAGTAAAGTCGAAACATTTCCACCACAGTTGCAGTTTCTAATAAAAAGTGTTGTGACGGTTTTAACTGGTACCTAATTTAACAGATATCCTTTATAAATCCTGGTACAGGCAGACTTAAAAACACGGTTAGATTTTTAACCCATAAATAAAGAAATGGGTGAAAATTTTAGGTTTTTGTAATTCCTACTGAATATTTTATTCTTATATATTTACCACACCTTTTGAATTTTGAATATTTTTGCTTGGAGTGTTTAAAAACAATGATCCTGCTAAATAAAACACCTTTTCCCTGGACGTTGATCCTCCCTCTGTTCTCCTCATCTGTGAGCTCAGCAGGAAGTCCAGAACAAGCAGGACATCGGTTAGAGATGAACAAATGATCCTCACGGCCTAGCAGTGATAATCAGCAGCACACATATTTCCACAGTGAAATCCCAGCAGCTGGATGAAGGGCAGAGGGCAGAGATGTTCACTAACAGCCTTATTAACCCAGCATCCACAAACAGTCAGCAGGGTCAACAGACAGCTCTGCCTGCTCCTGCTGCTTATCAGGTGGACTCATAAGGAGTAGGTTAGAGTCAGAGGGATCACTAAGGTGGATCTGTTCTGGACCTAACCACTCAGAACTGTGGGGAAGCTCATCATTCTTTCTTCCTCTCACCTGTTTCCTTCTCTGTGTGTCACAGTGTGATGTACGTGTTCGGCGGTTTCAACAGCCTGCTGCTGAGCGACGTCCTGATGTACACCTCGCCCAGCTGCTCGGCCTTTTCCAGCCTGGAGTCCTGCAGCCGGGCCTGGCCTGGGATCCACTGCATGTGGAACAGCAGCCAGGAAGCCTGCCTGCCGTGGGAGAGCAGCAGCTCCAGTCCTGATCCCCAGCTCCCGGCCTCCTGTAGCACCAGGTCATGTAGGTGACACCAAGCTGCAGTAAAACAAGCCTGTTTTTGACTCTTCATAATGAAAATACTCCCTTTTATTGACGTCATTATTTCCTTTCAGTTGGTAAAAAGCAGCTTTTTCCTAACTAATTTCATCACTTTACTACAACTTTGTCGCATTAGTTACTCATGAGCCTCCATGTCTTTTAACATCATTTGGCCACATTTCTAATTTTCCCTCTTTTTTTCCAACTTTTCTCATAAGATGCCGTTTGTCACTAAGATCCAATTTTAAAAAAAGGTCTAAATCTGCCTCTGTTGACTACACTGGAGGTTTTATTCTAGGAGGTTTAGATGGAATTTCTGACCCAATCTATCAATAAATAATAAGTTTCAGAGGTAGGATTGGGAATCGATTAGATTTTCACGAGGCCGATTCCCTTATCGATTCTGTGAAACGATTGATTTCTTATCGATTCACTTATTGATTCCGTTTAATGAGAAAGCATTACTGTATAATTTCGGGAAATAAACTTATCTCCCCCTGATTTAAATAAACGAGTGGCATCTTTCTCTCGTTTCCTGAACTGCTGAGCAACTTCGTAGCATGTTTCAATACATCCATTGCAATAGCTAGAATCATGTAAGAATTCCAGCTACCAGTAGTTCTAATTAAACATGCTAGCAATGAAGGGCTGGATTAACAAGAAAGGCACAACCTCTTAATAATCCCAAAGAGAGGTAGGAAATTGGTTTATTTCCAGAAATGGTATATGATTTACTAGTAACCACATTAAGCACTGCCAGTGATATAAAACTAGCTACTTACCACCAGAGTTGCCTTCCATGGTGGTCGTAACTTTAGCTTCTGTCCGGAAGGCATCAAAAACACGGCATTTGTTAAAATGTATCCCATGTTGTGTGCGTAGGTTTTTCTGCTTGTTGGATGTATTTCCTCCCACGGATGTAATTGCCACTTTGCAATGATTGCAAAGCGCCTTGTTGCCACCTTTCTCTTCCTCAACATGATGCCAAACTTTCGATCGTTTTACCCGATGGGGCGGCATTTTTTTTGTTTCGCTTTTCTAGACTTACGCCTGGTCACGACGTACTTGCTTACTGAATGCCGTGTGCGTAATTGCGTAAAAAACGTGACGTAAGCTGTGCTGCCCAGACCCCTAGGCTCTGGTAATGCCTGGAATTGATAAGAGAATTGTTAAGCAAGTTGCCAAACGGTGCCATGGAATTGGAACACATGGAACCGGTTCTGAACAAGAACCGGTTTTCAATTCCTATCCCTATTCAGGGGTATAAATGCTGCTGTAAGGCATTGTTTGTTGCCTGATAGAAGTCCGGTAGGTTGTGACTGCTCTGTGGTTTATTCAAAAAATGATATCTGACAGCTGTAAATGAAGCCTGGTTTTAGCTCTTTTTATGGCTTCATCAACTCTTTTAGCTGATATGTTTTCAAACATATAAAAAAAAAAAAAAAAGATTATTTTGTAATGTTCATTTGTTTTAAGAAACGAAACTAAAAAGCTGAAATCTGTCAGTTGTAGATAATTCTGGGGAAATATCTTGATGTCTGATGATCTTTTTCACCCATAATCTTTCTCTGTCTCTTTTCCACAAAATAAACTTATCTTCTCTCTGGTGGAAACAGAGCAGTCATGTGTCTTTCTGCCTGTTGCAGATGTTGACGATGAGCGTTGTGAGCAGTACACAGACTGCTACAGCTGCACGGCCAACACAAACGGCTGCCAGTGGTGCTCAGGGAAGTGTCTGTCTCTGGGGAGCAACTGCACCGCTTCCACGGTATCAAACACAAACACTCCCCACCTCATTCTACTATATGTAGTCAGGACATGTGTTGACTCCCATTGACTTTCAGTATTTTTCAGCCCTTCCTATGGCCAAACCCGCACAGATCATGAGAATGCATTTATTTCTCAATCGTTTGCAGTTTTTGATATTCAACAATGAGTACATTTAAGTGCATGTTGGACACAAAAGGTACGAGATTTGTGTTAGTAATCAGCATTTAGAAATAATGCAAGAAAAATAAAAAAATCTCAAAAGTTGGCAAATTCCCACATGTGAACGTGTTCATTAATAGATGAACATGTAGAACAGGGAAGCAAAATAAAGTGCTGTAGAACAACAGGCCATTTTACCCCATAAACCTTCGTTGGTGCAAAATTAGCCAAAGGTTTTTGTCAAGCTTTTAAAAGTTGAACACGTCTTCCCTGCAGAACACAAACTGTTCTCTGCTGTTCTCCACCGGTTGCCTCCTCTGTTCTTCTGTTTGAGCCACAGAATAGTAACTCAGAGAATCTCTTATTTCTCATCATCTCTCTTCCATCTTTTTCCTCCTGACCACAAACACTCCCACACACATAGTTGGAGAATGCAGATATAGAAAGTGGTTCACGTTCACAGATAAACAGTCTGCATTAGGTATTATATTACCAAAATATATCCAATATCATCTGTTGAAAAAAAACAGTGGTTTCAGTGCCTGTTAAATTTAGAGCGACTCACAACGATGTTCACAGCTCGTAGTTTTTTTCTTTGTATCTTGTCAAATGACAACCACACAGCTGAACGTATTTAGTGGGATTTAATGTGATAGACAGATTGACATGTTCAGTTCTGTTTATCCTTCTGTTACGTTTAACACTTTGAGGTTCACACCAAGAAAATGTTTTTGTGGAATGATTATTTATTTTATAACAGGGAGTGTAAGGTGCAGCTCCTGAGTTAGATATAAAATAGAATAGAATGGAATAGAAAATCCCTTTATGATCCCACAATGGGGAAACTGGTGTTTACAGCAGAAAAAAGATTATAGGGAAAAATGGTCATTCAAGCATGGACCTTAAAAAATGTATAAGAATAACAAAATAGTGAATTATTAAAAGATAAACAATAAAATACTGTACTATAAAGTGTTTTAACAATATCAAATTGTGCACCTGGAGAATAAATAACCAATATACAGCTATGGACATTTTTACAGTAATGGATATTTGAAAATAGCAGCAACATCAAATATGTGCAAAATGACAGCAGCATGTTATTTAACTGATTAAGGTAAAAACTGCAAAATCAGCATGAATATAACAACTTATTGAGGTTGTTGGGAACAGTGGTGGTTATAAAGCCTTACAGCTGCTGGGAGGAAGATCTGCGATAACGCTCCCTGGTGCATTTAAGGTGCAGCAGGCTGTCACTGAAGGAGCTTTCCAGTTCTGAAACAGATTTATGCTTGGGGAGGTAGACATTATCCAACAGAGATGTTAAATGATTCCAGAAGGCATCCAATCACAGAGCTGACCTTCCTGATCAGCTTATCCAGCCGCTTTCTCTCAGCTACAGATAAGCCACTGCTATGACAGCCAGTTCCATAGATGGCTGATGCCACAACCACAACACGTTATAGACCTCAGTCTCCTCAGCAGGAAGTTTCTGCTCTGATCTTTCTTATACAGAGCCTCAGTGTAATGAGCAAAGTTCAGTTTGTTATTCAGGTTCACTCCTAGGTACTTTTAAGAGTCCACTATCTCAATGTCCGTTCCCTGGATGTGGCTCTTCTCAACTTTCTGTGCTGCTCATGGGTTGATTAGTTATGGATTTTATTTTAATGGAGTTTATGTAGATTTTCTTTTTGAAAAATCTTTCACTTTGGAAAAATAGGAGAAACTTCCATCACTGCTTTGATCTGGAGCAGCAGCCAGTAGTTAAATGTTGGAACCACTAACTATGAGCTTCTTCTGCTCTACCTCATCATTGGATTATTGGATCTGAGCGACAGTGTAATCAGATTACTTAATCCAAACAGACTTCTATCTAATCAAGAAACGATACTTCATGTAAACTTAGCTGATGACATTAGAAAGGTTTGTTGTTTTGATTTTTTTTTTAGAAGAAATGAGGAGCCCTTCTGCTCTGCAAAAACTCCTGCAGTCTTCGGTTGTTTCTGGGAGATCAGTGCTGCTGTCGATTAATTTCTGTGGATTTCCTCCATGATTAGCTTCACCTTTTTAAACTGGGACGTGTCATTAGTGAGAAACAATCAGAGCTCCAACTTGTTTGCAGAGCTGGGTCTGATTTGTTGCCCTGCGATCAAATCAGTCCTCATTTAGATGCTGTCAGACACACAGATGCAGCTCGTATGTCTTCCTCAGTTCTCTCCAACAGCACCGATGCTCAAACATTTCATAAACAAGGGTCGGCTTTTCTATTTTCAGTTTGATGATAATCTGAAGGGTTTATTAATGAGCAGTATTTGTCTAAAATGACTGTTTTCATCTTTTTGTGTTTTTTTTCCCTCCAGGGATCCATATCAGAGTATGAAAGCTGCCCCAAAGACAACCCTTCCTTTGTGTGCAACAAGAAAACCAGCTGCAAGAGCTGCTCTGTGGACCAGAACTGCCAGTGGGATAATCGCAACCAGGATTGTATCTCACTGCCAGGTACCTCTAATCCGGAGCTCCTTTCATGTCAAATGTGGCATCATAGCCTGAAACTGAGTACATGGTCAAGGAGAAATCTTTTATTCGTAAAACATTTGACTTATTTTGCAGTTTGACTTTAGTTTTAAACTGGAATCATGAACGTTTCTCATTCATTAAAGATCTCACTCAGTACAGCATGTCTTCGCTCTACTCCAGAGAACGTGTGCGGTGAAACCTGGCACCTCGTGGGCAACTCTTGTCTGAAGTTCAACACAACCAGCGAGTCATACGATAACGCCAAGCTGGCCTGCAGGAACCACAACGCCGTCCTGGCCTCCCTCACCACGCAGAAGAAGGTGGACTTCGTCCTGAAGGAGCTGCAGATCATGAACGTCTTGGTGAGGGATCCATAGTTAGTGGTGTTGGATGCGCCAGTCTGGGAAAAGGGTCATACGATCAGTAGCGGATTAGACAGTGATGGCAACGCTTGGCTTTAATTTGTCAGCAGTTTCTCAAGTTTAATCAGATCCATATAATACAGAAACTTGTTAGGTTTTTCTATTTTAATTACCCTGATTTTCATACTATAAGCCGCGACTTTTCTCCCATTTTTCGACCTTGCGGCTTATATAACAATGCGGCTTATCTATGGACTAACGGTCACTGGGGTAATTGCTAAATCTATGGATTTTACCATCCACCATGCTGACGTCACATTTGCTTCAACACACAAGTACGGTAGCCACACACGGGGGGGAATGCGGAGGTCCTCCGGAAGCAGACTTCTACCGCGAGTGGTACAAGACAGAACGACAGTGAGAAAGACGGACATTAAACATAAAAAACCTGTGGCTTATAGTCTGATGCGGCTTGTATATGTACAAATCATGCAATTTAGCTTCTGCGGCTTATATTCAGGTGCGGCTAATAGTCTGAAAATTACGGTATTTAATTATTAAGTTATTGCTTTAAAGCATAAAGACAAAAGTGATTTATAAAATAACAAGCATAATGCTAAGATTTTTTTTTATCTTTCTGTTCATACGTTAAAACGATGAGCTTTGTAAATTTAGCTTCAGGTGTCCTTTTTGTTTTTTCCCGCCCCCTTTATAAATATTTTTCTCTAAGATGTCGCTGAGCTTTGCTTGGATTCTATCTTTTTTCTTTCTAGTTTTTAGACCAGGAAGCATGAAACAAGTTTCAGAAGAGCAGATCTTTCCCTTCAGAGCTCCGACACGTTTCGTTTGCTCTATTAGAGAGAAAACCCAGAAATCCATCCCAACAACTGACTAATCATCCATGAAGCCATTTATATCATTACTAACTGAATGAATTTGTCTCCTTGTCAAGTAAAAATGTTGTTGTTCTTTACTCTTTAACCTTTCCACTTTGTCTACTTTGTGCTCAGCTTGTAAATGAATTGACCTTTTGAAACTTTTCTCCTTCGGTTGAACGTTACAGCGACAATTACACAAACTTTGATTTATTTTATCAGGTTTTTGTTGTGATGGACCAACATGAAGTAGCTTATAATTAAGCAGAAAAAAGGAAAACATGTTTTTATTAAAGTCTGTTATTAACTTAAAGTGTGTCTCACATTTGTATCAGGATTTTAATTTAATTACGAAAAAAACATGGGGGAGCTTAACGTTTCTATTTTAAATAAAATATTTCAAATGACGTTAGACTGGCGAAGAGTGTCTGTGAATGAACATCATCTTGTTCAGATTTCATCTGGGGTTAAAAATGTCTCCCATCTAATCCCCATAAATAAGGCCTTTTTAAATCAAAAGTGTTTGTTTGATTCAAATGGAACTGAATTTGAAGCCGCAGAGAGAAATTAAAATAGAAGTGTTTTAATTGGATTTTTTTTTCTCTAACTTTCACAATTATAGAAAAATAGTTCCACCTCTTCAAGCTGTTGAGTACAAGTAAACAAACTGTTCTGAGAGCCCTGAATAGAAACATCTTACATTCTCAGTTTTGCTCCAATTGATCCAAAGCTATTGTTGTAAAACTATTTGTTTATTGTAACTTTAGAGTTTCGTATTGCAGATTAATTAAATTCCACCCTTTACTCTGAAATTGGGCTTGAATGAATTTATTCTAATTTTGTATTATATTGTTTTAGAAATTACAGCTAAAGGGGGATTTTAATAGGCTGGGCTTATTTTGTGAGTTCATCAGTGTTTCTTTGGCTGAAGTTTAGCTCTCGGTGTCCTCAATGACTTCCATCTGTCTGATGTTGACAGAAGCCGTTGGAAGGGTTTCCTGACAGAATCAATTGATCCAATAACTGGAATTACATGTCAGTCTACAGTCATTTGTCTCTGCGCTTTGTCTGTTCTTTAAACTGCAACATATCTGCAGACCTGACATGGGTTTAAGTGCTAAAGCCCTTTAAAGTCAAGTGAAATAAACCTTCCATTACAGCAGAGAAGATGACGGCTCAGATTAATGACTTCTGTCATTTTTCCTTCTTCTTTTCCTATCAGGGTAAAGTTGTGTTTTGCTGAAACAAAATGAAGATGGATGTCATGTTGTCTCTGTGATTCTGAGTTTTTTCCTCATTCATTAATCTGCTTGTTGGGGGAACAACCATTTCCAGCTTTATTTCTTCCTTTAATCCTGAGAGACATTTAAAAAGTGAATAGAAGTTGTAAAAGCAGATGGATAAGATCATCTTTGTCTTCTTTTATCAGTATAAGACCACAATGACTCCCTGGGTGGGACTGAGGAAGATCAACGTGTCCTATTGGTGCTGGGAGGAACTGTCACCCTTCACCAACACAACCCTGCAGTGGCTGCCCGGAGAGCCAAGTGACGCAGGATTTTGTGGCTACCTGGCTGAACCGTCCTCCGTTGGACTGAAGGCCCAATCCTGCATCAACCCAGTGAATGGCAGCCTGTGTGAGCGACCTGGTAGGATTTCCTCCACTGAAACATTTTCACACATTACAGCCATAAGCTTGTTTCAGCTTTTGTGATGGACAAAATCAAATGATCTAGAAGAAAATTGATACAACATTTTAAATATGTTTATGGTCTAAAAAAAACAAACCCTCAAAATAATGATTTATGATAGAATAGATTGCTATTCAGCTCTTTAAACCAATAAATTGTAGAACTATGATGTTCTTCTGTATGGAGTGTCCATTATTGTTGCAAGAAAAGAACAATGTTATTACCGTATTTTCACGACCATAAGGCGCACCGTACTAAAAGGCGCACTCTCAGTTATGTGTCCCATTTCTGTATTTAACACACACATAAGGTGCACCGGACTATAGGGCGCGTTTTTTATATACAGGTACATGTCCTCTACTACCTTTAAATACCTCTACTGCGTATTTAAAAATACAGCGGGGGCAAAACTGAGTATGACTGTGCTTTATTCATGTATTTATTACAAAGTATTAATCAAACCTGGGAGCTGGCCATGAGACAGACACATCGCAGATGACACAGCGCTGTGGTCACTCCTAAATTAACTTAAAATCCTGAAACCTGCCGACGGAATATGTTCGCTTTTATTACCGGTATCCTGGTGCCTGCAGTTAAAATTATTTAGATGAAAAACACCTGCCAGCCACTGCGTGAACCCGGAGGCTGCCCAGCCTAGAGGCTGCTGATGAAGGGATTTCTAGTTTCGGTGCACCGCTGGTATGTGGGGGTCTGAGCGCCTCCGACAGAAATAGATAATCTGGATGAACTGACTGCAATTATTAAGTTTTCAGGTGGACTTTCTCACTTAAAAACATATTAAAACTACTTTATTCCCACTGATCACAGCAAATATAGCTGCAAGATTTAGATTATTTAGATGAAAAAACACCTGCCAGCCACCGCGGTGAAGAGGAGGAGACGCGCCCAGAGGCTGCTGTTGAATTAAGTGTTCAGGTAGAAAAATAGAGCGGGAGCAAAACTGAGTATGTTTGTGCTTTATTCATGTATTTATTACAAAGTATTAATCAAACCCATCGAAGTCATCATCCTCTGTTTCTGAATTAAACAGCTGCGCTAAATCAGACATGCCAGTTTCCCCTTCTTCGCTGTCAGAGTCACTTTCCGTGCAGCGCAGCTCCTCAGAAATAATGCCGGCTTTTGCGAAAGCTTGAACAACAGAGCCAGCAGACACATTAGCCCAAGCATCTTCAATCCATCCGCAAACGGTGGCGTAACTTGCCCGGCGCTGCCTTCCACTTATCCTGAAACTGTGGTCTCCGTCTGTCATCCATCGCTCCCACGCCGCTCGCAGCCTTACTTTGAACGGCCGCTTCACACCGATGTCGAGCGGTTGAAGTTCCTTTGTCAGACCTCCCGGGATAACGGTGAGCACAGCGTCCATTTGATTCACCATGTTTTTCTCATCAGCTGTGAGATGGGCACGCATGGAGTTACATATTAACAGCGATGGTGAGGGGTGAAAAAAAAACACCTGGTCTCCTTACATTCAGCCACTCTTTCATCATCTCCTCAATGAGGTGGTCTCAAAAGTCGCAGTTACAACACACATAGGGCGCACCGCACCAAAGGGCGCACCGCACATTTTGAGGGGAAAAAAAAGACGTTTAAGTGCGCCTTATAGTCGTGAAAATACGGTAAGTTGAAATAAAAAAAAAATCATACTAACTTTGATGTTTCCTCAGATTGTATTTTTCCTAATAGTTATTAATTTATTTTTTTTTTATCATGGCTGCTGAGTTACACAGTGGATTCCGCTGCTGCCTTTCAGCAAGAAGGTTCCGGGTTCGATTCCTGACCCAGAATCTTTCTGGATGGAGTATGCATGTGCTCCCTGAGCATTTTTTTTTTTTTTTATTCTTTTTTTTTTTAGCAGATTGTATATTTTCATGCTGTTCTTTCGAAATTTCTCTTTTTTAAATTCTCATGAATCGTATTATTCAGTGCATTATACAGACATTCTCTTCACTTTAAGCCTAATGCGACCACTTGCTTTTCACCAATAGTTATGTGATTGCTAAAATCCATGCAGACCGATTGAAACCCTTCCTTACTTCTGACTCCAGAGAAAAGCCCGCCCCCAGAAGTAAAAAGTCCAATGGTTTTTCAAATTTTCTATTTTGGGATTGAACATTTTTCATGTAAAAAACGCTTTTAACAAAATTGGCAGAAGAAAATCAGCCTTGAAGAATGTTGGATTACAGGAAAAACCCTAATTTAATCTCTGAGTTCCTTTTTTTCTAGGGGAGATGCTGTCCGTTGCATTAAATCTCTCCCTTCTCTCCCATCTCAGCAAACCACAGTGCCAAGCAGTGCAAGAGCCCGTGTGCCATGCGGAACACCTGCAGCGAGTGCACCAGCGGCACCTCGGAGTGCATGTGGTGCAGCAACATGAAGCAGTGCGTCGACTCCAACGCCTACGTTGCCTCCTTCCCCTTTGGGCAATGCATGGAGTGGTACACTTTGAGCAGCTGTCCGCGTAAGACGTCTTCTTCTGGTGGTTTTATTTCATATGGAGCCACAGTTTGAATCCAAAGCTCATTGTTATTCTTAGTCACACTGAAAAGTAGAAATGACAAACATGTTCAGTCCCAGTATAGTATGTAGTGCATAATGCAACAATATAATTTATGCTGGTAATCCCCTCTAATCTCCTCTGCTGCACAGAACATGATTTATTCAGAATCAACACAAGACATAAGCTGTATTTCACTGCTAATTTAGGCGTGTTTAAGTAGAAGCCAAATATTCTGCTGTTTAAAATATCTGAGTTATTGGAAAGAAGATAAGGTTGCTTTTCAAAATCTTTTTTTTTTTTTTTTTAACACATTCAGACAAAATCATATTTAATGTAAAAGATGCAGAACAAAAGAGTTAAATGAATAAAAAAAAAAAAATCACAATTAAACTGAGATGCAGTTTCTAGCAAGGTAGAATTTCAAAACCTCCACTTTATGTAGCAAAAATAAAAGAGTTGTTTGATAAATCATAATGATATTATTGGGCCTTCATCATTACCTAATGTTCTCTAATCCTGACTGTTAAAGTGTGAGTGAACCTGAGGGTTGATATTACTGGCGCTTTCTGAGACCCTGAGGGTTTATAACGTTCGGTTATCTAACATAACCCCAGTTCTTAGAATAATATGAGCGAGGTGTCTCGCTATGGGATGCAGCCTCCTGCAGCCCTGATAGAAGCATCTATCTCAATCTGCCAATCCTGATTGGCCGGTGGAAGTGCCCGTCATACGCCACGCCCCGTAGCTCCGACTACTAAAGCGTGTGCGGATCACGGCACTCCAATTCAACAAGCAAACCTCTTCTCGCCGCCCTGCAAGAAGGGCCGTCTGGCGAGACACCTCGCTCATATTATTCTAAGAACTGGGGTTATGTTAGATAACCAAACGTTCTTTTTCATAATATTCACTCGGTGTCTCGCTATGGGATATGGTAGCTCCCGTATTGCCAGACAGCTTATCGAACAAGAACCGGCCGATGGGGAAGGTCCACAAGGTCAGTTATGACTCTAGGACCGCACTGGCCACGCACGGTCCAGACACGTCAAGCATGTAGAACCGGACAAAAGTCAGAGGCGAAGACCAATTCGCCGCTGAACAAATGTCCTGAACGGACACTCCCCGAAAGCCCAGGACGCAGAAGCCCAGGACGCAGCCATCCCGCGGGTAGAGTGTGCACGCAGACCCGCCGGGGGCTGCAGACCCCTGCTTCCATACGCCAAAGCTATAGCCTCCACCACCCAGTGGGCGAGGCGTTGCTTTGTGATCGGCTGCCCCTTACGGGGCTCCGCCCAGGAGACAAAGAGCTGATCACTCATCCTGAAGTGATCACTCATCCTCCAGCGACCCCTCACAGACCTCATCCTGTCCATATAAGAGCGCACGGCTCGAACAGGGCACAGCGTGTGCGCTCGCTGTTCACCTGGGGAGGCGGCGAACGCCGCTAGCTCGATCGGTGAACAAGAACCAACCACTTTAGGAACAAAGGCCGGGTTGGGCTTCAGAACCATACGCGTGTATTCCGGGTCGAACCGGGTACATGCGGGGTTCACAGAGAGCGCATGAATGTCGCTGACTCGTTTCGCAGAGGCCAGGGCCAGTAACAGCACTGTCTTGAGAGACAGATGTTTAAGACTGGACCCCAACAACGGTTCAAATGGGGGTCCCTTAAGCCCCTCCAGAACCACCGACAAATCCCACGGAGGCAGCAAAGGTCTGGAGACGGGGAGGAGCCTGCGTGCGCCCTTCATAAACCGACAAACCAAAGGGTGTTGGCTCGCCGTTTTGTCTCCAAATCCTATATGGCATGCTGCTATAGCTGCCAGATAAACCTTAACCGTGGAAAAAGCTTTTCCTTTATCAATCAGTTCCTGTAAAAACGACAGAATCGCTGGTACAGAACACTGAAAAGGAACGTAGTCCCGTTCAAGACACCACCGCTCAAACAGTCCCCACTTGGAGCCATATAGGTTCCTAGTGGAGGGAGCCCTGGCGTTTTGGATAGTATTAATTACACTCTGAGGGAGCCCGGCAGTGGTTAAATTAAGCCACTCACGGGCCAGGCCCACAGCTGCAGTCGCTCCGGGTGTGGGTGGAACACTGTCCCCGCACCCTGCGAGAGCAGGTCCCTGCGCAGCGGCAGCTCCCAAGGCTGGGCGCACAGCAACTGGAATATCTCCGCCAGCCAGTGTTGCGCTGGCCAGTGCGGAGCTATTAGGATCAGTCTGTGATTGAATGCCCTCACTCTGGCGAGAGTGGGGGGTATCAGGGCCAGCGGTGGAAACACGTATAGCAGCTCGTGCGGCCAGGCGTGCGCTAGTGCGTCTACGCCCAGAGGGGCATTCAGAGTGCTCAGAGAGAACAGCTCGCATCGAGCGTTTTCCCTGGACGCGAACAGATCTATCTGAGCGCGCCCGTAGCGCGCCCATATCTGCTCCACGACCTGTGGGTGCAGCGTCCATTCCCCATACACTGGCGCGCCTCTGGACAGCAGGTCCGCACCCGTGTTCAAGTCTCCCGGGACGTGCGTCGCTCTCAGGGAGAGAAAGTGGGCACTGCTCCAGAGAATCAGGTCGAGCGCCAGATTGTGCAACATGCGGGAGCGCAGGCCCCCTTGGCGGTTGATATACGCCACTGTTGTCGTGTTGTCCGTCCTCACCAGGACATGGTGACCCGAGAGGAATGGGAGGAAGTGTCTCAGAGAAAGAAACACCGCCGAAAGTTCGAGAAAGTTTATGTGAAGGCGCTGGAGGGCCTGGCTCCAGCGACCCCTCACAGACCTGCCCTCGTGAATGCCGCCCCAGCCTGATAGGCTGGCATCCGTGGTTACCACTTTCCTGGACGAGACGGTGCCCATAGGCACCCCTTGGGTCAGGAAGGACGGGGCTCGCCAACAGCGCAGAGCTGTTATACAGTCCGCTGTGACCGTTATCCGCCGTGCGCCATGACGCACGAGGTCCATTCGGAGCGAAGCGACCCAGCGCTGAAAGTCCCGCATGTGAAGGCGGCCGAGGCGAATCACGAGGATGGCTGAGGCCATCAGACCCAGCAACCGAAGGCACAGTCTGAACTGGACAGACCTGTGCAGACGGAATTGTGCAAGGCACGCTCTGAAAGCCGTCACTCTTTCCTCTGACAGGCGGGCTGTGAACGGAACAGAGCGCAGGGATAATCCCAGAAAGCATATCTCCTGCGTTGGAGATAGGTGGCTTTTTTCCATATTTATTACAAAACCCAAATCCAAATAGGGCTCCTGTTGCTGTATGGGCAGCTAGTCCATGTTTTGGAGAGCTCCGTCAGCAACTCGGGGAAGACAGGGAGAAGCTGCTTCACCGCATTTCGTGCCAGGGGAAGCCGTTTGCCTTCGTAGCGGGACCGGGTGGGCTTCGCTATTGCGACCGGCCAGGGAATCTCCAGCTTCTCTGCCGCGCGTTTGCACACGTCGAGCAGGTCCACATGGAGGGAGGGAGCTGGTGAGCTCGCTCCCCTGTCTTGCTTGGCGGAAGGGCACGGCGGTTTAGGCCTCTCAGGCTGTGCTGGGGCCATGAAGGTGTGATCCTCTTCCTCGTCCTCTGATATGAGGAACGAGGTGTCGTCATCCTCCTCCATGGGGCTGACTTCCAGCACGTCTTCCTCGGGAAACGGGGGGGCATGGAGCTGCTCGCACTGGGCACCCCAGTCGTAGTCAGTCTCCGGAGCTTCCCCAGCTGTGTCCACGTCCTCCTCCGCGGCTGCACCTTGTGCGGCGGTGGGGAGGAATGGGTCACAGTCCGAGACGCTAACCTGGCGGGCTAGCCTGCGTCTGAGGCTCTTAACCGTGAACACTTTGCAGTGTCCACAGGAGCCGGGAATTTCTAGGGCCAACCTGGCGTGGTCGACTCCCAGACAGGTACTGCACACCGGGTGGGTGTCCTTCCCTGAAATTTTATTCCCGCAGCCACAAAGACGGTAGTCTCCCCTGGCGTGGGGGTTTTGGACGGCCGCCATTTCCCGACGAGCTGGAGTGCTGGTAGGGAAAGGAACCGTAGCTAGCTGGCGTGCTAGCGTGGCGGGGTCGAGGAAGTAGCTGGTGTGCTAAATGCTCGTCCGACTCGAGCGTCCGTGGAGGGGAGCCGAGAGGGATTCCGCCGTGAAGAGAGACAAAAGGACACCGGTCCGGTCTGGAGTGAGCGGACAGGGCAGAAGCCAGAGCACAGTGCTAGCGTCCGGCGACGGAAACTAGCAAGGTCCGTCTGTGGGCAGTTAAGCTAGCGAAGGCTCCGACGTGAGATAAGCTCTCAGGTGAGAAGAGGTTTTGAATTGGAGTGCCGTGATCCGCACACGCTTTAGTAGTCGGAGCTACGGGGCGTGGCGTATGATGGGCACTTCCACCGGCCAATCAGGATTGGCAGATTGAGATAGATGCTTCTATCAGGGCTGCAGGAGGCTGCATCCCATAGCGAGACACCGAGTGAATATTATGAAAAAGAACAGGGTGATCAAAAAGGATGTAAAGAGTTCTTAAACAAATGAGAAAATAAAATACATTTTCCTCATGCTGAAGAATTCAAGAAGTAGCAACATTTATAACATGTTTAAACATGAGAACATCAGACGGTCCAAGCAGTTTCACCCCGAGAGGAAACTGCTTCTAAAAACGCATCCTATGGATGCGCCGGTACAGGTGCTCACTGATGTTTTTTATGTAAATACCCATTTACCGGTAATACCCTGTGTAATAACCCTCTGCAGTAATCGTGTTAAATAAGAGACATTAGCTGTTAGGGTTTTATTTATATATATATATAGAAATGGACAATCTGCTTTAAGTCCTGATATCGATGAGAAGACCTTTTTTTAAATGTTCTTGTCGCTTTATTAATAATAAAAAGCATAGTTTAATGGTTTTGGTAACACTTTACATTATGAATGCTCTTTAGGCCATGTGTGAAGCACCTGACCATAAAGGATTTCCTTTGGGAATTTTACAATTTAATCTAATTTCATCTTAAATCATACACCTCGGAGGATTAGATCGTTGGTTTGTTACTTTATGGTTCAGTTTTCAGGATGAAACTTGTTTTATTTATAACTTAACAGTCCTGCTGTTCTCTTGTGTTTTGCTGCAGCTGAAAACTGTTCTGGCTACAGGACATGTGGTCAGTGTTTGGACCAGCCAGGTTGCGGTTGGTGCACGGACCCCAGTAACACAGGGAAGGGCCAGTGCATCGAGGGTTCCTATCGAGGACCCTTCCAGACTCTGGTCCCGGCTCCGTCCACCTCGCCTGGTCTGCCTGCCAGTCCGCAGCCTTCACTAAACTCCAGCATGTGTCCAAGTGAAGCCAAATATAACTGGTCCTTCATCCACTGTCCAGGTAGGACTAGAGGAGTTCTCTTCTCGCTGACGTCTCCGTTTTTTTTTTTTTTTTTTTTTTAACATTTTCCTTTTCATAACTTTAAAATTATGTTTCTTTCTACCTGGTTTCTGTTATTTTTAATTGGTTAAAAGAAACAGATTATTCTTTTCAGATTTGAACAATAAAACCAAACATTAGTGTTTTGCGCTGCTTCAGGTATTTTAGATTTTTTTCTGAAGGCTAAAAGCAAGAAAGAATGAATGTAAACCTGTATCTACACTGAGGTTTCACTGTGGCTGCTGTGCTTGACTGTCTGTCACATGACTTTATTCATTCTTAATCTTTTAGGTTATCTGGTTTAGCTTTGTTTCTAGGGTATCATTTGTTAGCTTGTTTTAGACCCTTTAACATGAGTAAAGACGGTAGTTGTCTTGAAGATGTCTCTGGTTCACTGTGTCTTGTGTTTATAATTTAAGCTTTAAAAAGTGCTTCCTGGTGGTTTCTTCAATCCCCTCTAGCTGAATTTCTCTCTCTAGCTGTATGGAGCAAGGCTGTAATATATTATTAATAACTAGACCCAACTTTAGGGGGATGGTGTATGTATATTAAAATAGACTGTTACATCGGCCAGCTGACATTTCTGGATAATGTTGGCTCTTTTTCCTTTTATCGCCATCAGTTGATGCGTACACGTGTTCTTCAGCCTTCAGGTCACTATAGCTCAGGTGCTCCCAAACTTTTCTAGATGGGAGCTCAAAACTAAGCTTACACCCCGACATAATGGCTACTTTTTTCCACAGTTTAACAAAGAAAAATCAACTGCAGTAAATATTGGAATAAAAGGAACAATCATCTATCAAGTCAGAATTTTTCCAAAAATGCTCACATGTAAAAAATACTCATACAAGCAGTTTTATTTAAAACGCGCCCTGTAGTTTAAATGTTTTGTTTGTCGAGACCTACTTGGCCACTAATGTCTCCTGGGCATTAGCTAATGTTCTCTTCTGAGCTCATGGCTTGCTTGTTATCCTGCCTTTTGAGATGGTTTCTCTTCTTAGCTGCGGCTAAAAACTTTAGCATAGCATCTATAAGCTAATAGCTGTTCTCTTAAAATGTTAATAATTGTTTAATTGAAGTCATCATTAAACAACTTAGTTTAACAGTAACGAATGGGTTCTGACTGCAGTAGCAATAAGCTCTAAAATGATTTATGTTAAATTTAGAAATTTGTTTGAGCTAAGCTAATGTTAACTTATCTGTTTACATTGAAGAAAATGAGGCTTAAATAAACTTTATAACTGAATACATTTACATTTCTAATCAGTTTGCAGCTTCTGTGTTTTTTTTTTTTCTTTCTTTCGTGTCTATGATTGTGTTCATGAAATTGTAAGTTAAAGATAGAGATGGTTTTTGGATATGAAATCAAAATTCAACTGTTGAAGCGGCTGGCTATTAGCCGAAAGATGCTTTGCAGACGTTACTAGCTGTAATTAGGAAGAAAACACTACTGTCTCAAAGGTAGGATTTCCTGAACAGTAGCCAATCACAAGCAGTTTACTTTCTCTGATTGCTTCCTCCTTCAAAGTGACAAAAGTTACAGATCCACAGGTGAGTAGAAGATATTCTACAGGTGCAAAGAAATTAGAAGAGGGCAGAGAAGCAGCATGAATTCATAATGTGAAATATTAGTGGTTCATGGTCTTGAATCTGCACCCATATATTGTTACAAATCTGCATGGAGAGTAGCTACTTGTTTATGTTTTGAAAAAAAGCCAAACTGCTATTATCAGAATTTTTAAGTGCACATCAGAAAGATTTTAGACTTCATAATAATTTTTTAATCACATAGCTACCACTTTAAAACTACAACAGTTTTAATGTAACTGTTCATTTTACTGCACAATAGAGTTCAACATTCCTATCAATCCATTAATCAATCCAACTTTAAAAATGGGTCATTTATTTCTCCCCCACTTAAGGAACCACTGAATAGCACAAACATCGCCTTCCCCTCCATTTACTATGCATCGTGGATGTTTAGTTTGATTTGTTAATAAATGTTTCTTTTTTGTATAAAAACTTTTGTAACATTTGGTTTAATTGGTTATTTTGATTATGTTAAATAAAGGAAGACAAAATCAACATTGTATTTAACAATGGCTTCCCAAAAAATGGGTAACGCATCAAATCAGTTAGACCAATGCCAGAATAATCTTTCTCAGCATTGGCTTTAACAAACATGTATCGGTCAATCTCTGCTATGCTAGCTGGAAGCGAAGTAGTTTAGGTTTATTTCTTTGCAATAAGGCTGAAGCCCTTGCAAACTGGATAGAGAGCGTGTTTCAGTTCCTGACCAATTTCTCTGTCCCTGTGGAAGAACATTTTCTTCACAGCATCTGGCAGTCAAGGCTTGTGTTAGCTTGTTTTTTATGCTTTATTTATACTTTATCAGATGTACACATGAACATCCACAGAGACCCATAAGAACATGAATAAAGCATGTATTGGTAATGTATAATGTTCAGAGACATATCATAGTAAGGTAGCAGCAGATAAGTAATTCACATAAGTTCAAGATGAAGGTATGAGTAAATTAAAATGGCAGAAAAAGTAATGCTGCGTCACGTTTGAATGCTTGGTTGTTTCTATAGGAATAGCTAGTTTTATTAGTTTCATGCAGATTGGCTCCACTCTGTTTATTTCCATCTGTAATGGAGAAAGTTTGCCTTTTTTAAGAAAGGAGTTTATCTGATTTTATCTGAAGACGAAGTAGGCTTCAAACCACGCCGCAGATAAAAGTGTTGAATGTGATGAAACATCTTAAGGAGGGACTTATCAGCGTTACTGTTTATGTACAGTATGTATGGAAAAGCTTCTCAGACTTCTACATATTTTTCGTAACGTAGTTGGAACCTGATGGTTTCTAGAACATCTGGGACGCTCAGTGGGATGAATATTTATGTTTAATGTCTTCTAGCAGTTTTTTTTTTTTTGCTCTGGATTTCCTGCTGTTGCAAAAGAAAAAATAACCCCCCTCAGCATCATGCTGGTACCATTTTGTTGGGATGGTGTGTTCAAAGTGAAGTAAAAAAAAGGGTTTCTGGATATAAGAGGTTTTAAAAGCCACTGTAAACCCGAAACCTGAGAGGCAAAGATCATTTTTAGCATCATTCGCTACAGAAGACCTACTGCTTTGACTGACAGCTCCATACCTCTCCACTCCCCTGCCTAAACATTGTCTGTGTTTGCTAATGAGCGAGTTGATGTGTTCATGTTTGGCCCTGAGGCTGTTTTTATTGCTAAACCTTTATTTTGTTTGTTTTTCTGTTCCTCCAGGGATTGTATGTGTGTGTGATGTTAATGCAGTTTGTGCTTCGTTTACTTCTCTCCAGCTTGTCAGTGTAATGGTCACAGTCAGTGCGTCAATGAGAGCGTGTGTGAAAAGTGCGAGGATCTGACAACCGGCCGCCACTGCGAGAGCTGCATCTCCGGCTTCTACGGGGATCCGACCAATGGGGGCAGCTGCCAGCGTAAGTATCCTCGAGGCACTCAGCTCGGCTCTAAATCACTTTTCATTTAACGTGTCACTTTTTTACAGTCCATTTTTATGTCTGCTGGTTTTCTGAGTCCTAGCTGCACCGTAAAAACCTCCCACTGGGATATTAAAGATTTACTTCTTCTACATCTGATACTGACAGTCAGTCAATCAGGCCATAAATCACTGGTTCGATGTCTCGACAGCCCGCTGTAGCTTTCTGGTAAATTACTGCTGCAGGTATTGTTGTATATTGTTGTTTTGTCTCCTACCTAATTCACTCCTACGAGGACCTGCATCAGTAACCCTTCATCACTAGACCAGGTTGTTACTGTTATTCATTCTTTGATTGTAATTATGTTTAAGAGCATACAGGAAGTGCAGCGACAAATCATTTTATATATTTAAACAGAAAATCTGTAATAAAAATGAGATTATCTTTAATTCTAGGTTTAAAAAAAAAAAACTACTTCGCACTGAGAATAAGATCTTTAAACAAAGTTCATGGTTTGAGCTTCTAACAAGAATCGCACAGATTTTGGAAAAGTTCTGAATTTTCCTAAATATTTTGCTGCATTGCACATGGAAAAGCTACGTTTCATTTTTTATCCAAGCTTCTGCCTGTTATTTAAACCATCACTCTTCTTGTCAAAGCACTCTGTGTTTCCGTCTGACTCTGGAATTAGTTTCTGTTAACTCTCCCACCAGAATGGGTTTTGATCTGCGAATTGGCGAAATTATTTAAATGGAAACTAATCTTCAGGTTTGGTTATTTGTTAATTAAAGGCCTCAGCAATGCAAAAGGGCGGTAGGGCCTCTTCAGCGACGTTGCTCTTGAATTGGTTAAAAGGTCGTTTCTTAACAGAACTAAATCAGATTTTACATTTCTACAGAAAAATGATACGCAGCTGAAAGATTTCAGTTTATAAAAGTGAAAATTACAACAAGTTCACCCCGAAGTTTGATCGTTTAATGCTCCAAGCAATCAGCAGGAGAGTAGGAGCCCCCCATGTTCTTTGTTAATGTTTAGAACTACCAAAAAAAAAAATCTGGACAAAGTTGCCAGGAATTTGACTCCTCCTTCTTAAAAGGAAAACGAGACAAAATGAACATGAGCTAAATTTAGTTTGTGGTCTAAAGCAGTGGTCTGAAACTCCAGGCCTCCAGATCAACTAGCCTGCAGCTTTTAGGAACATCCTTACTCTAACAAACCTGAATCAAATGAGTGTCTCATCTTTAGGCCTTCACTAAACCTGATGGCTCAGTGGGGAGATAATGAGTCATTTCATTCAGCTTGTTTGGAGCAGCGATGTACCGAAAGGTTGCAGGGTGGTATATCTGGAGGAGTCGGAGACCTCTGCTCTAAAAAGCAACCTGCAGCAACCTGCAACCTGCCTCTACAATGGCTTTTAATAGTGACTACAAATGGTCCAAAAACCAACAAGTTTGGGATAATAACAGATTCCAGCCCTAGAAGCTTTAGATGGTGTTTTACAGAATATCTGAATAACATTTTCAAAATGGAATGACAAAATAACTACAGAAATATGAATTTGGAGTCATTCTTTGTTAAATATTTGTCCTTCTGAAACTTTTTTTTTCTTATTTTAGAAGCCAATAACAACAGTTAAAAAAAATAACAAAAATAGGGATAAAAAATAGAAAATGTTTACCATCTCAGCTAGGTGATAGCAATTTTTTTTCATTTTATTATATACAGCATAAACTCTTCTCCCTCCTGTCTTCTGCAGTCACTGCAATTGTTTTGTTTATGAAACTTAAAACAATAAAACTTGTCCAGTTGAAATTAAAACATTTATACTTTAGAATCTCCTTCGTGACGCATTCAAACACCAATTGGTACTTTATTGTCATAAAATTAGTGCCTTATATATCAGTAAATTGCACTGGTGGAAACGGCCAATATTTAGTTTTAAAACTATCGCCCAATACCAATAGCACGCTGATATCGTGGATCACTTCTATGAAATAATGTTTTAACTAAAAGTTGTGTAATATTTGCAGCTCTGAAGGACTATTTTCTCAGCTGGACTTGGAGCAAAATGACTCTTTGGATTGTAAAGGTTGCAGATTCATTGCCTAAAGTAGTTTAAAAAATGTACAATGAAATTATCTAGTTTTATTTAAGGAGAAGAAATAAATATTTCTCCAGCTGAACAAATGATTATCGCAGTTGGCGTAATTAAAACTTTAAATATGTTGCATTCTGACACTGAATCTTGTAGTTTTAAGCAACAATAAATAGATTATTAATATATAATATCACGCAGCACAGAGGGATATCAGCTGGTTGATTAGCTGGGCTTTCTAGCCTGTTTAACAGATGTGTTCCTCATGGTGTGTTTGCTTAATAAGAGTGGGTGGTGGACCTTTGTTGTTTTTGCTGCACTAAATATTTTCAAACAGATGGATTTGTCTTTATTGTAGGTGTTCGAGAAGCTATAAGCTATTTTCTGCCAAACCAGCTTTGGGAATTTCAGTAGAAAATGGAAATCTCACACCCACATAAAAAGGGTGCCCCTAACACAGCGGCGCCATGTTGACAATTTTAGCATATTAACCCAACTGTCATTTTTAATCAATTCAAGTTTGAACACGTTTTTTCCAGATCTCTTCTTTCAAAGTGAAAAGTCTCCCAAATATGCAGCCAATAAAGTTGTCGTAAGAGAAATGTAACCTTCTTTGTATTTATTTGTTTTTTTCTTTTCAGCCTGTAAGTGTAATGGCCACGCCAGTATGTGCAACCCCAACAATGGCAAGTGCTTTTGCACCACTAAAGGCATCAAAGGAGATAGATGCCACATGTAAGTTTCTCTTTTTACTTGTCTTTGCTGTTTTTCATTCATATTTATATATTTCAATTCCACAAATAATATACAATGGAAATATGGTATATTTAACGAACCTGGAATCTTTGTATTATGAACTAAATGCAAAGTAAGATGAAGCTCCCTTATACCTTAAGATGTTGTATTTTTCTTTAGGAGCTTATTACTAAAGTGGAATCAATATTATAATAAATCCATGCTTTATTGTTATTAAGCTAAAATCTCAACAGCGTGGCTTGTGTTTGCATTCTGATAAATAAAATGTTCCACTATTCGGAAAGCTTGAAATTACTAAATTAATTCCCTGTGAAGCTAGAAACACCAAAAGTGGACAGCATCAGATTGCTAACATGTAAGTTGGTCTGATGAGTCAGTTTTAAATTCAGCGATCAGTGTGAAGGCTTGGATCCTTCAGTTCATGTTGCGTTGTTGGAATGGTGGAAGAGCACATTGTGATATTTTAACCAAAAACGAACGGCAGAAAAACACCACAAAAAGTCATAATTACCTTTAACAACCACACATTTAGTGGATACAGCACAGAAAAGGAGGAAGGTGTTCAGGTCAGGTCTTCATGTTGCTTCGTTTCAATAGTAGGAATCTCTGTAAACCAGCCACTATCAACATGGTGAGAGCATCACGCTGCAGAAATTTCCTTCAGCTCTTGACAATTCCACAAAATATGCTGCCTAGAACAGTACAAACCAGGCATCGATCCCACATCTATGACCGCCAACATCTGCTGGAGCTACGGTCACAAAATGTTTTAAATACAGCCAATATTGATTGTTTAAAAAGCTGTGGAGTGCTACAAATGGGGGGAAAAAACATGTTCAAAATTAAAACTATAAATAATACTTAAAGTTGAGTCTACGTCCAAGTCTAAGTCTGAGATGCTTTTCATCAGTAGACAATAAAAAGCGCTAATAGCAGTAGCTGAAGCCAGCTCTGCACGGTCTGAACTCGGGAAACAAGAATACAGATGCATGTCGCATTCTTTAGATTTTTATTTACAGAAAATGTTTTTTTTTCCCTGTGCCAGAGTTATAAACTAACTTAAATTTTATTTTAGGACTGTCATGAATACAACTATATTCAATACTCTGTATGATTTTTCATACCATGGGGAAATAAATCATATAATTAAAGGCATAAAAATATTTTTTAAAGCTCATCTTTTTCAACAGAATCACAGATGCTATTTATAAAAAATATGCAGATAAAGGCCAAATAACTATCCCAAATATAAACCCAACTTGACAATATTTTAAGGCTGTCTGAGGAATTATTATTCTAATGTGCAAATAATTCAGGAATCTATGATTATCAAGAGCAAAAATATGGAACCAGCCCTTACCTTTGGCATTGACACCATGTCAAATAAGTATTGCTTTCGGTTACAGCATTTGAGTATCTTTAAAGAACCCAGGTGGTTTTTATGCCGAAGACTAATAAAGTAATGTTTGTCACTTGGTAAAATAAAAGCTATGCTATAGATACAGTAAATTCCCATGGAGATGTGATGAAAGGAAATTTGTTGCTGCATTTAGGCTGATATTAACTACCAAGGAATGGTTTAAGGCAGCATTTGTGTTTTATATTGGTTACCACATTATTAATAGTAAAAAAAAAAATGTATGGGTTTCTTTTTATATAGTCTCTTTAGTAGAAGAGAAATACATAAAAAAAGAAGATTATAATTTTTACTACAGTTTTTCAAACAGCAAATGCTAAAATTTTAGAGCTTAATCCTCCCTACTAGTTAAAACGTTACTAAAATGACTCACCAGCCTGTCCTGGCGCCTTTAATGCAGCAGAAAGCTTCTTTCATTTGGTGTTTTGTTTTATTTTCTTTCCTTTTTTCTTCTCCCTGGCTTTTATGATTATATGACTTTGGAGAGATCCATTTAATCCCACAGATAATGAATGAATGAATGGTCATCAGTATGGTAATGAGACCATATCTGTCCTATTTTTGCAGGAAATTGTTTCCTGTTCATTTCTTTCAGGTTTATTGTTCCTCATTCTCAACTTCATGATGTTAATTTAGCAGATGGAAAATCAGCGCTCCCGTTTGTTCCCTCTTCATTTACTTCATTCTCTCTGTGCACCGACCTCCTGTTTGGACTCACCTTTTCTCCACCTTTGTTTTTAAGGTGTGAAGTGGAAAGCCGTTACCAAGGCAACCCCCTCAAAGGGACATGCTACTGTAAGTGTTACTCCCATTTTTACAAGTGAACATAGCAGAGCAGCATAGAAATAGCTCATGAAATGGAGAATGAACTGACTGCAGATAAAAATGATAAATGTCACAGATATGATGCTAATCATGTTATTTCTATATTTTCAATTATTAGGTTGTTTTGTTATATTAATTTATAAATAAATAAGATACTTTAATTACATGCATGATAAGTACATTTATTAACAATAGTTACCTTGATTTTTCTGTTTCATAATACTAAATGATCATTTCTTTTTATGATATGAATGATGAATTAATGGGTTAGTTAAACAGCAGACAATGAAACGGCAGACATTTCGATTTTTCAGCTTAGCGATCAATTTAATGATTTAATTTAAAATGAAGTTCTGTATTTATTTTTTATGGTGTGTCACAGGTTGAGGTGTTTAGTATCTGGCTAAGCTCAGATGTGTGTCCTGTGGCAGTGACCCTGAGCCAGAGGAGCCAGTGATTTCTAATGGAGTTCAACAGAACGTGTTATTACCAGCAGCCCATTTACCAGTGACATAAACAGTTTTATAGAGGCATGAGCATTAAAGGCTGATCGTATAATTCAATTCCGTTTATTAATATGACGCAATTTACAACACGTCATTACAGGCACTTTACAGAGACCATCCAGTCAGATTGGCTCACATTATTTTAGGAAGCCCAGCTGATTGCATCCAGTCGTTGGATCAGCACTGATAGCCACAGTTGACATTCGCTTGCTTTGCATGGTTGCCTCTGCAGCAAACCATGTAATTATCAAATAATTACAGCATTCATTTAATGTGAATGTTTTTACACTAACTGGTGGGACTACATTAACTGCTTATTTCACATGCAAACAGATGAAAAGGATAATTGTTACCTAATGACCAGTTTTCCCTGTATTTCAACCCTGAGATACACGCCTTGCAAAAGTTTACATATTTTGTGAGGTCACAAACCCAAATATTTAAGTACTTTTTGGGGATTTTATTTGAAAGACTAAAAGAGTGAAATGGAAAACTGTCAGGAAGCGCAGAGCTCCGTCAGAAGTTTCCTGCCTTCTATTTACAAGTAGAGTGGAAAATTTTCTTTTTTTCCGGGTGGATCATCTCAATAAGTGGTCCTCCTAATTGTCAATCATTCTGATGTGTGATATGTTTACATAAAGCTGCCCTATGTGCTCGTCCCGTTAGCTACCTTTTTCTGCACATGCCCACTTTCAGGCTTGTTCATTGAAAATGGGCGAGGGTCGTAAGAGAAAAGGTTATTATGGGATTTCCTGTCACAGCAGTAATAACAAAGATGATGCAGGCACCTTGCAGTTGAGGAGTAGTTATGTGACCAACAGGGAGCAAAATGCTGGTTATACTCCCCGCAGCAGTGTGTCGCAGTGAGCTTGACACAGATATTTTTTAATATGCTCAATTTTGAGCATAGTCTGCGCTATACGCTGTGGGTTTAAGATACGGCCTAGGCGGTGAGGAAGTGGGGGCAGGTTTGTCCGATGGCGAAAAAGAGCGGGGATCCAGGTGGAAAAAGGGTCCCAGCGTTCTCACGCACCTCGCTCTTCTAGCTGGTCAAACTTCATGAGTGATTTTCCACAATGGCGGTCATAAAAACAAAACAAGCCGGTCTTCTGTCTGCGGTCACCTGCAATTTGGGAGAGATTTGGGAGAGGTGCAGCAGGTGTCTGCGAAGTTGACTAAATCAGCCTTTAGTCAACTTCTTCCACTATATAGTCCCCACTCTCTACAGTTATTGAGTGATTTAGGCGTTAGGGCGGACATTCGGGAACGGTAAGCTTGTATGAGCTGTGAGAATAGCAACTTTTAAAGACATTGTGCATGAGGAGAAATAAGCTCATGCATGCTTTTACACACATATAATAGGCTTTCCCTCTCGGGAGTGGGAACAGGGTTGTGCATGTGCATTTTTTTTTTTTAAGTTGAGAGTGCGGGTCTTTTAAAAATTCATGAAAATCATCCACAATACTTTTAAGGTCACAAGAGTCGATGTCCTAGATAGAAAATGCACATTGAAGGTATTTGCAAAAGGTATTTGATCATCAACTTTTAAAATCGCACATGATTTAGCACCTCCACCTTCTATTAAAGCACACATAATATGGAGGGAATTTTGTTCAATTGTCTTTTTCCATTTTTTTCTCAAAACCTTTTATCATTTATTTTAAATATTTTGCATTTTAAATCTCATTTTTCAAATTTAGCTTTCTTTTCAAATCGTGTTCCACTGATCACATTTTCTTAACTTCAACCCAAGTTAACTCGCACATTGACCGATAAAGAATTGTTTTAATGTTCGTGCACACCGATAGAAATGTGTCTTCATGCAATCCATAAAGCTCGATCTGAAAGGGGGAAAATAAAAAATAGAATATGAAAATATAAATGTGTAAAGAAAAAAATATATATATATTTTTTAAACATGTTAAAAAAATATGGGAAGAAAAATTGTATTCACAAATGTTCTGGAAAATTTCAGTATATACATATAGTATGTTTTTTTGTTGCTACAATACTTCATCATTGTTCATCATTAAACAAAGAAGCAAAACTTGACAATATTTAAAGCCAAAGAAACATTTTCTAATAGGTAGGGATCAGCAACCTTTTTAAGTATCACTCATAGACTTACACTGAAATAAAGCTCTTTCATGCACTTCCCCTTTACCAACATTGCACCTCCATGTAGCAACCTCTTACGTTAGGTTTGTAAGTAAATGGATTCAGCCTGTTTCAAGTGAGCAGTTGACAGTGAGCTGAACAGCATACAGCACCAAACAAGTCTCCAGGATTCGTGTAAATACAAAATACTTGGACAGATAAAGTCTGTAGGAGAGAAGCCCCAACAGGAGGAGAAAGGCCAAGAAAATCATTTGATGCTGTAAGTTCACCATCTCTTGATGTTCTACAGTTTTAGATCATACTAATAATCTAAACAGCGTTGGACTATGTGCATCTGATAAACTACAGAGAGATGCAATCTTAAAAGTTGGAAACTGAGCTGCAGCTGCAAAGTTTGATCCAAAAAAGATTTTTTCCAGTGAGGATAGATATGTTTCTCACTGGTAATTGTTATTTTTCTTCAAAGGTTCGAGCCCGATGAGAGGCATCCTATATTTTTAGAAAACAGCAGCTGGTGTGGCTACATACTGACAAAGATAATAGGTTTTCCTGTGCGGGTCAATAAAGCCGAAGAGAGGCTGGAAAATTGAATTGTGGGGATCTAGATCACGAGGAAAAAAAGTCCCAAGAAATGTGTAAAACAACAAGGACGCCTTTAAGTTTTTTTTTTCAACCTTCAAACATCTGGCTGACTCATTGACATTGACTCTGTTGTCTGGGTGTAGTAATTGTTTCATGACCTTTATCACAGGGAGCACACGCACAGACACACACGATCCAGAAAAAAAGAAATGGAAATGGAGAAATAATGGGGATCATTTTCCACCCGGAGCATTGTCTGAAAGCATGTTACTGTGCGACCTTCAGACCAGACTTCTCTTTTTGTTTCTCCCTCCAGACACGCTCCTCATCGACTACCAGTTCACCTTCAGCCTGTCGCAGGAGGACGACCGCTACTACACCGCCATCAACTTTGTGGCCACACCTGACGAGGTTTGTCAGTCAGAAAACACCCCACTGTCACAGCAGCTGTCCGCTGCATAGGAATAAATAAATCCAGTTAATCACCTCAGGACGAGGATCATCATGCCACCAGCAGCTCTTTTCTCTTTGGCATCACCTGAAGTTCATCATTGAATGATGCAGAGCAGAAAATTGCTTTTTTTTTTAAAGGCTGTGAAATGAAGAATCTGAAAAGTGCAGCAGGCCATTGTGTTTCAATACCCCATGTTTCTTTTTGCAAAACAGTTGAGGCTCATTCAGATTTGGTGAAGGCTGTATCTTTAAATACTCACCTTGAACAAGATGATCTTAAATAATCATCTTATGAATGTTCTAAACTAAAAAGTGATGTCTTATTAGGAATGAATTCATCTTAGTCAGACTGATGTTTTCCCTGGAACAAAAGCTTGCCGAGCTTTTTATTCACCAGGAAAGTTAGATTAAAAAAAAGAAAACATCTGATTAAATATACCAGATTGCATTTCTCCCTTATCAAAGAACTAACCAAAGTGTTGCAAGTGCTGCATATTTGTAACCTTTAATTTATGATTTTAGGAAGTAATTGAAATGAAAAGCTTTTCCTTGCTTTTAATGAAACTGCAATTGGGAAAGAAATGTGGCATCTAAAACAAGTAAAGAAGAACTGCTATAAAAATCTATTCATTACATTTGGATTTTGTCAGAGAAAAATTGTCTATTCATAGAACAGAATATAAAAACGTACCAACAGCATTTCTAAATATATGTTGATCTAAGTGTAAGAGGCCATTTCCTTTAGTCATGCTGTGCTCACAAAAAGGCACCCAAAGCCTCATACTGAAAGCTGTGCTTTTTGAAGTCGGAGCATTTTTGACCCAACTTTTCTACCGAATTTGTTCAGACACTTCTGACGTTCTTCGCACTAGATGATGGGTACTGAGGTCAGGTATATCTGGATTAATTAGTTCATCTAATAAGAAAATACAGGATACAAAGGAACTGCCTGAAGTTCAGGGGGACGGGAAATGAAAGAGGATTTTACACATCCATGGGTTTTTACTATAATTTGGAGCAAGTTAAGTTCGGCAGGCCGGGTTAAAAAGTTTAACGGGCCATAGTTTACCCATGTGTGCTCTAAAGGCTTCAAGAAGAACTGCTCCAGGCGGTTGCACCTCTCGACACCCCTTGATGCACGTCCACCGTATATGTAAACCAGCTGCCCCTGACTCTATTAATACAGCCTTAATTACTTTGGGAGTTTGGATTTTATTGCTTTTGTCTAAACATCTGTAAATGTGCTTCTCCTGCCTCCCAAGTTTGTCTTCTTTGCTTTTTGATTTGTTACTGAATTAATTTTTCAGTAACCAAGTGCTTTGAGTTGATTATATGAAAATAATATTTTTTCCTTGATGGCTTTTGCTAATTTTTCCTTTTCTCAATTTCTGCTTCAACTCTCCCCGCAGCCAAGCCGTGATCTAGACATGTTTATCAATGCCTCCAAGAACTTCAATCTGAACATCACCTGGGCTACGAGTTTTACAGGTATGTTTGGTTTCATTTCATATTCTGTTTTAGAAAGAAAAATATTAGTTTGAGCTTTTATTAAGGTTAAAAACGAAACCATTTGGCGTTTTTCTTTGACTCTTATTTCAGGTTATTTCAGAAGATAATTGGTTATCATAAAATGTAGCCTTTGATTTCTGCAATGTAATATTTTCATATTCCACTTATGTAGGTTTGTTTTTGATCTGAGGTATTTTAATTTTAAGTATTGAACAGAAAGTAATTCGACAAGTAATTTAGTATAATTTTTGACAATTCTTTTTATGTTCTGCTTTTTAGCCATATTTTTGTCTTAAATCTTATATTTCTCGTAGTTGTCTCCAGTTTGTTTGGTGACTTTTCTGGCTTTTTTTTTTTCTCCTGCTGCATCCACTCTGAGTCAATGCATGAATGCCTCCCATTTCTTTCCGGTGTCTTATTTGCTTGTTGAACTGCTCCTTCTCTCTTTTTTGTCATTGTGTCCCTCAGCAGGCACCCAGACTGGAGAGGAGATTCCCATCGTCTCACGGAGCAACATCAAAGAGTTCAAAGAAAGCTTCTCCAACGAGAACTTTGATTTCCGAAACAGCCCAAACATAACATTTTTTGTCTACGTCAGCAACTTCACCTGGCCCATTAAGATCCAGGTGGGCTTCCATAGCCTTTCCTAAACACACGCTAGACTGTTGTTTGATTTCAGTGTTTATTTTATCCTCTTCACTAATCTTTGAGGTCAGTGTATATATATATATATATATATATATATATATATATATATATATATATATATATATATATATATATATATATATATATATATATATATATATATATATACACTATATTGCCAAAAGTATTTGCTCACCCATCCAAATTATTGGAATCAGGTGTTCCAATCACTTCCATGGCCACAGGTGTATAAATTCAAGCACCTAGGCATGCAGACTGTTTTTACAAACATTTGTGAAAGAATGGGTCGCTCTCAGGAGCTCAGTGAATTCCAGCGTGGAACTGTGATAGGATGCCACCTGTGCAACAAATCCAGTCGTGAAATTTCCTCGCTCCTAAATATTCCACAGTCAACTGTCAGCTGTATTATAAGAAAATGGAAGTGTTTGGGAACGACAGCAACTCAGCCACGAAGTGGTAGGCCACGTAAACTGACGGAGCGGGGTCAGCGGATACTGACGCGCATAGTGCGAAGAGGTCGCCAACTTTCTGCAGAGTCAATCACTACAGACCTCCAAACTTCATGTGGCCTTCAGATTAGCTCAAGAACAGTGCGCAGAGAGCTTCATGGAATGGGTTTCGATGGTCGAGCAGCTGCATCCAAGCCATACATCACCAAGTGCAATGCAAAGCGTCGGATGCGGTGGTGTAAAGCACGCCGCCACTGGACTCTAGAGCAGTGGAGACGCGTTCTCTGGAGTGACGAATCGCGCTTCTCCATCTGGCAATCTGATGGACGGGTCTGGGTTTGGCGGTTGCCAGGAGAACGGTACTTGTCTGACTGCATTGTGCCAAGTGTAAAGTTTGGTGGAGGGGGGATTATGGTGTGGGGTTGTTTTTCAGGAGCTGGGCTTGGCCCCTTAGTTCCAGTGAAAGGAACTCTGAATGCTTCAGCATACCAAGACATTTTGGACAATTCCATGCTCCCAACTTTGTGGGAACAGTTTGGAGCTGGCCCCTTCCTCTTCCAACATGACTGTGCACCAGTGCACAAAGCAAGGTCCATAAAGACATGGATGACAGAGTCTGGTGTGGATGAACTTGACTGGCCTGCACAGAGTCCTGACCTCAACCCGATAGAACACCTTTGGGATGAATTAGAGCGGAGACTGAGAGCCAGGCCTTCTCGTCCAACATCAGTGTGCGACCTCACAAATGCGCTTCTGGAAGAATGGTCAAAAATTCCCATAAACACACTCCTAAACCTTGTGGACAGCCTTCCCAGAAGAGTTGAAGCTGTTCTAGCTGCAAAGGGTGGACCGACGTCATATTGAACCCTATGGATTAGGAACGGGATGTCACTTAAGCTCATATGTGAGTCAAGGCAGGTGAGCAAATACTTTTGGCAATATAGTGTATATATATATATATATATACATATAAATATATATATATCGTCAAGTGTCTTAAGAGTCACCTGTGGCTCCAGAGCCCCAGGTTGCAAACCCCCGGTATATAACAGGGGTCTGTTGAGAAACAACAGGATTTTTAACTGATGAATTCGGGGTCACTTTATCAACAATTTTCTTTTTTTTATGTTTAAAAAACATATTGGCCTAACCCTACCTAATTATAACCATAGCAGTGGGAGAACCATTGATGGCTAACATGACATGGAGAAGGGTAAAAACTTTTATGAGCTTGACACCATTCAGTGGGGGCTGAAAAATACAATTCCCCTAAAGAGAATGTGTAAAGGGTTGGTGGAAACCTATAAAAGCATTAAAAGCAGCCGGCTGATTAATTTCTCCTTATGTTCGGTCTGTTCTTCCTCTACTTAGCTGAATTTTTGTGAGAAAAGGTTTTCCAAAAAGGCGTTACAGCTCTTTGACCACAAAAGACTCTTAGAGGAGAATAAGACAGAGGCAGAAGCTAAATGTAAAGCAGACCCTCGTTATGAGGCATCCTACTCTTACAGAAAACACGCCCATAGTATGAACTCCACTGCTGTTTCTCAAGCCCCAACAGATCCGCTTTTGGCTGAGATATAAAATCAGTATCAGCTGTAACCAGTTTACTAAAGATGAAAAAGTTAAGGTGGAGCCGCTTGTATGGGGAGACTGAGAAATGGAACTATTGAAACTGACGTTGGGTTAATTTGCTTTTATATATATATTTACATCCTGAACAGACAAATATGAAGATGTTGGGGTCACAAGTTTTCATTTTAATCAGTTTTAGAGGTTTAATTTTCTGAGGTCAGATTGAGCCCAAAGATAACAAATTTTGGTGTTTAGTCCTGTTTCTCTCCGAGACATTACTATGGACTCTGACCTACTGGATGTGTTCCTTTCCATCCCTTTGGCATGAAACTGGCTCAGAGTCAATCCCAGTAGGAGGCTGCTCATGCAGTCTGGTTCTGCTGGAGGTTTCTTACTGTTTAAAGGAGTTTTTTTTCCCTCCTCACTGTCACTGCATGCTTGCTTGTTGTTTTCATCTCAAACAGCAAGCTGACAACATCACACTACATGACAAAGTAGAAAGCACAGACCTTTTTTAAAGCCTCTTCATGCCATTGAAGAGCAGAAATCATGTATTTTCTGGAGTTTTTCCAGAATCTGTTGATAGTGGTGATATTTATTGGCCAAATCACAGGATGTCTCTAGATGTTGACATTTGTGAACCCTCTCTAGTAGGAGCTGCTGCTCGCTTGCCTTGTTTTCTGCATGGATCCGTTCAAGTTTTGTATAAGTTATGAGCATACTGAAGTAGGCTGGCACATGTCGACATACGGCATGTATGCTAGCCTATGCTCATACATGGGCCATAAGTTACAGGTAAGTTATTTGAGTGTTGACATAGGTTAAGTCTAAGTTACTCATAAGTTGTGGTGTCTAGCTTATCCGAAACCTATGAGTAACTTGTGCATAACTTATGTGTAACTGATGAAGAACTTATCTCCAACGTATATCAATGTATTGAACGTGTTCTAGATGACCGCTGAACGTGTTTCTAACTTACAGCTACTGTATAATGGTGTATTGGCAGCATTTTAGAAGATTCTGGGACGTCAGGCATATGCTGGCTAAATCGTCAAGGTGCAACAGCGCCATTACCTAAGCTGCCACGGCAGGAAAGTAAAACAGAAAGGGATCCACTTAGTTACACAATAAAAATTAAATCAAATAAGTGCATTTTTTCTTAAAATTAGTGCATTTTTTCTTGAATTGAGCAGGTAAGTGTGACACTTTGCCAATGGAATAAGACAATTTAGACTTAAAATGAGAAACAACTACAGCAGTCTCTTATTTCAATGGCATGTTATCTAATTATCTTATTTTAAGGGTAAAAATACTCATTCCATTGGCAGATAATCTTAATTACCTGCTGAAATTAATGGTAAATACATTATTTATTTAAACTTAACATCTGCTGCAGTGTTTTTGTTGTATTTCTATAATTCGTCATCATCTAGACTTGACAGACAGATGAACGTAGAACCAGGACGGGGTCGGCCCTCCGTTCTTCAGTTTGAAAAACAGTGTTTATCCCAGATAAGGCTAAGCCTCACTGCTTAAAGCTGTAATAAAATATGAATGTATGTTGCCCTAAAAAACTGGACTCTAACTCTGACCACTTGCTGTGTTATCTACGTTACGAATATCTTTGTTTTTCATAGTGCCTGTTGTATTTGTTATGATCTGGACGTGTTCAAACTCATGAGGCTCTGCTTTGTCAGAGCAGCCTGGGGATGTAGGTAAACTGAACGGAGATAAGAAGTTTCCTATTTCGCTGACCAGGAGCATTTTTAGCGTTGTCGTTTTTACTTCCTGGCAGCTGAGGTGAATAAAACACTTTGTCTACTGTCCCTGGAGCTGGCAGTGAGTCTTAATATGGCTCAGCTACATTCATTGCTGAGTCTAGAAAACCAGTCTGATGCAGATGTTGGAGAGAAAACAGTTCTCCTGAGTTCTGGAGCTGTTTTGCTGTTTATTAGACCCTGTGTTTGCTGCAATATCAAAGGTGCCCTGTTTAATTCAGCGGTTTATTGTTCACCTTATACCTATACAGGTATGAAGCAGAAGTACAGCACTGTAACTCTGGAGATGCACCAATCTGCTGATATTCAATTGATGGCCAAGTAGCAGATAAATTAATATTTCCTTTGCAATGGAAAAAAAGGAGAAGCCTAAAATGAGGTTAGAAGACACTGTACTGTAGATTTACTTTCGTGTATTCAGGATGAAGAAAGTTTATCCCAATAAATTCCCAACATTTCTCGATGGACTCCCGTTTAATTTAAAAGAAGGTTTTTGTGCCCCCTCCAAACAATCTTGATAGTTAAACAAAGGAAACTCAACTACAACGAAGTGTTTTACAGTAAAATAAACTACAATTGCCTTTCAATCACTAAATTGTAATTTTTTTTTTCATTAACAGAATTCACCATTGCCTTCAAATATATATATATATTTTTAAACCTCTCATTGAGAGAGGTTTAAAAATATGTCCGAGTGGACCATGTTCCGTTCCTCCATTGTTGAGGCGGCTCATCTGAGCTGCGGCCGCAAGGTTGTCGGTGCCTGTCGTGGCGGCAACCCTCGAACCCGTTGGTGGACACCTCCGGTGAGGGATGCTGTCAGGTTGAAGAAGGAGGCCTATCGGGCCTTTTTGGCCTGTGGGACTCCGGAATCAGCTGATGGGTACCGGCGGGCGAAGCGGCATGCGGCTCGGATGGTTGCTGAGGCAAAAACTCGGGTGTGGGAGGAGTTTGGAGAGGCCATGGAGAAAGACTTCCGCACGGCTCCGAAGCGATTCTGGTCCGCCATCCGGCGTCTCAGGAGGGGGAAGCGGTGCAGCACCAACACTGTTTATAGTGGGGATGGTGTGCTGCTGACCTCGACTCGGGACGTTGTGGGTCGGTGGGCGGAATACTTCGAAGACCTCCTCAATCCCACCAACATGTCTTCCATTGAGGAAGCTGGGCCTGGGGACTCTGGACTGAGCTCTCCAATCTCTGTGGGCGAGGTCGCCGAGGTGGTTAAAAAGCTCCTCGGTGGCAGGGCCCCGGGGGTGGATGAGATCCGCCCGGAGTTCCTGAAGGTCCTGGATGTTGTAGGGTTGTGTTGGCTGACACGACTCTTCAACATTGCATGGACATCGGGGGCAGTTCCCCTGGATTGGCAGACTGGGGTGGTGGTCCCCCTATTCAAAAAGGGGGACCAGAGGGTGTGCTCCAATTGCAGGGGAGTCACACTCTTAAGCCTCCCTGGCAAGGTCTATTCGGGGGTGCTGGAGAGGAGGGTCCGTCGGATAGTCGAACCTCGGATTCAGGAAGAGCAGTGTGGTTTCCGTCCTGGTCGTGGAACGCTGGACCAGCTCTACACCCTCAGCAGGGTCCTGGAGGGTGCATGGAAGTTCGCCCAACCAGTCTACATGTGCTTTGTGGACTTGGAGAAGGCGTTCGACCGTGTCCCTCGGGGGGCCCTGTGGGGGGTTCTCCGGGAGTACGGGGTGCCGGGCCCTTTGATACGGGCTGTCAGGTCCCTGTATGACCGGTGTCAGAGTCTGGTTCGCATTGCCGGCAGTAAGTCGGGCTCGTTTCCAGTGAGAGTTGGACTCCGCCAGGGCTGCCCTTTGTCACCGATTCTGTTCATTACCTTCATGGACAGAATTTCTAGGCGCAGCCAAGGTGTTGAGGGGATCCGTTTTGGTGGCCTTAGGATTGCGTCTCTGCTTTTTGCAGATGATGTGGTCCTATTGGCTTCATCAGGTCGTGAACTGCAGCTCTCGCTGGATCGGTTCGCAGCCGAGTGTGAAGCGGCCGGGATGGGGATCAGTGCCTCCAAATCCGAGGCGATGGTCTTGAGCCGGAAAAGGGTAGAGTGCCTTCTCCGGGCCAGGGGGGGTGTCCTGCCCCAAGTGGAGGAGTTTAAGTATCTTGGGATCTTGTTCACGAATGAGGGAAGAAGGGAGCGGGAGGTCGACAGGCGGATTGGTGCAGCGTCTGCCGTGAAGCGGGCGCTGTACCGGTCCGTCGTGGTGAAGAGAGAGCTGAGTCAAAAAGCGAAGCTCTCGATTTACCGGTCGATCTACGTTCCTACCCTCATCTATGGTCATGAACTTTGGGTCATGACCGAAAGAACAAGATCGCGGATACAAGCGGCCGAAATGGGTTTCCTCCGTAGGGTGGCTGGGCTCTCCCTTAGAGATAGGGTGAGAAGCTCGGTCATCCGGGAGGGACTCGGAGTAGAGCCGCTGCTCCTCCACGTCGAGAGGAGCCAGTTGAGGTGGCTTGGGCATCTGTTTAGGATGCCTCCTGGACGCCTCCCTGGTGAGGTGTTCCAGGTACGTCCCACCGGGGGGAGGCCCCGGGGAAGACCCAGGACACGCTGGAGAGACTATGTTTCTCGGCTGGCCTGGGAACTCCTTGGGGTTCCTCCTGAAGAGCTGGAAGAAGTGGCTGGGGAGAGGGAAGTCTGGGCCTCCCTTCTTAAGCTGCTGCCCCCGCGACCCGACCCCGGATAAGCGGAGGAAGATGGATGGATGGATGGATGGATGGATGGACCTCTCTTTAAATATACTAGGGGAGTGTTGGCCTAGTGGTCAGAGCAATGCGCTTGTGCTCTGAGAGGGTAGCAGGTACCCTGTTTGATCCCAACAGCCAGCACACTGGTTCCCTGAGCAAAGATCCTTAACCCCACACTACTCCCTGGGCACTGCAATTAAATTACATGTATTTACCCTTCATTTGAGTAGGTAAATGAGGTAGCTTGCTAATGGAATGAGCATTTTTATTCTTAAAATAAGGTAATTTGATATCATGCAATTGAAATAAGATAATACAATTGCGTTTTCTTATTTTAAATGTAAATAGTCTTGTTCTTTTGGCAAAAAGGCTCTTTTACCTCCTCAATCCAAGAAGAAATGCACTTATTTTAAGAGAAAATGACTTATCTAGATTCCGATTTTTTTCCAGTGCACTTAGGAGATCAATAAAGTTCTATAAAGTTCTTTTTCTATTTCTATAATTGTTCCTTTCACTCAGTTCAAATCTGCGATCCCCCCCCCTGTATTTACATTGAACCCCCCATAAGGGTGCCCCACCCTCTTTGGGAACCCCTGTACTAACATTTACCCAAAGTCCCACTAATGATGTGATAACGGCCATTACAAGCTGCACCTTGGCCTTGGCCTTTCTGTAACCATTCCTCAGGGTTTCTCTACAGCCTGAGGAAAAATAATCTGACTTTCTGCATCTCAACAAACTCATACCTTGAAAAGTGTGAGTTTATTTTAACATAGTGTGGGAAAACCTGGACATTTGATTAGTAAAGTTCTGGTCGTGAGGAGGGTTTCAAAGCTTAGTCCTCAGATTCATCCTGAAGTCGACATCAGAGCTTCTGTAATGATTTAAATTAGCTTTAAAGATACAAAACATCTGAACATTTGAAGGTAAATATTAAAAGCTTGGATTGAATCAGAGCTGTAGTCCTGTTGTTCACTCCTCTTTTTACTGAGAGGACGTCTGTCCTGCGTGAATGAATGTCCCAGCAGGCTGATGTGGTGTAGTAGGAGAATGAGGAGATCCCTGCCATCTTCCACCCTGAGCGGCTTTCTGACTGGTCACACTATGGAGACGCCATCCCCCTGCCCTCTCTTAGTTTATAGGGGAAAAAAAAAACTACCAATCCTGCCTCCATGCTCAGCTTTGTGAGGGATTTGGGTTTTTTCTCAGCTCCAGTCCAGCTGCTGCTAGCTAGCCTCCCATCGAAGCACAACAGCCAGCTGAGCCAAGTTAAGAGAGCGTTTCCTCCTCTTATCCGGAGCTGATCCACCTCATCATCCATCCTGCTGAGTGGGATCATGTAGGAGTTCACCCGTCTTCTTGAAACTTAAGAGCGCAGGTCAGCTGCTTTGCACTTGAGGAGTTTTTAGAGGTAAAACTCTTCCTCCTCCTCGGCTGCTGCTAATCTCAAACCTCTTTCACTGTTTACTAACAGCCCTTCATCTCCTTTTTTTCCTTCCCTTTTTGTGCTTCTCTCGCCTTCAGTGATCTGCTGCAGTTTGTGCTGCTGGATTTAGTGTGTCTAATCGTAGGTGGTGGGTCCTCCGGTGTTGGCAGGCGCAGATCGGAGCCCTGAAAAACTCCTCATAAGCAGCGAACTGCGAAGGAGCGAGGGCAAAGTGGAATGTTAAGTTGAAACACATGCTGCATTCAGAGATGGCCGCGGGTGGGAGCTAAGCTCACTCTGCAGGCCTCAGGGGGGGGGGGGGGGGGGGGGGGGGGGGGGGCTGCACAGAAGTCTCTCTCTGCTTACTGTCCTCACACCTCTGCTGTTAGCTTTCACCTGCTCGGAAGTCGCTAGAACTCTTTTCACGGCTCGTGTTTAATCAGATTTGTGACCAAACCACCCGAGAGGTCCATTAATCAGTAGCATTTATCTACCAGTCTGGAGCTCGGATTGAAGCATGAAATTGAGCAGGTCGGATCATGAAAGCAAAATGAGTTACAGTGAAAGAGTTCCCGTTCCCATGTTTCTTTTGTCTCCCCCCTCGATGGAGAATAGATCCAAAATGCAATGATGTTTGTAATTAAACACAAATCCCAGACTAATTACATTAAGGAGCTGTGATCTTAGTGAACATGGCCTGATATGGTAGAGATTAGATCCGCCTCTAATTTGACACCCTGCTGTGCTGGAGTAGTAGCTGCAACTATCAGCTGCCTGGGCTGCTCCCAGATCATTGTGGAGCCATGGAGCGTTTATCTGGGCCGCTAGTTGCCGCCTGCTGGTCACAGCAGTCTGAGAGGAGAGGTAGCAGGAGTTCAGATCTTTATTACCTGTGCAGCAGGGGAACTGCAAACTTAACCACAACTTGAAGAAAAAAGCAAACTTTTTTAGTTAGGAATGGATTAAGATTTATATAAAAAAGGGAAAATACGAAAAACAGAGATGCACTGATCAGGTTATGTCTGCATCCAGTTTACAGATTTGGTAAAAACTTTGACCTGCTGATAAAAGCCGAGCAGTTTGACATAAAGTTAAAGCTAATGACAGTCTTTTTTCATTGCGGTTTGCAGGCTTAGAAATACTAAAACCGCAACACCTATTTATAGATAAAGGCCGTCCTCTTCCACAGCTTTGTGATTTCCTAACAGTTGTCAAAGTTTTCAAATGCAGGATCTTCCATATCAGAACAATGTGAAAGGTTAAAAAAACAAACAAACACTCTACACCCCATGTCATCGGACATGGGGTGTAGAGTGTGACGCTCTATCTGTCCACCTCTTCTCTCCTGCTGCTTTTCCCAGTTTTGCACCTTGGGAGCACCAGCCAGTCGTTGAACTGGCTCCATCATCCATGGAAGTCAGCAGAGTCAGCATCCTCCTCTGCCACAGTCTCATAAATGGCGTTTTCACACCTGTACCTTTAGGTTGAGCTAAATTTAGATTCTCTTAAATTTGATCCATTTTGGGTCAGTATGAAAGCACAATCGGACTTTAATTCTCCAAACTACTGCGGCCTGAAAATGTGGTCACAGTTCGGCTCCAACTGAAATCTGCACTCTAGTTGATGTCTGAAAACAACCATATTCTGCTGTAAAACATTGATTCAAATTACTACACATTATGTGGATTGCTATTAGTTTTCAAAACGCATAGGATGGAAGGTTTGATTCGGAGCTGCCAGCTTTTTTCTAGGGAACCAAACCTGGAAATCACAGTAGCGCTTCCTAGTGGCTAAAAGTTGCAATGTTGCCTTAAGCCCAGAAGTCCAGCTGGCTGTCCTGGTCCAGGCTTAAAACCATTTTTGCTGTTTAATCATGATAAATCCGGCACAGCAACATCTGTAATATTGCTTAAATTAGGAAAAATATACTTTTATGTGTTACTTGCAGTGAAGTAAAAAAAGTTTGGCTCACCTGATATTTTAATCGAAAATTATATTAAATTATATTAGAATTATGACCCTTCCTTCCTTCCTTCCTTCCTTCCTTCCTTCCTTCCTTCCTTCCTTCCTTCCTTCCTTCCTTCCTTCCTTCCTTCCTTCCTTCCTTCCTTCCTTCCTTCCTTCCTTCCTTCCTTCCTTCCTTCCTTCCTTCCTTCCTTCCTTCCTTATAAACAATTAAAAATAACCCCTGAAACAAATAAATAGGAGTCTATTTACTGGGTTTATTCTAAAGAAAGAAAAAAGATACATCAGCCATGTCACAAGTTGAGTTTCCACAGATCCTCCTAATGTAGAACCTCTTGGGTCGCTCCCCATTGATGCTGTCACAGTCTCTCAAAGCTCCAACATAGACGAAGGAGCCGTTAGAGGCAATTAAAATAATATTGACTCATTATCTTCCTCATACCCTGCAGCAGTCCAGCATTTGTGAGCCCCTAAAGAACACGTCTCTGCTGGGCAGAGAAGCAACCCTCAGGGATTGGTGATCATCTGTTTAACATGGCTGACACTCAAGATCAGCAGCAACAGTAGCTGTTCTCAGATGTGTTGTCAGGGATGACCTGTTTCACAGGTGCTGTTGGTGGCCTTTGAAGGCATTTTCCTTCATTAGGTGTGTAGTTGTCTAAGGTGACAGCTGTGGTTTTAAATTAAACTATAAGTAAAAGAGTGGATTTTCTAGAAGACAAACGTTTTGCTCAGACAGGGTATCTTTTAAGTTTTGATCCCCTTCTGGTTCCAGTTGTGTCATTTCAGTCTCCTTTTGTCTTTCAGCCCCTGTTTCATCAGCTAATAACTTTCGATGACCTGCTCTGTCTCTGCCTTTCTTTCCTTTATAACTTGATGTCTCGGAGGTCAGCTGATATTTTCATAAGTTGTCATCATCTTTTCAGAAAGTTCTCAATGAGGCCAGCGACACCTCTGAACCTATTCTCAGTGATCACCAGTTTAGAGGAACATAGTCTGAGGGTTATAAGCTCTTCAGGGATTCAAATATGTCCGATTACACGAGTGTGCAAAATCTGCCCCCTTCAGAAAAACCCTCATGGAAAGAAAAACGTCTCAATGTTTGAAATCACTTTTTGTTCATTTAGAGGATGAACCAAAATGAAGGAAAAGCCCCTTTCTTCCTGCTGGTCTTCTCCCTTCCTCCCCATGCATAGGATTTCTGTGTTAATCTGAAGAATAACAAGCATCACTGGTCCAAGGTTTATTTGGGATCACAGACCTGAGTTCTCAGGCAGCAGAAGCAGCAGTACCTCCTGTGACACCAGAGAGGGGCAGTGTTGTGTCACCAGAGGTTTCAACGTTCGTTTTGAGGCTTTTTGAGGTGAAGGTGGGAGGTTGTGGGAGGATGAGTGGAGTGGGGAGGCAAAAACGACACTGCATGCGTTGCCCGTGGCAACGTTGATTAAGACAGGATGTCATCGGAGCAGGGCCACTTGTGATGATTATATAGAGAATATTTCTGCCCACGTATGCAGGAAGGAAGTTTCTTCATTGATTCATTAATGGTTTTATTTTCTCAGACAGGCCGCGGTTGTGAGGCAGCGATGCCGGCTCGTCGTCTTGTTGACATGTGGGATTTGGGAGCATCAGATAAACTGACTTGGCACCTTGGGCAGCTGTACTGGAGAAGTTTGGGGAAAAGAAACAGGCTTCGTAGCAACACTGCAAAAAGTTATTGACACACGGCCGCAGCTTTGAAAGATAAACACTGTCGTCACTTCTGGATTCTGAGAACATAATCTAGCTGTTTCTAGTTCATCATACATTTCTCTGAATGACTGATTCTTCCATTTATGCTTCTGTGTTGCATTGAATTGCATCAGACTATGAAATAAATTTTGATCAGCCTTAGAAAAACAGAGTTATAAATACAAATGCATGTTTTAATTGGTTATTTATTAATCTAAAAAGGCTATTGAAACCAACAGTACCTAAAGTAAATGTACTATCAATTGTGGCATCAAGTCTTTTTTAATTTTTGACCTATGTATCAGAGTCCTAGTTCCATTCTTAGTTTGGACAGAAAGCTGATGTGGTTTTGCTTTATTGTTTGGAATCTGACCTGCTGGCATCTGATAGAAGGACGTCCTTCTTCAGGTTTGTCCCCTAAAAAGCAGAATTAATGGTTTTCTGTTAAGATTCCTTTGATCATTTGAATTTAAACAATTCTGATCCTTTATTTTTGTTCCTGTTTGATTTTCGATTTAGATTCTTTTAAGAGAAAGGATCATAAAAGTTAATTGGTTACATTTTAGAAAGTATTTAAATATCTAACCTATAAACTCCAATGACTTTTCTTTTCTTCCACTGTCTGTCTAATACAGTTTTGTTTACGTGATGTCGAGCTAGATGGTCAGAACAGGCAGATAGAGATTGAAGTGATTTTCCTTCCATCAATAACACGTAGACCTCAGCGCAGGTATCTGTTAAAAGGTAATGAACAAGAATAAAAAGGCTGTGCGCTCTCTGCAGAAACTTTTCTATGATCGCAGGGGGGGAACAGATCCCCTCAGGGAACCTACCTAATCACAACACCGGGGCAGGGGGGCGAAGCTGACTCTTTCATCCTGGGTCCGGCAGTGTTTAATCATGTTAGCCGTGCGTCGTCCCTTGCATATGATCCCGTTGTGCTGCACGTAGCCGACTTATCAGGTCTTTTGTATCTTTGAATACTGCCGTCCAAACAGACGGCTACATGGACGCTCCTGCAGATTTTTCTTCACTGGTATTTGGCCACTTGTTCAAGACAGTTAGTAGGAGCTCTCACCTACAGATAGACTTTTTTTGTTGTAATTTTGAATTCCTTTAGATGGGGATGTGATGTCTTACTGACTGGTGTCTTATTGCCTACTTCCTGTTGCCAGACAGGTTCTGTTAATGGTTTCTTCATTCTACAGGTGTGGTAGCCCACTGCTTGGAAAAATTAACTCTGCTTAATGAAAGCAGAATTGAAATTAAGCAAAATTAATTCATAATTTACTTTCTCATATCGGGAAAGGGTGCTTTGATAAAGGAAATCATGAACACGAAACCTATCTGTATTTAATTAGTTTATAAAAGTCTGATAAAATGGTTTTTCAAAATGTCAGCAATGCAGAAACAGGAAGAGGTTTGTTTGCAGCAGCACTCTGGGTACAAGGTCACCCACATTCCTGCAGGCTGTGTGTTCTGCTGCATAATGCTGACCTTTCACAGTAAAATCCTCCTTGTTCTAGCAGATTTCTAACAGTTTTTTTTTTCTATTTTCCTTTCTAAACAGATTGCCTTCTCCCAGCACAGCAACTTTATGGACTTGGTGCAGTTCTTCGTCACGTTCTTCAGGTGAGCAGCACATCCGGCACACAAAGTCTGGAGACTGATTGGCATACTTTCCCCTCACTGACCGGCTGGGGATTTTCTGCACTCTATCCAGCTTTAAGAAGCTTGGGAGAAAATTCCAGCTGCGTTTTAGTCGGCCACTTTCAGATAAGATCTGTTCAAGGCACAACATCTTTTCTGAAAATCTTAATCCACCCCACGGAGCAGACCTCCTCCTTCCTTCCTTTCTGCATCCACTTGTTGAGTCCACTTCTCTCTGACGGTTGGTACCCTAACCTGAGGAGTTAAACTGACTGGTCTTTAAAATAAGTTTTATTGTTATCATGTTTTCTTATTTGGATTACCTCATTATATATCTTAGATGCATATTGTGTGGTTAAAGGTACAAGGTATTTTACATTTTTAAATGTATACTCCAGAGTAACTCAATCTGGTTACATATAGAGTTTTTCTAAAACATTGATGTTGTCTTGGTTTTTTATTTGGTGTTTTACACTTTGCTTTTGCTCAATTTGGTTGTGAAAAAAGCCCTTTGTGTTTATTTATGATAGCAGCAAATAAAAGCACAAGGAAGCTCCCCCAGACATCAATAGAAACCTTTTCATCAGGCGGTAGTCCAGAGAGCAAAATGGAGGAGAAACTAGCAAGGTGTGTCTGATTTGTATTGATCCTTGATATAACTGGTCCGGCTCTCCCTGGCAAACTCTTAAAATTTTGCATACGGAGCCAAAAATACACATTGAAACCTTTTCTGTGAAAATGAAGCTCTTTCACAAGCCTAAACTCCAAGCTGTGCCTACGACCTGAGGGTTTTATGCGTCCGCACAGCTTCTTCATCCCAGCAGGACTGCTGCTAACACTTGCTTCATTGCATGGGAAAGATGTATATGAGATTCACCAACTCAGCCAGACAGAGAAGACCATGAATCCAAATACAATCTGGATGCACAAACACGAGAAGCGAAATAATTGTAAATGTTAAAAATCCATAGGAGCTGTTTGGTCTGGAACCATGTTTATCCGTGTGTGATCAGTGGAAGGCAGAAAGATGGCGACACATGGTGGTGGCAGGATCATGCTTGGATGCCTTTCATTGAGTAGAAACGTGGTAATTAACTTTATTTGCGCTGTAGCCGTACGTCTCACCCAGGAACACATGGGCATGTGTCAGTGGGAAGCTGGAATCGGATCCACAGCGGCTTCACTTTGTGCCATTAAGGAAGCTGCTAATAGATGACTGGTCATTTCAGCCGAGCTTAGCTGGACAGGCTCAGAGTTGGGGCTGTTTTAGGCTTTTGTTAAATCAAAAAACAAAACAATAAACTGAGTTTTTTGGTGATTAAAAGCTTAATGATTAAATTATGAATGCATTGTATAAATACGTTTCCAAAACAGCAGTTTAGCCCCACTGACCAACCCAGGAGTCTCTATCTGAACACAAAGATCCCAGCAGGTAGAGTGTTTAACGGCCTCCTCACTGCTGCAGCAGGAAACGCTGCTGATGGCAGTAGAAAGATTGAAATGAAAGCTGTGAGGTTGTTCACCTCTGTGGAACCGACTGCGAGTCAGGAGCTCCCCCCATCCCCCTCAGAACTGCATACTGCTGCTTTTTAGCAACATAGAAATGGTTGTTTTTGCAGGTTTGTTGCAAGTTTTTTGTAGTTCGCTGATGGCAAACATATCAGTCCGGACAGATTGGATATAATGAATGGCCTTGTTTCACAGGAGGTCTGAAAAGCTGCACGTGTTGTTGGGTGGCCTGGATTCTACATCAGAAGGAATTGCTGTAATGTGTTATTGATTTAAAAAATGAACTGTGTGTTTGGTGCACAGAAGTGTCCGCCTTGTGGCTGGCTGCATGTGTGGGATCTCTCTGGAGTCTCCCAGAAGTGTTTGTCTCTGCAGCCCAGAAGAGAATCACAGTCATTGTTTCCTAAACACAGCCTACATAAACAAGGCCTGTTTCATTATGGAAAAATATATATTTTTTATTATGCAGAGGTTCAATCACTTGCTAAAGTATCCATATCTGTCTTATATTCATATTCTGGGAATCATCAAACAGTACTTCATCTAGAACTGAGAGGAAATGGAAAGTTCATCTACAGTTGCTACAGCTTTACATATTCAGCACTCCCTTAACAATGATCCCCAAAATTAAATAGATGGGACAAGAATTCCCTCTACACTTGAAGATGCCATCCCTGCTGTGATACATGGTGATGGCAGCATAATACTGAGGGGTAAGCATTGTTTACAGCAGCTGCTTTGGAATCTGATCAGAGCTTTAGAGGACGGGTTCCAAAGAGGAGGGTCAGGATCCATTGGGAGGTCATGAGAGACCAGTTGGGGGTCCTGAAAAGATTTTTTACAATTGTTAGTATGTAAGACCCTGAGGTTTATGAAATAAATTAATGATTATTCCATTAAATAAGTGGATATTAAATTTATTTATTTAAATATAAAATGCAAAATATAATTATAAAATGTAAAAGAAAATTAATAAATGTCCTAAATAAATGATCAGGATGTGATTTAAAATGATTAAAAAGTAAATGTCTTTTTATGTATTTAAATTTGAATCCAATTACTTTACTCTGTATATAGAAATCCATTCAGAGTAGAATAACTCTGTTTGTCTCCAGTCTGTATCTGTTATTTTTGGCTCTCAGGCTGAAACATTTAAGAAACGGACCTTAAACAGTTATAATGGTTGGTGATTGGTTATAATGGCAGGACTCCGTCACTGGATACTGATGCAGGAACACAGCTGATATCGGCCTAAAATATTGGCCGGCTGATGAATCGGTCCATCTCTAGTGGTGAATCACAAACCGTGGAAAAGTTTAAATGATGTGAATCGTTTAGCAAACACCTCATCTTTAACCTTACTTCTTCCTGAATAGAAATCATTTAAGTTATGTGACCTACAGCTCCCTCTGTCACTCGGCTCTGGTTTGCCCCCACCCCGCCATGACACTAGACTATTTACTCAGTAGGCAGATTGAAGCGTTTTGTCAGCCATTGTTGTGTGTTGGAAGCAGATTTGAAAGCAGTCCTCTAGATCCTTCCACCTCACACATCTTTTATCTCCCGTATTTCCTTCCTGTTCTTCCATCTCTTGCTTCTCACTTTTGTGTCGTATCTCCCATCTCCTTTCATCTCCACTTATCCTTTTTCATTCTGTTTCCCCCTCTTTCCTTTTCTGAACCCCCAACCTGCCACTCCCCCTGACTTGCTCTTAATCCCACAGCAGGTTCTTTTTTTATTTCTTCTGTCGGCTGCCACTGATTCAGCTCCGATGAGTAGAGACCTAAAGTTAGCAAAGCTCGTCCCCGTTTGCCTCTGCTTCTTTGGTCGCTGTGTTGCGGGGGTGGTGAGGGATGCTAATTAACGTGAAAATTGTTTGCTCATATTTGCTGCGACGTTCTCTGTTTCCTAATCTTGCTTTCTCACCGTGAGCTCCGGTTGTGCGTGTGCTGCTCTCCCCTGCGGGGACAGATGAAGGTGGGGCCATCCTGTTATCTGCAGCACCAGCACAAACTCTCTCTCTCTTTTTCTCCTCCAGCCGCAAAACAGATGCACTAAACATCCACGTTAACATGGCACAGATGCATTCACATATTCACACCCAGCTGTCCGGCAGCTTCTTACCTCAGCTCTGCAGTGTTTAAAACACCGCTTTATACAGCGAGGAACCTAAAACTCTAACAGATCTGGGGATTTTCTTGTGAACATTTCACAAAGTGAATTGTATCTTGTTGTTTTATTTAGGGCAATAAAAAAAGAAGCCTTGGGGAATCATGAAACATCTTCAACTGAATAGTCAGAAATGCTGTAAAAATGTTTCCTAAGCATTTTCTCTCTTCCCACCGGTTCAGTCTCAAATTAAAAAACATGATTGCTAACGCAAGCACGCTTTGAAGTAATAAGTGACCTGAATGACAAATTTCTTTGCAGCCCAGTCAATCATCAGTCCAGACTGATGATTGAGGGAAATGCAATGTTTCTAACAATGCATCCCTTCAATGCAAGGGCGTAGGTTTGATTTGAACTTTGGTAGGGACACTATTGGTCTGGTGTCATTGGTGCTATGCAATATGCATGCCCTTTTTTTATGGTCGATGTGAGCATCCGTACTGATAAGAGGAATTCATTGTTAAAAGAGAAAAGCAACATTTTGCTCCATTAATAAAAATGTTATAAGCTCTACACCAGGGCTCTTCAACGTTTTCCAGGCCAAGGACCCCAAACTGATGACAAGATGGAGCGGGGGCCCCCTAATTATATATATTGTATGAAATTGTTTTATATCAAACTGGTCCTATAGTCACTCTATTACAGATGGAGTAATGTAACTAAAGTAATCCCTCCCTGGGATTATTACAGTATTTCTGATTCCTGGTTGATGGGACAGGTGTTGTGAATGAAACGGTGCCCAGCTTGAAAGAGCTCCTGTGTGTCGCTGAATGTGAGCATTGATGACTGAAAGACATCTTCTGCTTCCATTTATCTGTTTACTACAGTCTGTTGGATTCATGTTAATGTGGATTTAAAGAAATTTCAATTCAGGAGGGAATATAAAAAAAAAATAATAATAATCAACCAAAAGTTTCGCAACCCCCATGCAGTACCTCCACGGACCCCCTAGGGGTCACGGACCCCCTGTTGAAGACCTCTGCTCTACACTCATTAGATGCTGTTTATCAATGTTTGAAGCATCACCGGCTCTGATGAATGTGGAATTAGGACTATTTTCCACTTTGAAAACGGTTTCATTTGAACGACTAAGAGAGAAGGTAAATACAGTTAGGCAAGGCAAGGCAAGGCAAATTTATTTGTATAGCACAATTCAGTACAAAGACAATGCAAAGTGCTTTACATGATTAAAATACAGGAAGATAAAACATTGAATCAAAGCAAGTAGGAAAAAATAAAAAACAAATAAAATAAAAAATGCAGAAACAAAAAAGAATATTAAAAACAGTTGGATTAAAGAAAACATGTTTTTGTTGAATTGTTTAACTGGAACAGTCGAAGGCAATCCTAAACAAATGTGTTTTTAGTCTTGATTTAAAGGAACTCAGGCTTTCCGCACTTTTACAGTTTTCTGGAAGTTTGTTCCAGATAAGTGGAGCATAGGAACTAAATGCTGCTTCTCCATATTTAGTTCTGGTTCTAGGTATGCAGAGCAGGCTGGAGCCAGAAGACCTGAGTGGTCTGGAGGGTTGATACACTGATAGCAAGTCTGTGATGTATTTAGGTGCTAAGCCATTCAGAGATTTATAGACTAACAGAAGTATTTTAAAGTCTATTCTCTGAGATACAGGGAGCCAGTGTAAGGACTTTAGAACTGGGGTGATGTGCTCTACTTTCTTAGTCTTAGTGAGGACACGGGCAGCAGCGTTCTGGATCAGCTGCAGCTGTCTGATCCACTTTTTAGGCAGACCTGTGAAAACACCGTTGCAGTAATCGATTCGACTAAAAATAAACGCATGGATTAGTTTTTCCAGATCATGCTGAGACATTAGTCCTTTAATCCTGGAAATGTTCTTCAGGTGATAGAAAGCCGACCTTGTAATTGTCTTTAAATGCTTTTGGAGGTTCAAGTCTGAATCCAGCACTACACCTAGACTTCGGGCCTGATCAGTGGTTACTAGCTGAAGCGACTGAAGCTGTGTGCTAACTTTAGATCTCTCCTCTATTGGTCCAAAGATTATTACTTCAGTTTTGTTTTTATTCAGTTGAAGAAAATTATGGCACATCCAGGCATTGATTTCTTCTAAGCATTTCCTCAGTGCTTGAATTGGTTCATAGTCACCTGGTGACATGGTGATGTAAAGCTGTGTGTCGTCTGCATAGTTATGGTAGCTGATGTTGTTGTTTTTTATTAACTGAGCAAGAGGGAGCATGTAGATATTGAATAGGAGGGGACCCAGAATGGACCCTTGGGGAACCCCACATGTGATTTTTGTCATCTCTGATGTAAAGTTGCCTACTGACACAAAAAAGTCCCTGTCCTTTAGGTATGATTTAAACCAGTTGAGAGCTGTACCAGAGAGGCCGACCCAGTTTTCCAGGCGCTCTAACAGGATGGAGTGATCGACAGTATCGAATGCTGCACTGAGGTCCAATAGTACCAGCACTGTGGTTCTTCCGCAGTCTGTATTTATACGGATGTCATTAAACACCTTGATAAGGGCAGTCTCTGTACTGTGGTGAGCACGGAAACCTGACTGGAACACGTCAAAGCGGCTGGTCATATCTAAGAAAGTGTTTAACTGTTGAAACACTGCTTTTTCAATAATCTTACTGATAAAGGGGAGGTTTGATATGGGCCTGTAGTTCTGGAGTAGTAGTTTGTCTAAACTGTTCTTTTTCAGCAGTGGTTTGATATTTGCTGTTTTTAGGGACTGCGGGAAAACACCTGACAGAAGGGACGTGTTTATTATCTGTGTCAAATCAGATGCTATGACAGGTAAAACTTTCTTAAAGAAAGCTGTGGGTAGAACATCAAGGCAGCAGGAGGAGGAACTTAGCTGCTGTTTTTTTTATCGGTCAAACAAGATTTATTGGCAAGCATGTCTGACAGTCTTCGATCCTGCTCCAGGCATAACACAGCACTGAGTACATTACACATTACAAAAATAAAACTTGCACATTATGGGTCAGGTGTTTATGGGGTCATCAGATGGAAAGACGACTTGTGTCATTTCATTGTCTATAAGAACACTATTTAATCCTACAGTGTATGCTCTCTCAGGTAAAACGCAAGTGGATTTGTTGACCTTTCAAGTTAAAAATGAGGTACAAAAACTTAAGAGTGACATTGCCACCTCCTGGCTCTTATTGTCGTTTCAAGTCCTTCACTTGCCGAGGGCCTTTTCCAGATTTTTCTTGATGGCGTCGAGGAAGTCTGTAGTATTCACATAGTGCTCATTCAGCTTCACATTGGAGAGGCCGTGGATGCAGCCTGCAAGGTCCTTGGTCATGACGCCGCTCTCGACGGTTTCAACACACACCCTCTCTAGCGTCTGGGAAAACTTTATGAGGTCGGGGTTGCCATCAAGTTTTCCACGATGCTCCAAGCCTCTCGTCCAGGCGAAGATGCTGGCGATGGGGTTTGTGCTGGTAGGTCTCCCCTTCTGGTGCTCGCGATAGTGCCTGGTCACTGTGCCGTGGGCTGCCTCAGCCTCAATAGTCTTGCCATCAGGACAGACAAGGACCGATGTCATCAGCCCAAGAGAGCCAAAGCCCTGTGCAAGAATATCAGACTGAACATCTCCATCATAGTTCTTGCAAGCCCAAACAAATGCTCCTGAAGACTTAAGCACTTGGGCAACCATGTCATCAATAAGCCTGTGCTCATACCAGATCTTCAGTTTATCAAACTCTGGTTTGTAATGCTTTTCAAAGATGTCCTGGAAGATGTCTTTAAACCTGCCATCATAGGCTTTCAGAATGGTGTTCTTTGTGCTCATGTAGAGAGGCCACTTCTTGCCAATGGCATACTGGAAACAGCTGTGTGCAAACCCTGTGATAGACTCGTCTGTGTTGTACATGCCCATTCCACAGCCACCAGCTGGGAAGTCATAGACCTCCCATTCCTTGCCTGCACTTCCATCAGTGGGCGTAAAGACCATCTTGAACTTGCCAGGCTGATCCACAACAAAGTCTGTTGCTCTGTACTGGTCACCAAAGGCATGTCTGCCAATAGTGATGGGCTGCGTCCAACCAGGAACAAGCCTGGGAATGTTCTGGCAGATGATTGGCTCACGAAACACGGTGCCGCCCAGGATGTTCCTGATGGTTCCATTGGGACTCTTCCACATCTTCTTTAGGCCAAACTCTTCCACTCTGGCTTCATCCGGTGTGATGGTGGCACATTTAACCGCCACGTTGTATTTCTTGGTGGCGAGGGCGGAGTCGATGGTGACCTGGTCATCAGTCTGGTCGCGGTACGGAAGACCCAAATCATAATACTTCAGCTCTACATCGACATTTGAGAGGATGAGCTTCTCTTTGATGAACTCCCAGATGATCCTGGTCATCTCATCTCCATCCATCTCAACCACCGGGTTGGCCACTTTGATGCGCTTGTCAGCATAGTTTCTTTGTTGCAAAGTCTGGCAATTTGCAGCCGGAGCAAGCACTGCGGGATTTCTGGAGAAAGCCGCACCGGCCGACCTTGAAAGGGTGCTGAGGACTTTCAGATATCCAGCCATGTTTTCTTTCTCGGGCCAGAAACACTTCAGCGATCGACACTCGGAGAAACTCAGAGAGAAGTATTTTCTTTTGAAGATACAGAATTGTGCAGAGTTAAACCCCACTCTAATATTTTTACCTACCTTGCTCTCTCTGTAATAAGTAAAATAATACTTTCATTAAAATATTAACTTCACTATAAAAGTTCATCATCTGGGCTGTAGTTACTCTGTGTCGCCCATTTCATGTATTTTATCTGGGGCTGAAAAAAATGAATCATATTAATTGATTATTTCAATAATCGTCAACTAATTTAGTGATTCATCATTAACTGGAGTATAGAGACTTTAAAACATACAGTAATATAAATGTAAAATGTGCCTTTCCCCACAGAGCAACCCACTTAGATCAGTTATTATATCAAAATTGTAAAAATAAAAACAAAAAAATGAAAACAGTAATATCAACTAAATATCGGTAAAAAGGAAACCCTCACATTTTCTTTTTTAGTTGGCTGTGGCTAAGAATCAGAAATGTTGATGCTTACAGCCTTTATTTGCCCATTTTTCCATCAGTCTTCAGAACTCCTGGCTGACTCAGAATATTTCGTTTTATAAAAGAAAAAAAAAGGTTTTTGTTTTTTAGTGTACATGATATTCATTTTTTATATTTGGGACTAGTTTTGTAGCCTAATATTAATTGGAGTAACCGCGGCATTCTAGTGTGAATAAATTTTCAATGTTGTGCTCCAAGCACACGCGGACTAGAAAACAGCTTTCATTTGAAGCCAATGAACCTCAATGTCACAAAATACCTTACAGTGAAATTTTAGTAAAAAAAAACACAATCCAGAAACAGTTCAGTCAGTGTAACAAATACAGTATAAAATAATACAGACGTTCTTATCATAACAAGTAGAAAAAATGCACAAAAACCTTAAAGAAATCTGTGCACAGCAGAGTTCAGAGTGATTATTGCTTTTAGAAGGAAGCTGCGTTTGTAGCTTTTGTTAAATGTTCTTTAAATTAGGATTTCTTCGAGGAATAAATAATGCCAGACCCTTTCATACAGTGTAATGACAATAAAAGTTGGGGAAAAAAAGCCAGCCCCTCTCCAACTTATCCATCCCAAAACCTTGCATATGTTTCTCTGATTGAGGCATCAAAGTAACAGAACCTAAGAGTGCCTGAACTATTGTTCCAGAACAATCACTGCATGTTGGCCCAGCGTGTTTACTCACTGAAACTGGGATTTAACCTTGTAATAGTTGGTGCTGCGCTGAAGCCTGATGGCCCAGAAAATGTTTCATCCCCTGAGAGTGGAGTTCCACATCTGTGCTGCTAATATTAAAATAACTCTGCACTGAGGACCTCTGTTTTTTTTTTGTCGGTGCTTGACAGCTCCTATAGTACATGCCTTGAGTTGACACCACTGTGTTGTGGTTTTAGCAGTCATTCTCATTGTGATGCATCAGCGTTGCAGGCTGTCAGTTTGATCTGTTCATTAATATTGTTTGGTTAAAAAGGGGGGGGGGGGGGAGTAAAAGCTTCGATCTTTATCTGCTATCCTTATCAGGTTACTGACATGCTTTGGGCACCTTCAATGAAAACAGACTGAGGAGGGATTTGCACTTTGAGATCAATTATTAAAACCCAGCAGGCATTTAAATCTGCAGCCTTTTACTGCGGCTTTGTAAAACGACTTGTGCATTTGGTTTTTCCACAGTAGGAAGATGTCATTTGGTTCTAGATGAGTCCTTTAGAGCGGCAACCAGTCAGCTGCCCAGCCCATACCCCAGTCAGGGTTGCCGTGTGGGTGGCTGAGAATCATTGATATTAATGAGTCATGCCTCTGCCATCAAGAATACTTAAATTCACCCTTCAGATATTTCAATCTCCATGGAGAAAAAAGCCTGTATGGGGTTTTTTTCCGTTACAGTTATTTAGCTCATCATTTTGCAGCATTTTCATACTTTTGTATATTCCAATGTGCACACAGTGAGGGGAACAGCAGTTTGTTTCTAATCTTCAGTTTTTGTTAAATTATGCACTAATGGGGACAATTTTAGGTATTACCAATTTAAAACTTAATTAAAGACTGAGTTGATTTTTTTTAATAACTTGTCCATCTTCTATTAAGGATTAGAGGAGTATAGCAGGCTTCCAACCTTTCTTAATTCTCCATGTTGCATGGTTTGATTTGGCCTTTCTGTTATCATGTGAAAGCATTGCTCTCTCTAAATATTTCACAGTCTGAATAAATATATGCATTTAGTAAACAAAGAAAAGGAAAATGCTATTTGGATTTCTGTTTGTCTCTTTTCAGAAACCTAAAAAGGTAATAGTAAAACTTTCTAACCACCTGATCTTTAGAAGGTTTCTGTGTCTTAAACAGGCTGAAACGTGTTTGCCACGCATAGCAGATCTTTAAAGAGAGTGCAAAATGATTTGCGTTTGCAGTTCACCGGACAGCACCTGCAAACCATTTATCCTGTTTGCTTTCATCAATATCCAGATCATATTTTAATCACTAAACTGCAATTCATGGGTGGAGGATAAGCTTATCAAAACATTTACTACACGCAAAGTTGTTTGCAAAATCAGAAACTCAACTCGTGCAACAGATATCTGCCGCAAAGATATCTGCAGTTATTGTTGCTACAAAGGAGGGGAGGGTGAAAGTGTTCTTTCACCTCTCACCTCTCTTCTCACCTCTCTTCATCTCTTATTCATTGAACCAGGGACTTTTTTCTTCTTTGATTTATAAACCGTAACTGTCCACTTGGAAGGTTATTTTTTATTTAAACTTTTGTTTGTAGCAGTAGCTATGTAAGGGTACTCTGCAAATACAATGATTATTATTATTATTTTTAAAAGATAACTATCATTATTACCTCCATCTCAAAAGCTTTAAACCTCATCTTTCTTTTTCTAACCACTTTACACTGCCTTTAGAACTCAGTTTAATGGCTGGAACTACTGATTTGTTCGTGTTGTACATTTGTGCAGCAATCTTTGTAGCAAAAACATGTGGACTTATTGCACGTACTAAAAAACGTTGCATGTACAATTTGGTGCTTCTTATTTTCTTTGATGATCTGGTCCAAAATGTTTTACCTCAGCAGCAGCAAGTTCTACAGTGAAGAGTGTTTCTTTTCTATGTGGTGGGGTCTACATATGGTGTATTGGCTGAATGAAAAAAAAAAAAATGGATTTTAAAAACCATTTAAATTGGCCTTTAGATATTTGCATTTAGCATTTCCATAAGGAAATCAGCAGAAACTCTTATTAGAATATTAAGGACATGTATTTGAAAGAAAAGAACCCGGAAGCATGTATCTTCTTTTCTTTACTTCTTAGAGCTGGATTTGCCAGATCTTGTAGTAAAACAATCAAACCAATCTTTTAAAGGCACCAACACACAAAGGAGGGCACTGAATATAACCTAATTCCCAGATGATTAAAAGAAAGTCCACCTTGACATAGAAGGCAGATATGAGAAATCTGATTAGTTGTGAAACTAAGGCTAAGATCTCCATCCCATCGCTGCTTTCCCCTCATGCAGCCTTGTTTGGGTTTAGGTGTAAAGAAAACAGTTATTGTCTTTAATACGAAGCCTCTCTCTGTGTAATGTCTTGAAATGTTTAATAATGTAAGACTGCTGTACATGTAAACACCCTGAGTCTTCACTAAAACCTATAAATCATTTAGGAGTTTGCTTTTCCTTACTGTGTCCTCAGTGCAGAACTGAATGTGTCACCAGAAATGAATCATTCATGTCAGCCGTCCTCCTGCTACAAGCATTTAAATTCTACGCTTCATTGGATGCCTTTTCTACTGGGTCTGTATTTAATAGGTCTGTTACACCAACCACTAACTAATTATTATTAGTATGGTAGCTGGCGTTGAACGTTTCAGTTGGGCCACTTGTGGCAGAGCTCATTAGAATAAATGTTAGGAGAAAAAAAAGCAGCCTGCCTTTTTTATATCACAGAACAATTGATGTTGGTAGAATGTGCGGCGAAGCATCAGTCGAAGCTGTTCCTCTGCAGACATTTCATGTTAGCGGTCTTCTGCAGCTGCAGGTTTTTAGGAGCTGTGAAGTGGTTTGACAACTCACTCAAGAAAAGAGTGCCGCTCAGCTTGGGACTAAATCATGATTGTTTCCTGTTGAAAGTCAGTGAAGTGGAACAGAAGAAATTACCATTTCATTTTCCACCCACGGACACGTAAAATTACCGCTGCTGAATATAATCAAGAAAAACTCTGCAATGTTATGGCAGTTGGAGACGCCGAAGGGCTCCATTGGTGCTTGTGTATCTCGTGTGTGTGTCTCTCAGGTGTATCCCTACAATGTTTGCACACACAGAAATCCACACATCCACTCAAATGTCGTTTATACATCGGCGGCAGATGGATATTAAGGGCTGACGTGTGACCTTCAAGCTATAGGAATGTTCTTCCCTCCCTCACAAACATTAAATTGACCGGGCCTTTCTCTCTCTGCTGGACCGCTGAACGCATGAACGATCAAGGTGAGCTGGGTTCAATACTATAAATTCCAGATGTCAGACTAAACCGTAACCTGTTAACTAACGCTAAATCATTCTATATCATTTTCCCGTGGCATTTGTTTTTATCGAATCATTATGGAGCTGAAAGCTTTTTCTGGCCTCAAACTTGGAAGGAGATCAATCAAAGGAAATTGGCTCAGAGGAAACTGACTTTGACCCCGGCTGTGACGTGACGTCGCTCTTCCTGTTGCTTCCACTGTGTGTTGCTGTTTGTACACAAATGTCGCCAAGGATTAGTGTCACTGGTGTCACCGACGGGCTTGAAGGCGGGTGATTGACAACAACACAGAACGTGGAAGACTCTTTAGAGGGAATATAAATCAATCCCATGGTTCAGCGTCGGCCTGTCACACTGTGGTTATTTAAGCTTTTTCTGAGTTATTTAGAAGCTCCATACAAACACCCTATAGGAGTATAAATATGGTTATGAAGTTGACCTCGTTTACAGCATCTGTACTCCGATCAGCCCGTTGTGCATCCTTTTTAGTGTCTTTGGCCACTAGATATAAATCAGTTGTTGTGCACGCTAGCCTGGGTTTAGATAGGGAATAAAAACAGAACAGCTTTACCCAAAAGGTAAAGACTAGAGCTTTTTGTTTCCATCGGTCAAGATACCGAGGTTTATATTTTGTAGCTGCAGTAATTTTGAAATATGAGAATTTAGGCCCCATTGACCAGTGCTTTAAGAGGAAACAAATAATTGCCAGTACTCCCTTTAACAGCTGTTATAAAATCACAATACAAGATTTAGAAAAAAAAAAAAAAAAAAAAAACCTCTTAAAGAATAAAACTTGAGTTTAGCAGCACAGGATAATTTTTTCTTACATAAGTGCAAAGTTTATATTATGAAAGATTAGTGGTTAAGCTCAATTTAACATCCTAATTATTCATCATTCCAGCAATGAATTGTCACCACATTTGTTAATCTGCAAACTCCAGAAAATGCATCATACAGAAATGTTTTAGACCAATGAAATCTCTAATGTGTATGGTGTCAGCGCATCAACCAGAGGACGAAAGCTGCAGCAAAGCAAACATGGCTGCACCGGTTTAAGCTGGAATACCCTTCTTTTTGACAAACAAGTTAAATGATGGGATTTTTGCCTTTTTTGGATGGGAAGATGTTTGCGCGTTCTCCCCCGACCTGATTTGGTAAGAGTTTGATTTATCAGTTAAATCTGCTAGTGAAAAGAAATCAAGCTACTACTGCTGCTGTAATTTGCTGAAAATACCCAATACGGAGGCCGGTACCCAATCAGCTTGAAGAACTGTACATGATGTCCTTCTCTTTTTGCGAACACATTCTACAGGAGACTTCCCAGATTTATACCATGCTGGATTAATACCATGTTGGATTCAAATAGAACTACACATATAGATCTGGCTTATAGCAGAAGGCCAATAAATCAATGCATCCCTTCTACATTCCTGTCTGGGGGTCAACTTTGTTAATAAAAAGTTATGAAGACAAATAATGTATAAAAAAAATGGACGATTTAATAAAATTAATGCACATCACTGCATTATATTCTAATCAAAAATAGCTGTCCTATTAAAATAAACTCTGATTTATTTAATCGTATTTGAATGAAAAAAATGTCTGAACAATTTATCTTCTACTTCACATTTCTTTAGTATTTAGTGGTTGTCTATTACATAATATCTCAATTAATTGATAACAGTGGTTATAATGAAAGAAAAAATATGTGTTTATTAATGAAGCTGATTTGTTTTAAAGAGGATTTTTCTGCTTATCAGACAGGATTATGGGTTTGATTGTCTTGCGATGGGTATCAATGCTTTTTTATTTAGTTTCTTCCATTAGGAATATTCTCTCTAACCATAACCATACAAGTGATATAAAAGACCATGAAGTAATAGTATTATGCATTTGATAATAAATTAAAAAAAGAAAAGAAAGTCGTCCATTGTGATGGTAATAATTTTTTTCTGTTGTTTCCGCTTTCTGCTTGTGTCACTCACTGTTTCTGATTAAGTTTTTGTTATCTTAATTGTTGAAATTTCTCATTTGGTGTTTCTAAATTGATAGTTTTGGTTGGCTCCAGAGTTTTTTTTATTTTAAGGCATCTAAAATAACTACCAGCTTTCAGCTGCAGCTCCTCTTTACTCTGCAAATTTGATAAAGCAGGCGCGGACGAGTCTTATTTGTACAGCCATCAATATTCTGGTAGCCAAGCAGCCAAGCTTTACTGTCTTCCTTCAGATACTAAGTCTCTCAAAAGCCCAGCGCTGTTTGCTCTAACGGACTCTTTGTGGTGCAGACTGACAGACACGCTCTCTCTTCCCCATGGGACACCTGGGAGCAAGGGTGACAGAGAGACCCTGAACACGCATTAAAACCCTTCGCTCCTGTCCTGAGGGGCCTCTCCAGGTGCTTGGCTTCCTCTGCTGCTGCTGTGACAGAATCTTTACTCTCCTCTCTAAGCTTTTCCCTCTTTTGTTCCTTCCCCATGTGAATCACTCCTTCTCCTTCAGTCTTTATCTACACATTTTCTGCTGCAGAACTACATTTCTGTTTACCTCTCTGCTTCTTCCTTACTGCCTGTTTGCTCCTTTATTTCCTCTATTTACGCCTCTCCTCCTGTCTCCCTGGTTCTTATTTTAACTCCTCACTCATTCTACAGCCTCCTCTCTTCTTATTACTTTAACTTTTTTTCTCTTCATTTCTCTTTTTTAGCGTCTGACCTTATATTCAGATTGCAGAAGTAGCCAAGAAGTAGCTCATGTCTAAACCTCCTGATAGGTCCTCCACTCTCTGCCTGTTTAATAATCGATGAGCTGGCCCACTTTGCTCGGCACTGAGCATTTACCTTCTTTCCCCATCGTCCCACCTGAGTTTGGGGCGGAACACATGAAACTTCTACAATCGAGGCCAGAAGCTCAGGCTGATGCTGGTCATAGCAGCACCTATGCGACTTTCTGTGGCTGATTTACAACAGCTGAGGTTTTATGAAGCCCTGATTCCATTTAGCTGTTTCTAGTTTGCCTTTAGGAACATATAAGAAAACCGTTCAGAAGAAGCCATTATTAGCTGGTTATATTTGGATAATTGTCACTCTCTTATGCTGTCATTATTTGAACTCTTATTTGAGTTTATATTTTAGACAGGATCTCTCATTTCCTTTTCTGTTTAGAAAAAGGTTGCATTTCTTTATTTGTCTTTTTATTTTAAAACATTCAGAATGCATATGAATACTAGTTAGGGCATAGAAGGGGATGAAATGATGACTAAAAATCCACAAAAGTCAATAGGATGGAACACCAGTTGTCTAATCACAAAAGTGCCTTTAAAAACCGACAAAGTGGGGAAATTGGCCTTACACTGTCCCCACAAGGTAACAAATACATGGCTACACACTCTCTCATCTGGCTGTATATAGTGGGGACCACGTGTTGACTTCCATTGACTTTCACTAATCTTTAGTCATGTTCAACCCTTTCTATGCATTAACCCTGAAAATAACCCTAAAGATCACCATTAGTGGTGCAAACCAAACCTAAACCCTGTTCACACCTCAGTCCTAAACCTAAGCGTTATCAAATACAATAAACCTGCAAACTCTCCTCACTTTGGTTTAAAAGGTCCCCAGTTTGATACACATAACACACACTGAGTCCGCAAGCATCACCTAGATATTTTAGGCGGGGGGGATTCGGGGCCCAAATGGCTCCTAAATCGTGTTCTTCTTTTGTTTATCTTCAAAGAAAAGCATTCAGCCATCTATATAATTACTAGCTGCCTCACAGGAAGAAAATTGCTATTTACAAACTTCCAGCTCAGTTTTGGGAAGTTTAGAAAAGTAAATCTGTTTATTTTCTTTATCCATGTTTAGACAATAAATACAAAAAAAATATTTGTTAACTCTTAAAGTTTTCTTCAATTTTAAAATGAAACTTTTTGAATTACTTTCAAAGTATTGGTAAAGCACCACATCACTCCTCTATAGCCATACTGGTATATCTCAATGAATGTGATAAGATTAATATTTTGATAATGTCACTTATTTCGAGAGTGTAACTCGTGTACTATATAGCTTCTTTACCAATAGAGGAAATATTTCGGGTCTTTTTAATTATAGTAAGTGGAATGATTGTCTTACAGGAAATAAAATCTGCTGTAAAGAAGAATGGTCAGCTTTGAACATTTTGATTCTTATTGTAAATGTGATGTATGAAAATACTTGAAACTTAAATGCTTTAAATTGGTCTGAATAGGTTAGAAATCCAAAATGTTGAAATTCCTAAGGAAGACATTTGCTTTTTTCCCCCAATTGTTCTGGTCTTTTCCTGGTCGTTCTCTTCTTCATCACCGAACTCCGGTGTTTTCAGACCCTTATTCTGTGAAACCTTATCTGGTGTAAGAAAAATAAAAGCTTGCAGACTCCAACTTGATCTTTGGGCTGGACTGGGCTCTTGGTGAAGGCGCCCCCAGTTAAAGATAGTCTAAATGCCATTGAAAGGCATGTGTTCTCAGTTTATTGCTCTTAGATCTGCTCATCTCTTCAGGATAAAAGGGGAACAAGGCTCAGTAAACTTGATCTTTTTTTACTTTTAGGTGAATCCATCCTTTATGACTACTTCTCTTTGAAATCCTCCTATATCCTCAGTAGCTCCTTTTTTTCAATCATTTTTTCCCCTGATTTTCTTTTTTGGTTCACCTTTGTTTTTCCATTAGATGCCATCTTGGATACCTGATGCTTTATGACAACTAAAACCTTCTCTGTCAGAACATTAGGGCCAATAAACACCCTGCAGTCTAGATAAATGAAATCTATAACAACCTGTTTTCTATTCTTAATCAAATATTCTCAATATCATTTAGATTTTAACTTTAAGTAAATTTATTCTTTTGTTGCTGTATCTTTAGTCTGCAGAAAAATAACCCTCTGCCCTTATCTAAAACTTATGCAGCTTCTAACTGGTGCTCGTCCAGGATTGTTCATCAAAATTAATTCCTCTTCTCATCAGCTGTAAGTGTTTCTATTCTTCCTGATGAATAAAAAGCAGCGCTACAAAATGATGCTACCAATGACATACAGTCCAAACACCCTCTTCCACATGTTTGGGTGATTCCTAGATGGGATCCTAGTGGTTTTGTTTAAGCAATTGAACAAGCTTATCACTAAGAGCCAGATTTCTTTAGGGCATAATTGTCCTGTCGGATTCCCCTACCTGAGCTGTAAATCTTTTCCATGTAACTCTGAATGACAGATCTGGTTAATGCTTTCTTTTCCCGGACTATCAGTCTAGCTAACTTTTCGTTTGGAAACAACTGGTTGACTCCTGAAAGCATTTTGGTTTGAATGATGTTTATCAGAATTAAGGGGGGGTCAATCCAAAAGTATGCCACATTTTTAACATTTTAAAAATGTTGAAAACTGCATTTCCTTCCTGTTTAAGTTACTCCCAGTTAGATCTGGGCTTATAATTGTGCTTAAAAATATTATTTTTCCAAAGAAAAAGGGTTGAAGTTTCAATTAAGCAGCTTTTAACAAGCTAAGAGTTTTTTCTTTCTTTTGTCAAAAGTTTTGTTACAATCATTAAAATCCATATTGATAACATCAAATTGATGTGCGCATTGTTAGTTAATTAAGCCACTCGGTGACAGGTTGCTACCTTTTAAGGTTTAAATCCAACATCGTACATATGGTTACATGCTAAAGATGTATTTCCATTTCTTTTCCCTCCCTTCTGTAGCTTCTGTTAGAAGTAGGTAAACAAACCATCTAAGGCGGCACAGACCATACAGCTATTTGTATTCTGCTGCATCGTCCTTGCCCTTGTTCTATCGCAGGTAGCTGGGCTTCCTATTAGAGGTCCCACCTATCTGCAGGTGCTCCAGGTTTTAGTGATGACAAGAGCAGGGCAGGAAGGGAACCTGAGCAACTGCTGCTGGTACATTGTTCAGTGAACAGAACTTATCAGCTGTGGTGAAAATGAAATGCTGTTTGGCCAGTGAGCAGGTCTCATTTGCCACCTTGGTGTGAAAGCCAGGAGCGAGGAGGATTAGTATTCAGCTGGCTTCGGACAACAGCACCAGTGTGTCGGTGTTTGCCCTGTGGCTGTTGTCTTGCTGTCAGGTTAGCCAATGACACGTCAGAGCTCACCTCGCTGGCCTAAGTAGCCTGTGGCTATAATGCACTTCCTCTGGCTCTGTTTCCACTCTCCAGTCCATCTCTGAAACAGTTGCTGTGCATTATTTTTAACCTTATTTGATCATGAAGAGTTGCACATATGGCCTTTTTGTTAGCAGTTTGTATCTTTGCTTGATGAGAAGAAAAATGAATTTCTCTTCACAACCAATTTGATACTAAAAGAGTGTCTAGCTGGTTAGGATCTCAGTATTGTTCTCTTATTTATACGGTTTCCTAAACTAGAGGCGTGCTTGTTTCTAATTGCATCATTAACAGGCCTGCTGCACATTAAATGCTGGTTCAGGTTAAAAGGTGAAAGTTTTACACAAATTATTTTGCTCTGATCATTGCCTTTTTCTACACAACTGGGTGTAATGATACGTCCCACTCATTACACAAGAGGTACACAATATTAACACATTTTTGGCTTTCACTAACGGTGTAAAGGTGTAAAAAACATCAGTCTTTGTTTTAATGATTGTGTAATCAGGGCAAATTATTCTTTCCCAGCTTTGCCTAGATCCATTTTATCCTGGTTTAATTCTAAAGAAAGCATTGTAAATGGTCCCTTTTTAAATGGTGTTGAAAAAAATCACCAAAGTGTTGTTAAGAGTCTGTATTATTATCCAGCTCCAGTTTGGGGATGATGGGAAGAAACAAATCTGATGCTAACTTTAGCTTTAATGTTGGATACTAAGTCTCAGTTTCTGACGGTCTTAATAAATCATGCATATATAGTTTCTCCTTTATACTTTTAATGCTTCAGCAGAAATATTCTTGAAATTCCTGATGTTTCCTTTGGAATTCAGAGTTGTGGGCCAGTTGATTAGAACTCAGTTTTCACTTTCTTAGAGCAACAGGGCAGGAAGTTAGCAAATAAATCCTTTCTTACTTCAAATAGGAGAGTAACATGTAGATAGAATACATACATTCTTCCTGAAATATCTGTGCTAGTTTGTCGTAAATATATCAATATAAAAATGTCACTTTTATCTTTAGACTGTACAGAGTAAATAAGTCTGAACTTTTACAGTTTTATATCCTTTTGAAATGGATAAAAAGGGTGTTTTCCTCTAGATTGTTTCACTCTTGGGTCTAAAACTTTGCAAGAAAAGGAAACAAGTTGAGAAATAATGTTTTGGGTTTGAAACACAGCTGGTAAACTGCCCCTCCTTGTTTTTTAGACGATGTATATCAGCATCAGGGTTAAGTATGAATGCCCACAGCGCTTGTTCAGGCTTGCGTGATCAAAAGCGAACGCAATAGGCCAACAGGGCATTATCATTTAATTGGAAAACCTTTGGCATGTGGGCAGATTTAGCTACATTTATAAACTTGCATATATTTTAAAGGGACAGTGTGGAAGATTGACCCCCATCTAGTGGTGCAATGAATTAACTACCAATGACAGAGTGGTGCCTCTTGTAAGGTGTGTGAGCCCTACTACCGAAGCCAAGAAGGGACATTCTACTCTGTCTGAGCTGAGAGGATATATCACCTCCATCGCTTTTGTCTAGTCATCTAAAATAAATGATGAAACACATCACATTTTTCTGAAATCAGGACTGAAAGAAGCCAGTGCTTGTAAGCTGTTAAACAGCAGCTAATAACTGCTGGATCCAAGCTCATCCAGTAAAAAATAACAAACTAGACATCTGCAAGGAGAACAGGGGAAGCTTTGCCATCACTTTTGACATATCAGCTGAAATAAACATGGAAAATCTCTGAAAATAGCTGAAAGAAGCTTAGGTTGCCTACTTGTATGACTTTTGTAAAAAAAATACCAGCAGCTAAATTCTGTAATGGAGCTAATCCAGTGCAATATCAACAAATTAGCCATCTTTGTCTGCGGACTGACTACTTGATGGACTAAGCTGCCCTGTTTATAACACAAAGCCTAATTAAACGAAAATTTTCTTCAATGACAACACAGTTTCAGTTACAGGTAAAGTACATAAGGCTGACAAGTTTTTCTCCTTTCAGCTACCGTATTTTCACGACTATAAGGCGCACATAAACGTCTTTTTTTCCCCTCAAAATGTGCGGTGCGCCCTATGGTGCGGTGGGCCCTATGTGTGTTGCAACTGCGACTTTTGAGACCACCTCATTGAGGAGATGATAAAAGAGTGGCTGAATGTAAGGAGACCAGGTGGGTTTTTTTTTCCACTCATCACCACACCATCGCTGTTAATCTGACTCCATGCGTACCCATCTCACAGCTGATGTGAAAAACATGGTGAAACAAATTAATGCTGTGCTCGCTGTGAACCGGACCCAGCAGGTGCAGCAGAAGCAGCGAGTTTACATGCAAAGTCAACGGTTGACGAGCGTATAGACGCAGCAAAAGGTCCCGCGGCGCGTTTTGAGCGAGTCGGGAGCGCACCGCCAACGCGCTGCTGCTGCTCGAGATGGAAAAAATTGAAGTTTTGCTGCTGGAAGCGCCGCATCAACGAATCAGAGAAGCTGATCTGGGAGCTGACAGCGAGACAGACACATCGCTCTGATGACATATGATTTTAAAGCAAATGAAAGGGCTGGATGGATGAGGAGATGATGAAAGCGTGGCTGAGGGAGGTGTATGCTATGTGAGGAGACCAGGTGTTTTTTTCCACGCATCACCATCGCTTTTAATATGTGACTCCATGCGTGCCCATCTCACAGCTGATGTGAAAAACATGGTGAAAAAAAATAAATGCTGTGCTCGCCGTTATCCCGGGGGGGTCTGACAAAGGAACTTCCACCGCTCGACATCGGTGTGAAGCGGCCGTTCAAAGTAAGGCTGCGAGTGGCGTGGGAGTGATGGATGACCGACAGAGACCACAGTTTCAGGATAAGTGGAAGGCAGCGCCGGGCAAGTTACGCCACCGTTAGCGGATGGATTGTAGATGCTTGGACTAACGTGTCTGCTGGCTCTGTTGTTCAAGCTTTTGCAAAAGCCGGCATTATTTCTGAGGAGCCGCCCGGCACGGAAAGTGACTCTGACAGCGAAGAAAAAGGGGAAACTGGCATGTCTGATTTAGTGCAGCTGTTTTATTCAGAAACAGAGGATGATGACTTTGATGGGTTTGATTAATACTTTGTAATAAATACATGAATAAAGCACAATCATACTCAGTTTTGCTCCCGCTCTATTTTTCTATCTGAAAACTTAATTCAACAGCAGCCTCTGGGCCGGGTCTCCTCCTCTTCAGCGCGGTGGCTGGCAGGTGTTTTTTCATCTAAATAATCTAAATCTTGCAGCTATATTTGCTGTGATCAGTGGGAATAAAGTAGTTTTAATATGTTTTTAAGTGAGAAAGTCCACCTGAAAACTTCATAATTGCTGTCAGTTCATCCAGATTATCTATTTCTGTCGGAGGCGCTCAGACCCCCACATACCAGCGGTGCACCGACAGTAGAAATCCCTTCATCAGCAGCCTCTGGGCCGGGTAGCCTCCAGGTTCACCGGCGGCTGCTGGCAGGTGTTTTTCATCTAAATAATTTTAGCTGCAGGCACCAGGATACCGGTAATAAAAGCGAACAAATTCCGTCGGCAGGTTTCAGGATTTTAAGTTAATTTAAGAGTGATCACAGCACACTGTCATCTGTGATGTGTCTGTCTCACGGCCAGCACCCAGGTTTGATTAATACTTTGTAATAAATACATGAATAAAGCACAGTCATACTCAGTTTTGCCCCCGCTGTATTTTTAAATACGCAGTAGAGCTATTTAAAGGTAGTAGAGGACATGTACCGGTATATAAAAAATGCACCCTATAGTCCGGTGCGCCTTATGTGTGTGTTAAATACAGAAATGGGACACATAACTGAGAGTGCGCCTTTTAGTACGGTGCGCCTTATGGTCGTGAAAATACGGTACTCTGATCAAAAATGACGACACTACATGGAGTCTCCCTATGTCTCCCCTGTGGATATGTAAACTCCTATTCCTAAGCTATAAGAACGCTTTTATTTCTGATGTGATGTTATAGACTTGTATTCATCAAAGCAATACATCTTTTTCGCTAATGGAAAGCCACATTTGTTACTGATGACTTTGAATCTACACCCTATAAAAAGCCTTGCTTGACTTTGAAAGGAAAAGTTTTAATACGGCCAGATCTGTCTACTTTAGGTTAATTTCATTAAATTACTTCACCAAGTTTGAAGTAAAATTGAATGTTTCAGCCAAAATGACATAAAAATCAGATTTAGCGTGACATGTTTTAGGAGAAGATTGAACAAACAAACAAACACTGTAACGATGCAGAGGAGCCCTAACCTCGGTTCCATTAACCTGTCATCATTGGCGCTCGAGGTTGGCAAGTCTTCTTTAAGAAGTCGATTGTATTTTAGGTGCTGAGTTTATTCTTTTCAAACTGAGCCTTGGAGAGCCTTCAATCTCCTTGTTGGCTACCTCAGCGCTCTTTTAGAAAGGCTTGAAAACAGGTCTCTGCAGTGAGTGGTGGGCGTTGCTGCCCTTCAGGCAACATGCAGCTAGATAAACCCTCTGCAGAACCAACAGAAATCTGAACACTATAATCTGATGTTTTGGCACCAAAAGGCTGAAGTCAGAAGATGTTCTCTGACTTATCCAGGGGTTTTCATTCCAGAATGGAGGTGCATGCCAGTAGCATGGTTATTGTGCTTAAACGGAGAAAAAGATTGCATTTAAGCCTCCAATTTTCTGTGAACATTTTCTAGTTGTCGCTTCAGTGTCGCATCTGTAATTTATCTTGGTGCATTTGAATGAAAGAAGTGAGGTGTGATTGTCACAGGTGGTTGGTGCAGGCCTGTAGCTGCTCCTCGCTGCTCTGTGTGAAATCCTGGGATCTCAGTGTCATGTGCGAGTGAGATCTGAGGCTCCACAAGCGAGTCTTGTTGTCCTTGTGCAGCAGGAGATTTAATGAGGCATACGGCCTGGTATGTCTCGTTTATGTAGTCCTTAAGGTGTTTGCTTCTATGTTTCTTTCACATTTTACCTCCTTTGATCTGTCATTTCTTTGTCTTTTTACATTGTCAATAGTTTTTCTTTCCTTTTAACTCGAATCTGCTGTGGATCTGCAAGGTTTCTTTCTCATCATTGTTCACAATGTTCTCTTTCTTTTTCATTATTTCTATCTCCTTTTACCCCCCCCTGCTGCAGAGAGTCTTTGATGCGAGGTTCATTTCTATTCACGCGGATCATTCATCAGCTCCATGTCAGTCTTGAAGCAGCGAGCAGAAAACCAGATCAATAAGATTGCTGAACGGATGAATCTCTTTAAGATTTCCCTTCAGCCTGGGGAGATAAGGGAGGTTTTTTCAAAATTTATGAATGGATGACTCTTTAAAGAGTCACTCAGGTTTGCATTGGAGGGAGGCGGCGATGAACGACGATCTTGGAGTATTACAGCCAATATTAGAAAGAGGAGAGGCATTTAGATTAAGGTTTCTAATCTTTGGAGAAAAGGCTAACTCACTGGAAAGTAAAGATGTTCTTCGATTTGGAAATTTCTAATTAAATGCACAGCAGAAGTAAAAGGCAGTTCATGTACGGTATTTGAGTGAAGGAGAGAACCCAGTACATGTAAATATTGAAAATAAGAAAGAATCCCAGCCTGATGGCCTGCTTCTGCTATGTTCCAGTAATGGTGTTGATGTTGTTCAGGGATCATTTAATAAACAATGAGGATGAATAAAGTTTGACATCATAGAGGCTGTAGTTAAGTTTTTGTTTTTTTTGTTTAAGATTTATGGAATATCAGTTTTGTTTTGTTTTTAACTGATCCACTCATTTGGCCTCTGTATCTCAGAGGTCATCATTTCATTACTTTTTCTTTTTATGTCTCCATTAGGGCTGGGTATTTTAGCCAAAGTCCTGAATGGATTCGATTTTGATTCATACAGTTCTAAATCGATTAATTTCGATTCGATCTGTTTTTGCAATAATGAAAGTGGTTCAACTGTGTTTCAAAATACTCATGTATTTCATTTTTTCCTGTCATGTTAAAGACAAAGTGCAAACTGGTAAATCAGACAGTTTAAACTTGACACAGCGGGGACACAGCAGACATGCATGAGCTGCATTATCTCCACTGCACAAACCATATTTGCAGCGTTGTCTGTAACAACTACAGGGCGGTTGCTGGTCAGCCTCCATGTGTTAATGTCTTCAGTCAACCTATGGCTATATTTGCAGCTGTCTGTCTTGAAGTCATCTTGAGTGCATCTTTCCTGCTCATTTGAATGTGAACGTCACATGCGTCACTATAAAACTAATCAATCTCGTTCCCTAGACATCGATTTTGCAAAAATGTTAAGCAATCGATTCAAAATTAATTAAATCAATTTTTTTTTATCAGTTTGCTATATTTTCATTATTTTTTGTTAACATGATCATTTTACAAGCAGGTTTCACTGTTTTAATTTTGTTGCTATTTGCTATTAAAAAAAATCAAATTGGATTTTGTTGGAAAATAATCTCAGATTAGATTTAAGCCATGTGGCCTGGCCCTGTTTTGTAGCTCTGTAGCCATGTGGTAAATCTTAAAGGTTTATAGTTAGTCCTGGAAGGGAACAATCTGACTACTTCTACTTGAATCATTTAACCTAGAGCACAACTTTTTAAAAATTTGATGGTCATTGATTTAATGATTGACAAAAGGTAACGCAAAACAAGTCAGTTCACACATATCTACACCTAAACAAGTGCTCATACCCATAACTGTCAAAATGTTTAATTGTGCTGATGGAAGTCCCTCCAATAGTGGTGTTGTACCTCATAAGTGCGTAATAAGCAGGTAAAAGGTGTTTATGAAATCTATTTCCACAGCCTAAGCAGTTCGCTGCTTTACAGAAAGTGTAACGGCCAAATTACAGCCATGACTGAGCCTGACCTCGCATCCATTCAGTGTTTGGAAAAAGCTTTAACATTTAATGGACTTTTTGACTCAATGTCTGTGTCATTTCATTTTTGCAGTGATTATATAGTTCCCTTCAAAGTCTTTTGTCAGGTGTTTCTGACATATGCAGAAGAGAACATTTAAATAACAACTTGGCTTTTTTTTACATATTAAAGTGACAAATGTCAGAGTCTACCTGCAGTTTTTCTCTGTTGATTAGAAACTGCTTCTGGAAACATTTATCTGCTGAATTAGTTATGCATGGCTCATTAGGACTTCTTGACACATTAATGAATAGTAACCCATCATCTGCAGCAAGCATGTTGACTCACAGAAGCCTAAAGCTAGTTTTTATTTATTTTTAGATGATACAGAGCTAAAATGTATAATGTCAGGTTTTCCTTTAATGCTGCTAATGTGGTGAGAGCGAAGGAAACCTGCAGGGATTGGAGATAATGATGGATTTAAAGAGTTTGCTGGAATTTATCCTGTTTACAATTACAGCTCCCAGTCTTAGTATTTATGCAGTCCGATAAACACTGACATCATTATCATTCATTGTCCTAAAAGGGGAAACGCCGCATGTACCTATGTGTTTGTGCTGGAAATAGGTTAATATTACCTCTGCCAAGGACGTTATGTTTTTTTTTTTTTTTTTGGAGTTTTAGTGTTTGCTTGACTTGAAAAGTTTTTGATGGATTTTAATTACATTTTAACAGAGCCCAGTCCCTTAAGCCAAGGAACAATACAATACTTTTTGTTGATGATCCATGAACCATAATGTGGTTTCAGGAATTTACAAAAAAATTCTTTAACTTTGTGAGATATTTGGCAGGACATGCAGTTCCCCAGTTAACCAGAGGGTGGCTACATTGACTGTAGACAGCCTCAGCATTGGACTCAAATAGTCCAGAGGTATTTTACTGAAAACAAACAAACAAGAAAAGGCAATGCTGGTTAGCTGAGGTGCGCCTTTATATATAGGTGTAAATCACAATTTGCTGGCTGGCGGGGGTCTTTGCTCTCTGAGTGCTTTTCTAGTTTATTTTATAGATTTGTGCAAAGACAAAGCCCTACTGTGACTTTCCTACATCTCTTTTTGTTAATTGTATCACTCCACCTGAACACTTGCTTTCTCAGCTGTTAAACACTTCCCCCCCATATAAAGTGGTGACATCCTCAGCACCGGTTTTATATACTGTACCTGTGAAGACATTTTTAGATGCGACTCCTCGGGAATTCATCTTATTTCACCACAAAGCAGGTGTAATATTAAATAACACATAAGGTGCTTAGTTTTTCATAATAATAACCTCTTCTGAAAGAAAAAAAAATCAAGTTTATTAATAAACGAAATAATATTCTGATGATTTATAATACTGTAGAAGTTTAAAAAACAATCCACTGGACTTGGTTTCCAAGGTTTGAAGACGTTTCGCTTCCCATCCAGGAAGCTTTCTCAATTCAGATGTCATTTGAAACGACATTTGAATCGAGAAAGCTTCCTGGAGGGGAAGCGAAACGTCTTCAAACCTTGGAAACCAAGTCCAGTGGATTGTTTTTTAAACTTTTACGGAATGACTTTCACCTGGATGACTGAGAATCTTCATCAGCAATACTGTAGAAGTTTGACTGGTTATGATTTTTCTATGTAAGGAAGAAGTCAGCTGATAAACTGGTTAGTTGCAATGCTAACCTCAGCTGGTAGTTTTACGAATACTTCACACATGTTGCAGAATAATGTGTATTATTATAATACAATGCTGTAAATTAACTCCTCAGATGGACGGACGCCCCTCAGTTTTCTCCGCCTGCTTGTTTGATGCTCATGTCTTTGTTCCCACAGCTGCTTCCTGTCCCTGCTGCTGGTGGCTGCTGTGGTGTGGAAAATCAAACAGAGCTGCTGGGCGTCACGACGACGGGAAGTAAGTCTAGATCTTGTTTTAATACAAGCGTCATTGACTAGGCGCTTATTTATAATGATTTTGAATGATTGAAAGCCTTCTGCCTGCTATAGTAGACATCATGGTTAGATGTCACCTGGAATTTTGATTGAAGTTATTTGGTTTCTTTCAGACTTTTTGTAAAAACCAAAAAAAAAAAAAACACAAACCAAACAAAATGGTTTTTGGCAGGTTAGTTTAAAATATTTTATTAATATTTCTTTTAAGTGATTTAGAATAAGTGTGATGCTGTTTTAGCTTCAAAGCAGATGTGATGGGACCCCCACTATGAGCCATGCTGTGGTGTCCTCTAACATAACTGTTTCTTGAAGACCATCTTGTGTCTTCCTTCTTGTTGAATCATGAGCACTGGCCTTAGCTGAAGTCATTGTATGAGTCTCCAAAGGGTTTTTGGAGGAATGTAGGCTGACAACTCCTAGGAATGTTCACAATTGTCATGTTTTCTCCATTTGTGGATTTTGGATCTCACTTTGGTTTACTGGAGACCTTAAGCTAAATAATAGCTTTCAAAACCCATCAAAGGCTGAAGAATCTGAATCACCTCAGATCTATCACTTCATCTCCATTCAAATTGAGCTACAGAACTACGGTTACCTGCTTGTATTATATCTGTGAAGCGAAACAGCAGCTGATAGCTGTTTACACAGATTTCATCTAATATAGGATAAAAATACTATCCTAAACTAGGATAGGAGTAGATTTTTCTATTATTTAGAGTGAATGGAGCTCAGGATGCAGACACGCTCAAAGATGCTGAGGAACTTATTTAATATTCTGGTGTTCTTTGTCACCTCCTTTCTAAAAAGTTTAAACACGTATTGTTCACCTGAGTGGAAATGTGTGAAACTCTGAAAGAACATTTAAAAAAGGAAATCATTTTTCTTTCTTCAGAAAGAAATAGAAATTATGATTAATGCATGAAATTGCTCAAACATGGAGCTGCGAGCTTTTCATTGTCAACTTTACTCCCTGTGGCTGTTTTGTTCTTCAATCTCATCAAGTCATCCACTCACTCAGTTAACATTTGGAACAGAAAATTTGAAAAAGCCAAACTAAAAACTCTTGTGTCACTGGCAGCTTATCAGTCCTGTGAATGACATGTTAATGGGCTGCATGAAAGATTAGTGAAGTTGGGACAGAATGTTAAAATTTAAGAGTCATAGCTTTTTTTTTCTTTGCAAACGAATTTCTCCAGTTTGAAAATGAGGCATTAAATCTGATGCCGATAGCTTTCTGTCTGTTTGTTAATTTCTGGATGTTCTTAACATCACTTAGACTAAGATGAGATGGTGTTTAATTAAAGCAGCCGAAATTTTTCTTTTTTTAGATGAAGAAAAATCTGTTTTGCTTTGAGGGGTAAGAAGAAATTAGTGTATTTAGATGTTTTTAAAAACTGCATTCTGTTCATCATGCAGACACAGACACAGCAAAGAGCAGACAAAGCATTTCTAATTCACATTCTTTTTAAGCCAATAAAGCAAGTTTATTTGTTTTTCGTTCAGTTTCTATTTTTTACTTGCTCTACTCTTATATTAGACATGATTCTTTAGTGGTTAAGCGTCTTTGGATGTAATGAAGTTCAAAGCAGAAGAATCTTGCAGGTGTTAAAATTGATGGCACTGCAAGATCTGAGAGAAGTGATTCCAGCGGCAGCCATCCAAAGATGTGTTAATGAAATGCAGGGTTAAGTTGACCTCTAGATGTTTTGATACCCTGAGCTGACTTCCTGGAAATCAGCGATAACCTCAAGCTAAAAGTCAGCTTTTCATCCTGATGAAAGTTTGGTCATTCTCAGTTGTCGGCCATGCTAGTGCTGCAGTGCCCTTAGCAAAATGACTTGCCCACTATCTTTACAGGGAAAAGGCAGTGATAGAGGGGCTAAAGGCAAAAAAAAACAAAACATTGCTATATGAAACTTCTTGTATTTGCCTAAAAATACTTGTCAGACAATGAAGTGAAAAAATAAAGTTTTATTCTGTAGACATCAGTAGAACTCTTCTGGCTCAGAGACAATGTCTATAAAGTTTCTACTGCACTGCAGAATTTAAGCCTCAGTGGATTTATTATTTAAAGCGATTTAAAACACTTTGATTGATTTGATCTCTGGACAGAAGGAACAATGGCTGCTCTGTTGGTTCACAGCACAATGTTGCAGTTTAACAGCTGTGCTTTGTTCAAGAAGGATTGCTAGCTAGCTTTTTTGCCTCTTATATTCTTTCATAAAACTTTTTACACTCCGTTATATTAAAACCACATTCTTCAATATGTTTTATTGGAAAAAAAAATTATATATATATATATATATATATATATATATATATATATATATATATATATATATATATATATATATATATATTTTTTTTTTTTTTTTTTTTTTTTTTTTGTCTATTTCTGTATAAAAAACAAACCCTGGGCACAAACTTGCATTCAGGATTTGTTTCAGATATGAGTGATTCTAAGTCATCTTTTTTTTCTTTTTTTTTATCACTTAATTTTTATTTAGATTTTTGCAACTTACACAGACATATACATACAAGCCTACATTCAGGCTGCCACTCTATATGGTAGAGTTAAAAAAAGAACTAAACTTTGAAAGTATATACAAGTTAGGCTTAAAAGTAAATAGGTCACATGGTTAAACATAAGTAACTTACAAATCTAAGTCATCTTTTGTTGAATTTACAGTAGTAGTTATTCAAAATTTCCCCTCTTTCCTTGATGGGTCCTTGGCCGGTCCCCTACAAATTCTTTTGAAACATCAATCTTTGTACTAAACATTCTTTCTGTCATGATATGTGGACATTAATATCTAAAGAGAAGCGCCATCTCCTGGTCAGACTCTGTAACCAAGTGAAAGGGTGGAGTCAGAGTAAAAAAAAAATATGCGCAACCGTAAGTTGGAAGCTGGAGGGGATTCTGCTGGGAGTTGCAGGGAAGTGGGCTGCCAATCAGCTGGTGTGTGACTGGGAAGGCCCCTTTTGAATGGCTGTTACTGTACATTTGGTAGGTTTGCACATTTTCTTTATATTGTAAAGTACACCACAATAAATCTTAAGGGTCTAATGTTCCATGCTGCTCCTCCACAGTTACAATTGGCTTCTTAGCTACTTTAAGTTAGTCTATCATTTACATTGTTAACTATTTTAAAGGCTCTCTTTGAAGCGCCACAGCTTAGATCATGGATTATTGTAAGTTTTATGTTTTACCACCATATGTTATAAATGTTGGCATTATTGGTCATTACCAAGATGTAAAACTTTAAAGTACAGGGTATGTTGCAGTAACATACTGATGGACTTTACTTTCCAATTTGCATTGATAAAGTGGACTACGGGTGTAATATAGCTCTGTTTTAGGGCAATCGTTTTGACTTTCTGTTCATGCTGATTTCATTATTTCTTTTACAGCTTTCGATGAATAAACATTCTTCTGAGATGGAAGGTAACATTGCAGCACTAAGGAAAGGTCTGGTTTATGCAATGATGCACTGATGTGGCTCACACAGGGTTTGCAGCATTTTATAACCTGTGCGGTTTTTCCCTGCTGTACCTAATATTCTGACCAACTCTAGGAGGAGAGTATAGGGCACGGATATGCCACACTTCATATAGAAGTCCGTCCATCCATCCATCCATTTTCTTTACACGCTTGTCCCGAGTGGGGTCACGAGGGGTGCTGGTGCCTATCTCCAGCAGTCAATGGGCAAGAGGCGGGGTACACCCTGGACAGGTCGCCAGTCTATCGCAGTCTATCGCAGTCTATCGCAATATAGAAGTAGAAAACAGTTATCTCTAACATTTCTAATGCCATCTTGTATCATCCAAGACAGTATTTTTTTTCCAAGAGTTGTCTTTTATTATGTCCAAGAGTTTTAATCTTACAACTAAATGATAAGGTTAATAAATGGCTTATGATTAATGTTAGATATTTTTTAATAGGTGACTTAGAAGCACTCATACCTTCCCTCACCTGTCTGGAAATTATGAGGAAATGAAAACAGCTTTTGACTCGACAAGCTAATAGTTACACATTCTTTCTCTAATGCTCTTTATTGTATCTAGAAAAAAAAAAACTTTCAAAAAGCTCTTATCTGAATAGTTTAGATGGAACAAATGTGCTTTTGCTTTTCTGTCAGCCAGCCTGACAAACTCTGTTGGCTAAACTAATTCAACGTGATATAAAAACCTTGAAATGTCAGATAATTTACATGGTGAAGAATCCCTGAATAGATGACAGCATGAACGCTCATAGCACATTCTCATTAGCGCCATTCTTGCCTTTTGAAGTACTGGCCTAAAGGTAGACAGAGTGTGGGTTTGTGTAGGGCCTGCAGTGCAGGGTTGAGTAGTGTGTGTGGCGTGACACTATGTGCAGGTACATAAGCCATGCTGGCTAAAGTGCCCTTCATCTGTCACCGCGCCCCAAAGTGCTGTCATCACCCTCACCTTTGGAGGTCTGCTAACATCCACCTCGCACCCACTCCACCTTCACTCCATCTCAAACCTGCTGTCGTCCAGCTGGGCCCTCTGCAGCATAACCTTTACTCAAAATTGTCAATAGAACTTTAAGAGGATTGGCTTTTACAGGCGAAATGGTTCAAATAAACACTCCACCATCCTCCAGCTCTCCCAACATATGGTCCAATTTTATTGGAGTTCATTCTGCTGCCTATTAGAAAACTGTGTTCTGCACTTACACTTTTCCTTTGCAAAATCATGATTCACCTACTGAATAAAAAACACAAGGAAGTCTCCATTGTTATTTTAATATTGTGTAAAATAAGCTTTTATTGGGGCACATTATTTTTTCCAGGTTTGATATAATCACCATTCTCTACTGGACCCTCAGGAATATTAATTTGCCAGTAAACATGATTGCTCTAAACCTGCCAAACTGAATCTAAGCAGAATGATTTAAGGGTGAAGAGCCCATGACGTCATTGCAGATAGAGATCATTTTCTTCACAAGAGTGAGATGAGACTCTATACCTGGTGAAGAGGGCACCCTCTATAGGTCCTTGCTTTGTTTGGCTAAATTGACTTAATCAAATGAACAGCTTTTACTGCAAGGAAAAAGAAATGGAAGGAATGATGTAAAAAGTCAACAGAACCCTATAAAATGACAGTTTTCACACCCTGAACTAATGATCTGCTTAAACTTTTTAGGCTTACAAATAATCTGTATAATATTAACATTAAAGATTAAAATCACTGCTGCCCTGCTAGGAATTTCTTCATATTTACTGGGTTAATCGAGATAGTGAATTTTAACTAGTGAGAAATGTTATTGGGATAAAACGTAACATGTGATAGATTGTAAAATTGATTGAATATGACCATATGTCTCTGAACTTCAAGAATTACAAATAAAGGATGCTAAGTTGCAGTTTTTTTTTTATTTGCAATAATTGGTCAAGTTGTAATTCATGTTAAAGATTGCTGTGCAAATGTAAAGACGTGCAAAGTGATTCACCCAATTAAAATGCGCAGATTGCATATTCTACAGGCAGTTTTAGAGTGGTTGTAACAGAAAGACGAGGTACTAAGCCATCAGGATGACGTTATTTAGTTATAATTATTAATAAAATAATGAATACTAAATAAAATATAATTAAAGTAAATATTTATAGTGCACATTTATACTTTCTCAAAGTGCAATGAACAAAGGTAAAAAGAGAAAAACATAAACATGATTTGTGCTAGGTTATGTTATGCTAGGTTATATTATATTTTGTTAAAATGTCCCTATTGCAAATAAGAGACGTGCACTTTGAAAAAACTTGTTAAGAATGCTACCAATTAACCAACAGAAACTCTAAAGGAGCTGCAGGAATTTATTCTGGAAACACTACTTGGACTCTATAAGTCAAAGGGGTACGGTTGGGAAAAACAGGTGTTTATTGTCCATAGAAAACTTCCTGGCATAATGTTAATCTTCTTGACCCTGAAGGGGTTGACAGGTGTTTGTAAAGTCCATATCCACTGTGATTGGTTCCAAAAAAGTCAAAAAATAAACACAAACATGAAGTGTTTATGTGGGAAATAATGATTTAAAAGCTACATTATACCATGTGCAAATGAAGATCATTTAGTCAGTATTTGCATCACATTAGGATTGTGCCCTGACTCATATGTCTCTTCCATAAAGTGGATATTTTATCTGAAGACTCCCGAGAATAGAACAAGGGACTTGATTAATGTAGTCACTTCCTCCAATCAGAATTGCAAATTTAACTGTGACACAGCAGATGGCATTGCGCCTTTTGGTCCATTTTTAAAACTGTTAGTTACATAACAAGACCTTCTGTCACAGATGTCTGGTTGAATTAGGGCTTGGACCCCTGAAGAAGTATATTTTGGCATCCAATGTCCGCCTCTCTGTACACCCACTTAGGAAAGCTAAGATGTTTTGTTTTTATCTGTGCATAAAAGATTATGTTTGGTCGTGAGATTTAGCAGCCTTTCAGAACTCTGTCATAGACCTTTATCTGCAGGCAGTGGAAGAAGATATTGCTTTGCCCTATATTGCTCCATACAGACACATTGGTGTCTTTAAAGATACATGTGATACATATACGTCCATATCAGGATTCACATATTTTGTTTAATAACTTCTTTTTATCACAGATGTGAATAACTTTTTTTTTCATAATAAAGAAGAAATTAATTTACTGTATAATCGCAAGTTAACCATCAACTTTCCTCAGGTGTTTATGAAGATGTGGTTAGTTCGATTCCGACAGATTCTTTATCATTACTTGCCTCATTTACCAATGCTGTTTTGAACAGCTATGGGTCGACGTCATGACTATTTATTGATTTCCTAACCCTTTTAAACTCAAGAGTTTTTAAGTGTAGCGCTTACAATAATTTTGATTTGATTGGTTATATGTGCTAACTGGCATCTGTTTATGTATGCAGAAGCCAATGCTTGTGGTTGTGTTAAAAACAAAACAAACAAACTGCTAAGTAGCCACCAATTTAGCACAGGAAGTTGTTATGTAAAAGGTACCAACGCTTGTTTTTCAATTATTGTATAATTGTTCGTAAGAGCAGGAAATATTTCTTCTAAATACAGAACATCCTGTTTTACCAAGGATGGCTGGAAACACAAGACTTTAAACAACTTTTCAATAAACCAACAAGTTCACCAAAACCTCACATTTAGCCTGAGCTGCTGCTGCTGTTGCATCTATCTGCTGTTATAACTAACCAGGCTGCTACCAACAAAACTAATTTAACAAAAGCACAAAATCAGCACACATTAGCTATGAGGCAGAGAAAGCCAAAGACAGAGGTGAAAGGTTTTTTTTTTTTTTTTGAACCTGACACACAGGCTTTAGGACACATGTGAGTGTTACAAACTATTTATATGTGCATTTTGCATAATATGGGATATTTAAGAATAGGGTAGAGAAGCAGCCATTTGAAATTGCCCTTCCCAGTCAAACGCTAGCCCAATGGCAGCCTACTCCCCTGCAATGCCCAGCAAAACTCCTCCAACTTCCAGCCAATGGCCATCTCCTGGGCGTGCATTTTTCTTTCTCTGACTCCACTTTCACTGAATTACAGGGTCTGACAAGAATATGACACTTCTCTTTAGATCTTAATGTCCACAAATCATGACAAAAAGAATGTTTTAGTACAAAGATTGATGTTTAAAAAGGAATTGTAGGGGACCGACCAAGGGCCCATCAAGGAATATGGGGAAATTTTTAATGGCTACGACTGTATGTCGCTCTGACATACCGTTAGACTTAACTTGCCACTTCATCTCTATGCAGTGGACAGCAACTGTGATATAGCGCTCTGTTTTAGGGCAGTTGTTTTACCTTTCTCTCCTTGTACGTCTCTGGCATGAATGTTTGTCTTAAAGCTGTCATTGTAGCCCTGCATGAGGATTTAGTAACACGGATGGAAAATGACCTAAAACGTAAAGAGTCAGCTACCCAGAAGTAGGGGAATGGTTTTAATTGGCCAAGTAGGTCACCTTATCGGAACCTGAACCTGAATTTTATTTTTTAAAGACTTAACCTCGGGAAATGTCTACAAACAAAAAGCAAACATTTATTTAAGTAGTAAAGATTTAAAAAGGACAAAACCCTGCTGAGTTCAAAATTTTAGGCTCTCGTCGTCAGCAAGTCGTCTTCATACAGGTATTTAATAAGTTATAAAATTCCAAAATAGTTTGCATACAAGACCAAAATGAGAAAGAACTTCAACATCTAAACACATTTGGACCTGACTTTATCTTATTAGCAGAGGTTTAGGGACTTGACTCTATTATAATCAGATTTAAAAAATCTGGAATCAGCCTCCAGACAAGTTTGTCTCTGTCTGCAGGATTTGGTTGATTCTTTTATTTCCAGACTGTTACTCATTACACTCTTAAATCTATGTTGTTGGATCGTAGCATGCCTGCAATGCAAAATAAACAGTCGGTGTATAAAACCTCCTTAAAGATGCAAACAGAAAGCTAGTCATGTTCTTCCCTCAGGTCAAATGTCTGAGTCAAAGCATTTTTTACCTCGCACGTTTGTTCTGATCTCTCCAGCGCTGTCCCTTCTGGTGTCAGTCTCGCAATCATCCCTGATTCCTCCATGTTGCACATTGGTTGCATCAGACTTACAGTGACACACATTTGCATCTACTTATGCCCTTGTTCATCCTACTTAAGGCCCTGTGCCGTGGGAAACCAAGGTGATTTCATATTATATGATTATTGCAGAGTCACAGGCATTTAGGGTTTTGGCCTTGAGGCTTGTTCTCACTGGTTGCCTTATACTTTTCTTAAAATGAGTCCAAGCCCATTGTTTTGTAATGGGTATTTTGATAGCTGATATGATACTCTAAGTCAATTTTGTTGAAAAAAACTGCAAGCTTCAGACATAAAATGCAAAACTAAGCTCTTAAAGATAAGAGGCATGAGAATTAAAACATTTTGTTATCATGAATTCTAAATAGAGGACTTTATTTGTTTAGATCGATGAAGTTGAAGTTATTATAGCAATTTGCTTCCCATTATTTGCTCTAAATTACTTTGTTTTTCTCAGGATGGATAATGTCTGGAAAAGTATCAGACCTCCCGCTAAAACATTTATGCTGTATAACAAATGTGGCACTTGAACGATTAAAACTTAAGACCCAAATATTTACCGACTATAAAAGCTCCTGTTTAATCTCATCTCCGTTTAACTAACTTTTCTGCACTTTAGAAAAGCTGCATAGATGGAACAGGCAGCAGACTGTTGGTTATGTTGTGAAATGTGTCGCCATCGGCCTGAGGATCAAAGTTTGTTGGATCAGTTAGTGAGTAAATCTCAAAGGCAAAATAATAATCACAGGGATGAATAAACAATTATGAAGCAGCTTGAAATAAGAAAAACACTTTGTCATGAGGGAAAATCAGAAACGATTAAAAAAGATTGTATAAAAAAATAGATTTTTCAGCGGCACATATAGAAACAAAGGCTTTTGAGATGTTACAGATTGGAGTGTTAAATAAGACATTGGATTTTAGCAACCACACCTTGACATCACAAACTGGTTGGTGGTGGTAGTGTTCTTTGGCAAACATGGATGTCTCCAGAAACCATATTCAAATGTAATTGCTCTCCATTAAACACACTGATCATGTATTGAAAAGTATGTAATAATTTAATATTTAAAGTACTTTCAGAAGTTTGAATTCTGAATATTACTGGACTTTTCCTTTGATGTCTACTTTGATGTATTCCAATGTATTGTGGTTGGTGTACAGGTGTGCCATAATGCTGAGAAGGACATAAAATATGCTTCTAGGTTCACATTATGCAGTTATTTAAGCTGATCAGACGTTTTGAGTCCATCACATTTCTCACAGGTCTGACTGGCCTCAAATCTTTTTCTGCACCCTGGAAATAGCCTTCAGACGAAGCCTTCATAGTTCTGTGCTTGCAGCTGTCACATGAATACATCATGTTCAGGGTTTCAACGCAGCCCATGCTTTGATTATTTTCTAAGGAAAAGACAAACAATTATAAGTATTTTTTAAATTATAGGTAGCCCACCTGTTAGCTTTTTTTCTAGCATTTTTCTATGCATCTGTTTGTTTGTGTGCATGTCCCTATACTGTCAGAGCCTTAATCAAAGCCTTCCTTTGAGACCTGACAGTTCCTTTGAAGGAAATTGCAGATGCCAGATGGCATTAGACCGGTCCAACCGCAGCAGCCGTTCAATGTCAGCGAAGACGCCGGCCTTTCATTTAGAATGAGTCCCACTGCAGCCTGAGATGCCTTCTGTCAGTGCAAGTTTCCTTTTCCTACACTAACCTACACTTGGTCAGCATGGGAAGTATTTATGTTTCTACCCCATCTTTTGTTCTTTTTTGTATTTCCCCCATGCTCACCTTGATAAGTCATCTGTGAGGAAAACTAGGTGATGAAATTAGAAATGTTGTTCGTTCTTATCAGCACCCAACAGTTGCAAGAACACAGGCAGATTTCAGGCACAGCTTACAGAGGCCTGTAAGCTAACTAATTAAAGCAGAGATCCAACATAAGGAAGTTGTGAAGGAGGAGGGAGGGGGGCTTCATGATGCAAAATACTGTAACAATAGAACGACTTAATTTGCCTTCAGGCTGAATGTCTGGTAGTGTTTGAGAATTTTAGGCTAGGAAGTGGCTTCGAACAGGTAGTTTTTTTAATGATGAACCTGTAGCAGTTCAAACATACCAGTATATTGCAAAAAGTTTTCCATCACCTGCTTTGACTTGCATATGAACCTGGGAGGCATCCCATTCCTAATTCGTAGGGTTCAGTTTCATGTCACTCCAACAGCTCCAGCACTTCTGGTAAAGCTGTCCACAAAGTTTCTGGGCTTTTTTATGGAAATTTTTTACCTTCCCTAAAAAGCTGTTTCTATCATAATCTCATGCAATTTTTGAAAAAAAACTTTTTAGCATCTAAAAAAAAAAGGTGTAATGCAGTTTTTCCTTCAACTTTAGTGAATAAATCAGGTGATTCAAAACATAATATGGTCATATACTGAGGTTATACTTGGCTGTATTAAACAGGAAGTAGAGGAAACCAACCAATGTGGACCACAGATCAGTAAAGAATCAAAGTTCTAGTCTGGGCATCCAGGCTGACGCAGACATCAGTCTGATGAGGCTCAATGCTTTCTATTCTAAAACAGATTAGACCAATCACAGCATGGGAGGAAGGGCTCCATAATGCAACAGTGCTTTTCTCTAACCATAGCAATTGCAGCAAAAGATGTTTTAATGATGTCCCTTTTTATGTCCTCAGTTCTAAACCGTTTCTGCCATCTGTACTGGTCCTTCTGTTAGAGTCCATCTCTACGCACTCTTTTCCAGACTAATATTCCGTGTATAGTTTAGTCTTGCTGGCCAGGCTGTATCACACCAGCTGGTTTTAGGGACTGTATGTACAAACAAGAGACTCTGAAAGAAAAGTGTGATTCAGGATCCTAGGATTAAAGAAATACTGTAGCTGATCAATCATGTGTGGTAAACATTCACTGTGTAAGAATTTGAAGCACATTTACTCTTTTACAAAAAAGTCAAAAACCATTATAAGAGAGACTGTGAAAAAGGTTGATTCAGTTTTATTCTTAGTTCAATTTTGTCATTTTCCATTAAACTCTTCTAATGCGACGGATGTGAAATGCATCTGTAGACTGTTGTTGTGCAAGAAGGCCAGACTCTTTTACTGAGTTCATAATGAACATGATTTTTACAACCAGAGCAATGGATTTACCTCTTATCCCTATTTAGAGGGAGGCTCAGGAACATTGTGTAGATTGAAGCGAGAGCTATACTGCACCTGAAATCTCAGGATTTGAAATATCTGAGCTTTTGTACCTTCTCAAGCTGCAATAACCCATTGGACGGACTAGATGGACTGGCTGTGATGTAGGGTGAAGGGTGAGTGCAGCGGAGTTGATGAAGGACAAAGTAAGGAAAGCTTCTCAGAGGTCAAATGGCTTTTTAGAAAAGCAGTTTTAATTAAACCCTAAAAGAAATCATCATTCGTCGTCCATCTCCAGCATCACCCTGGTCTGCCACAGCCTCCCCCCAGCTTATGCACTCTGCTTGGTGGACTTCTCCTATTTACTTCTATCCTCAATGATATCCAGGGCGTTTCATTACCCGAACATCAGCTCTCCTTACCTATCATGTTTGGGTGATTATTCTCCAAAGTGGGATAGTTTCGGGTTCTGGTCAGACTGTAGTAACACTGAAATCGACCATCATCCAGATGCAGCTCCTGGAGGACGTCTAAACCCAGGGGCGTAACTAGTGTCTTTGTTCAGCTTTGTTTGATGCAATTGAATCATTGTCACTCTTTAAAATCCATATCTGCTCAGGTTAGTAGAGTTGTCAGTAGAGCCAATGGGTGTTCTGTGGGTTAAGGGGAAAACTTTGCAGACTACTTTCTCTCATCCATTCAAATGTTTGTCAATCATATCTTTGAGGATCTTACTTTTTGCAGTGGTATGCATGCATGTTGGCAGAGGAGGCTACCGTCTCCAAACTGTTCCTACATATTTCCAAACCTCAATCAAATCAGATTAGGTTAAATTTAGAAAAAGATTGTAGGAAACAACTTTCTTTCACTTAACAATATTCTCTAGTTTTTGGTAATCTATTACCTAAAAGCTAAGGTACAATAATATGTGGTTTTATAGTATAGTCAAAACGCTCAAAAAGTGTAAATATTTCTGCAAAACTTTTCGTTGATGCCATTACTTCTCGCTCGCACCAAAAAATCCTCTTAAAAGAGGGAATGTATCCATCATAAATTGCTGCTTCTAAAGCCGGCATAAATCTCCTGTCTTGCGCCCTGAGGTATTTGAATACAGAACTATATATTGCATCACGATTGTTGCCTTTGCTGACATGATGCACTGTGCTCTAGATTCTTTACATTCATTGGGAGGGAAGGAGAGGAAACTGTATGGATGTCTGTTGATACCGTCTTATATTTATGAGCCCATTAAGCTGCCCTCTTCATCCCCTTCTTCTTATAAACACCTCCCCCTCACCGCCTCTGCTCTGTAATAAATATGAATGACACCCACAGTATCATGGCTCAGCCACCTTTTAAAGAATATCACCTATTATGCTATAAAATAGGCGGAAAGCTGTTTAATGACCTGTGATGTGTAAACTGAACTTTTTCTTTTATGTTTTTTCTCCCCTAATCAAATGTTTTATGGCTAAAGCTATGGGGTGGTAATAAAGTGACATGCAGAAGAAGAGTCAGTGAAAAACCTCTCTTTGAACACGTGCACGTTCCCCCTGCCAGGAACACAGGCCCCCCATTTCATGTGCTCCTTTGATGATTGTGTGAAGGAACGTCCAAACATAAAAGTTTCTGAAGAATGGAAGCAGATCAGAGGGAAGATCTAAGACCCTTACAAGACAGGCTGCGGTGAAATAGCGATGCTCACTGACGTAAGAACTGTCACTCACTGTTTTTAGCAGATGTACCTGTGAGTTCTGTTTTCCTTTTTTTTATTTCCCCAGAAGGACATGTAGAAGTGATTTAATTTTCTCTGTAAACAGTAGAAGAAGATTTGAACCTGGGCCATTTCAGTCACTTTTTCTATATGGAGTTTTCAAATAGTCAGAAAATTGTTAATCTTAATTTAGTTATTGATAGGTTACCTAGAGATCATGAAAAAACAGTTGCTTTCGAAATGGGCGAATTAATCTCATAACCCAAATGTAAAAAATATTAAAAAATAAAATAAAATACCACAGAGAAATTATACCAATAAGAAATGATTTATTCTTGTATAGATTAGACTGACAGCTTACTATTATTTCAATTTAAATGAAAGACCATTAAAAAATTGTTCATGTGGTGTATCCATTTCATGCAACTCCAACTGCAGATTTCCCACTGATATGTTTCTACTGGTTTCTCTCCAAGGGAATTAATAAATTTGTCATTTTATATAGTAACAGTTCCAGTTCAAACTGCTTCGGATTTTCTGTGAGGTACTAAAATGTAGTCAAATAGATTAACTCAAAATTAAGGTAATTGAAAGGTAGTAAAAGGTAACAAACATAATTTGACTTGCTAATGAATTTTTTTATTGATCCTGACCCTTTTTTGTTCTCCAAGTTTGTTATGATGCTTACAAGTTTGTTGGGGAGCTGTTTCAAAACACGTTCAAAGACTCTGACTGAGCCAAAAGGTTTTTATACGTGTTGAGGAATTAGTCAAGACAAAAAAACTTTAATAAGACCCCCATACAAAACTAAAACCTTTATGTCCCTTCCAAAAAAAGGCTGCTGCTTGATTTTGCAGTAGTGGCAGTAAAATTGGTAGTAAAAGATAGTAAAGTGAACTCTAGGATTGCTGCATTAATCCTTGTGGCTGGTGAGAGACTATGAACAGCAGTTTATGTCTTTCCACAGAGTGAACCTCCTTGTCAGCTTTCACTGAATAAATACAACATACAAATGATTTTGCCCCCCAAAAATTTCAACTTATGAGGCGATCGCAATTTTATTTTGATTTTTCTTTGCAATAACCAGCATGTAGGTGTTTTGTTCCAGGGTTGGATTTTTTTTATGCCCTTGTTTAGAGTCCATTGTCAATTCTAGTATATACGCATGAAACTGTGGGCTAGCTATTCTCTGTCCCTCTCTGGGCTGCAAACCCACTTTAAGCCTATTAGCGCCACCTATAGGGCTGGAGTGAGAAAATCAGTCTTACTCTTGTTAAATGTAATGTGACCAAAATATTACTCCTCAGCAGTTTGAAATAGTTTCATTAAATTGTGATAATATTGCTAATGCATTAGTTGACAAACCCTAATATAACATGAAAACGCTTTATCTACTGTAAGCCCCTCCACTTTATCCAGTCTTAAATAAACAAAGAAGTGTTAAATGGTATGCAGTTTTAAATTTATATTTTGAATATTGCATTTAATTAATATTAAAAAATCTCTTTCATGACGAACTATATTGGTTTTCTAACTTTTATGCAGTTTTCCAGAGGGTCGGGATTAAAAACATACCCGGGTTGAATCATTGACAAACATGAGAGTAAAGTGCAGCATAAGTTAATAATGACACTTGGTGAGTAATTTGGAATAAATAACTGTTCTGAAACTGTCCCCAAGCTACCCAACTGGAAAATTAGAAACAGTCTGACTGTATGTGGCCTCACTGCTCTCTTGTGGTCCCATATTCAAGGTCAGGATGAATCAAAACGGGCAATAAAGTTGTTAAGTAGCCTAGCGGCTGTGTCCTTGCGTTCGCGCCCTTGGCCACCACAAACTGCTGACCCACCTTTAATTTTATCTTGCAGGTGACAGTGTCACCTAGGCCTCATGTCGTGTCCTGTTTTCTTCACAATCTTTCTTGTCTGCCCCAGTCCATTTGCTTCCTTGTTGATGGATCAAACTGTTTGACCCCCTAACCTGTGCCAAAAGCTGTCCCTTGTCTTAACATTCCTCCAATGCTGACTGCTCCTGCTGCTCTTAAGCCTCACGTACATGAGCATGTGCTTTGTTCTAAAATCTCTTCAGTAATCATGCTTTGGTATGTACCTCAGCATTAATGTAATGGATCAGTACATTTTCCTTGAACTCTGAGATGAAATACAGAAAAAACTCAAGTACAAAATGTTTGTGTATAATCTATTGTCTGGTTGGGTATTTTAAACTAGAATGTTGTACAGCCTAATTAAAAATGACAAGACATCCCAAAGATTTAGCCCTGACAGAAAGCAACTCGGTACACGTCAGCTTTGCTGCTGTTAGCAGCTGAAGGTTAACCAGTCCCAGGGTTGTCACTGGTTCCCGCCCGTCACTGTCTCCTTTTTCATTTTCCAAAAGGAGCCCAAAAACCTGCAAGAGAAACGAAAAAACAATCTCTCAGTGGTGGGAGGCTTCTTCAAGACTTTGGGAACAGAGTGTTGTCAGCAAGAAGTCGCAACCAGCTGTCTACACACACAACATGGCAATTAAAGATCAGCTTCCTTCTTTCTACTTCAGAATAAGAGTCTCCAACATAGTGTTGAGCCTAAAGCACTCACCGTCAGATACGACACACATAAAAGCTCACAAACACAGACATGCTCCCAATAGGGGTATGGGTGTAATCTCCAGATTTTTGAGCCAATATGTTATATCGACAGAATTCTGCAGTTATTCACATTGAAGACTCAGGAAAACAACTGAAATATTATTTTATATTATAATATTAGTTCTCCCCAATTTCTATAGACAAAAACGAATTTGCCATTGAAAAAAATGGGCGAAAAGTTATTAATTAATCAGTTCTTCTAAATTTGATTAATTTTATCAATCAACTAATGATTAATTGATAAGCAGCAATATTCTTTTAATTTGTATTAAGTAGTTTCCTTTTTGTTTCGTTAACACGAGAAGCTTTTTTTCTTTTTTTTTTACATTTTGCTGAATTATTAAAAGTAGTACATTGTTATTTAAACAATTTGTGGTGGTCGCTGTATTAAATACTGTCGGAATAATTATTTTTTTTTTTAGTTATTTAACTTTAGTTATTTAACAAAACTGAAACCTATCAGGTTACTGAATAAGATAAAATATAATTTAATTTCCCTCTGCGATTATTAAAGTATATCTGATTCTGATTCTGAAAATTATTAAAAAATGTGAAACAATATTTCCAATTTACAGAGATGTGAACTAACTAAAGACGGGGTATGTGGCTCTGATGTACTGTCAGGCTATGTGCTACGTCGTGTTAATGAAGTGGACTCTTAACTGTCACATTGTTTTCTGTTTTTAGTTAAATCCAGCATTCAGTGCTGACAGAATTTTTTACTGTAAGCAGCTCTTTTAGACAGGTGGTTCTGGTCCTGGTTGCACTCAGAGGGATGTTAAATCTTGTCTGTATGACTTTATTAACTCACAAAAAGCCTAAATAGTGTTTATTCTAGCTTGTCTTTTGCTATAATGTTCAAAACATTTTGTGTAATGTCCTCTACCTTTCAATCATCACATCGTTGTTTTCTAAACCCAGCAGTGAAGTTATGCTGCTCCCTCATGCAGCTCGGCTATGTTAGAGCTATTTAGGTGATATCCTAAGGGGTTTATGGGGTGTTTTTATTTACAAACAAAACCACATTAATTCATTTGATACACTTTTCTGCTTAAATAGAGTAAACAATCCTGAATCAGATTTTGGATTTATTGGTCTTTCTGCTTTAGCATACGTCCACTCTGGCATTTCTTCTCGCAAACCGCATCATCTAATGGACGGCGGTAACATTACAGCACTGAAAGGAACTCCATCTAATATGACATTATCAAATAGTTGAATGGAACAAATTTAAATCTGATAAAACATTAATCCATAATCAATAGTTGATACATTTTTTTTTTACATCTCATGTGAAAAAGTAGATCACCCACTCTGTATAGCCTCTTTCCTTGTACATTTTAGAAAAAAGTAAATATTATAGATGATGTACTCAACCACATTTTATTTTATGTGTCGAGTTAGTTGGATTAGTAATCATATAATCTATGTATCAATGTTTTTTTAAACGCCTAGTGAAAAGATAAATTGTGCCTCAGAGAGCTGTATTTTCTGACTTTTAAGGAAATCTTGCAGCACGAACTATCTTTAATAATTTTTTGGTATTGTTAAATTATAAAATAAATCACTCTTCACTTACCTTGCAAGCAAGATGAAATGTCGCGAGATTTTTGAATTCACAAACTAACAAAAATAAGTCTTGCCAGAAGCCAACAGATACGTTCAGCCGAAACAGAAATGTTTCGGAAATAAGGAAATGCAATGACATGTATGCCGTTCACCCGTCAACCACAGACGGAAGGCTGAAGCAAAACAAACATGGCGGCGCCGGTCTAAGCTACAATACCCTGTATTTAAACTGAATAAAAATTTTGATAAATTCGCAATAGCCCTGCGACCCAATCAGGCCAAAGATTGTACTTCTGGTCCCTCCCTTTTGTGAATGCTTTCTATAGGAGGATTTCCAGATCTATATCATCTAGAATTCAGAATGAATTACACGTATCAATCAGGCTTATGCCAGGTTAACAAATGACCTAAGAGAATATGTGATATATAAAGAAGAGCTTTCCCCGTTTTTATTCCTAGTAATGATTGGAGGTAGTGATTTTTTAAACATTAACAAAATGAACAACATTATTGGCATAAAATCCTGTTTCTTTATTTAGTGTCTCTGTTCTCAAAAGCCTGAGCATATGCAATCTGTTGCAGAAACCGACACTTTTACCAACTATCTACATGCTCTGCATTAAATCCGATCTTTAGCAGATGGCTCTGTGTGCAGGGGCAGTCGAGTGGGAGAAACTGGCACACATATATCGAGAACAAGCAGGGACCTGGAATACAATGAAAATATCTAGACACACACTGGCGCCACATTTGATCAGATCATCTGTGAGGATGAGGATCCTCTCACCAACATGGCGACCCATACGCTGCAGTTGCACAGGCAGATGGCTGGATGTGAATGAAGTTCACACATGACAGGGTAAGAAAGGGGGGAAAACTATATTTTCAAGTTTAAATTGCAGCCGTTACCCTCCCATTCAGTGCACTTTTCCATGATGATCCATAATACATAATCATTTCGGAGTCGGAGTGCTTTGTGGATTTGAGTCTCATCGGTTCTTCCTGCCAAATTGTTAAACGACCCAATCAAGGGAGTGAGTTAGAGTCTGTGGGGCTCCCCTGAATGCTTTAATACAAAGTCTAAACTTGCTGTTCCACATTTTAACATGTTGTAATAAAAGCCAAGTTTATAAAAAAACAAAGGAAAAAAAAAAAGCAATCCAAAACATTAGCAGTTAATAGGATGAGGGAATACACTCATTTTCAAACTCAGGATGTAACACCTGCATTACTTATTTCCCACTTCCATAAAAAGAAGTGTCAACAAAATGCAGTTATGGCTGAGAGTTCATTACTTGCCTCTTATTTAAAAAGAAAAGAATACATTAACACTAATTTAATCAAAGGAACTGGGACATTAGCACTTTTCCCCTTTTTTTGCAACATTGCAGGAACCTTTTCTACAGAGTCCTGGTAAAAAACGTTTGGGAAATATTCTGCTCCAAGCTGTAATAATAAAATAAATCTGTAAAAAGTTTTGAATGCAAATTATTATCATGCATACGACCAAAGGCTGTGTTCTGATTTCCCTCTGGTTTTCTCACTTACTCTTATTCTCTTTCTGCTCGTAGAATGGAGTGGAAGGGGTGTCCTTAAATCACTTTAGCTGGGTTTTATCATAAAGCTGAACAGTCAATAAATTCATTCCCTTAACAATTTATTTCATTTAGCTTATATACATTAGAAATATATATATATATATGTACCTATCTATATGTGCGTATGTATATACAGTGCTGTGCAAAAGTGTTGGACCTTTTGCCACATTTCAGGCTTCAGATATAAAAATATATATATAGATATGGATAGATATAGATATTTATCTATATCTATCGATATATAGATAGATATAGATATTTTTTGTGAAGAATTCTAAACAAGTGAGAACAGTCATGAAGTGAAATTACATGTATTGGATATTTTAAACTTTTTTAACACGTAAACTGAAGGGTGGGGGTGCAAAATGAATCAGCCCCTTTACTTTCAGTGCAGCAAACTCTCATCAGACGTTCAGTGAGGATCTTGGAATGATCCAATGTTGACCTAAATGAGGGATGATAATGAAAAATAGAATCCACCTGTGTTTAATCAATAAATACAACTGCTCTGTGATCATCTCATAGGTCTGTTTAAAGCGCAGAGAGCATCATGAAGAACAAGGATCACACCAGTCAGGTCAAAGACTGTTGTGGAGAAATATAAAGAGTCTGTGTACTATCACTATAGCTAAAGATGTGTTGATTGTTTGAGTAATTTATAAATTATAACTAATAAATACTGAAGAATAAAGGGTTACTGTGCAGTGACCCTACCTGTATTTAGCATCTTACGACATTTGTGAAGTTAGCAGGTCTAACTTTTAACATCCACCCTTAGAAAATGTAGACCCTTATTTCAGAGTTTTCCAACATTAAGCTAGTTTTTTCAAATCTGTAATTTTATTTCACAGGTTGAGAACCTTCTTATCAGCTGAAGTTGTCCCTGGTTTTACTTCACTACTTTCCAGATTTAGAAAATGTGTTCAAGGTAGTTGAAATTTGATCTTCTGGTGCAGATTGTGTCCTTTCCCTGAACGTAAATCTACAAAAGAAAAAATGTCAAAGAAGCAGGATAGCGAACAAGTGTTACATTTCTGCCTCTTGTTGCAGCTGGAGGACCCAAAAGGCTGTAGAAAATCCTATATTTTTTGTGCTTCCCCCTTTTAATCATCGTTAACTTGAATATCTTACAGTAATACTCTACTTCTGCACCACTATGGCACCACTGTGCTATTGTATCTTTATTAGTTTGGAAAAGATTAGATCTAAATCTTAACTATTAAGTAATTTCCATCTCATAGGTCTATGTCTGTGCATTCTGGGCTTATGTAATGAAATTAGTGAAAAGAAAAAGATAGCATTAGTAGCCGTTCCAAACTCTCAGCAGCAATCAGGTTTTTGTCTTGTGGCACCTTGGCAGGTTAACTTGGCTCCAGCTTTACTTCTGATTCCACTAAGTATTATTAGCTCTAGACTAATGCTGCCAGGGGGACATTTTTGTCTTTAATAAACAGCTTGGTTTTATTTTAAGCCCAGAGCTGCAACGTTGTTCTAAAAGTAGAACAATGGAATAGTGTGTAAGAAATAAAAACTTGGCAAAAGGATAAACATTCAGAGGGGCTTTTCTTCTAGCAAATGAAAAGAAAAACCACACGTCAGCATGAAAAACACTTTTCCCATCATGTATCATTGCAGTTTACATGATGTTTTACTATGAACATGTCCAAAATGTCTGCTGGATAAACTCATTTGCTTCATTAATGTAAAGACCTCGGTGATATGCACGGGTTCAGACTTTATGGTTAGGGGTTGGCAATCTGGAAATGCTGCAAACTTTTTTTTGCATTTCTGCTGACCTTAGAAAAAATATTTAAGTGAATTTAAAAAGTCTTATTTAAGGATATTTCAAATTTATATTGGAATACAAAAAATGTGGAAGGACCTAATGCAAGATTTAGATAAAGAAATAGTTTTTTCTTTCCCCTTCACTTTGTTAAAGCCACATAAAACAAGGGGAAACTTGAAAAGGAAAAAAGGCATATCTCTTACGGACAAAAAGTAACAATTTTCTTCCAACAGCGTGTCCTATTTCATTCTAAGCAGAGACTGTAGCCTTGCTTTTTAGATTTGATGTAAAAATCTGTATAATTTTCAGCAAAAAAACCCCCAGAAAACTTAACATTTTGACCCAACTATTGGCTTCATTTAAATATGTAACCATGATATTAAATAATTTTTCTGGTCCATATTCAGTACTTGGTGCTTTTCAAAGCCCCATGTGGGCTGCTCCTTTCAAGTACTTGACTATGTAACTTGATTTCCTTGGATCCTTTCCTAAATAAGTCGAGCTCCACCTGTTCCACAACCACACTCCTCAATCAGAAATGCAAAAAAAACTTTTAAAAGTTGTTCAGACTCGCCAGTGTTTCAAGTTAAACATAAGAAAATATTAGTATTTTTTTTATATTTCAGACTTTCACAATAGAATGTGTGTGACCTCTTTAGCATTTTAGCTAAAGTTGAAATAAAATGCTTTAGATCCAAACATATTTATGTTTAAGAATATGTCAAAGATCAGATCAAATTTTTTATTAAGGGCAGACATGTCACTATAGATGAACAAAGCTGTTAAAGAGATGAATCTTAATGTGACTAAAAGAAAAGGCTGACAATATATGGATGCATTTTAATTTATATAAACTGAACCATCTATCCTTAGTTTACTCTTTAAGATATTTGCTGCTTTGCGTTGATCAAATATATTGAAACCTAATTAAAAAATGTAACGAGAGGCGTTATAATCGTACCGTTTGAAGCCGTTGTTGTTGTTTTGTTTTCTGTTCGGGTTAACAATGTCAGCTTTGTGATGCAGAAGTTTGTCTTCTCTTCTGATGATCTCTAGCACTCCGCTAACTACTTTGTTATTGTTATTTGTGGCCTATTTTGTCGCTTGTTAGTTCAGAGCTCAGAAAACATCCCCAACCTCAAACTGAAACATCAGAGATAAACTTTTAACCACCGACTCAAAGGTCATCTGGTTTCAGAAGGGGAATGTTTTGTCCTTCAAATATAAAACAGAAAATATGCTAATGATTTACCATTCTTTTGATGGTTTATTCTGTTTTAACCGTCTACTCATTTGACTACAAACAGAAAATAAAATGAAAAGATGGAAGAGAGGAAAGAGCAATTAAGACACAGAAGCTAGAAGCACCACTTCTGGTGCTTTGGAGAACAAGAAGCAGCAGCAGCGCTGACAGACTTGCTTCAGCTGTCAGCGATGTCCAGGCATCTTCCTTCCCACCAGTCCAGGGGATTGCTTTATCCACCTCAGAAAGGGAGATCACTCGTTTTGTCTCGCTCTCTTCAGAGTGCAATTAAATGAGAGGAAGTAAGCTATATCCCCTACTGCTCCTGGGGTCTCTCACAGCTGGAGCTGGGAGACGGATAGCTCAAGGTGACCCCAGCTGGGTCTTTGAATGCTCAACACCACTGCTTTCATACCGTCGTTCCTCACTCTTATTTATTCTGTTCTTTCTTTTTGCACGCTGGCAGTCCTGCAGGCATTCAACTTTAGAGCCGCCATCAGCAGCTTCTTGCATGAGAAACCACCCCCCCACCTCGTTCTGTTTCCCTGCTGCCGCGCAACCTGCTGTTTCTTACCGAACATATGACGCAGAAATGGACCAGAGCTGTGATACTAATGGGCGCTAATTGTACTTAATTACCAGTGACTACAATAACATCTCTAGGTCTATATTAAGTGAAAATTTCTCCTTTACTTTGGCCCTTTACTGTGGAAACTGTAAACCTTTTACCATCTTGTGGAGGAACAACTGAGCTATAAACCTCCATCTCAAAACTTATAATTGATTGAAAGAACAAAACTTATAAAATATTGAAAGAACAAAACTTAAACGAGGCATCAAACTATCAGACAAAGTACCATATAGGATTTAGTGGTAATTGTTGCTTAGTGATGCTACAAATAACAGGGTCACCTTGAAATACTCAGTATTTATCTTCCTTGTTTAGTCCCAAACGATTCACTCTTGATGTAAACATTACAGTAAGACTCCCTCCTTAAATAGAACTTCAACAAAGCTTGTCAGTAATTTTAATTGTCAATTGTACTTTACAGAGCCCCTATTTAAATGTCCAAGATCAAATATGAAAAAGCATACAAAGAGTTTTGATTGCCAGGAGGAATAGGACTGGATTAGCGAAGGAAATGTCATCTAAATGTAAGTGTCTACTGTAGCAACAGCTAACGCTGCTGAAGCATTATGATTTTGCTGCCAGTTGATGGATGCAGGAGTACACAGCTTTACTAATACTATTACCAGTTATAGCAATGCTACTCTAAGGCTTTTAGTTTTATTGACCGAAACATAGTAAAACATTGTATCCTTGTAATGCATATGATATTCACCCTTATTCAAGTTTCTGATTTGTAAACCAGCAGATGGCACACAGCACAGTTTATTAGCTGATTGTGCATGCCACAAAAACTATTTTCCAGCTAAAAAAAGAACCAAGTTAACACAGTAAGGTTAAGCGGTTGTGAATTGTTTATGTTATATTGTTTTATCTGAAGATAATTATGGGCTTTTTTGTGGGTTTGAACCATCGTCAAGAAGTCAATAAGGTTTATTAGAACTTTGAAACATTACCTGATAGACCTTATAAAGATTCAAGGATTGCTAGCCTAAGCTTACCTTAATTCTAACATTGGAAAAATATTAAACAGAAGGAAAATTAGAAAAAAAAAATGTCTGTTAAACTAATTTTCTCTGCCCAACAACAGCCCTTATATGAATCATTCTAATGACAGGAGGGTAACTAATGGGCTGCTCGGGGGACCTCTGGGGAGCTTCTGTACTGTACTGCATTTATAAGTAGTTTGAATAGCTGTAAGTATTTCTGAATAGTGATTTGACAACTTTTAGATAACACAAGAGTACCTGTGTACTAACCTGACATCAATAGCGTTCCTCATGTTTAGATTAGGATTGTCCCAGTAGAGTTGTGTGAGAATTTTATTTTTAATTCTGTGAGCAATGCCTTCCATCTCATCCTCCCTCCTGAGGTCATCCTTTGCTGCACCATCGCTCTGAACAAAAGGCCTGCTTCTGAGGTGATCAATCCTGATGTAAGAGGTAGGGAGAGGGGTGTTCAGATGATGACTGAGAGAGTACAGATGAGCTAAAGATGGCCGTGAAGGTCACACAAAGGGAACTGACTATGCTTTTTAAAAAGACAGATCATACATGCTTTCCGTTTTTAAAACGGCAGCCTCTGCATATTCATTCTAACCATCCTTATGTCTGATAAGAAATAAGTGGATTCATCAAGCTGTGAGGGAGAGTAATCAGAAGCCATTGCAGTTCTGGCATTTGGCTAACCCTGCAATGGTGTTAGGAAAGGTCTTGTTTCTTTAATAGCTGGTTCTTTAACAAAGCAGTGCATTTATCTTCCTCTCCCACTGGACCAAAGACATAAAGAAAAGGGTTAACCCCTTGAACCCTACGGACCCACCGGCGGGTCCAGCTGCTACATGACCTCGTAATTTTACCAAAACCCCAGTATTGATGTAAAAAACATATTTGGCACAGTTTGGTGACATTTATGGATAAAAGTACCAAAATGGCCTCTCCGCCTAAGAAATTTCTCACTGATACCATTCTAAAATAAATATGATTCATCTGATTGAGTCCAAATTTGGTATATTTTTACACAACATTTAGATTTGAAAGTCTGTACTACTTTTTTGTGCTATAAATAATATTTTGGTAGTGTTTTGCAATGTTTATTTCAAAGAAAATTTTGGCGAGGTTCAAAAAATGCAAAATATTTTGTATTTTGTCCCTAATATTTCAGGCAGGGTCAAAGCTACAATGGTGCTGACACCAGAAAACCATTCTATGACATCTTACCATTACAGACGTACCAAAAGTCTCTTCTTAAATCTAATAGCTTTGAGGCTATAAGTTATTTACTTTTGTGTGTTTTTGTCAGGCAGAAATTTATTTATACCCCCTTAGGGTGTAAGAGGTTAAAGGTGGTTTTAGTTTAGTGGCCTCATACAGGCTTTTAAAAATGTCATTGAAGAAGCTTTCTGAAGGCAGGGCATGCAAATATATGGATTAGCTTCTTCACTGACACACCTGATACAGCAAGGAATCCAAACTCCAGTAGAATCAAGCTAAATATGAGTTGGTCTGATGGGTTCTTACGCAGCTTACATTTAATAGACAGTTGTGGACTGAAAGTGATGTTATAATTTTCCAGGTAAACAACTTAATCAAACATCATCATGGAGAGATTACGTCTTTTTCTCACGTAGAAAATATTTTCTCGGGGGGGCAGCTGGAACGGCTGGTTGCTGGGGCAACTGGAAAGATGGAGAAATTGGTTGGAAAAAAAGGTTTGCTTTCCGCCTAACATTTATTCTATTACTCACCAACCCATCTTTCCAGTCTTACAAGGAAAGTTCTCCTTCCTTTGTGCTTGACCCGTACTGTACCTTAAGGACCAGTATCCTGCCACAATAAGTATGGTGCAAAGAGCAACCTAGGGTCAACGGTATTGCTCAGGAACTCTGAATAATAATTTGAGTTTGGAAGCAGTGATCGTGCAGGCTCTTCAGGGCACAAATGCACAAACATATATCTCTCACAGTCTGAGCTATCCAGACTCTTAATCCCTTGTGCATCCATCCATTCCTCTGCTCACTATCCAAGACCAGGTCCAATGGTTGGAGTTCTGTAAGGGAAGTCTAACCAGTCTGTTTTGGAAAATTCCAAGGGCAATTCCATCACTGAATGAAAATATGGTATTTACCACAGGATATGCTCAAGAAAAGTAGAAACAGTCTCACCATCTGATGGGATCCTTGCAACTGAGAAACTGCTTATCCACATTTAAAACAGTTAGGTGGTGGCAATTAAAGGCGTCCATTAATCATGCCTATGAGGTTTGTCCCTTTGAAGGTTTTTCATGTAAATAACACTGTGAGGAGACCCCTGTGTATTTCCAAAGAAAAAAAAAAATAACACTAGCAACACAAAAATTCCCCTTTTAGGTCTGTATTGTTTGAGATTTTTGGATTTCCAACAATGTGATCAGCAAAAAAATTAAACACAGTATGATTTGGGACTGTTTTGAATATAAAAATCTCAAAATGGATTATACCCTATCTGTCTAACTTTGCTACAATGAGAAACTAAAGTGCCCATGATGCCTTTGGACAGTATCGACCAGTTTAACCTATCGACCAGTTCAGCTATGAAATTATGAAAATACCCAGTAAGACACAAAAAGAAATACCATGGACCAAATCTTAACCCGTAACAAGTCCAAAAGTGTGTATTTTAATCTTTTTTTGCGAACAATAGTTTAACCTGTTAACTGGTCTCACCAAAATCAACAAAATGCTTGAGAAAATATGTAAATTAAATAATCTACTGCTCTTTAACCCTTGTTAGGGTTGTAATGGTGTACAGTAGCCTTCATTTGGCAGTATGAGGCTGCAGATCTGTAGGCACCACATGCATCCTGTGGATGTACGGGTCAGTTAACATTAAAGAATGGATATAGGTTGTAGTTCCAAAGACAAGATAGGGAGCGGGAAGGCCTACTTCCGTTTGTATACTAAGTGTTTAGTTTGAAGCCATGTTTACATAGCATCTCATTTGTTTCAATGTCCATAACTCTAAATGGAGGGATTTTGGTTGATTGTTGTAAAAATCATACAATGCTATCCTGGACAAAGAGAACACGCAACAAAAACGGGGAATCATGCAGTGTTACTTCAGTTTCTTCTGATGTCAGTTTTTTTTCTTTTTTGACCTAGCTATAAGCGCTTCTTCAACTGCCTCCTTTCCTTAATCATACTCTGCTTTTTTAGCATCCAACAGTGATAATAGCACTTTACCCCATCTAACATGCTGTCTGTTTATTTCTGTCCTGATCCGTCAGTCAATCTCCCTGAAGTCAGCCATCAAATTGCATTTGCCATCTGACCAAACGTATGATTATGTCAAGCTTTAAATATTTCATGTAAAATGATTTTTAGATGTTGTATCCTGTAGGTTTAGATACTTGGGGCGTTTGTCTTTTCAAATGTAAGATGAGATTTTTGAATCTACGGGGGTTCAGGATTTGGGGAAGAAAAAAGGGGCAGTTATTTAAATAAATATGAAATCATAGAAAAGATATTTGTTTTGACTTGATGAAAACAGCCTTTAAGTGAATTTGAAATAAACTAGAAGTTGCATTTGGGAAATCTGTTCCCTCTGTTTTTGTTTTTACCTTTATATGTAAAATACGGCTATATGTAACTTGTCAAAGTCAGCTTTCTTAACTCTGATGCCATTGAAATGGTGAACTAAGTTGCCTCTTTAGCCTGTATTACACGCTTTTCATCTGATCAACAGTGATCATCAACCAGTTTAATGTTTGTAAGTGTCTTGGTTCATTAATTTTTTTTATGTTATTTTACATGCTCTCATGTTGTTGCATGGTTCTTAATGCTACATTTTTTAAAGCAGGATTTTATTTACCTTCTCCTTTGCACATGTGAGGACCCTTCTTCATCTGGTGCTGGAGGGAAATATCAGCTGGGCTGCTACTAACAACACCTTTGATTACAGACAATAGAGCGGGTTTTTAAGTGCTTAGTCTTATTTCTCTCCTAGACATAGCTGTGGGCTCTTTGACATGAGCAGAGCTTGTCTACTTAATTGTTCCAATCCTTGATATAGCCAAACGTGGACTTAGTGTACCGTTACCTTTTCTAACCTAGAATTATTTATAGATCAGTGCTTCTGAGCTCCTTTTATGTGTCTTCTTCTATCTCCTTGAATCGCAGTGGGCCTCTATAGAGAGCGAGCACGCTGAACCTGATTCTGTTGGAGGTTTTTTCCTGTTAAAGTGGAGTTTTAATCATAACGTCTACTTTCACCACATGCTCACCCAGGAGGAGCGAATCCTGCAAAGTCGATGACTGAATCAGCTGGTTTTCATTTAATAGAAAACTTTTTAACCAATCTGATTGAATGATTTGATAGAATTTTCTCTGTAAAGAGCCCTGAGATCAAATGTGTTTTTAATTGCCGATTTTTCAGTATATTTAACTGAACAAATTTTTTGAACACATAGCTTTTTGTTTTTGCGCTCTGAAGGTTCTTTGGCTAATTATTTTCTTGCACTTTTTTTTTTCTACATGTTTCAACCTAATGTCTTTTAGGTGACTCTATTGATCTGGTAACATTTTAATGGCTCCCATCTGGCAATTGCTGCATTCACTGGAGACCCACCACTGTGGTTAGAGCTTTGCATGTTTATTTTTCTTTTTGTAGTCCACTATATTCCAAGGTTCTGCGCTTCTTTTGTTTGTTGTGAGGTGCTTGGTTCTTCCTAGCGGGGCTCTTTGTCTCCAGATTTGTTTACTTTGCCCTAATATTTGCCTCTTCATTTACAGTTCTACCCGACTGCCTCTACTGGCCGTACAGTAGATTGTATTTCTTTTGTTCTTTGTAGGGCTGCAACAACGAATCGATAAAATCGATAAAAATCGACTTTTAAAAGCGTTAGCAACGAATTTAATCATCGATTAGTTGTGTCGCGCGATTAATGCGTCATCCGCCGCCGCCGTCATCCGGGGGAAGAAAAAAAAATATGGCGGAGCGAGTCAGCGCCGCAGTTGCAGTGTTGCCAACTCAGCGACTTTTCAGACCCCTCCAGCGACTATTTTTCAAAAAAGCGACTAGCGACAAATCTGGCGACTTTTTACGGTGTCACTGGCGGCTTTTGCCTGCCGTGGGGCGCCTCCCCCATCCCAACGCCTTTCTCCCTCTCCCACAGGAATCCCTCTCAGCGCGGCAGTCAGAGCCGCAGGATTTTAGTGAGGAGTTTACCCTCAGCGTCCAGACTGCAAATGAAGCGCGCATGCGCCGGGATTGACGGCGCAAATTGATCACAATAATTAAAATAGCCTGCGCTTTGTAAAGTGAAAAAAGTGATAACATGCAACTTTTTTCAAAAGAAATTAACATGGCACGGAAGCACCACTGTTATGACGCAGCACCTGAAAAGAAAACACTTTGGAGCCTTCGATGGCAGTGAAGAGAGCTGATCAGCAGGATGAGTAACCATGTTTGTTTGGTTTTAAAGTGGGGAAACGTAACGTTAGTTTCTCAGGTAGCTCATCTGATGCTTTCCTTACCTTGTTAGTAGGTTACAGACAGGGATAAGGTTGGCTACTTATTTTACTTTTAATTTCATTTAAAATTTGTTTAAGCAGCGTTTATATTTTCTTTATAAATAAATTAACTTGCAAATTATGAGGGCAAGGCTTTTAAAGTTTAAATCTTCTGGCAAAGATAAAGAAAAGAAGATCCTGGAATTTATGGAAGTAAAGCAGAACAAAATCCAGCAAGATCAGTAATATGTCAATTAATTATCTGCCACATTCCCATGTAAATATCTGTCTTTGGAGGATGTGTTTTTTTACCACCCCTAGTTCTCTCATTTTCATTCCAAATACAATTTATAATTTGAATCACAGGGCTATTTTTATCTCTATGGTTCAGTATTTTCTCAAGCAGCAACTTTAACTGCTATACTTTCCTGTCTTAAAAGGCAGAACTCTTCTAGTCTAAAAAAAACTCATTTCTTGAAATGGGGGGACCTATTGTTGAACCCCTTAGGGGCTTTAAAAAACAAAAATGCCTGTCTCTTTTTGCGCTTTATGAACCAAAGTAGCCTATATTTTGTGGATGTACAGCTACATTTCTTATGTAAGTTTGCGTAGTTTTTACACAAACATTTATTTTTCATATTGCACCAGTACAGTTAATGAGCAACCTGTACTTGTGTGCTTGTTTGTTCTGTCTAAAATGTTTATTTTGGAATAAAGAGGTTAATATAAAATTTTTTTTTTTTGTCCGATTCATCGATTAATCGAAAAAATAATCGGCCGATTCATCGATTTTTAAAATAATCGTTAGTTGCAGCCCTAGTTCTTTGCATTAAAGGTATAGTCGTGTAATTTCGCAAATGTTTGAAAAGACCCGCCCTCTCCACTATTAAAAATAAAAAAAGCACATGCGCAACCCTGTAACCACTCCTGAGAGGGAACGCCTACAAACAGTGTGCAAGAGCATGCACAAGGTCGTTTTTCCTCGTTCACACTGTTTAAAATTGCTGTTTGCATCGCTCATATAAGCTTACTTTCCAAAAGAAGATTTGCAATTTTTCCACTATGTAAGACTCACCAACGGTAAGTGAAAATGGGGACGAGCAGTTAGGACGGCTTTACATAAATATATTACCAGAATGATTGACAATTAGGTGAACCACTCATTATGGAACATATTGAATATTCTACACAGCCTGTTATAAGACCATATTTGTGAAATCCATGTCAAAGATAATTTTTCTTTTCACCTTTAATGAGACTGCAGGGTTTGCCTCCATTCGTTATTGTTAAAAAAAATTGTTTAAACCACCACAGGTTATGGTTAAGAAGGTTTTACATGTTTCTGTTTACATTAACTGATGAAGGGAAATGGGAGACGAAAAAAAAAAAAAACTTCAGGAAAAAAGGCCTAAACTCTTAGACATTTAGGTATCTATCAAAAAGGAGAAAAAAAACACGATACACAGCAGAGTTAGCTTAGCATAACAGCAAGATGTCAACAATGACTTCACAGGCGGATGTATATCTGAAAGGCTACCACACCAAAAGTAGAATTCAGAGGGATCTGCAGGAGTCGTCTGTGAATCCTGCGGAGCTGAACTATAAAAGGCCCCATTGGCGCTGCACTCTGTTCATCTGCAGCAAAAGAAAGTTAGATTTCAAAATAAGAAGCACATAACGGCTGTATTTTTATCTGCAAACGTTACCTTATTCTCGTAAATAAAACCAAATCTGATGTTTGATACAAAGAGGCATTCAAGAGTGGTATGAAGGTTGTGAACGAGCTGTTTGCACATCATCTATATGCTTTCTTCTTGATCTGAAAAGATTTGATAGAGACCCTGTGTCTCTTGGTTGCACTGGTATCTGCTCAGCCAATCAAGACCGAACCTGAAAACTGTTCTAATTCAACTGAGTAGAATCACTGATTGTGCACAGAGAGTTAAATATAATTAGGTAGATTTGATGGTGCGGCGAAGCTGGTGTTTGATTTGGTGTTTAAGCCCATTAGATCTTTTCCTAGAGATGCAACCACTCTATTGTTGATTCCACAAGCAGGTTCCTCCTCAATCATCATAAACAAACACTTAAAACATTGAAGTACAAAGTGAAGCTTCACTTAGGCTAAACTAAATTTGTTAAAAAAAATGATTTTTCATTTGTAAAGTTTACAAGGATCTCATTTTTAACATAGTAGAGCACTGCCTCAATTCAGTTCAGTTCAGTTAAAAAATGCTTACATGGAAGGGAAATTCTAACTTCTATATCCGCCCTGTCCCACTCTCACATTTCCTATTGCATGTTCCTTGATTGGTTCCAGTGCATCTTCCCATTTGATCCACTTTGCTTAAGCACCCTTTTTAGGTGGATATCACCAAAGTATATGACCTACATTTCATTGCTGCATGTGGTATATTAGGCAAAAAGGCACAAGATTTGGATGTTTAGTGTTTGAGGTCCTCTGTCAAAAAATTTTCAACTGAATGAAAATGTTTCATCTTTTACCAAACCATGCAGTACATGTGTGAATAGTTAAACCAATTACCATTTTAAAAATATAATTTTTGAGCCATAAGATCACAAAAAATGACAAACGGTCCCATCTTCTAAGTCTGGTTGACAATGTAGAGATGCAGTTCGATTGCGTGATCCAAATGGTCTAATTTTCCATGCTTATAACCTTTGCATGTGAACCCTTAGTTCTCATTGATCAGTATGTTGTTCATAGGTTTTTAGCAGCTCTCCCTGGTTTATCCTAATAGTGGTATGATGGCAGTTTTCAGGTTCCCCAATGCTTTAATCCTTCAGTCTGGCTTAGAGTTATGGATTCAATTGAGCTGTAGAATTTTCCAAGGAGATATCTGGCTTTCCCTCCTCTTCTTACTGTGACCAGATATAAAAAAAAACAGAAGAGGATGCAAAGTGTTTCACACCATATTCAGGCAAATCCTGCTTTTTTCCCCCCACAACCAATGGTTTTGTTTCATCCTCTGTCGAACTCCACAATTTAACACATTTCTTTATATCTTCAGTCCACCAGATCCGTTTCAAATTGAGTTAGTTCAAATGAGCAGCTTCAAATGGGCTCGCTGTGTCTTCTGACTTCATTGTTTTGATAAAGTACTCTCCCAGTGGATCTCGGTAAATTGGTTTGTTTGATGGCTGCTGTTTTTTTTTTTTTCTCTGAGAATGTTAACTGCATTTCTCCTCCTGTTTTATCCCAGAGAAGTGTCGTACCAAAACATGGGTGCATCACTTTATTTTCTAGAGCATTTTCATAAAGCTGTATTTTTTTGATAGAGAATATTTTAGCCCTGTGGCATAAAAAAAAGTGCAATTTTTAGAGCGTATACAAGAAAAAAGAAGACAAACATCGAAAAGAGCTGAACAGTGAGGTGTGTGGACAACAGGATGTGAGGAAATAATGAAGCGAGGTGGTAACAGAGGCGGGAGAATATGGAGGACGCATCGGTGCCCACTCCATCCTTTGCCCACCATCTAACCTTTGAGGGGATGTCAAGATGAAGTGAGGGTATCTAACAATGTGTTAATACCCTACCCCTCCACCCCCATACACCCACACACAGCTTTTCAGTTTTTCTGTATTTTCCTCCCCTCCTTTTCCTTCTCCCTCCCCAGCATTACTTTCTCTCTCTCGTCTCACTTTTTCTTTTGTGCTTCTGAAGGATGATTGAGGACTCTCCAGCGACAGCATTTTTAAAGAGGCCATCAATAAATAAACGCCTTGATTTAGTGGGCTGAACTGTGCTGCACATGTGCTGCACATGTGCTGCATGTATGTGGGTCCACGTGCGGCAGTACGAGGACTAAGGATGTGTGTTCACTGCATTCAGGCGACGCCGCACTCATTCTCCTCTCTGCAGCCAGGGGCGAATCCTTTCAACGTCTTTGTCTTTCTCTTATTTATTTGCTTCTCTTCACTCCTCTCCTCTTTTTTTTTTTGCCGTCCATCTTCAAATCTCTTTCCCCTTCAACTTCCTTTCCTATTTCTTGTTAGTGCGTCTCTCCCATGTCCTCCTTTTCCTTTCTTTTTCTGCTCTTCCTCCCTGTGAAGAGTGCTCTGCTGACGCACTCAATCTCTTTGGCACACTGCTGCTCACTTTGACAATTCTCAAATACAATTCCCTCAGACAGCTTAAGTGAGATTGCATGTGCCTTTGTGACTATAAACATGTCTGAGTGCGATTATTTTATTGTCTGGGATACAGTTGTCGATTCGTGACCTTATTGATCGGCCTGCTCATCGTTTTATATGGTTTAATTGCAACAGTGATTTTGATAAATGAACCTGTGTGATGTTGTAAGCTTATTGTGACCAGCATATGTTTTTCCACCACTTAATAATCTTTACAAGCTTGCAATGCTCATTGTTTGGTCTTCAAAGGTTTTTTTTTTTTTTAAGGAATAGAACACTGGGGAATCAAAACGTTGAAATCTGCCTGTTTTAGGTTTGCCTAGAACTGACCAGTGATTTAACCTGCAAGTTGAATTCTCCCACCATTTGTGGGTTGAAAAACACGCCAGAATCCATTTTGTCACAATACAATCTCAACTGTTTAAGAACTGACCATAAAAAGCTGGTCAATCACATTGCAGGTTTTTATTTAAGACTGAGCTGAACCAAAATAGACAATGCAGAGCAGGAGAACACCAGTGTAGCTGATTTTTATGAATCCACAATTTCATCTTTGAAAGAGGAACAGCAAGAAGAATTTGTATTTATTTCTTTAGGTGGGGGAAGTGTTTTTGCCTGCTTCCCACCTGATTGGCTGAAACCAAAATGATAGGCTGAAAATGTGAAGAACTTCATTGAAAGTGCTAGACCTTATCAATCTGCCTTAATAATTAGCAGTAGGTGGCTGTTAAATAGCTTAAAGCTGCAGTGTGTAAGATTTACCTCATCTAGTGGTGCACTAAATGAATTGCAAATGACAGAAAAGTACTTAAATCATGTGAGACCTTCAGAAGCCAAAAGTGACCTTCTTCTCCTTCTTCTGTCATTTTTATAAAATTGGCTAAAAATAAAAAAAAATAAATGAAACATGTCTCCAAAAAACAGGACTGATGGAACCCAACGCTCGTTAGCTGGTATGACTTCTGTGAAAAAAGAACAGCTGATAACTGTTGCAGCGGAGCTTATCCAGTGTAGGATGACAAACAAACTAGGTGTCTCTACCAGTAGCTGCAGGAGCACATCACCCTCCATCTAACATAAACTTCACTGTTATATTGAATGACCTTACCTGTCCAGCAGAAAGTTTGAAACCTCCACTTCTGCTTCCTCATAAATTTTCTCCACCTGATCAAAGCCTCTTGTTTTCTCCTGGTTATCACTTCATCCAGACTGTCCTCCGTTGCAGCAGAAAGTTAAAGGTGAATTGAACTAAGGTTGTTTTTCCTTGTTTTAAACTCTTCTGCCAACAACAGGTTTTCAAACAGGTAAAATTCATAAGGCTGTCAGAGCGACATACCGGGTCTTTTAATGATAATTTTAAATCTCTGTAAATCGTAAACTATTAAATGGTTCACATATTTTATGCATTTTTGTGTTTATTCAGTCAATATTTAATACAGCTGGCACGATATATATTTAAACTAAATGATGCACTGTATTTTAATTCAGCATATTGTAAAAAAAATTCTATGTAATGAAAATAGCCTGGTACAAGGAAAACAAAACTGAGGTTTTTAAGAAAATGGCTGCTCACCACCTACTCGATAAAATCAATTAACTTTAGATAAATTCATGAAATGATCATTTGCATCTCTGGTTTGGAGATTTTTATGTTTGCATGTCCATTTCTCTTCCAGGACTGTCTAATTATTGCAGTTATTTTCTTTTAGATTTTGTTGTGTTACGATTGGAAATGCACCATGGTCTGAAAATATTTAAATATTGTTAATAATAAGAGAAAAAGGCTATAAATTACATGGATCAAATAATTTGTGCTCATGCTGTTTTATAATCCATGTACCAGCATTTACACATTGGCTTCTCTGTTTATTTTATTTGAGCATTCTGCTTCAGGCACATTGGTTCACCCGTTGTAATTCGGTGATGAGATAAATTCTCTCTGTATGCATGTGTTTGGGATAATGTATTCAAAGCTGAAGAATGGTTTGATTGGACCATCTTTACGCTCATGTATTGGGAGGTTTTTCGTACAATGTTTTCACTTCCATAGTAAATGTTTTTGTCAAATATTGCTTCTATTTTCAGACACAGTCACACTAAGTGGCCTGCAGAGAAAAACAAGAGCCAATTTAAGAAGTAGGAGACATTCACCATAGCGCTACAGCGTTAGGGTATCTTTGGAGTGCTGGCTGTTTGTTGTGCTGCAGCTGCCTACTCACAGCACAGGATAATGAGATTTGTTGGAAATGTAAAATGTGCTCTGAAGGAGTTCTTCCAGAATGGTTACTCCATATATTTTTACTTGAATTCTACTGCTGAAAACCCTGGTGGTGGCTGCCCAGCAGTTAAAAAGAAGCAGGAGCCCATTGTGTTCAGACATTGCTGAGGAGGAGTTTTCATACACTAATCATTGAAATGTATAATTTTAGGCCTTTCTGAGCCAGTCTTTTCACTGAGTAGGATGATTATATAACCTATTGTACAATATTTTCAAAACTAGAAATTCAAATCTGAACTGTTTTCACATAATATCAGATTCTGCATAGAGGTCCAAATGCCTACATGCACCCCTACTAATATTTAGTTAAAATACTTAACAAGCTGAAGATAAACTATCAACTCTCTGTTATCCAGATACGGTTAGGAGATTTACACATTATTCTAATCAGGATTCACTCCTGTTATTTTTTTAAACTAGTGTACTCCATAATTTAGATAATATTGATTATTATCTAAATTATAGTCAAAAAACAGTTAAAAGGAGTGAAGCCTCTGCTAGACTGTTCCAAAACTTGGGTTGGGTTGAGGTTTTGAGGACCCAAATTCAGAGCTGAGGAGGCAGAGGTGAGTTCTTGTAGATTTAATGAAATATCTGAGGCAAACATCCAAAAACCAAAGTACAAAATCTAAGATGAACCGAAAACCAGACCACTTCAGGGAAAAACTCGTGGGGAGCAAGGAAAAGACGAGGAACCAGCACTGAGGGACTGCACAGAGAGAGTATATATAAGAGACAGAGCAAAGATAGGACTAATGAGTTGATTGGGCACAGGTGTGAACAGAGGAGACTAAAAAGGGAAAAGGAGACCAACACAAGAGGGCAACAAGGCTATCAAGAAATACCTAAGATCTCAAATACATCTAGAAAACACCACAAAATAGGAATTAAACCAGTAAAACTAGAAAACAAGGAAACATGGATCAAAATGAAGCTGAAAACGCAAAAGAAAACTTAAAGAGAACTAATTTTTCACATTAAGGAAGGGTGTCTTCTGATTATTGAACCTTCCCTCAGGTTTATGAAGAATTAAGTCTAAATTTGAAAAATAAATTTGGAGAAAAAATAGAATACAACAAAATCTGAGAAAGCTAAGTGACCTACAAGTACTTTTTTTTTTTTCCTGGATTGCATTTTTTTCCAATTTCTATTTATAAAATGTGCTATTTTCTTGCAACAGTAATGTTGTATAAACCACTCCATGTGAAAAAGACCTGACTCGTCGAAATTATTTGACCTTAATACTCCATTACTGGTTTATTTATATGACCTTTGGTAACCCCACTAGTTCATCATCAACTTTATTTTTTATTTAACTGTTTAAAGTTTGCTAATGGCTGTCCTCGAATATGATTGTAAACAAGTGTTTCATTTAAAGAATATTCTGGGAAGGAAATGTTGTTTTACGTTGGAAAGGGCGAGGTTGTGACCTTGGCCAATTGTTGCTGTTGAAACAGACAGAAGACCGAGCCGTTCTGCAGAGAGGTTTCAGTGAGGTGGGCTGAATCTAAAAAGTTTGTTTACTGCAACATTCAGTTGCCTTTCCTGCTTTTTATCCGGTAAATCAATTTAGCGGCTTTGTGACGCTCAAGGAGTTGTGCTTATGAGTAAAGATGTTGTCTGCATGCAGATTCCTGCCTTCTCAGACACACCCAGAAAGCCATGTAGCCGTCTGGTTTCTCGACTCGATGAAGACAGAATTTATTCCAGTTTTCTTAAAGTTTAGTTAATCATCTGGCTCAGAAAGGGTCTAGTTTTAGTCAGGCAGAAAGCACATGATCATTGTTACATAAGATTATACTTCATAGTGTGAAAGATTAATATGCAATTTAAACCCAAAATAAATCACCCATCCGTTAAGAGTGAAACGTGCTTAGAGTAATGTTGTGTTGCTACATGCTCTGCTGTCTCTGCTGTGATGAGACGACATGTTCTGCCTGTCAAACACTTCATGCAACCATATGTCTAATCATGATGAATCAACATTCGGCACATTCAGTCGCTCATTTACATTTTCATTGCTTCCCGTGTGATGCTGGAAAGTTTAAAGAGTGAGCAGATCAGCCTCTCCGGCCTGGTTTCTATTGTTTGTCGTTATGATTCATCCATGTGTCTCTGTCTTTGGAGTCATTCATATTTAATGGCTGTTGTTGTTCTACTAATATGTTTCTATTTATAGCTCCTGCTTGTAGTTCTTGGTGTCATGAGTGATTAGGTTTATGTTTGATGTTCTCTTTGATGTGAGAACTTTAATGAAGTCCCTCCAATATGAGGATTTTTCCACTTTCTGTTTTATCAGCAGCCTTGTTCTGGCCCTTAATGCTCCTGTTGCTTAACTATATACATTTTGTGTGACAAAAACAAAAAGTCCAAGCTCAGGGATCAGAGGTACTTCATCCACTAGCTCCCTTCCATCTACTAGATTTTCTCATCAATTTAAGGTTTAATCTGACAATTTATGTTTAAAGAATGGTTTCAAGAAAAGAAGCATGGAGAGCTCTTTGTTTTCAGAACTTAATCATTTTGTAGAAGTCCTAGTCATCAGCCAGATTGTCCAGGCATTGTTCCGTCCGTCCAACAGGCCATCCCAGCCATCTGCCTGTCAAGTCCATATGCTCTTCCTACATCCATCAGTTTTTCCAGCGTACAGTTAAACCCAGAAGTGTATTTTTTTCATTCCAATTTCGATTTCAAATGATTTAAATTTGCTTAGTTTTTTTTTTTCCTGGGAGCATTAAATCTGTTTTTATATGTATTTTATGAAGTCATTGATTTTCAAAATTTATTCAGACTGATTTTAATTAATATTTGGATAAAAATAAATTGACACAACTGCAGCTCCTCCATGCTTCTAATTGCTCACCTGCCTCTTATGGTGTTTCATAAATGATCTGAGGTGACTGGTTCGAAAGCTTTAATAAAAAAAGCCTCCTTTTCATGATCCCAAACCTTTTCTGTCTCTTCAGATTCACTGTCAGGTTGTTGGTACCCTGGCTAAAGAGGGGGTCTTGGTCTGATATTCTAGCCAGGGTTTTCGTTAGCAGCCCTGCTTAGCTGAAATCAGCCCTTTGACTGATATCTCCCTACCTCTGGACTCTGTGCAGCACGAACCCTGGTTAGGGAAGCTTTTCAAAATTACACTGCCATTAGGCTGATACACTGACTTTTAGGATGGGACTGCTACATAACCTGTGTTTCTCCTTATTTGCATATAAATGTGAGAAAAGTGCTGTGAAAACAGGAACCCAGCACCCTTCAGACTCAGTCATTTTCTTACCCTGAGCCCTTGCAGGCAGGTGAACACCTGTGCTACCGCCAGCAAAAACGGCATGCTCTGATAAGCCAAACAGACCGATGGTCAGAGCGGTTTGGTTTTTTTTTCCCTATCTATTGCTGCGCCGGTTCATAGCTGCCTTATCATGGCTGCAGGATGATCAGACAAATGTTTTATCCTGTTAGTGTTCCCCAAGGACAACCAAGCATGTAACATTCAATAGCAACATCCTAGACTTTTATTCTCTGCTCATTATGCCACCCAGCTCTGTTTTGATCTGCACACAGACCCTTTAGGTAAAAAAAGTACAAGCTTGAAATCATATACATGAGCATAGGTAATGAAATATAAATACAATATATTTTGGTTCTACAGACCAAGATGACTCATTGCTTTGAAAAAAAAAAAACAACAACTATTGGTTGTAAACAACAAACTTCCTTTAGATTTGAATTGTTAAATGTGAATTAAAATTAAAATAAATTGGTGCATCCTTAGCTGCAACTGGATAATATTTTTTTATGGCTAGTCTAAAAACATCTTTGTGAAAGCCAATTAGACCCTTAAGGTCTGAACTTTCTTACTTTTACCAATATATTCACCAGGCCACCAGTGTGAATGCGTCCTTCACCCTCTGAGAAAGCAGTCGCTGTAAAGCAAAGCTCTACTAGAACTTTAATAGAACTAGCATGTCAAAATGACCTAAGCATTGAAGAATGTAGGTCTTTACCTCATCTCTCATTTCGGAAAAGGAGGAGAACATTTCTAAATCCAACATAAGAGCTGCAAAGCAAATGCAAAACTTGGACCCTGATTCCTCCAAAGACAAGTTAAAAATAGATATTTTTCATTGAATACAATTAAAAGATAATCATTAAATTAATGAAAGGCTGTACAAACACCGTGAACCATATGGCAGTATACTGCTTCCAACAGGTTTGCTCGCTACGTCTAAAAATCCCGCTGGTTTCCTCCTGCCGCCTGTCAACCAGACTTCAATGACAAGCCAACATGGCACCACATGTACGGGATGTTCAACAGAGTACTGCTGGGATCCTGATTGTTCTTGCTTTGCCGCTTACCACTTCAGAGCGTCATAAGTCTGAAATATATTTTAATAACAAATATTGATAACTTCTTTTGTGAAAGAAGATAAAAAGCGACGAAACAGCTCGCTCTAGCATAGCTGTTTCAGCTGAGACATCTGGGGCAAGAACAGCTGTGAGAGTTTAAGAGGATGAATTTTCTTTTAACATTACCAATACAGATATATATATAGAGAGAGAGAATGAGAAATGGGTGGCTTCAGATTTCCACCATAACCCCTATTAAAGAAATCATTGTAAGTGTCACATTTCGCAGGAAGGTGCTAACATGTCAATAAGCACATTTGGCAGCCTCACAGAGGATGAAAGCACTCAGCAGATTAATTGAAAGCCGTCAAGGGTTTCATTAGAGGACCTGTGGCCTCTTGCTACACAAATATTGTCATTCTGTCTGCCCGATTTCAGTTTGAAGCGCAGTGACTGCGCCTTTTTCTTTCATGCCAACTCATTTTAATGAGACAACTTAAGGAGGGTATTGAGTTTCTCGTAATTGTTGGTTTATAAACCAAACTGTGACCACGCACACATCAGGTCTCTTTGTCAGCATTTGAATTCCTATGAGTTGAAGTGGCAGTAGACATATTTGATGATGATCAATAGTCTAACCTCTTGAAAAGCTTTGATGGATTTCTTTATAGCTGCTCCAGCTAGATCTATTTTTCTTGTTCTGATGAAAGCTGCAGATGTTATACCAGCCTTGAAGTCGGTAATCAGTTAATGATGTTTTGACATTCAATGCTGTTTCTCAGTTTTCATCCTTTTGTCCTTTTGCTCAGTCAGTTTTAGGTCAGACTCCTTATACTCTACTCTTAATTCACTCTACATCGTCTTTATGTATTCTTTAATGTCCGTTTCTCCTCCTCCTCCTCTCCTTCCATCCTTAATAACCTCTCCTCCTTCTCCTTTGGCCATGGTCTGTGTTGTAAATCAAATGAAGATGAGGTTGGGCCGCTGCCTTTCACTGTGTACAAATGTACAACGATTAGAATACAGTTCGTTGGCACCAGTTGGTTCTTTTCTGATGTACAAGTTTAAATAGACAAAGCGGTTCCTGTAAGAAAATACCTCTTATCTGTGTCAAATTCAATTGAGTCGTACTCTTAATGAGCTCTAAACAAGTTGTGAGGCATCAGTTTTAATTAAGGGCTCGGTTAAAAGCTAATTAATCCTAGAACTGGAGCATGGAATCCACAGGTGATTGGCTCAATCAGTCAAGGGACGCTACTTGAAGTGTAACTTAACCCAAAATCAACTTTTGGTGTTCAGCCAAACAGAACCAGACTAGATGAAGCTACTGTACTAAGGTGGTATAATATATAGTAATAAGTCCAAGTCAACAAGTTTTCTACTTAAGTAATGAATAACTAATGAATAATTGGCTTCATGTTGATTTGAATGATGCTTCCTTTTTCTGACCTGTCAGAAAAAGGGAGTGTCTGCTTTCAATGATTGGTGTGAGGGATGGATGAGAGTCAATGAGTGGATGCAATCAGCTGGTTTTCCTTAGATAGAAAACTTTGAACCAATGACTGTATGACTGATTATACGATCTGGTTGAATTCTTTCAGTAAAGTGCCTTGAGATGACATGTTGTAAATTTGCGCTATATAAATAAACTGAATTGAATTGAAGAAACCCACCTGAATCAAATAGCTAGGTCACTAGGACAACCATGTAGATCTTGACTACATGCTGAGAAAGTAGTAGGAAACCAGATGTGCCTTATGCTTTCCTTCTTTGTGTCCTTTCAAGGCAAATTCAAATACTTTATCCTAAATTACTAATTGGTATCAAATATAATCTTTAATGATGGAGTTTTTGTAAATATGTCTTCATGTTCTCAGTTAAGGCGGATAATCCCATCTTTTAACGCTACAAACATGCAGTTTGTTCAGGAAGATGGAGCAGTTTTCCAAGCAAGAAAAGCCTTGAGATAAACACTGTTCTGACATATTAGCTTAGCAGGTTTTGGCAAAACAAATCTGTATCAAAGATATGCAGCCAATTAAAGATCGGACAGTTTATAGATTGGACTGTTTCTTACTGACATCTTTGTCTATTTTCTCCTAGCAACTGCTGAGGGAGATGCAGCAGATGGCCAGTCGGCCTTTTGCCACCATCAACGTGGCTTTGGAGGCTGACGAAGAGCCACCCGACCTGATAGGAGGAAACGTCAAGGTGAGTGTTGCGTCGTCTCATAAAAACCTCATTTCAATCCGGCAGTTGGGTCTTTCTGTGTGTTTGTAAACCAGGGAGCTCCTTCTATTCCTTGCTACATGAAAAGTTTTTGCGCTCGAATTAAAATATTTTTTCGGTCGTGTCAAAAGTCTTATACTTCCCAAACCTGCTATGGACAGAGATGGCAAAAGTACTCACTTTCCGTACTTGAGTAAAAGTACAGATACTTGTGTTAAAAAATACTCTGGTAAAAGTGGAAGTACTGATTAAATTTCTTTACTCAAGTAAAAGTAACAAAGTACAGGCTTGTAAATTTACTTAAAGTATAAAAGTAAAAGTAGAACTCACCTTTTTCATGCCGTTGCCTACATTTTAAATGGATGTCTGCCAATAGGACTAGATCTCCGTTGTGTTCATTTTCAATCATCTCGTCGTCCATACTACTATGCTAACGCCACCGCCACCAAGCTGCAATGATTTGCCGCGAATGAATACCGCCGAATTTGTCGATTCATCTTGTAGTGGTGCGTCAAATGCAACGTAGATTCCCATCCAATTAGATTGAATTTGGTATTGATGACGTGAAAAATAATAACGGTAACTCCATTGAAATGATTCAAAACTAAAGTAACGATACAATTTTTAAAATGTAAGGAGTAGAAAGTACAGATATTTGTGTAAAAATGTAAGGAGTAGAAGTAAAAAGTCGCCATAAAAATAAGTAGTAAAGTAAAAATATCAGAAAAATCTACTTGAGTACAGTAACGAAGTATTTGTACTTCGTTACTTCCCATCTCTGGCTATGGAAAACACTTTTATTTGCATCATAAGAGTGGTGTAGTCTGCAAATGGACCTTACTGCCTTGTGAGAAGTAAGACTGAAAGTAGTTTGAGGGTAATGGCGCCCATTAGAGCCAAGGCGGAACTATTGATATATCTCATGTATGTGTTTACATCTGCCATGTTGCTTGCAGTTATCACATCAAAAAACATATTCAGGTGCGATTTAATTGTAATTGTTATTTAGCGGAAATAATGCAATTGCAAAACTTTACAGTTTTGAAATGAGCAGAATATCAACATAGTTTTGCACAGATTTGTAATGGAAACACAGCTACTTTCAAGATTACAGATCTACCTTTGGGTAGGGGCCTAGATGTGAAGCAGATAGCATCATCAAGATGATTCAAGTTAATCTGAGACTAAAAATCTGTGGATTGTTTTTTTTTGTTTCATGGTTTTTATAAGCAAAGCGCGTGTTTTGTAACTGAAAAAATTTGGAGAAAAAAAATCTAACCGGAAATTAAACTTCGAAAAACATCTTAGCCTCTTTCCCGGGTTTTTCAAAAACAGGTTGACCTGCTAACAATTGACATTTGGCTGCCTTCCCATTGGCAAAAAAAGCTGGGTCTAACCCCCTGCCAGCAAGCTGCATCTCCTCTGTGCCCCTACTGCTGCGTGTCTGGTGACGCCATCATGCTGGGTTAGCGTTGATGATGCCGTCAGTGCAGAGCAGCAGCATGAAGGGGACCAGCATGTACCAAGTGTGCATTATTTTTTGGCTCTTTAATCCCTCAGACTCTGTCTTACCATCTTACCGGTGTTGCGTGGTGTTTTTTTCGAATGTAAACAAGAGTTGCTTCGGTTTGTTGTTAGACGTGACTGGTGCAGTGTGCTGACATATGTACATTGCGTTTAATGGTATCACGTAAATTAGCAGGTCGAGCCAGGTCTGATGTTCCCACTGTATGCAGATCAGATCTGAGGCAATCGAAGGTGATTTTAACACAGGTCGCTTGCCGAGTCGTTTGACTCCTGGTCAGTGAGCCTTTCCCACTGCCAATAAAAGCCCATTGTTTCTGGGTTTACAAAAGGTTTTTTGGCCATTGGGAAAAATGAAAATCAAAATATTTTTTGCACTTGGATGTTTCCTTTGTTTTATTACTGTTGGAGTTCCACAATCACAGCAACATAGTCCAGGTCACATGTAGTTGTTATGGTAAAAACATGGAAAGAAATAATTTACTAAAACAGAAAAAAAAAAGCTTGTACTTTTAATAGAATAGACTAAACTATGTACTTTTAACAAATACAAAAGGATTAAAGTTATTGTCTGGTCAGGGGTATTAAACTACTTTAAGGAGGGTCCAGTACCTCAACTCACTCCCTCAAAGGGGTCTGTATGGATGTTGCATAAAACTGTGGGTCATTGGAAAAGATAAAACCTACTGAGGAAACTTCAGCATTTTATTAAGCTTGTTTGTGCTTTTCCTAGTTATACTACATTTTAGAAGAATGTAATACACGTATTTCTTAAGAATATACTTCCTGACCTTTAAAGAACAATTTCCTCACTATCTTGAGCATTCTCATTAAGAGATAGCATTGAATCTTTTCCAAAATTGAAAAGCGAAAACTGCTTTAATAGATTTTTTTTGTTTATGCTACACATGAATCCAGTTGCAGCACAAAGTAATAGAAATAAGCTTAGGTATCAGCAAGCAAGATTCATTTAACAGAAGTCAGTTTGTTTTTTTATCTTTTTACCTCAAATACTTGTGGGTTAGTTTCCTCAAACTTTTTATGTTTCGCATCTTAATGGAGTTTACCGTTGTCACTTTTTATAATCGCCACAGACTCACGGCAGATTAAACAGATCAGTCGTGTAGCGTTTCCTGAGAGAACACACACATAGTTCTCTGCCCACTCGTCTTGTCTGTCTCATCCCCTTTTCATCTTAGATCGTAAACAGACCATAAGTCTAAAATGATTGAAAGAGGTTGTGGAGAGCACCTGTAGAGCCGCAGCTGGGCTGTCAAAAGTGTGCCTGATGAAAACCCTAATTTAAATGAAACTACCATAAATTCATGTTGGCACATAGAATGTCCTGCAGTCTGGGAAAGGCTAAACAGAGTAAGGATCCTGACCAGAGTTCCCTAGTTGGTGACCCCTGGTCTACTCTATTCTATTAAAGGTACAGGCTTTGTTTTTGCAGAGACCTTTCAGAAAGTTCACAGAGGTTGTAGCCCCCTACTATAAACCCAAAGAAAAACATTTTAAAAAATAAATCCCAAAATGAAGCCCTGATTGCATCATGACCTTTGGGTTAGATCAAAGTTTACAGAAATGCAAAAGGTATGATGAAAAAGGTTTACATTATTCTTCCCAAGGTGATGATGGCCACATAATTTAAGGTAAAAGCAGGTCCAGATGTATCTATTAAGCTTTAGAGATTGATTTCGTTGTAAGTTTTAACAACTGAATTCATGCTGAAGGAACTGAGGAATAGTGAAGTTTTCATAATTTGTTCTCAAAGTTAAGAGTTGTGCGAAGTTACGGGAATTGCAGTCAGGCTTTCGGTGGGCCCAGAGCCACAGGCCAGCATACCTGTGACTGTGCACTCAGTGATGAACGACCTCTGAATGCAGATGTAGTGTAGAATTATAGGGCTGTTTCTAGAAGGTGGCTCGGGGGCTCCGACTCTGACAAGGCCCATGCATCTCAGGGGACTCGGCTCACAAGCACAAGGTTACTGCCAGCAAAGGCTGCAGGGCCTCCTGGGAAGATCAGCACAGAGTTGAATGTTTGAAGAGAAGCTGCTTTTTTCATGTCTCCACTCATCTCTCCTGTGGATGATCTGATATCCACTCATCTTTTTACAATTTATGCTCTTATTTTTTTGGAGTTGATCAAATGTAAACATCCTTTACTGTCTTTTGAAACTCTCCTACTTTCTGTTTACTCTGAAACATTCATATTTGGCCTCTGTATAAGCTGCTCACTGTGTTTTTTTTTTCTGTCATTGCACTTATTAAAGTGATGCTGTAAACTGTGGAGGAAGAGGCAGGAAACATACATTATTTTTTTATTTTCCCAAATCAATCTTTCTCCTGAATGGATGCCCAAGGTTTTCAATTCTAGTGAGAAAAAAAAAATGAAACCTGTCAGTCAATAAAAAGCAAACGGTTTATGGAGTATTCTGAAATTTGATTTACTGAATACTGATCCCTGTTTCTCACCTGGTCTTCAGCTCACTGTCCGTTTTTCATTTTGGTTTTTATTAGTTTTGCTGCCCCTATTTTTTTCTTACTGCTCTTTTTATTATTTATATATTTAAAAGCCATATTTTTGAGTACCTCTTTGCGTTTCATTCCTGTTATTTTCTTTATTTGCAGATTTTTAAGTCCTGTTCTATTTTTATGTTTTATTATTTTATTTTTGCCCATTTTGAAATAAATTGCTTTGCAGAATTATTTACACAACTTTAATCTTTTCCACATTTGTTCATATTACCTCAAAAAGCTTAAGTTGATTTTTGGTGTGATTTTATTTCATAGCCTTGAAATAAAATGACATTTAAATAGTTTAATCATTTTATTGATCTAATTATCTCTTACCCCTTTATACTGTGTTATTACGTAATAATATTAACGTTTAGCTTGGTCCATAGAACATATAACTTGAATTTTTAAATACAATTTTCACCACAGCAGTCTACCATTGTTGTCCGAGTGTAACCAATCGGCTTTGATCATCAATGAATCATGGGAAATAGAGAACCACAAATGATACTCCGGACCCCAGTATGCAGGCCGCTGGGACACCTGCTTAGATCAATCTGGTCCCAGTAGGGTTAGGTTTATTCCTTAGATCTGATAACTCATTCCCTGAGACCTTAGGATGTCCTTTAATCTGTTTAACTTCACCTCTTCTGTTAAGTCTTTACAAGTCATTTTAGAAAAAATAAGTGGTCTGCGCTATGTTATTCCACGTCACAACACAAGAGGGACGATCACAAAGTAGCTGTTGGTCTAGATAATGCCGAGACGAGGAAGTGGAAAAACTCAAAATGTGATAACAAAGGGACATGAGGGAGAAAAAGAGCGGGGATCCTGGTGGAAAAAGGGTCCCTGCGTCCTCGCGCACCTCGCTCTTATAGCTGATCCAACTTCACGAGTCGTTTTCCACAATGGTGGTCATACACACAAAACAAGCCAGTAAGGTACCAAACAGGAAATACACATAGTGTAGAATTGATCAATCAGAGGCCTCCTGTCTGCAGCACTGTCTGCGATCAACTACAGTTTGGGAGAGATGCAGCAGAGTGTCTGCAGAAGGGGAGGGGCATCTCTACTTTTACTGCCACACACACGCAGATATTTTCGAAGTATAAATCAGCCTTAAGAGATCAATTCTGTGTTGCTTAAAGAGTAATATCGCATAGTTTGAATCTTCCAGAGCTTTCTTTAATCCATCAGCTTAAAAAGCAGTTTGCCAAAACCTGACTTCCCAACCAACCAGACTGACTGACTGCTACAACATCAGCCCTGTGTTAATGCTAGAGGTGCTGCAGAAACATACACTTCAGGTGGGAGCACCTCCTTGCACAACAAATATTATATGTGGACTCCACAAATTGTGACCATGTCAGTTTTAAAATAACAAAGAAAGCTTCATTAACTCCTGGTTTGAGTTTGCCACAAGCCACTTTGGGGACACACAATCGCACTTTGCACTTTGATGCTGCAGGATGCCTCTTCCTCAGGTGTGACAGGGAAGCTGGTCAGATGGGACTGAGTGAGTGATGGATCTAAATGAGGGACAACCCTGGAGGAAAAGTTGTTGGAGGCTCCAAAATACCTGAGACATTTAAGCATAGCTACAATGGACTGGCCATAATTTTCTTCAACTGAATAAAAACAAAACTGAAGTAATAATCTTTGGACCAATAGAGGAGAGATCTAAAGTTAGCACACAGCTTCAGTCGCTTCAGCTAGTAACCACTGATCAGGCCCGAAGTCTAGGTGTAGTGCTGGATTCAGACTTGAACCTCCAAAAGCATTTAAAGACAATTACAAGGTCGGCTTTCTATCACCTGAAGAACATTTCCAGGATTAAAGGACTAATGTATCAGCATGATCTGGAAAAACTAATCCATGCGTTTATTTTTAGTCGAATTGATTACTGCAACGGTGTTTTCACAGGTCTGCCTAAAAAGTGGATCAGACAGCTGCAGCTGATCCAGAACGCTGCTGCCCGTGTCCTCACTAAGACTAAGAAAGTAGAGCACATCACCCCAGTTCTAAAGTCCTTACACTGGCTCCCTGTATCTCAGAGAATAGACTTTAAAATACTTCTGTTAGTTTATAAATCTCTGAATGGCTTAGCACCTAAATACATCACAGACTTGCTATCAGTATATCAACCCTCCAGACCACTCAGGTCTTCTGGCTCCAGCCTGCTCTGCATACCTAGAACCAGAACTAAACATGGAGAAGCAGCATTTAGTTCCTATGCTCCACTTATCTGGAACAAACTTCCAGAAAACTGTAAAAGTGCGGAAAGCCTGAGTTCCTTTAAATCAAGACTAAAAACACATTTGTTTAGGATTGCCTTCGACTGTTCTAGTTAAACAATTCTTTAATCCAACTGTTTTTAATATGCTTTTTTTGTTTCTGCATTTTTTATTTTTTCCTACTTGCTTTGATTCTGTTTTATCTTCCTGTATTTTAATCATGTAAAGCACTTTGCATTGTCTTTGTACTGAATTGTGCTATACAAATAAATTTGCCTTGCCTTGCCTTGCAGGATTAAAGATTTCTTCATAATAGTCAAATCAGGCTTAGTAACATCAGCAGAATTGCTGGAAAATTAAAAAGAAAATACTATTAATTGTTTATTTTACACAGAGCTTGCTTTTAGAGCTAATAACTTTGGAGTTATAGGTCCTTTATTTTGTTACATATTTTTAAATAAAAATTAGGTATTTTATCCTAAACAGGTTAAATATTGGTCATAAACAAATCAACCCACCAACTGATGCAACCCCTACACAGAGACACACACAGACTCCTTGGTGAGGAGGTCTTCTCTGTGTCCCTCTATCAATCATGGGGGCCTGGATAACTCAGTGTTGACTTGCTCAGATAAAGGCACATTTCTAAAATGGCCAAAAAGCCACAAGTCGCTGTTTGGACTTTCTACGCTCTTTATAATGCTTAAAAAGGACACAACCGGCCAGCAAATGTATTATAATAACACATTTCACACTTTGAGATACTTTGAAGAATATTTGAAAAAAGACCAGAAATATGTTTTTAAATATTTATTTTTATTTTACATAAAATAATAATATTCTTCTGAAGAAAATGTATCCTTCTTATTTTTTTGTTTCAAAAGCAAAAAAATACAACTAAAGATTTAGTTGCTTAATATGGTAACAAATTTCTTATTGCAGACACTTACAAAAAAGATAAGTAGGGATGCACAATACTGAAATGTTTTACCATATTTTGCAACCATACTAGCTGATAACCAATTTTTTTTCTCAGTAGAGTTACTTGTTAATGAATATTCTTGATCATAACTGACAACAAAAATGTGCCAAAAATCTTAGTTGGCCATATTTTCAGTGCATCCCTAGTTACCTATAAACACTACACTATAATAGCAGCATTGCTGTCGGTTTCTGAAACTTTAAAAAGAAATCAACAGTACCGACATCTTTACTTCAGAATCTCATGTTTTTGTTTCACTTAAACTGTGCCTTTATATATCTGAATTAAATTGGTGGAACAACTGTTTGTTTTTTAGTTTTAGTATTGATTGCTAACATCTTTGGATAGAGATAGCATGCTGATATTATCATGGATAATAAATTGTGTTTTATTACCAGTTTATATAATAATAAGTAGCTCTGAATGACTTCTACTTAGCTAGAATTGGGCAAAATGGCTTTATAGGTTTTAAAGCTTTCACATTTCTGGCCTAGTTAAAGTCTGAACCTAATTTCTCCTATGATTCCTGGAAAAGAAAAATAAATCGCTGTTTTCATTCAGTTTGTCTAGGGCTGAGATATTCTGTACCGACAACCGGTCTACATGCTGCCGCTGTTAGATTAAAAAGAGAAAAAAAATGAACAACGAATAAGGTGGGCACCAAATGATGAAAATGAATGTATGATAAAAAAAAAAGGCTAAAATACAGTTTCTTGTCCTTTTTACCTCATGTTTTAAATTATGAGTTGTGATTTTAGAACACCTTTTTTTATGTATTTATTCTTATTTCAGGGTTATGTGCCTTACTATGTTTTCTGTCTTATTTTACTTTTACAAACATAAAACTTGTCTTTAGATTCTGATAAACCCTTCAGTACCTATGCATTCACAAAATACAACCCAAGATAATTGAAAGAAGTTTTAGGTTTTAACGCAACAAAATGTACACATTTTCCACCACTCCGAATGCTTTAAGAAACTACTTTACATATTTCTTTCTCTGTTGTATTTCCTTTCATTTTTAAGGCAACACTTTCTTCGTCTTTTTGCTGCTGTTTTGTCGCTTGTTTCCTGTCTGTCATCCTTTCTTTACCTTTGTGTTTTCCTCTAATTTACTATCCTTTTACGAGTCTTATCAGCTGTCCGTGACTTCTTTTGGGGGCCTTATCTGCTGGCTCTCCGTGCACAAGGCATTTTTTTTTCTCCTGGTATCCATATGCTGTTTACGTGTTTGTGTGGGTGTCGCCATGTTTCCACACACTGCGGTTTGCCATAAAAATAAAAGATGAAACTTGCTGTTAAATCCAGCCAACCTCCATCACCCCTACATCTTTTGCATTACCTTTTCTTCTCCTGGCTCTAGACCTCATTTCTTCCTTTCTTCCCAGCTTGCTCTCCTCCTCTCCATCAGGGCTAAAGCAGCCCAGGAGCAGAGATCCAATTTAGATCTTCCTCTTCAGCTTTCTGTGCCATCACCTGCTCAGAGTGTGAGTGTGCTCTATACTATCTCTTCCCAACTCAGACTGAGCGGCTTGGTGCGGGTTATCCCCCCTTGTTTTCATCCTACTTTTTATCAGAGTGCTGCGGTAGTACGGTATATTAAGACCTGCAATCGGAATATATAAAAAGCAGAGAACCACCCTGGGAGTTGAAAATCATTAAAGTTGTTTATACTTCTGATGGAAAGTCCAAACTTGCTTTCCTCAATGAGATATATACACTTGGTTTGTGCCAAATGAGGCCTGCAGCACCAGCCTTGCAAACAGATGATTACTTTAGTGACACTTTCTTCTCTGCTTTTATTTTGAGGTACAAAGGGACAAGAGAAACTGGGACGTGTGTGGGCAGAAAGAGACTGTTTTTATCTTGTGTAATTGTGCTATGCTGTCAGTTCCTTCACAGAAGGTTCTCTTAAATTGAAGGTCTCTGGCTGAGTTTTCTACAGAGCTTTATGTTTAAATGCTTAAATGGTTTACGAATAGAGAACCTATGTAATTACGATGCAGTGTTTTTAGGTCTAAAAATGTATGAAAAGAGAGAGATGTGCATTGAGAAATTTTCCCTTTTTTCCCCTGTTCTAAAGTCTTTTATTAGTAATCACACCCATTATCAGTCCCTCCATCTATCCATCCATCACTGTTTTAACCTCACATTACTCTGTTGATAAAGACATCCAAACTTTATTTTTAACCATCCACATCTCACCTCAGCTTATTTTTCCCCGATTAATGTTTTGTGTCTCGTTAAAATCCACTTCAGCCTGAGCTATTGCTATACTCTAACAGCTTCTTGGCAGAGAGAAGGAATCTAGCCAAAGAAAAACTCATCAAAGCTGCCTCAGCAGTGGCGTCTGTACCTGGTGAGACCTAACAGCAAGCTCTGGCTGCTGGTGAACAACACACAAATGCAACGGATAAAAGGCAAGCAGCATGCCGCTGTGTCGCACGCCCACATTAGCGCACGTATATAAACGTGTGCGGGCTCAGCAGCAGTCCCACGTGCTGGGCTAATTACTGAAGGTAATTTAACAAAACCTTTTGCCGCTCTGCCTGGCCAGTCTAGATAAGTCTCTGGAGTGTTGGTGGGGGGGGGCTTAAATGCTATAAAACAAAGGCATCTGCTGGGGAATGCTATTAAGATACAGCCTCTGAAGAAGACCACCAGAAAAGACACTACCTTTAGAAAAACAAAAACAACAAAAAAGTTGCAGGAACAAAGCATTTAAAATGAGCAGCTAATTGAATTTTCTATAAGTTTGAAGTTGAATCCTGTAAAAAAAGACACAGGTTTGTTTTTCTAAAAAGCACAAAAATGGGTCACCTCCCTTAGAGCTTCAGAAAGAAACAAAAATTGGAGATTTGATTCTGTACTGATGAGTACCCAGCGTAGATCATAAAACATCTTCTGTTGAAATGAAAAATAATCCACCCTGGCCTGAAAACAAGTCTCCTTCAATTTTGGATCTACTTGCAAAGTCTTTTCATCTCCGGTGTGAATATCAGATGATGATGCTTGAAAACGGGATAGGTGCATGTCATCAAATGAATCTAAGAGCTGCCTGAAAACAGCAGGTCTCTCTTCACAAGGTGTACATGGATGACCAAGCTCATAAAAAAAAGTGACAGAATATTTGCATTTTTTTGCAACAGTTGAACCATTTCAATGTTTTTTTTTTTTATTTAAAGATGAAGGTGGGATTTAAAGGATCCACAGGTATTCAAAATCCACAAAGGTTTTTGAATTTGAAAAACAAACATTTTAAGGCCTTGAAAGTTTCTGAAAACAAGCTTGCAAGGATACCCATCCCTAAAGGTCCTTGAAAGTTTTTATATCTTTAAGGTTTATGATTTCACGCATATGCCGGCCGCTGTCAGCAAGTTGTCAGTTTATTAAGCTTTGGGTTCTAATGTTTGCTGTAATCAGCAAATATTAGTAGCTTTGTTTTATAGTTTATTCTGCTTCCTCTGAGAATATTAGGTCAATAAAAAAACACTAATTATCCATGACTAGTTGAACATTTTGGCCTAAATATGTTGCAGTTTTTTTTTTATCAACTTCAAAATTGCCTTAAAGGGATAGTTCGGTATTTTTGACATGAATCTGTATGGCATCCCGATCACCAGCGGCATGCAATCACACTGACTTACCCCTGGCAGCGTCCTGTGAGCAGAGTTATCGTCCAGTTTTGGTCAAGCCGAAAGTAGTCCTGCAGGTTTTTAGGTACAGCGAAATAAAACGTTTCTCTTCCCAAAACATTATGTGTCCAAAAGAGTGATATTTTCGCATCCCAAAAACATTGTAGTTGAAAAAGTCACACGTCGTTATCAATTGGTCCTATTTTCTCTCTGTTCGTATCAGTGCGCGCCGTCATTCAGACAGCGAGCCCAACAACAGCCATGTCTCCCTCCGCCGCGGAAGGAGACATGGCTGTTGTTGGGCTCGCTGTCTGAATGACGGCGCGCACTGATACGAACAGAGAGAAAATAGGACCAATTGATAACGACGTGTGACTTTTTCAACTACAATGTTTTTGGGATGCGAAAATATCACTCTTTTGGACACATAATGTTTTGGGAAGAGAAACGTTTTATTTCGCTGTACCTAAAAACCTGCAGGACTACTTTCGGCTTGACCAAAACTGGACGATAACTCTGCTCACAGGACGCTGCCAGGGGTAAGTCAGTGTGATTGCATGCCGCTGGTGATCGGGATGCCATACAGATTCATGTCAAAAATACCGAACTATCCCTTTAATGATGCACTAAAACCCCAATTACTTCCAAAATGATGCATCCTTTGTTATTTTGTTATATATTTCACCCAATAAGATTACCCTGTTTTTATCTGTGCTATGCTTTCTGGGCAACAGGACCAAGCATACGTCATTTACCCAGAATACACTGCAGTGTAATAAACAACATGGTGACGTCAGCGTAACAATGATTGATTTACATTTGGTAAAAGTAAACAGAAACAGCTAGCAGTGTTCTCTACTCGATTTTATTCCCATTGGAAATATTTTTTTCTAAATTAAATATATTTTGTTAGGAATATTCCTAGATCCCTTGAAAGGGTTTTTAGTTTTCCTTAGAGGATGCAACAATATTAGTTAATGGCCCAAGCAGTGGCTTATTACATCTTTTGAATTACTCTTTCATTAATAAGGCCAGAGAAAAAAGATAAAGTCAGCAGTTTTATTTGAAAGATAAACAGAAAAAGTAGGGATAAGGAACAAAATCCAATGTTTGAAAGACGTTAACTGGAAGGCAGGGCTGGGTTTTTGTTCTATGTTGGTTGTAAGTCTTTCCTTGTCTGAGTCAAAGGTTCCAGGATGAACTGGATCCAAAACGGCGTGTGCTGTAGAGCTGCCATGGGACAAAGCTGTCTCCAGCTCAGCCAGTTTAAATAAACTTGACAAGGGCAAAATGAAAGATGATCCCAGAGGAAGAAGATGGAGAGAAAATAACACGTCAGTGACCGTCTTCCTAATTGAAGTCATTTGTTTACTTTAGTCAGGCTCGTTTCTCCCAGTCAGGCCATTGTTAAATAATTTAGTTATAAAATTTCTACACGTCGGGGGCTGAGAAGTGGTAGCTGAATTTAATATCCGCCTGCTTTCGAGGCTCCTGCTGCTGCTTCGATGTTGTTTCCATCCCAGCAGGAGCCCATTTGTCTGCATCTGAACTATTAACCTTTCTCAGTTCCCAGGGAGACTGTAAGGCTACATTTGGCCAAGGTTGGACTATCACTGCTGAAAAGTGTCTAAAGCTCTAAGACACGTAGGAAAGACATACAAAACTTGTTAAGAAATGTCTTTGTTCAAAGATTTATGACAACGAAAATCCCAGCAGCATACGGCAATCACTATGCAATTACTCATGAGCAGGAAAGAACATAAGCCCTTTTTGACAAAGAATCTGTTATATTGGTGTGTGTGTTTTATCTGTACCAAAAAAAAAGAAAAAACGCCTTTAGGGCATTTGTACAAAGGCCTCAGCTTTTAAAAATGTCCTGATTTTCTCCTGGAGGTAAAAGGAGGACACAAAAACATCTGCGAACGAAGAGGAAGAAAACTCTTTGATGATTGAATTCATGTTGCCGTAATACTTTGTTGACATGGATTTGAAGGTCTCCAGCGATGCATTAACTTAAGAAATATGAGACCTTTGGGCATTTAAATTCACACGACTGGAGAACAGAGCGTGTTCCTATCTGTTCTATATTCTACAGAACAGATAGGAACACAAACAGCTCTGTAAAAAATAATAATGTTGGTTTTTGCTAAATTCAGAGCAGGTTTGCTAAGTTTCTTTTTTTATCAACCTTTTAGTCTTGTTTTTCAATATCCCTATAATTTAAGAGGATTTCATGTAACACTCATTTCTATTTGTAAAATGGATGAAGAGGTAGAAATCTAAAAAGTGTGGCAAGCACTTAACCTTGAGCTCTTTAACACTTCTAAATAAGATCCAATGGACCCAGCTTTGTTCTGAAGGAGCTGACGGATCAACTGTTTGTAATTCTTGCTACTTTCAATAAATCTTGCTGCAGCAGGATGCTGCATATTTTCAAAACGTCTGTAGCAGAGTAGAGATTGACGGATGCAGGTTATTTGAAATGTAAAAAAAAAAAAATGTAAATCCCTTTATTGTCCCACAATAGGGAGGTATGTAAAGGATAGGGGATAAGACTTTAATATAAAGAATTTCACAATAAACATAAAAGCTTTCACAGCTTTTATGTTTCTCAATTTTAACTAAAAAGTGTTATTAAACACTAAACGTTAGTAGGAAACGGCGGGAGTGGTAATGTGTGATCTAAAGGTACGGCTACTAAATGCACCAATCAATTGATGCATCCACGAAGGTCTCAAGAAAGATTCAAGAAAAAAACGGTAATATAGGCTGAAAATACCGATTTACCGGTCTACTTACATTTTGATCTTTCTGCCATCACCTGCTGGAGAAGCAGCACCAGAGCACACTTTTTCAAGAAGCTGAACAAGCTGATCAAGACCTGTTTTGTACTGTAGACTCCTCTAGAAACTCTGGGGATGAAAAAAATAATTCTTCATAATTCGCAAAACATTAAGAACAGCCTTTAACATCCTTTTTTATTACCAGGTCCACAGACCCTCCTGTCTACAGCTGTTAACAGCTACAATAACTCAATAAAGAATCACCTGAAAGAGCTACAGCTAAATTTCATTTCAGTTCTGAATTCAATTGAATCAGAATTGATTTAGACTCAAATTATATTTATTTCATAAAAATAGGAGCTTAAAGGAATAGTACACCCAAAACATGATTAGCCTTCATTTTCTACTCACCCCCATGCTGAACAACACTCTGGAGTACTTTTTTGATATCTCAAATGCATCTGGAGATCTGGGAGGCTTCTTGCTGTCTGCTGACATTCAAATAATGGAGGTCTATGGTGACCGAGACAGAAAGGTCCATAAAAGTCCACAAAAAACGTTTCAATATTCCTCCATACTGCTCGTCCAATGTATTCCAAGTTTCCTGAGTGGGTAGCATCCAGAATTTACTCGAAACGAAGTAATTTAGAATGTTTTTAGAGCATAAACAGTAGTGTATAGGATTTCCTGAAAGCGCGCACATGTGCGATCCCGACGCTACGGAAGCCGGCAGACCAAACCAGCGCATTCAGCTCGGCAAAGAACTCATGGTCTTCCTCAACACTGAAGTCCTCAGACATTTTTCTTTCGTTGTTTCTTTCTTTGCACAGGTAAACGGCACATTTCTTCTTCTACGCTTGCATTATTGGAAGAGCAGACGCTGAATGCGCACTTTCATCTGGTTTGGTCTGCCGGCTTCCGTAGCGTCGTGATCGCGCATGTGCGCGCTTTCAGGAAATCCTATACACTACTGTTTATGCTCTAAAAACCTTCTAAATGACTTTGTTTCGAGTAAATTCTGGATGCTACCCACTCAGGACACTTGGAATACATTGGACGACCAGTATGGAGGAATATTGACACGTTTTTTGTGGACTTTTATGGACCTTTCTGTCTCGGTCACCATAGACCTCCATTATTTGAATGTCAGCAGACAGCAAGAAGCCTCCCAGATCTCCAGATGCATTTGAGATATCAAAAAAGTACTCCAGAGTGTTGTTCAGCATGGGGGTGAGTAGAAAATGAAGGCTAATCATGTTTTGGGTGTACTATTCCTTTAAGACTCCAGTTTGACTTGTGAGTTTTAAGACTGAAGACCTAAATTGGACTTCTGGTCTGATGTTGAGTTTTACTGACAGGTTCTGTCTCACATAATGAAGAGTGAAAGGAAGCTGGTATGTGAGCTGCAGTCTGCTGCTGCGCATGTTTTACTGTGAAAGGATGCTGTTATTAGCTAGGGACTTTGATGGATTATGGGATGTTAATGGCTCATAACAATCTGTTCACGTTAGCCGTAGCTTCATATTAATGACCATATTAATTTGTTTTTTATAATAAACATTGCTAAGTGTCTTTGGAACAAAATAAACTTACCTCTCAGAGGCTTTCACTGTTAACTAACTGTAACTTTCCTGAATTTAAAAGAAAGGAGCTGAAAGATCTGAACTTTTATATTTTTTCTAAATTCATAAACTATCAGGAAGTAGACATGGCTTGATTGGATGGTGAAGGAGCACAGTAGAAATGGAGATTTTTTTTCTATGAAAATGGAAAATGGAGAAAAGAATGTTGAGAAAGGATGAAATGTGAGTTCTGAGGAGATTTTTAGGTAGCTTAATAAAAAAGCCTTCTATAATTTAGCCTTAGAAGGACTGTTAAATACTTCATCATTCGCTGTCCTCTCTTAGCTCCAGCACAGACACTGGCCAGATGCCGTAGCCTCTCCCTACTCTGGTCTCTCCCTGGTGGACATGTTTGATGTACCGCTGTGGTTCCTTAGCTCCTGAGGGGGGTGAGGCCTGCTGCCTCTTCCCGGTTTTGGTGCTATCTCCACTGACATACTTGTTTTGATTTTCCACCGCTCCTTTCTTACCTCCACTACACTACCTCACCTTACCTCTGTTGTCCGGGTGGGTCGTCCCTACTTGGACAACAGTGGGATGGCTTCGGGATGGCTTCAGGTCCCAGACTGAAACTCCATGGAAAGCAGCCATGATCCTGCCATAGATTTTGGAGTCTCTCAACCGGAAGCTTCTCTGGAGAATGTGCTGGACCCAAGGACAGCAGTGTTTCTACTTTGTCAGGCTTTCCAAAGTATATAAACCCTGTTACTCACACAGTAACATACATGCACACCATATTGAGTTGAAACCGACGACCAAATGCTACGACGAAGAACCTTTTGTCCACCATGCAAATTGTTTTTGCTCACCAGTTAAATCTTTGGCAAAATGTCAGGAGAGCAAAAGCCATAAAACTGTCAAATTATTTCTACAGGTTTTGCGTCTGGTTTGACCGCACTATAACAGTTACAATATGATTAAAGACTCTTATGTAAAAACCTAAGCTTCTAAGTATATATATATATATTCCACCTGTGGACATTGGGGTCTTTACACCTCATCCTTAGTTCCATGTGTAACGGTCTGCTTGTCCTGAATGTATGATAGCTGTGGCTTGGAGAGACGGAGCAGAGAATAAATGAGTAAAATGGGTCAAAGCCTGCATACAATTACTGCAGATGTGCATTCTACACTGCGTTTCAGTGACAGATATGAGTTATGATGAACATGTGGGCGAGGAGTACACTACTGCTCAGAAAGAAAAAAAAGTTTTCCTCCAGCACCGTTTCCACTTTGGACATTAAAGGTAACTCTCCAGGGAATCTAGACCCGCCTTTAGAAGGCCCTGAACCTGTGGGCTGAGGACGTGCAGTGAGGCAGTGTCGGTGGTGTGTGAAACCATGTCATGGCCCAGTTTCTTGCACGCTTTGAAATTCAACACAAAGCTAAAGAGAGGGAGAAAGTTATCGGCATGCAGGCACAGAGATGGCATTCTCTATATCCACATTCTCTGTCAAGGTAAAGCCATGAATATTGCAGGATGCGAGGCGAGGTTGATCCGGACAGTGTTTACAGGAGGGAAACTCATCTCCACATATGGATGAGATGCTGATAAACAGGAGATATCGGTATTAGAGAGTCAGGTGTGTCACACAGCCCGTGGTGACTGGAGTACACCGACTCCAGCCTAAATCTCACTGCCAGGGTCTGTGTTTGATATGCAGCTGCTGTGCACGCTGCAAACACACACACTGTGTGTGGGTTGGTGTGTCGAATTTGTGATTGCAGATCAGTTTGTTTATCTCTGCTGAGAATAGTTAGATTTTTTTTCCTTTGCATGCTGCTGACACAGACAAGAACAGTAACAGCAAAGCTTCTGTGATCACTCAGATTTAGCCGGCTTGTGATGTTGTAATGCTCTTTTTCTCTCTGCTTCCTTCCGCAGTCCGTTCCAAAACCTATTGCCCTTGAGCCTTGCTTTGGCAACAAAGCCGCTGTGCTCTCCATCTTTGTACGGTTACCCAGGGGCTCCGGCGGCATCCCTCCTCCAGGACAGTCTGGTAAGCTGCAGCTGCTCACTCCTTTGGGTTTTTTATTTATTTATTTTCTTTGATCTGACATTCTTCCCTTGTACTGCGTTCTTTTAGTTCAGTTATTTGTACTATCACAGTTTTGCTCCTTGATGCTCCTCTAAATTAGTTCACTTCCTTTTCTTTTGCCTTTTGTCACTGGACTTCTTTGAAGTTTAGCAGACTAAAAATTTAAAAATAAACAAAGCTTTGGAGTAAGATCATGCTGACAGATTCAATCTGAAGAAACAAAAAAACTCTCCTTTTTATTGTATTTCTTTTGTTTATAAAATTTAGAGATAGGCTACCTATGTAAAGTATTCTATAAACGTTATTTAGTGCTATCATTTTTATTATTTTTTAAATAACTTTTACTATTGCCTAAATCTCCGTGGCTTAGAACCTCATCTTTCTTTTACAGCCTCTCTCTAACTGCAGTCTGCTCATTGTAATGACATGGTACCAAACTAGTTTGCACGTTCATATTTGCACAACAATCTTTGTAGAACACTTATTGCATGAGCTAAAATTAAAAGACAATTAATGCAAATACCTTTTTATTTGGAATCTTTGAAGATTGCTTTTGTCCAACCAGAACTACAAAGAGATGATTTAATTCAAAAAGCAAAACAATATATTCTATTAGCTCAGTCAGAGTCCAGATTGATTAGAAATATGTGGCAGGAGTAAAAAAAAAAAGTGTTCACAGATACAATACAACCAATCTAACTATACTACAGGAGAAAATTAAATAAAAAAAATAAATCTAATTTATCAAACCATTTACCTCCTAAATCAAAATGAACTCTTTTGTGATGTTTTATTATTTATGGTCGCTATAAAATGTACATAAGAAAGAAGGCTGATATAGATACAATGAGCCAACTTTAACACAGAGGATTTCTGTTTCAAATGTACTTTAAAATGTTTCCTAAACTGACTGAACCTTTGGGGTTTACAGCTGCTGGTGTTAATGAAAATCACACACAGGTGATCAGATCGCAGCGTCTCTGAGCGTCTAACTTCTAGCACACATCATTAACATGTATTTACACTCGCTGAGGCACACTTCCAACCAACTGTGTTTATCACTTATAATTAATGCATTTAGCCTCATTGAGAACAAATAGCTTGCAGCAAAATATAAACTCCCAGAGCAAATATTTGCTTCTCGTCTGATCCAAAAGTTTACCGATATTGCCTGAAATGACTACAGTAAGACATGAATAGCAGCTATAGTTTTCTTTATGGCTGTTCGGTGAGGCCTTATGGGTGGCCATCTTGGAATGAGGTAAGCAGGGTGAGAACAGATGTGATTGGAGGCTGAGGCGCCAACAACAGAAGGCGGTGTGAGAATTTAAAGCGACCAAAGGCTGCATGGGAAAGGAGTTAAAAGCGTTATAGCAGGATGAGACGGTGGAGCACAGCTAACACGGTTTAGACAAATGGTGCCTGAGGGAGCGCTCCACAGAGAGCGCAGGCACTTCTGTTATGACAAAAGGACTTTACAGTAATTAATAAGAGCCCTGGGCGTGCTGATGGTCTGGGGACTGGTACTATGAGAGGCTAGCCAATCGGGGGTCTGTTAAAGTCCGCGGATGGAGAAAGTAAGAAAGTAGGTGAGTCAGACTGTCCTGAGGGAGGATTAAGAACAAAGGATGACAGAAATAAATATCAGATCAAAGGATAAAATCATACTAGCAAACAGAAAACATGAAAAATAATTGCAAAAAATAATAATGAATAGAGGCACAGAACATTTTACGGCTAGGAGACTGTTGGTAGCATTTGCTTTACAGAGATCACATTTAGTTTTACTTTGAATGCAGTCAATGACTGGTCAAAGTATGGGGCTTCAATATAAATACACGCCACCCTTCTCTAAATTTAAGTGGTTAAAATAATCACTAACCATAATCCATAAAACCTGGATAAGGTTAATCGTGTTTTTAGGTTTGATGAAATGTGCAAAAGTTGAATGAGGTAAATAGAGTCAGACAGAAACAGCGGCTGGCTGATATTTTTGGCCCATATATATATTTTTTCCTGGTTGTTCCCAAACTGTGTGCCACGCCCCCTAGAGGTGAAGCAGTGTTATTCAGGAAAGGTTTGGGTGGACTGAGCAGGCATGCCTTTAGATAACACGAAGCGCATGCATCTCTGTCTGCTATCCATAGTTAATGTTTTTTTTTTAGTTGCTGCTTAATGTTTTTTTCTTTTTTGTTTAAACGAACACTTGTATAACATTTGTTATTACTGTGTAATTCTTTTATGATGTTTGATGTCAAAATAATAAATTTAAGCGGCCCTTATAAACATGCATGGTTCGATTTCTAGCGTGACTCCTTTAGTAGGACGTTAACCGTGGTGTGGTTGTGTGTCTGCAGGTCTGGCGGTGGCCAGCGCTCTGGTCGACGTCTCCCAGCAGATGTGTGTCGGCTACAAGGAGAAGTCTGGAGGCCTGAGGAGTCGCAAACAGCAGCCTTCAGCGCAGCCGTCCACCTGCATCTGAGCGCAGTTCCCACCGTCCCTACACTCACTGCTCTTCATCGCCCCCCCCTCCCATTCCTCTTCCTCAGCCCCCTGTTTTTATAGGCTTCTGCCAGCTCCGCTCTGGCAGAGAGAGGTGCATGCTGGGAAGTAGTACTGAACACTTTCATGAGTTCTGAACAAAGCCTCAGTGACCCCCCCAACCACCCCCCTAAAACTGTAGAACTAACAGGGACAAGGACGGGGGGGGGCGCATTGAGAGAGGACCAGAGGAGACGCCGACTCCTCCCCTTCCTCCATGAAACACATTTTACATTCGATGACCTCGCCTCGGTGGTGACGAGGCGCCGCGGCTCGCTGCTAGAGATCCTTAGTCTCGTAGTTTTTCAAAACATCCAGACTTTGCAACCTTTAATGTTTATGTTTTATTTAAATTATTCTTGGTCTTTTGTTCCATTTTTATTTTATTGTGCGGAAGGAAAAAAAAAAAAAGAGAAAAAAACTGGAAAAGCCTTGCTGCACACACTCCAGGAAAACACAGCTTTCCAGTTTATGAGCCCGCTGTGTTGTTAACAGCTCGGCACTGAGGGCAGCTTATCGGGCGTCTGGGCGACATGGTGGCGTGTTTGGCCCTTCGGGTAACGAGGATCCACTGTGGGGTCTCTCCCTGTGCAGCCAAACCAGACCAAAGAGTCTGACATTTCCAATCGGCCTGTGTGGAGCTGCCCACCTGGAACTATCTCTGTTTTTTTGAGCAGCCCCTAAACCTGGATGGAGCCACCTGGTAAAGCTTCAACAAGTCGATCCGCTTTATGAGCTTAGTGGAAGCTATTTGCTTGTTACCATCCAGGCAGCTTCACATCATTAAATAAGTACAGGTGGTCATGTGATACGAGCTTCTATTAAAGTATTGTGACTCTTAGGCTTCTACACAGGCTGTTCTCTCATTGTTAGCTATGAAATCTGTATCCATACCTTCTATGGGCTCAGCTAAACCCTTGGCTTTAAATGGATGTTCTCCTGTCGATGGATCCAATGCCAGCATTTAAACGGTACCAAACAGATTGGGTGTACGGGCATGTCAACTGGTGACTAAACTTTTCTCAGCTCTGTGATTTTTTTTTTCTTTCTAACTTACAACCCATCATTTATTTTATATCTGATTCATTTTACTGAAAGAAGAATCCAAAGGAATCAAATGTAACACCTGCTGGTGTCATTAGAGATGCACAGATTATCGTTTTCTGACTGATTTTAAATGTCCGATTTTTCTAAAAAATAGTTGGATCTCCAGATTTTTATGGAGTCACTTCTGTTTCATTATTGATGCAAGCAAAGAAATGGAACTTTGATTTCTCCGACTTTTTTATATAATTATTTTCAGAATTGTTTTTTTTTCTCTTTTTTTTTCAGTTTTTACATTTTGAGAAAAAAAAATGGAAAAAGTAAAACTTTAAAATAAAATAAAAGGTCTGTAAAGAAAAAAAAAAAAAGGTGTTTTGAAAAACATAAAATCTGAGACAACAGAAAAGTAACTTCCAACTTCTGGATTGCATTATGGATTTTTTCTTTTTTTTCTTTTTTTTTTTTTTTTTACAAAATGTGTTTCTTCTTGCAACAATGATGGAACAAAATTCCCTCCAAAGGAATATAGGAACTTTCTAAATATTTCTTCCAAGCCTTCCCGGCTGGGACAGGTTATTATTTATGTTGGAACCAGAGGCTCCAATCACCGAGGATGATTCAGGTCATATTTCAAACCTGTTTTTAACATCTAAGCAGGATTAGTTCAATAAGCTGCAAACATTCATCTTTTTGTGTTTTCGTAGAGAATGTGGACCCTGAGAGCTCAAAAGAATGAAATGGTGACTCTGTTCAGCCTCCCTGATACCTACTGAATTCGCCCCTCTCTAAAACCTCCCTATCAAACATTCTTATTTTGTCTTGTTGCAAAAAAAGCTGTAAAAATGGTGTGAAATGACCGATGTTCACTGAAGTTTAGCTCTGCCGTAGGACTCTGTGCGAACTGACCTGTTATTGCAGCCAAACAGGACTTGGGTTTGTTGCGTTCAGAGATCTAAAGATGGTCGGAATTTTGAGCTCCGGTGATTTTTCTGCTCGATTTTGTCTGTTTCAGTTTCATCCATTCAGATTCATCTTATGTGTCTTGCTACAGCACCTGCAGGGCTATGGACTGAAGATGGAGACATAATTCAATAGAAGAAATCTTTCCACCTGCCTCACATGGTTATTAACTTCCTGCCCTGCTGAACAGTGCTGTTATAGAACAGTTTAATAACCTGCATTGTGCCCTAAAGAGCTTGTTGTGTTTAGTTGCAAGCTCTCCCGTGTGCTCGGCGCGGTAGAACTGGTTAAAGGGCACACTTTTAGCATCGGGAAAAGGTCAAACCAGAAAGCATGAACAAAGTTGACATTCTATAATTATAAAGTGCCCACAACTCCACTCAGCAGCTCCAGCAGTCACTGCAGCATTAAGAAGCCGACTCTCGAGGCTTCTGCTTTGTTTTAATTATTTTCCCACTCATTTTCATGGAGGAAAGCCATTTCTTTTAGCGTTTATTGTTAGATTAGAGATTACTGTTAATATCTGCTGCTTCTGCTAAAGCCTGATATTTAAACAGAACTCCCACTGAATGTTACTGTTGCACCTCTTCTTTCCACCTGTAAGCAGAAAAGAGCATTTTATATTAGCCTAAATATTCCCGACTATAACTTTTTCTTTACCAGCTGAGCTCCAGCAGTGCTGTTTATTATTCATTTTAAAGTAACTTGAATGTTTTATCACCTTCTATAGTGTATCATGAAGTTTACAAAGATGATTTACAAAAATCTGTTTTCTTTTTATTAAAATGAGTTGAAAAAGAAAAAGATTCAAAATGCAGGCTTCAGCAGCTGGAAACAGAATGAGGATGAACTGATTTCCATAAAAATGCAGCTCTGTATGTAATCCAGACTGGTTCTGCCCTTTCAGTTTTACAGCAGCAGCATTCATGTTTTCATGGCATTGCCCCTCAGTGACCACTGTTTGATAACAAGCTGGATGCTCATGCATTTTCACAATTATCATGTTTTAAAGGCTAAAGTCTATAAAATATGATGCATGAAGGCGACTTTCTTAAGCTGCCAAATGATTAAAATAATGAATGTCCTCAGTCAGCAGTCCGAGCAGCTGGAACTCACCAAGAGAGCAGTGAAAGGACTTCCAATGGTATTAGAAATATTCGGAACGTTTGACTGGCCCTGTTCTGAAGCATGGTTGGCATTAGAAGAATGTAAGTGACTGTTTTGCCGTCTCAGCACCAATCTTAGACATTTGGCCTTTGCTCCACCCACTCCACGTTTCTCTGCTTTGCTGACTAAACGCCTCTTTAGGACGGTGTGGGTGTTTGAGGACTGTGATGGAGTGTCCTGTTGCCCCGGGACACATTTAGACCTGATGAGCAGTGCTTGCCAATTCAACCTTAAATGGGGATTAATGAAGCATTTGACCTTGATGACGGTTAATGCTACAAACAGTCACAAATTTAGTAGTGTTTGTCTCTGCGAAGTCATGAAAAGCTGCCCCCCCCCAGGCGCGCTGGAAGCTGTTTCAAGCGAGGGGGGCTGATGGCTGGGTTGGAAAACACATGACGTCATTATGTTGAGGGCTGTTGCTGACGTTTTTAACATAATATTGTAGGCCTACATTTGTCGCAAAAAACTGCCATTTAAAATGCATCGGAACAAAGCATGAACATTTTAAACTTTATTTCTTCTCTTTTAATCATTCAAAACAAAAAACAGCTCCCAATCAACAGGATCAGGAATACTTGAATAAAACATGGCCTAAATATAGCCTAAACTGAGCATTGAATGTCTTGAAAGTCCATTCGACTACGGATATGGGGAATGACTTCATATCTGAAACAAAAAACACACACAAAAAAATTTTACTAATTTCAAATTTTATCACTAAATAGCTTAATACAGACACAATATTTAGTGATGTGCAGCCTTATTCTAGCGTAGACTTCTTCAGCCACAGGACTACGACGAATAGGCACAGCATATATAAATAAATAAGAAATAAATAACGCTAAATAAATGCTCGGCGGCAGTATAGGGAAATTAAAACCATTTCTTACCTCGAAATAGTCAGAAATACGTTTCTGCTACGTATTGCTAGCCATGCCTAAACGAATGTGAGATGGCGGAAGCTTCCGGGGGAGTAGCCTAGTTTTTTATGAAATATTAAAATAATGAATCATTAGTTTATATCTTATACACAGCCCATCATTTTAATCCCATATCAAACACAGTCTTTTAAAAAATAAATACATAAATAATTTCATGTTTTTAAGTACAATATTATGTTACTCCACAGCCCCCCCACCATGGGGGGCTGATGCTATGACGAGGGAGGCTGCAGCCCCCGCAGCACCCCCCTTCCCGTGCCACTGCCCCCCCCCCTCATAGTCACAAAGTGGTTTTACATTAAGATCTACATCTGGTTTCCTCCACATTTTCAAATGGTACTTTGGTTTTTTACCGGTAATATTTTTGCTCTTCAGTCAAAGTGCTGTGTGAGATTGACATTTCTAAAAAAAAAAAAAAAGTGGAAAGAAAACACTGATTATGGTGATTACTGCTCAGAATATTGCCTTCTATTTCCAGTTTGTTTTTTCTTTCCTTTGAACTGCTTTTTTGAAAAAAAAAAATAATTTAAGTTAAAATATTTTTCCTTAAGAAATCAAATCTTAGGTGGCATGTGGGCAGGATTCTCCTTTTTTGTTTTCTTTCTGCCTCCCTGCTCTGAGCGGACAACGTTCAACTGAGGGTTAAACCTCGTTTTAAATTAACTCTACCTGATCGATTCCCACCTTAAATGTCCTTAGCAGTGAACTTCAGCAATTAGTTTGCCTAATTAAGAATTTCAGAGCGTAACACAGCTCAACTTTGCTTTTCTCCGTTCCTCCTTCCTGTTATCTGCTGAAATTCTTGTTCTCAACGCCTAATTGAATCACAGACATATCTCGACAGGCAGTTTTCTCTCTTAGCCCGCTTTTTAAAACCTCTGCTTACTTTCACTTATTTTAAACCATTTTCTGATATTGAAAACTCCTTATGTTGGGTTGTCCTAGCGACTTGGTAAACAGGTTTCGTTAGCAGTCATGTTCTCAGTGCATCTCTAGTCCTTGTCCAGTTGACAAGAGGATTTCCATCAGTGCATCATTGAATTGCATTTATTGTGAACCACATTTTTGGAAAACATGCAAATTGTCAAGTTCTAAAAGCTCTCTTTAGCTGATGTGCTCTTAAGATAAAATAAAAAAAATGCACGTTTCTTTGTGTACAGCTTTGTGGACGCAGCCCGATGCATTGGTTTTAGATACTGCATGAAGGAATGGCGCCGTGTGTGGGGAGAGACTAAAACTCCCCTCCAACAAACGAGTTCTTACCTTGCCATGATGTGCTGGCCGACAAGGGTGATGAATGTCTTTTTATAGTAATTACTGTATATTAAAACTTTATTTTAACGTGTTTATTTAAACTTGGACACCATAGGTTTGACAAACTAAAGTTTAAAGAGCACAAATCGACACCTGGTCTCTGTAAGGTTTAGCCTTTTGATCTTCTCCCCCTGTGTGTAACGCATCAAAGCTCAACCCTGACGGAAAGCACCAGCTTTACCGTTCACATAGTCCTGATGTTGCATTAAAGGAACCTTCAGTCCTAAAGTTCAGATTTTCCACACAATTACCTCCCAGCATCATTTGAAGCCAGCTGAGTGTGAAGTGGCCCCGAGCTCCTCTAAATATCTAAGGGGGGGAGTGTGTAGGAACCTTGTACGATGTCACCTCAGTGCTGGCGTTAAGAAATGAGCGGCTTCCTCCAATCGATCTCACTTTCCAAAGCCTCTAACTCTGCCAGGTAACACCTTCACTCTACTTCAGCCTTATTTCCGCTTACTAATCTATTTGTTCTTCAAAATGTACAGAAAATTCATATTTATAAATTGTGATGGAAAACATGTCTAATTTAAGAGTACAAGTTGATTTATTTTTGTCCAACACTGGCAGCATTAATGCGTATTTAAAAGGCTTTGTTTCACAGTTTAAAGAGTCTGAATAGGGTCGCTGTAAAGTCAGGCTTTGCCCCTCCTCTTTCTGTCTCTTTGTATAGCGGCATTATATATATTGAGATAGTAGTTTGTTAATATGTATAATTTAGCAGTTGCTGGGTTTTTTGTAAATAACGAGAAAATATTGTGAATGACTTTTGAATGGTCTTAAACTCATTAATGGCAAGTTCTCTGCAGGCTTTTAAAATGTGATTACAGCATATTTTGTATGTCTGACAGCAGTGTAAGACAAACAGGCATTACTAAAAGCTGATGAATTACAGATCAAACTTGAGAATGGCTTCCTGACCGTGTAATTACTGATGTACATAAAAGAACCACAGAACATTTTGTCTATTAATAAATGTGAAAAAAATTCACCCCCTTGCTGTGTGTTTTTACTATCTGTTGCAGTATTTTCATCTTGTTAAAATTTTGATAAAATCAAAATGTATCCAAATTTCTTGGATTAATCTAAAATGAACTTGGCTATATTTTCAGAATAGCCACCATGGATGAAGACTTCTACCGTTTTTAACACTTCCACCCTTATAAACTGATTACTGAGAATTAGACTATTATTTTGGGACATTTATTTTGTTTTCTAAACTCAAAACATTTTAAATCAGTTAACAATGTGTTGATGCACCAAAGAAGTGATAAAGGTTTATCATATTCATTACATAAAAAAATCTGCATATGATAAAATTAGTAAATTTCTAGACTTGTTTATCTAAAATTTACTTTTGCAAAACAAAGCGATATTTTATAGTTATGAGAAATAGTAATATTTATAGTCCTGGTTTAAAGCGAAAATAATAATTTATAAACATTTATTATAAGACTGTGGTTGCTAAGACAAACTCTAGCAGTGGTAACCTGCAGAGGATGTTTATCCTCTCCTGGAGGCTGCGGTGAACTCAACTGACAAATGCATCCTTTGTCAACGACTGGATGGCTCCGGCGTGATGCTACATTGAAGTGCAGCAATAATTCACCATTAAAAACAATACGTTTTTTTTACCTGAGAGTGCAGGAATGCAGCAATGCTCCTATCGCCTCTATTGCTTTAGTTCTACATTTAGTTGCTTTGCTTTTTTTCTTTTATGTATATTTGCATTAATAACTATGTTTTATTTAGAAAATTCTACATAGTTTCAAACGGGCATCAGCCACATTCTTTAAGGCACAACAATTTGAGATGGAGCCCAAGGCAGAGGCATCTCGTTTGGAGGCTGGAGAAAAAAATAAAATAAATGGTGTCAAGCCCAAGACCAAAGCCCATCCTCTTGAATGTCCTACTAGAAGGTTAGGAACTTATAAAAAAAAAAAAAACAGACAGAGAGGCTCTGAGAACAGTGCGTACCAGCTGTCGCACTTACTCCTATCATGATGAAGTGCTTCGAAAGGCTGGTTAAAGAACACATGGTCTCCAGTCTCCACCCAACATTTGACAGAACTGCTCCACTGAAGACATAATCTCCTCTGCTCTTCCCCTGAGCCTTGCACCCCTAGAGCAGAACAACACCCGGGTGCGGATGCTGTTCCTGGACTTCAGTTCAGCTTTCAACACCATCATCCCACAGCATCTGATGGGCAAACTGGAACAGCTGGGCTTCAATACACCCCTCTGCAACTGGATGCTAGACTTCCTCACAAACAGACCTCAGTCAGTCCAGGTTGCAAAACAATTGTAATTTGTTACATGATACCTCTGGAACATAGATATGATTTGCATTCATTTTTTTACCTGTTGGTTTATTGTGATCAAGGAGGGACCCTTGCACATTGGTCCTTCCCTGGCCACCCCTATGAAGTTTTTCTGGAACCACCACTGCTGGAGGCCTACAAAGCTAAACTACTGACAGCTTATGACAATGAAAAGTAGGTTATGTTAACCCCATATTGTAGGAGCATCCACTGCAGGTAGATGACAGTACAGTAAGAACCAGAAAAACTGACCCCAGCAGCACTTCGCCGGTTTCATGCCAACCAGCTGAGTGGTAAACCACAGAGATAAGCAATAAACATGGCACCTCAAATCCAATCAACTTCCTGTAAAGCCACAACCCATTAACAGCCTCCACCCTACATCACCGTTATGGTCTCATGTAAAATGACAAGCTTGTTCAAGACGTGGTGCAGTTTGGTAAAAGAGTGTAGTGTGCCTTATACAAAAAGACGAAAAAGTTAACTTAGTGAAGTAAGTTTATATGCACCTTCAGAGGATGCAAGACCTGAATCAGGACACACACACTCAGGATGTACGCTTGGATTGTATAACCTTTATTTTATCATTACAGGATTTTGGTCTAAAACAGAGGTCACAGATTAGCAGACTATGGTTCAGATCCAGACCCTACTGCTGACTAATCCGGACGCAACCTCATTTAAAACATTCATAAATTACTGCATGTTGTCCAATGATGGTGTCTAAATTCACTTGCACCGCTTCTCCTTTTAATATGGTAAAGCCCTCTGCAGCGTCCGGCACCAGTCTGCACGTAATACACATTATCCAATTAGATGCTGTCAGTCTGGGTCACTGCAGCAAGCCACTTTAAGACACAGCAGGAAAACCTGTGGCAAGTCGGGCGATGGGAAAGAAGAAGACGATGAGACTAAGAGAACAAAGAAAGTTTGGACTGCTGGGAAAAACTGTGGTGAACTAGTGAAACCAATGTGAAATGGTGTGTTCAAAGATGACCCTGCACATTTGAGTATGTTTGGCTCAACCTACTACTGTGAAGCAGGATTCTCCACCATGAATATAATCAAAAATAAACATTGCTCCAGGCTCACGAATGAGCACCTTAATGTGCCTTGAGAATGGCTTTGTCTCCATTCAAACTCAGTTTTAAAAGCCTTGCAGGGCAGCTTAAAGCCCACTGCTCTCATTAAGCCATAAAAAGAATGTGAATCAGTAAATTGTCTTTAGACCAAACTGAATGATTGTTGTTCTCTACTTCAAAAAACACGTTCGATTTTAAAATGGAAAAATGTTCTATTGTTTTTTTGTTTTGTTTAAAAATTCAATGTATAACATGAATGCATAAACACCTCATTTTATTTCAATGTTAAATTCAGTTTAAAAAAACTGATTATAATTAAAAATTAAATTTACTGGTTGATGATTTTCTTTATTCGGAGCCCACTGATATTTAATGTGTTACCCCTAGTCTAACATGACTTTATATCTTTAACACAATATTTCTGTTTTGGCCATAGTTTTAAAAAGAGTTGCACATTACCATCAGGGTCCATATTCTGCTCCCCTCATAAAACCGGTTTCATCAGGTGAAGCTTTGATAGAATAGAAGCATTGAACCATTTAGTGAAACTGTTTGAGTCTTTAGGAGGATGTAGATCTAACCTGGATAAAATTCTTGTAGAATTAGTTGTTTTCAATATTTTTCCTTTAATTATCAGCTTTAGATCAGGAGGTTTGGCAGCTGAACTATTGTTTATCATTCATGTTAAGTCTGAAAGATGTTTGTATAAAACAAAAGTTTCCAAAATGTCCTGGAGTCTAAACAAGGCAGGATGACAATAATTGTCTGAAGGAGGCTTGGTGTCAATCGTCTCAGCAGGTGTCAGGCTGCCTCTGAGTTAAAAGTCCCGCTTAGAAGGAAACAAATATTTATTTTTTTTCCCACTATGTTGAATTGTTGTACTGTAGCACATCCCGCGCCTCGCTCCTCCAAGTTGGATGAAACAAATGTTGGGAGTAATTATTTGTAAATACGCTTTTCCTCTGGCCTGTTTTCAAATGATCGCTGCTATTTTTAATGCTCTGCTTGATGTTTGTGAGCCCTCCAGCAAAGCGGCGGCGGCGGGAAAGGCTGAGCGTCACTGCTCTGTGTTCTCACCACCAATTATTCATCAGCAGTCACCCCCAATCACTCTTTCATTCTTTCTCTCCCTTTAATCCGACCGTCTGACACTTCTCCCTCACTTCATGTTTCCCTTTGTCTCCCTCTGTCTCTGGCTCTCTTCTCAGCTTTGCTTCCATCTTCTTACTAACTTTCATAATCTCACACTTTTTCCCTTTTACATTGCTTCAAATCCTCGTGTCGTGGCCCTGAACATTTTGTGTCACCTCCGTCTTCCTCTTCTCCCTTTAATGTTCTACATTTTCCTTATTCCTCATTTTTACTGCACAGTTCCCAGCAGAATTATTCAAACACCTTTAGCCAGAACCACATGGTGATACTGATTGCTTCTGAATTACACTAACCAATGCTGCTGACATTTTTTTTCTGATACATTAGGACCATTTTGGTTTCCCTGCCTACATTTAATGATAATAAACAGTGATACCAAATGTTTAAAAGAAAGGATCCTTTATTAGGAGATAAACATTGCCAATGGATAGCTTTTAAGAAACAACTACAGACCCACTTTTTTAAACTCATTTTTTAGTTTAATAATGTGTTTACTGTTTTTGTATGTTGTTTTAATTTATAGAAACCTTTTTATAAATCTGTGCAGCACTTTGTGACCCTGGTCTGTGAAAAGTGGTATAGAAATAAAGTTTACTTACTTACTTACTTACTGATGGAGGGAGCAGTAATACATGATCTTTATATGATCTCATGGCATGATTGCTAAATGCGCATCAGCTGATACCAACACATGAGGAGAATACTAAATTCACCTGGACAATGTATTGGTCTATTCCGAAACACGTAACCATGTTTGTTGCATTTCCCTTGGATTTTATTTGATAAATCAACAAAGCATAGCAAATAACAGTGAACTGGGAGAAAAATAAGATTGTGCAGACCTGAAGACCTGCAGACCTATTGACTAAATTCCTCTTAGAAACCTCAGTTCAATCAAATTAGATGAACATTTGTGAATGTCAGTTTTCAAATTTTAAAAATGACTCTTCGGGTCTGAACTTTGAACTTTTCTGCTTCCATCTCCTTGAACCCCAGTCGGCTTCAGCAGATGGCCGCTCACACCGAGTCTGATTCTGATGGAGGTTTCTTCCTGTTAAAGGAAGTTTATCATCTCTACTGTCGCTACAAGCATGCTGTGTGCAAGGCATTACCTTCAAGTCAATGGGTCATTGCAATTACCTTGTTTTCCTTAGATAGAAAGCTTTGAATCAGTTTGACTGTACAATCTGGTTATATTCCCCCAGTAAAGTTCCTTGAGATGACAATTGTTGTGAATTGATGAAGTATAAATAAACTGAACTGAATCAACTAGGCAGTTGTTATACCAGAACAGACTTTGATCTAATGCTGCAGCTCTGTTTTTCATGCAATATCTGTCCTGTGAAAAGGGGAACTCCTTCTTTTGTCTCTCTAAGATGTTTTCTTTCAGGATTGCCCTGTTTTTAGGTTGATTCAGCTTCAGGTTTCAATGCAGTACTTCTACTGCTCCATGCAGTAGCGGAATGTTTGGGTGTGTTTGGGTGTGGGGTCTATTGTTGAAGATTTTTTATTTTATTTTATTTTCTGTTTTAAATAAATACTAATTCTAAATGTCTGTTCACTTTCTGTGCAAGGGATTAAGGGTCTTGCTCAGAGAGCCAGCGTGGCAGTGGGGCTTGAACTCAGAACCTCTTGAATCCAAGTGCAAAACCTAGACTTCTAGGCCGGTACCCCCCGCCACTCAACACTATTGATCACTTAATTTTATTAGAGTGACTGAAAACCTGTTTAGCCTCCATCGGAAAGCAATTGACTGGTTGGAATAATACTTTAAGGAAAGGGACTTTTATCTGTCTGAAGGGAAAGTTTAATCATCACATCCGGGGTTCCTCAAGGCTCAATTATGGGGCCCCTCCTAGTCAACATCTAAATGCTTCCCTTTGCTCAGATTATTGCAGACAACAAGATCAGTTATCATAACTATGCAGACGACACAGCTTTACATCACTATGGCTGTGTCTGAATGTCCACACTACCCCCTCAAACACTATATAGAGCGGGCACTATATAATGGACTTGATAGTTAACACAGATGACTAACCGTCCTGACAGATGATACTGCTTTTCGCTCCCTGGTGGTCATATGACCCCAGCTCCCCACATGCTGCTTGTGCCATCTTTTTTTCTTTCTTGCTGCCACAACAAATCACGTGATTCTTTGTGAGGAGAGCTCTCGCAAAGCATTCTGGGATACATATGCTCATTAAGTGACCATGGATGATCACTACTTTTCAATGTGCATTGTGGGAAATGTTGACTCCACTACTTTTTCATCCACTAGATGTGTGGACACTCATCTAAAATGGCAAATCCCTGTACAGGGATCCCTACACAGTTCTTAGCATCTAGCTTTGGCTAGATGCTAAGAACTCTCTCCTCTTTGACCTTCCTCAAAGGAAGGTCAAAGAGGATGGTGAGTAATCCAGAGTCAGATGCCATGAGCAGGCCATTGGTGATGGTTTTGTGTTTTGTGCAATGCTATACTATTTTAATATTTTTTATCCTCTTCATGATTTAAGGTTCTATTTATAAGTTTTCATGATTCTACCGGCCTGTCAGGAAACATCTTGTTGGCTTGAAAAGTTCTGTTAACAAATGTGGCAAACTACCTTTTACCAGGTTGGTCAAAAGTTTTTGCTTCAATAAATTAAAGAACTATTCAAAAAATTTATTTATATATTTAATCAGGTTTGTCTATAACAATAAACCTACTTAAGTATTCATTGATCTGTAGCTTTTAAGTGTAACAATTAAACCAGAGGGAATCCTGAAGAGGTAAACTAATTATTCACTGCAACCCTTTTTAAACTGTTAGGATGTTGTTGGTTTTTTTGTTTGTTTTTAATCAATATTTTTTTCTCATTGTGCTTGTTTGCATTTTCAGGGAAAGAATTGACATTCTGCTTCACATTGGAGGTTAAACTGCTGTTCTGTATTGGGCATTTAATTACAAAAACACCAGCACTGTGTAGAGGAAGCACGGATCCCTCCAGACAGCAGCTTATAGAAAATGTAATTAATATTCTTTTTATTCCTACTTTTCTTCTTAGAGAAGCAGGTCTATTGTGGAGCTGGAATAATTAGCCAGTGAAACCTGCAGTGAACTGTGCCTTGAAGCAGCAAGATAATCGTTCCAAATTCTCATTTGATTTATTTATTCTTATAATTATGTTTATTTTCTAAAATATGAATATATGGTGTGCCTTAAAAAAGAATTAATACCCCTTGAACCATTTTACGATTTGTTACCATACAGCCACAAACTTTATTGTCTTCACTAGGATTTCATTTGACCAATGAAAATGGATCTGTGCATAAACTTGGGGTGGAAAGAAAATGCTTTTCAGGAGTTTTGAAAATAAAAGTCAGTATTTTTACAACTGTATTCGTGAATAAAGTCTAATGAACCAGTCACAAAACTGCAACCAATTAGCTGGTATCAACTTAACTATACCACCCATACTATAAAACATGGTGTTGGCAGCACCATGCTGTGGAGTTCCTTTTTTTCTTCTTTTTTTTTTAGCAATGTCTGGTAAGATGAATGGAACTAAAACAATGGACCCGAAACTCTTATTTCGTTCTGTTCTTGATTTAAAGTGTAAAATGTATTTAAAGTGTGTCCTGGGTTGTTAAAACATTCGCTGAACAGAGGGGGATGACTCTGGTTTCAGCTTCCAAGCATCTACAGTTTAGTCCAGGAACTTATTCACAAGAAATTACATAATTACACTCACCATGATTCAAATGGTCGAACAGATAACCCATACACAACAGAAGACTCCAACATCCCAGGAGAACGGTGAGTGGGGCTTTGATTTGCATCTGAACTGGACTTCGTATAGTAGGATGGACCTCCATGTTGCATCAGTGCTCCTGATGCAACAAGGCAGACTTTGATTTAAAGAAACAGAAGGAGACAAAAAAAAGGAAGATAGAATAGCTGATTTACATATACTTTAAAGTTGCCTCTGTCTAAGAAAGAAAGCAGACAGTTTTCGTTCCAGATGGGATTAAAGAGAGAACATTCACTTAGTCAAAGTAAAACCTGAGCTCATACTGTAGATATGTCAGGGAAACAGGACTAAAGACTGAAAAATATGCACAACACTATGATTTATGAGCAGGCAGAGATTTTAGAAAACAGAAAAATCCTATTGTTTTTACATAAATGAGAATCTAATATTATCTTTGGGCTTAATGCATCTGAATGGGAGCAAGATGTCTGGACTTTCCTCCTTGATCTACAGTACAGGCACAAAACATGAAATTAGTCTTAGAGGGTCTTTCGTATCAGTCACTATAATGATAAAATATGACAGATTGTATAATTTTGTTAGTGTTGTGTTGAATAATAACATTACTGACTTCCTGGTTGTAAAAAATCCATATTGATGAAAATGTAATCTCAGATTTTGAGGCTGCAGTCAATCTGGAAGCCAAGTCATTTAGTCCCATCTTTACCAAGCTTCCTCTCATATCCAAGGATCCCCAGCAGCCAATAGCATCTAAGCCTCTTTGTGGTCCTATCTGCTGTCATTTCCAGCCCTTCACTGCCCCAAGAGGAAGACATATCTTATTTCATAGATCTGCTCATTCTATCACCATTAGCAATACTCGACTCTACGCCTTTTGCCGAGGTCTGAGCATCAAAATAATAGTATTCATTTATTTAAATAATATTTTAATTGCCTCCTCATGTGTCTGTCCAGCTTGAAGGGCTCATCAGGTAATGTCACATGACTTGATCACTAACTCTCACACAACTTGAGCTCAAGAATCTCTTTATTGGGTCAATAATGTTAAGTATGAGCAGAAGCTGGTCTAACATCAGCTCTATTGCTAAATTCAAAGTAGCAAGCATCTAATTGCTAATTTGTTTTTCTTCATGTCTTAATGAAAGAAAAATTTATCTTAAAAATTATTTGAATTTCAAAAGTTTAGCAAGTTTGGAAAACATCTTTATACAGTATTTGGCTAATTTCTTCTAAGCTTAAATAGATGCAGTTTGTTTTACTAGTGTGGTGTGCTCTCACATGATGGGACTTATAAAGCTGAACAAAGACAAACTGCACTCAGAAGAGCAGCTTTTCAATTTGGGACTTCCAAGCTTTTAAACTCTGCTTATTTAATAAAATCACAGAAAACTGTTCGGCCTTCAGCACTCAAGATATTTTTGGTGATTAATCTAGTCATGAGATTCCAAAAGAAGCCAGGATGCCAAAGCTTTTGTTGCTCTGTAATATTCCTTCACAAAATATGAGCAAGATGTTCTTTTTCTGAGAATACCGAGAGATGAAGTGTTTCAGGCACTACTCTTTCCATTCTCCTCCCAAGACAAGTGTTCAATTATTCAGTAGTTCAGGGTTGGTGTTGTCACATTTCGCTGGTTCAAAATTCTCCAGGTATTCTTTTGAAAGGTTCAGGACTGCAGGCAGACCATTACATCAGATCCACATACCTGCAGAGGGTGGTTTTACTTTCTATCACTGCAACCTGCTTAGAAAAGCTGATTGTTACCATTGCTCCGCATGTGGAAAATAGCTCTATTACACACCTTCAGCATATAAAATTTATATATAGAATGGCAGTGGATTTATGTAGATTAAATATAACTCCTGTATCTATAGAAAAGTTTGAAAATATCTTAATGTCACCAGTGAAACTCTTATAGATAGCAAGCTGGACATCCTATCCAAATTCAAGGCTTATATTACATTTATTGCTGCTATTAACCACTCTGGGGTTCCTGGCTGCTGGCTCTTACCAACACAAATTCCCCATACAGGTGTCGAAAACAATCAACAATTCATTAATTCTCTGCCTGAAATAATTCTCAACATTTAGCGTTTAGGAAAAGAATAATATTGTGAATTTATCCCTAAAGCTGAGATATTAGAGCCAGTGCAAATTGCCTTGGATTACAATCAGTCTTTACAGCAAACTTTATTTTCCTTCATAACTCTTCTTTTCATTTATCCCGCTTGCAGTGTGGCCACCATGCATCTTTGTATTAAAATGAGCCGATTGATCAATATTATTATTCAGTTTAGGAAACAGAAATGGATGTGTTGGTGAATGAGGTGGAGAGTTGGACAAAGTGACATTCATACAGTGCTTTGCATAGACCATTTATGGCTGAATGAAGGCGTGTAGAGGGATGAACATAAAGAGGCCAGCGTATTTTAGGGTGACGGCCCCTACTCTCAATTTTATCCTCATTCAGCAGAAAAATATATATATATATATTTTTTAGTATATCAGCCACTTGACTGATATCTGGCCTCCCTTCCACAGGCCTCTGTCCAGATTATTTCAGCACAAATGCTGGTTACACTGAAAATTGTCAATATTAGACTAAAGTTACTGTAAGCAGATATGCTGGATTTTAATGAGCATAAGGACCGTGGAAACGGTATTACTTACTTGCACATATACCTAAGAAAAGGTCGCACTCTTTAGACTGTTTCATCGACATCCTGAACGCTTGCAGACAGGTGAACATATGCTGCTCCATAGATATAGAGCCAGCTCTGAAAGCAGGGCTGAGGGGATGAAGTTCAGAGAGTTTTCCTTTTTCCACCCGATAAAAAAAACAGCTTTTCTGCGCTGGTGTGAAACCGCCTTGCTTCTGCTGCAGGTGGATCAGAGCAACATCTCTGACATACAGTAATAAGTAGAGATAGGAACATTGACTCCAACATGGAGAAAAGATTATGAGAAAAGGCAGTGGGATTAATTAGCAAAGAGACTAAATAGATGTAGCATAGATAAAAAAAAAAGAAACTAAAAAAAAACTAAAAAACAAATAAACATAAAACCTCCCCACCTCCACCACTAGGCTTCCTGAGAACCCTGATGGCGCACACAGGGGTGAGTTATCAAAGAAATTTCCTGATCTGATAAATCACAAGTATCTTTTGCATATACCATTTTTGCCTCTTGCCCTCATGCACACTTTTGATATAGATCAATCTTTGATAGATTAAACACCTGGTATAAATTAGATAATTTTTTTGAGCACTGTAAGGCACAGGAAGTTAATGGATTTGAAGCAGATTTACAATGTTGCAGAATAATATCAGTACAAAATGTCTCTCTTGTTCGACTTTTGATACACATAGAGAATTTGTGTCAAAAAGATCTTGTGGCTTTTAAAAAACAAACAAAAAAGAAGACCCATCACTCACCTCTATACTGCCCTTTGGTGTTGGGAAGGTTGTGTGTTAAACCTCGACGAGGACTTTGCATGCTCTTGTTTGCATGCTCTGTGTGCATGGGTGGATGTTTTTTCCCCAGGTACTCCAGTTTCCTCTTGCAGTTTAAATCCTGCATGATAAATTCATCAGTAACTCTAATTTGTCACTTTGTGTGTAGATGGTTGTGTATTTCTGATGCGGATGTAGACCTTACCAATGTTTACTTTGCCTCTTGATGCTTTTTAATCCATTTCTGTCTTTTTTGAAATATACGTTGGGCGATAATTTTCAGTATTATTTTACTGTTGGTAAAACGAAGCTAAATCAAGTGAACAACTCCTTTACTTCCCATGTTTAAGTCTCCTGAGGTCCTTGCTGTGATAAATTGACTTGACAGACTGGATTCTTATGTGAAATCAATCAACTTCATTTAGAAATACTTTGTCAACTGTGGAACAGAGTTGCTTGGACAGCTTTTGAATGTATTTAGCTATTTTGCCTGGAATTGTTACTTAATCATTATTAAATAAAGCTTTAGTCATCACATGCCTGAAGTGACATCACTCTACTGATTAGAGTTTAGTTATGCTTAACCATTTAAATTTTCTTGTTTTTTCCCCCCTTTATATTTTAAGTAATTCTTCTTTCTGAGATGTTTACTTGTTCTGACCATTTAGGCCATGGGAGTAAATCTAGAGACCTCTGGGATATTTGGGAAGAGTACAACACTTGGAAACAGGCCAGAGTTCATTACTCAAAATTGTCTTTGATCTTCTTGATCCATTAAACAGCATTCAGCTCATGCATTTTAATAGGGTGAATTTGAAGTCCTTATGAGTTTTCCAGTAGAACTGCTGTGTCGCCTGCACCTTTAACCAGCAATTGTCACCAGCCTCACACTTGAAAACAGCCAACTGAGTTAGAGCTAAGGAGGGGCTTCCAATCCGGTTGGACCCCTTCCAATCAAATGCCTTAAAAACTTAAATTATTTCCATTCACTATTGTTTGTCTATACCAATGTTTACAAATATTAGCAACTTAGCTTCATTCCTGTAGCTCTTGTGATGTCATCAGCCCAAAGTACACTTTCTATGTGCTTTTAAAAAAGACACACTTTGTGACTCCATTTAAAGGAAATCCAAATTTCATTACTCAGACATATTTTTAAATGATCTTTTGATTTCAAGCTGAGTTCAACGTTAAAATGGTAGGAACTCTCCTGCGATCAGCTCGCTGCATTTGTCTAAGTTTTGTTTTTTGTAGTTCTTTTCCAGGAGGTTGTAGTTGTAATTTGACCAGCGTTGTTTGCATGTGCCTGTTGCATAATGACGTCTTTAAGGCTGAAGGTTTCCAAATTTAGCACAGCAGCCTGAATTTCCTCTTCTACCCTAGATGGACTTTTTTACTGTTGACCCCAAGAAAAGTGGAGGTCAGAGCTATAATGAGAGGTATTTGGATCAAGCCTCAGTGCCAAGTAGAACATGGCCAGCGTAAAACCAGTAGGGGAGCGGCAGCCCAGTGGTTAGGACTGGGCCTTGGCCCCCAGAGGTTCTGAGTTCAAGCCCCACTCCAATCGACTGCCACTCTGGGTCCCTGAGCAAGACCCTTAACCCCACAGGGTGGCAGCCCACTGCTCCCCTAGGGGATGGCTCAAATGCAGAGGTGAATTTCTCCAGTGTGAGATTAATAAAGTTCAATTATTATTTTCATTAATTCTGATAAATAGTAAAAGTCTTGAAATGCAATGTTAAGGAATAGGTTTAGTTTTTTTTCTTTTGCAAAATGTTTAAAACCCAACATTGTTTTACTGAACAAAAGAAATATAAATATAACAGAATGCTAGTCTGTGTCTATTGGCATCATATGAAAATATTGAAAATATGTCTTGTTGCTGTATTTTGGAAAATTTCTGTTAAAAAGGAGACCTTGGTGATGTACTTGAAAGATTTTCAAGAAAACCACAATTTAACAGAATTCTATGTTGAGGTTTATAACTCTTCACTCCTCAATGCCTGTATTTATTTATATAGATTGTCATTGTTCTGTTGTGGATCTCATACTATTCTTTTTTTTTTTGCATTTGTTTCTGGTTTTTAAATGCTAAACTCTTTTTTCTAACTTATTTCACTGGTTTGTTTTTCATGACTTTAAAGCGGGCATGTCCAATGCCTGTCCTTCTGGTTGCTGTCCTGCAGAGTTTAGAGGTTTCCCTACTCACTTTCATTGATGGCTGATTAACAGGATTTTGCTGAACTGGCATCATCAGAATCAGCTGTGCAAAAGCAGGGAAACCTCTAAAACGTGCGGAACAGCAGCCCTCGGGGACTGACTTTGGACATGCCTGCATTACAAGGGTGATGAGATTGTTTTGTATTTATAAGGTACCACTGATAATAAATCATGCATATGATTTCAATCATAAACACAGCTTTGACAGCAGTTAAACTGCCTTTTGGAGATTTTATAAAATTATTTTAGTGTCTGTTAAAAAAAACCCTAGATCAGTCAATTTTACTAAGCTTCCTTCTTCCATTCATCCTTACCTGCATATCCCATCAGGGTCATGGTGGTGCCTATCTCCGGCAGTCTGTCGAAGGACAACACAGAAACACACATGCACAAAAACATTCACACCTAAGGACAATATTGAGAAGCAGATTAAAGCTGCAGTCTGTAACATTGAGAAGAGAGCAGACTTCGACTGAAAATTTGAAGAAAAACAGGTTTCACGCCACTCCCCCACCCTCTCTGCTTCACTCATGCCCCACCTCCAAGCTCCACCCCTCTCACAGCATCTGTGCGGCTACCGCATGCGACCAGAAGCGTCCAAGCAGCGTACGCGGCATGGAGTGTGAACCGGTAAGAGCGATAACACTCACCGCCAAGCAGCTAGATATAAGATGCTGGTTATACCGAAGTTTGCCGTGTAAGCAGTTGTCGGCAGGGGCAGTAAGGGCAGTTTCTCTTTCGCTGGTGGCTGTCGCTCCGCCATGACTTCCACGTGCGTCCTCCTGACTGCGGCAGCCGGGCGGCAGGTTAAGCGGTGAGAGGTGGGGGGGGTGGGGTGCGCTGTGATTGACACTCCATCAGACGCTCCTCTGGCTGTGATTGGTTGTTTTGACTCGTCCCGAAATATTCTTTCCAGATTGAAATACAGGCAGTATGCGGGACCAATTGAAGCAGTTTTTTTCACAGGTTACATATCACATGTACTGCTGTCTGGGCAAAGGGACAGTTTTAGCCAATATGACAAAAAGGTGATTTTTAAAAACTTACAGACTTCAGCTTTAACCTATCTGTGGGAGTACCCAGAGAGAACCCACACAATCAGTGGTAGAACATGCAAACTCCATGCAGAAAGATCCTGGGTCCGGAATAGAACCCAGAACCTTCTGGCTGCAAGGCAACAGTGTTATGCAGTGCACCACCATGCAGCCCCATACATAAACATTCAGAGTTAAATAGAAAAATGGCTGTCAGTTCCTGCCTAAAAAAGAAATGATGAAATAAATGAAAAGAAGATTGTTTGGTCTTTCAGTGGAACCAACATGAAACAGCTGTGGATTTATCTTCCTTTGAAGAAACACAGCTTAAGAAACACTGACAGTCGGTGAAAATAGAGCATCACTGACTGATATCTAAGTTAGAAAATCATCGTTGAGCTTCTGTTTGAGATCTAGTTTCGATAGTTTTAATGAATAATAGAATAAGTGTAGAATTTCTTCTAAAATGAAATAACTTGTCGCTGGTAGTTGTAAGAGCTGTTTAGATCTGCTCTGTACAAGTTAGTCTGAGACGTCCTGCCGCACTCAGCTCCCTGTTGGTGGTGCGATTTTAGCTTCCTGTCAGCCTGCAGCAAACAGCTACAGTATCTGGAACAGCAGGAGGTTTGTCCCACATAGCTGCTGACCCAAAACGTGGAGACTGGCGGCAATTAGAGTCACCATATGCAAAGCACAGGTGACAGGCACTCTGCAAGAGTTTCAATTTGTAAGTATATCCCCCTGAGCCTTTTTCCTTTCTCTACCTCCTAAACAAGCAACAGGGGTGAGAAAATGATGCAGTGACATTCCTGATTATAATGAGCTGGCATCAGACTCGTTTGTTTTTGTTGTTTTGTTTAAGTTATACAACCTGAAGCAATTTCCGAAATATTTTAAATTCACTTTTGCTCATCAGGAGTCACTGTTTCTGTTCCTCTTCTAAAAGGAGCTCTGTAATGATTCACCAGCAGATGGTTAGAAATTCAACATGTGACACCAAAGTATAACCGAGGTGAAACACTTCATAATTTTTCACACCCATTGGACTTTTCCAGGTTTTGTCACATCAAAACCATAGATCTGCAGAGATTTATAGGAGATGTGATCAAACCCAGAACCCAAAGCCGTGCACAACATTTCACGGAAGAGGGAGAAACGATGCACATAAAAATCTGAATTGTGTTCTACACATCTTCTTCTTTTCACTTTCATACTCCTAAAAAATGCTTTGCAACCAGAAGAAATATAAAAAGTAGAAATAGTCTAACTGGTTGCCAATAAATTTTTGTATAAAACCATCAAACTTCTCAAGGTCCCAGAGATTTTTAGAACATATTAATGAAGCATCATGAAGACAGATGAACAAAGCAGAAAGGCCAGAAATAAAGCTGTGAAGAATTTTAAACCAAGGTAAGGTTATATCTTAAGTTTCCAACATCTAATTGAGCATCTTTTAATCCACCGCCTCAAAAGGAAAACTATATGGCACATATGCAAACCTTCCAAAGCTAAATGAGCGGCAGAGATCCAGCTCCAGTCTGATTCTTTACAAAAGAAAAAGGCTGCTATTGAAAGTGTCATTTTAATTTCCCTGAAGCCATGTGTCAGCAGGTATGTCTTCTCCTTTATCCTTTTTGACCTCAAAACTGGCTCAGAGCTCCTCTGCAGAGGTTTCTTCCTGTTAGAAGGGAGTTTCTCTTCTCCACTGTCACTAATCCATGCTCAGTGTGAGGGATTGCTGCAGAATCAACAACAAAATGTCGCCACATGCTCACCAAGGAGGAGCCAATCCTGCAAAGTCAATGGCTTGATGCAATCAGCTGGTTTTTCTTAGAAAACTTTTAACCAATCTGTCTGGATGATCTAAATGAACTGTCTTTGTAAAGCGCCTTGAGATGACATGTTGTGAATTAGAGCTACTGTGTATAAATAAACTGAATTGAAATTAGATCCGACTTCTAGCAGGATAACAACCTCTTAACACACACTAAAGGCCACGCACCAAAGTGAAAAAGATAGATCATATTCCTTAATAGCATATTTATTTATTTACTAAATGGTCCAGTCAAAGTCCCAACCTGAATCCAATTAATAATCCTTTAAACTTGACATTAACATTATATCTTATTAAGTTTGAGTCCAAACAGAAATATAAGTAATGTAACCATTAGGGTTACAAATAAGGGAGAGGAAAGCAGAGGTGGATAGCAACTAATTACATTTACTCAAATATATTCACTTGAGTTAGTTTTTATGCTTTTAGGAGTACTTCACTGTGTCATACATTTTGCTTTTACTTTAGCAATATCTCTATGAAATATCAGCACCCCTCTTGAAGCAAAATGTTTGACTATTCTGTCAACGGTGATTAACATCCCAGAATAAACAATATAAGCTTGTCTTCAACAAAAGTGCTCCAGGCAAAGCCAAACACTGTGTAAAAAGAAACAACCTAATATCAGGTTAAACTAAACTGTACAATAAGGAATAAATAATGTTACTGGAGGGATTTGATACTGTATTAACAGGTTTATTTTGCCTACTGTATGGACTGATTTCATAAGTTTAAAGTAAAAAATTATTCTGAAAATATTTCTTCTGCCTAGATATCCATTTTAATTTATTTGCTTTAGTTATTATAGCATTTGAAATACAAGAATCTGCACACAATTTTACATTTTGACCTGTCTTATTACAATTTTAAATATTAAATCTGATATTATATTGAGATTTTCAGTATTTAAGTAGCCTTTTTTTAATAAAAAAATACTTTACTTTTACTTGAGTGATTTCTTGGATGGCTACTTTTAAAACCCACGTTAGAAGTGATGTTGTGCTACTCTTACTTACAGTAAGTTCTACTAAGTACAACTACTCATTCAAGAGATCTAAATACAAACATGTCACAATTTCAAGATTGTTTGTGTTGAAAGCAGTTATGCATCAGCTTACTGTCTTCCGACAATATGCACAAATGTAAAGCTTGTGCTTCAACACAATAAAAATAATGAATATTTTTGCCCGTGACAGTGTTCTGCATATTTATAGAGAAGGTCTGCACATTTTTGTGAAAAGGCTTTGAAGCACTGAATGGAAGTGTATTCTGCAGGTGTTGCCTGATGCAGGCCTTGAAATGTATAGTCTTAGATGTATAAACCGAAAGCTTTGTAACTAAGAATTCAAGTCATAAATACTTATAAAAGAAGGCCAGGTTCATCAGCTTGACAATTGGAAAGAAATACCTTAACATTGCAATTTTTTTTACTTTGATGAGAGAAAAAAGTTGGAGGAATAATTTAAAGTGAGGAAAAGAAAATGTAATAGTGTATAAAAACAAAAACCCTGATAGATTTTAACTTATGTCTTTAACTAATGTCTTTCTGGGTTTTCTGACAGCTTAAATTTCTTCAGATGAACTTTGGTGATAAAAAGATAAAAAAGAAGTGTTTTTCGTCATTAAGGCTGCAGTGTTCTTGTATAAAAGCAGACATGAAAAAAGCCTGAGCATGTTTTTATCTATTTCATCAGTTTCCACCATTATCTTTTAGTTGGACTGAAACTTCAGACTTTTTACTGATCAATGTCACTGAATAGATTAGTTTTCCTCTCTTTTAATTCTGTGCACTTCTAGAATAATGCAGCTCAAGGTGGCAGCCTGTTTGAATAGTTCTGTTACTGTCATTCAAATTTATTCCTTTCAAAACTTTTATTTTCACTTTTCTACTTGAGGTAATGATTTAATTGGAAAACTTTTCCATCTGGTTTTGGAGGCTGTGGAGCAGGATGGTTTTTCGCTATCATGTATTTTCTATTTTTTTTTTTCTATTTCTTTTGGACTGCTGTCATCATGTGTAACCATAGAAACAAGGCGTATTTTTTCACAGCAGTTTAACATCTGAAAAAGCTCAAATGGTACCTATTCTATGACTGTAAATAGATGGGTTGGAATCTGTTGGTTATAAATGACTGTTTCCCTGGGCAACAGACTGGACTAGAGATGCAACAGTGAATCTGTCCTCAAAAGAAAGGATGAAAAAGACTCTTCCTTGTTCGAAGGAAGATGGTGCTTCCTCATACTTTTCTTCCCCTTTTGTTAAGATGGGAATGTATAGATGTTTCATAAAAGTACTTAGATTTTTACTTCCCTTGGAATTGTAGTCAAATTCCTTGTGTGCCCAAATTTAATGCACAAAGCTTATTGAAAAACCTCTGTTTCCATTCTTCCATGCCTTTTTCTGTGCAACCCCAACTGTACCTATTTGGTTTGTATGTCCTCTAATGTTGCGACCCTGCTGACTGCAACCAACACATTTTCTTCCACACATCATGTTATTTCACATCTTTGGACTAGCTTTAAAATCCTTCCAACAGTTCTGAATTACAACTTTTCTTTTGTGTCCATACAGTATCCTTTCATCAAATATTACATTTCAGAGTTACTTTAAGCTTCCCAAACACCTCTTTCACAAGTTTCACAAAAACTCATTTATTAAATTAGACTTATGCAGGTCCTTGCTTCAGAAATGTAGATGACTGGGTGATTCTACTTTATTTTTTTCAACTAAATTGATAGCTTACACTTTTTTGTCGGCTAATTAATCCATAAAGAAAGTCAATTTCTTTATTTGTTTAAGTTATGCATAACAGTCAAAATGTTCAAGAGTAAAGAAAGATGCCTGGTGTCAAATTTACATGTTATGAACTGAGCCTTAAACCAACAAAAGGAATTAACACTCTTTGAAGCTTGGTTTGTGCTCAATTTGTGAGTACATATAGCCTTTCCATATTAACAATAATATAATCACGTGACTGGGATTACTCCATCCATATGCCAAACGGTCAATAAACCAAAGCAATGGAGGCAAATGAGAGTGGAACTTCCAGTATAGTTGCGAAAAAAAAAGTGAATGTAAAAAGGTGCAACAAGATGTCTGATTCTAAGAAAGATAAAACTCTAGTTTCTCTAGGAAAACAGCTCAACTATGAGACTTCACTGAAGCTGGAGCTAAAGCAAGTTGACAGAAACATACAGTAGCACAATTCCTACCAAATAGTGCTACTGGTGTTAGCAATGTTTTCAGCTCTATTTTTAAAGCTGTCGATTTTTCCACAACACATTACGTCATGTTCAGCATGACCCAGATATATTTAGCAGCTGCAGCCACCATCTGGCTTTCTGGTAGTTCAGTGATATTGCTGGTAGATGGCGCCACACCTGCTTATGTCAGCTTATTTCACCCAGTGCTTGGGATCTATTTAGGCTCAAAATAGACCTAAACACTATCAGGATGGATGCTTGGAGTACATGACATTATTTGATCATAATCAGCTTGATTTTGGTCTTTCTGGTATACACAAATAATGTGACCATTTACCTCTAAAGGAGACGCATTAACAAAGAATAATGAAGAACAAGAAAAAGCTACAAGGTTTAGCTATACCCAGATACTGAATACTGAATTTAACCTAAATGATCCATTATTTGTCTTGTTAAAGATTTGATAACTCACAAAGTGTACAGGTGCTGGTCATAAAATTAGAATATCATGAAAAAGTAGATTGATTTCAGTAATTCCATTTAAAAAGTGAAACTTGTATATTATATTCATACATTACATACAAACTCATATATTTCAGATGTTTATTTTGTTTAATTTTGATGATTACAAATGACAACAAATGAAAATCTCAAATTCATCATATCAGAAAATTAGAATATTGTGAAAAGGTTCAAAATTGATGGCCCCTGGTGCCACACTCTAATCAGCTAATTAACTCAAACCACCTGCAAAAGCCTTTAAATGGTCTTTCAGTCTAGTTCTATAGGCTACACAATCATGGGGAAGACTGCTGACTTGACAGTTGTCCAAAAGACGACCATCGACACCTTGCACAAGGAGGGCAAGACACAAAAGGTCATCGCTAAAGAGGCTGGCTGTTCACAGAGCTCAGTGTCCAAGCACATTAATAGAGAGGCGAAGGGAAGGAAAAGATGTGGTCGAAAAAAGTGTACAAGCAAGAGAGATAACCGCACCCTGGAGAGGATTGTGAAACAAAACCCCTTCAAAAATGTGGGGGAGATTCACAAAGAGTGGACTGCAGCTGGAGTGAGTGCTTCAAGAACCACCACACACAGACGTATGAAAGACATGGGTTTCTGCTGTCGCATTCCTTGTGTCAAGCCACTCTTGAACCACAGACAGCGTCAGAAGCGTCTTGCCTGGGCTAAAGAGAAACAGGACTGGACTGCTGGTGAGTGGTCCAAAGTCATGTTCTCTGATGAAAGTAAATTTTGCATTTCCTTTGGAAATCAAGGTCCCAGAGTCTGGAGGAAAAGAAGAGAGGCACTTCATCCACGTTGCTTGAAGTCCAGTGTAAAGTTTCCACAGTCAGTGATGGTTTGGGGTGCCATGTCATCTGCTGGTGTTGGTCCATTGTGTTTTCTGAGGTCCAGGGTCAACGCAGCCACATACCAGGAAGTTTTAGAGCACTTCATGCTTCCTGCAGCTGACCAACTTTTTGGAGATGCAGATTTCATTTTCCAACAGGACTTGGCACCTGCACACAGTGCCAAAGCTACCAGTACCTGGTTGAAGGACCATGGTATCCCTGTTCTTAATTGGCCAGCAAACTCTCCTGACCTTAACCCCATAGAAAATCTATGGGGTATTGTGAAGAAGAAGATGCAATACACCAGACCCAACAATTCAGAAGAGCTAAAAGCCACTATTAGAGCAACCTGGGCTATCATAACACCTGAGCAGTGCCACAGACTGATCGACTCCATGCCACGCCGCATTGCTGCAGTAATACAGGCCAAAGGAGGCCCAACTAAATACTGAGTGCTGTACATGCTCATACTTTTCATGTTCATACTTTTCAGTTGGCCAACATTTCTATAAATCCTTTGTTTTTATTGGTCTTCAGTAATATTCTAATTTTCTGATATGATGAATTTGAGATTTTCATTTGTTGTCATTTGTAATCATCAAAATTAAACAAAATAAACATCTGAAATATATGAGTTTGTATGTAATGTATGAATATAATATACAAGTTTCACTTTTTAAATGGAATTACTGAAATCAATCTACTTTTTCATGATATTCTAATTTTATGACCAGCACCTGTAACTGTACTACCTGCAATGAAACCAGACTGTAGGATATGAGAGAACCGACCCTTTAAGACAGCATGTTGAATTATTTTTAATTCCTTTTGTAAAACACATTTTGGGTCTCATAAAAAAAAAGGGGGAAAAAATGGGCAACACAGAGAGCATCACACCTTGTAGAACTTGTGAAAACAAAACTTGTGTGCCGTCATCAGGAACCAACAGTTTGGTTTTCTGGAGTGGAGCTCTATCAGGAAAACTGGCAGCTCAGGTTTTTTACATTTTCATCCTTTGTTACATGACAATTCACAGTATTACACTGAATTCAATGGCAGAACTAAAAATTACCCAAAAGTCTCACTACGCTTGACTGAAATGTCCACTATGAAAAGCAGAATTGTGCTTTTATAGCAATGTCAATTTTTCTATGTCCTGGTTGGTCGAGGCCTCCAGCACACCGGTGGGAGACATAAATCACTGCTTCCATCCATTGTCCAAGTTCTTTAGCAAAATGGCTCACAAACTCATTTATAGATATCTGTTGTCTCTGCGACAAAGTTCACATACATTTATAAAATATAAACTTGTCTCAATCTCTTGCTGCTTCACAAAAAAGAAACACTTGATTGTTTTTTTTTTATTATTTATCTGAAGAGGACCAGACCCAAAGGTCTCACATTTAAAGCTCAATGAATGAATGTGTGTGAAGAGTTCCCTTCCAAAGTGAGGTATTAGAAAATTTACGAGCAGCGTCGGCTACTCAAACATTTTGAATTCAAAAACAAAATAGGCTACAATTCTTCACATTTAACCTAACTGGGACTAGTAGGTTTTTCCCTAAAATGAAAACACAAGATAATTGAGCATCAATTTAAAATAAAATAGAGAAAGCAAATCGTTATGCATTTAAACTCAAACAAATGTTTAACACTAAAACCCCAAAATATCCAAACAAATAATGAAAAATAAAAAAAAGGACTCAGCAGTGAGTAGTACCGATCATTGCACTGATCGATTTCTCTAATTTTGCATGCCTAGTAGGCTTGCTATAGGCAGAGGAGAAAATCCCTCCATGTATATCCTTACAAAGGGCTACCATAATGGTCTGGAACTGATTTTTGTAAATCCCCAAATGGTTTTAATCGGATTAAGATCAGGGGAACAAGCAGGATTGTCCAAGACAGGCATTAATTCTCCTGCAGAAAGTACTTTGTTAGATCCCAGCAATGGCACTGCAGCTATCTGTGAATTAAAATAGAATATCAATAAAGATTTGCAAAGCCAGCTGTTTGGCCAAAAAGAGGGTTGAGAAACTGTCGTCTTCTGTTGGATCCTCATGCTCAGCACACATCACTTTTGTCTGTATGTCCTTACTTTCTACAAAGAAATGTAAATGTCTTCCTGTTCCAGCCTCAGCAATGAAGGCAGTATCCAAGAGTTCCTACCTGTTCAACTAAGCAATCCTGGGACCGTTCTTACCTCTGCTGTCAGGGAATCATGATCATATATGAATGTCTGGCAGAAAATGATGTGCAGCAAGATAGAATTTTTTTTACAGCTGTAGTTTTAAACATTTTAAACACAACCTGCTTGAGTTTAAATGCAGTCTTAAGTGATTTGCCTTCTCTGTTTATTTTGTTTATTGTTGTTTCTTTCAGTGTTTTAAAACCTTTACTTTCAACCCCATTTTAGTGTGGTTTTCTCCAAATTATTAAAGAAGTCATCACCCGAAATCATGACTTTTTCCTGATAAAACGCAAGTCAGTGTTGGGCCTCAGTTAAAACATGCCAGACAATCTGTAGTGTGAAAGTGGTAAGGTTTTTTTTTGTACTTCTCTACAGAACATGCCTTTGGTCATCCTTCTTAATTAACGTCATTTGTAGTAGAGATTACCAACATTAGTCGACCTTTCTAAGGTGCTGCTGCTCGTGTAACGTCTTACCTATTGTGTAGAAGACAGGAATCCCAAGCTTTCTTTGTCTAAGTTGTTGTGTATGGAGTCAGAATACTGCCAAAAGTGCACATGTGGAAAAAACACCAATATAGGCAGTTTATTAAAAACATGTGCATGTAAACTTCTCTCCATGTGCATTTTTAACATGCTATGCAGGCAGATTCAAAAATCATGAGCCCCCTATTATATCACAAACATGAGTTCATGCTCCTTCTCTGTGCCTTCTCTACTACTCATGTAACTTTTGCTACTTTGAAGGTGAAACCAACCTGAGAAAGTAAACTACTACTTTCTTCTTAAAACAGAACTGTTTTCTTCCAAACTGCAGATAGTAATGTTGGTAAAACGAATAGCTGTTCTCATCAAGAGGTAAATTCGAACTTTCTTTCATACAGCCACATATGTCATCATTTTATGATTTTGTTAACACAACACCGCTGCAAACTAATTAGAAATGCAAATGTTTGTGTTCAGCTATAAATATTTTTTTAATTCAAGCCTCAATATAAACAGTAAACTTGACATTATCTGAACTTAACAGGTTAGCTCATGCAAGGTTCCAAAGCATTACTCATTTAGAGTATTTTGTTACTGCAACACATTTATGACTTTTTTAAATTAAGTTATTTAATGATGAATTCATTTAACACATTTTGACCCCTTTAATAGCACAGTAATTAGCCTGAAGTTGCCTTACTAGCTGTAACTAGGAAAAAACAGCAGAGGTGAGATTTCCTGAAATGCTGTTGATCACAGACAGTTTACTTTCTTAAGTTATTTTAACTCTTTAACATGAAAAGACTTTGACATAAGGGTACAGAAACAGGTCCACACTTGAATAGTAGAGAATCTACAGGTACATAATAAAATAAGAGAGAGCAAAGAATGAGGAGGAACTAACGATTGTGATCTATTGGGAGTCTTATTGAACTTGCATGCCTAATGCCTTCAAAATGGTTATGGAGAGTAGTTTTAGATAAAACATCTCATTTGAGTAATCATAAGGTCTCTGGATTTTTGGCAGAATTCTGGCTTTGTTGTGTCCTTGGTCAAGACACTTCACCCATTTTGCCTACTGATGATGGTCAGCGGGCCCAGTGGCGCCTACAGCAACCTCTCTTCTGTCAGTGAATCCCACAGCATTCTTTGCTGTAATACAGCCTGTCTCCATCAGTGTGGAAGTGCAGGTGAATGACTGAATGTGGTGTAAAGAATTTTTGAGTCCCCTGACCTTAAAAAAGGCGCTTTATAAGTACAGGCCATTTACAATGGCATACTTTTATTGTTGGTGATTCTACTTTTCTGTGTAATAAATACAGAAAACATGAATGTACATACACACAAATCACATTTTCATGGTTTCTTTAAAAAACAAAATCCTATGAATTGTTAAACATGATTTTAAGGAACTGTTCAGGATTTTATATATAAACTACAAGGTTATCACTCCTTTAAGACGTCCCAAAAGATCCCTTTAATTATTCTGCCCTAAAAAAAAAGTTAAAGAACAAAAGGGGTTGTTGAGCCTTGAATTGTTGATATAAAACTAAAAAATTTCAAAGTTAATACAATTTTACATAGCCTTTTTAATGATTTTTGGAAATGAACTCTTCAACCTTCAAATCAAAAACACGACCACTGACAGCCAAAGAATCTCACTGTGGTTTAACATGTGCTTCTATCAAACATTTCTGTTTAAAACAAAATATGTGCCATCAAAGATAAAGAGCGAAGCAAAACAGGCGGCTTTCTGCATGTGGACAAACACACACTTTCCACCTTAAATCTTGTGTAAGATGTCGTCTCAGAGAAGAATCTTTACATTTAATGTTTTTTTTCTACATCAAGGAATGTTCGAGAACAAAGAAAATTATTTATATATATATATATATATATATATTTGTAATGTTTTCAGTCACTGCTTTCTCAGTGTCTCTTCACTTTACACTTTCTGAACTTGTTGGCCTTTTTCTCTGTAGATATGCAGCTGAGAGAAGTCTGTGTGTTTCTTCTGTAAAAGTTGGGCTGGTGTGCAGCAGGGAATGATGTGTGGAACCTCTTTTTTTCCCCCTGTGCGGTGCCTTGGTGGCACCCTCTCCTTAGGTTCTGTCCGCAGAGTATCCTTCACAACATATCTACTCTGAGCCATTAAAAAAGAGATTAGGTGGGGTTCTGTGTATGGTAGGGAGAAGGGAATGGGGCAGGACAGAGCTGGCTCTTCCCTCTCACCCTCATCGGACACATGGGAATTGCAGTTTCTCTCTCACACCCAAATCATCCTCCCTGTCGGTTCTGCGCAGCTCGGTCCATAAAGGCCATTAAAGGGATGCCTCCTATGGTTGGCAGAGCAGCACCAGCATCAGCCAGCCCAGGATGAGCAGCATGGAGAGCCGGACTTGCTCTGGGCTATGATCCAAAAGCCTTGGAGAGGGTAGAGTGGAGTCTCCTTCGTCGCCCCACAGTCTGTCATTCCCACTAACCTGAAAGAAAGAGTATAGATATTTTCAGTGTCGCAAGTTTGGGTTAAATGTGTTTCTAAATTGCACAACATTATCATTTTACAAACAAATGCTTTGATGTATTTTGTTTGGATTTTAATGACACAGTTTACCAAAAAGAAAGGTTTTGACAAATCAAACATACATCATAAGTTACTTCCTCCTGTAACATACCAAAGTGAATTCACTCAGAGTATCATGCAGATCTGCCTATACAATATATCCTTTCTGATCACTGCAATCACCATCATGAACATTTTAATAAAAACCTGAGGGAATTTGATTAGGTAGCTTTTACCTGAATTAAATCAAATTAAATACCATGCAACAGTTGGAAGTAGAAACCTAGAAATGTCAAAGTTTGTGAAGAAGTGATATTTTTCATACAGCACTGTATTTGTTTTTATGCTGTGTGTTTAAAAGGATTGGTGATGTCTAAATTTTTACATCCTAATGTTGTCCCTTCCCTTAGCACAACAAACATGAAAAGCCAATCCTGGGATGAGGATTTTACGTTATTATTGCTGTTTTCATTTTCATTTAAAAAAATTCAATGGATCTAACAAGTACGATAAAAAGAAGTATTTTTTTTTTGCTTTAATTTTTCTCAATATGCTGCAATTACTGTCTTCTTCTCCAAGCTGACCTTTGTAATATCTACCCTGGAAATGTTGAAGAATATCTATTAAACATCATCAAAACCAACCCCTATTATACATCCTGGCATTTGGGCATTTTAGTGAGTACAGTCTGGGTGGTCTGAACCAGATGTGTCAAAGTAAAGGAAAAGAACGCAACCTTTGGACAGTGAAAAAAAAAAATCTGGTCTGAAATGATATTTATGAAAAGACAAAACCTTCCTGTTAATTTATTTTCAACCTAATTGCAAGGTAGCTATTCCCCATGTGGTTCTTTCAGCTGTTTACGTTTGGCAGGAGTTGATTTCCAGATTCTTGCAATAGATGGTTTGATAGATATAATTCAAGGTTAGGCTTTGATTTTCACCCTGTCTCTTTCTGGTTCTGCCTTCCAGCTGGGGCTTCTCCCCTTCAGTTTAATCTGCAGTCTTGTTTTAGGCTTTTAAGCTACTCTTTGGTGGTTCGTCATAGCAATCAACCATGAATATTTATTACAGAATAAGCTTGTGGAGCTGCACAGCTGTAAGGTGTGTTACGCATTGGTGCAATAAAAATAAACTGAATGGAATGTAATAGAATGAAAGCAATGCAACCTCTGGAGATTTCTCTGCAGAAAATGCAGCATTTAAACACAAACACTATAAATCAAGCTCAGCAAACCTCTCCCAGTGAAACATAGTGGTGCTAGCATCAACTGCTCTCACTATCCTTTCATCAGAGTTGATGAGTTCGGTCAAAGCTCAAAGCCACATGCATCCGAGTTGATGGGAGGATGGCTATCGCTAAATTCGAATAAAATGTGAAAAAGACCTTAAAGAGGCTGCAAAAGATTAACAACTGCAGCAAAACGAGAATGGCTCTATGTATACAACCAAAATATAACCCACAAACAATGTTTTTCTGCATATGTAGTCCATATCTGACTTTGACGCCACTACTATGTTTTTGTTCAAACAAAGCTTTATTGAACATATTAAATGAGAATCACATTCATTATCTTTTCTTTACGGAGCACAGCTGTGTGAGGTCTTAATTCTTCTTCTGCACGTGTGGATTGCTAATGTCTGATAGAAGCCGCTATTCATTAGTGATATCAGACATCAGATTAGAGCAAATAATGGACCATCACCAGCACCAGAGTGCTTTGTGGGTGTAGGCTTAGACTTTTCCTAAATACAAGTAGCAATTTGGTCAAGGAGGGATTAAATTGGCGTGAAGTTGTCTAGGCCAAAAAAGAAGATCTGCATCATTACATATAGCTCAAACTTGCAAAACCATTATGTGCTTGCCATTTCTACTGTACCAGAAACCAAACTTGCTGTCAAAGATTTGGTAGAATAATTGATAATTTTACTGTTTGTCCTGCCTGGGTGACATCATCTCTCATTTAGTGGACAAGCTTGAAGTTAGCTTCAGTTACAGAGGCCTGAGTAAATTGTTCATGCAGCTTTTAATGAATCTGGAACAACTTTAATCGACTCAGAAACAAAAATGTGCTTTAAGATTTTGAAACTGAGCTGAATTCCAAAACACAAAGACTCTTTTAAAAGCAGTAAAAAAAAAATTATTCTGTTTGTAAAAAACATCAACAACAGATGCTTTAACTGTTATGAAATTGACATTTAGATACAGTTCACTGGTTTGAAAAAAGTTTTAGTTTTTAATTAACTGCCTTTAGTAAAAAACTATTTTGCCCAGTCTAAATATTACAGATCAGCAGCAGATCAAACATACTAGAAGCAGTGATGTGGCCCTTTAATTTAGGCTGTGAGTGCTAACTTTATAGCTCTATATCAGTCTCAAAAAGAGAGAGTAATAAAATCGTAATGCAAAGTTGTTTGATGAAACAGTTGAAAAGAATGAGCAGATTCTTATATTCCTTTGAACTTACATAATGTTTAAGCCTGTGATTAGTTTAAGAACACCTTTTATATCTCACTACAGAAAAACAAAAATACAGAGGAGGCACATCCAACTTTGCATTCAATTCAAATGCAAATCAGTGACCCATCAGATCTTGGCGGAGAGGAAAGATATGTTAAAGGTGGTGAAGGAAGCCATCTCTGATAAAAGAGAAATGTCAACACTAACCAGAGGGAGAGGATTCTTTATGCTTACCTTCTAAGCAGAAATATATTTTTGTCATATTTGTAATCAGTCCTATTGATCCGCTTTTTAAGTTTTCTAAAAAAAAAGTGTTTTAAAGATTTCCTTTTAAGTATTTTTAGTTTGCATCTGCAGTAAATTAGGGGATCTGGAAGCCATGCCTAAAAAAAAAAAGAAAAGAAAAAAAAAAGAAAAAAGGATAACCCCAGATATCCTTTAGCTGTCCATCTGCTTCTTTTAACATAAAGCTCTTTGGATCTAAAGTGTCAGGTTCTGTTTGTGAAGCTGTCATATTTGACATTTTTCGAGAAAATGGTTATTAATCAGCACTGACATAATGTAAGTAAATTTCTTTCAAGCCTTTTCCGCCTTCATGCCACAGCTAAAAAGATGTTCAGATAAGAGTCAGATAATAGAACAAAAGTCAGGAAAAGGTCACCTTAAGTCTACTTTGAAAAATCCTGTGAAACCTGAAGAACAATTTATAAAGAAAACTTTGAAATAAAGTTTGTCTTAAATTTATATTATAGGCAGAATATAATAACTGAATTCTACAGGTAATGTTACAGATTATAGTTGGATAGTTGTAGATATGTATTTTTTTGTATTGTACAAGAAAGAAAATTGAACTAATTAATTTAATGCCCTGAGGTAATGAGACGTGTTGTAAATTAACACTGTATGTATCAAACTGATTAGATTTTTTATGATAGGAGTGAACAAAATATGAAACCTCTTGCTATACACCACAGTTATTCATCACTTCATTAACTACAGACTTCCTTTTCTTTCAGGAAAGTATAAAGACAACAATATTCAGGCTAAATCCTGCTGCCATTAGATTGCCTTCATTTTCTTATTTGTATGTTGTTTGTTCAACAATCTGCTCAGTAGATCATTCCAGTTGAGATCTAACTGATATTGGGTCGATTATCAGTGAAGCCGATGGCTCTGGACTGGCTAAAAATGGTGGAAACAGAAAAAGATATTATTCAGAGTCTTGGGAAAAAAAAAAAAATAGACACAGCGTCTGAGCTGTTTTACATTCTGCACCTTCCATCTGTTTGCTTGTGGCAGAATAAAAAGAAATACCTGATATCTTATTCTTTGTTACTCTTACATAAAGGCCACATTTGTAAATATATCATTTATAATTTATATGATTTAGTGTAAAGAAATTCCAGGTGGATGTATTACTCACTAATTATTTGACTTCTGAATGTAATTAGTTGCTAAGTGAGTCTCACACTGGTCATTGAGTCTTACATGTTTTAATTTAAGCGTTTCACTTATTTTTCTCTATAAATTTCCTCCGCCTTTATCACCCACTTCGTTAAAACAAATACTCCATGTTTAGCTGCTGTGGGACCCAGATCACAGCGGGGTCATCTCTCCACCTGTGGCTCAGTTTTTAGAAAAGCTTGCACATCACGTTTCCATTCTTCCATCTCGTCTCACCTGAGTAGGTATTTGTGCCCGCAGAACGTTCTGCTCTGTTTCCATGGAGATACTCGGGGCGGTGGTTGCCAAGTGTGGACTCTCGTTGTCTGTCGCTGGACTTGTCACCCCAGGCTGACTGGCGCCTGTTTTTACATCTGATCCGTTCCCGAATGCTACGATGGCGTTTTCTGCAACACACCAGCAGCAGAAATAAAGATTTAAAAGCACATAATGATTCTGCTCCTTAGGAGATAAAAAATCTGATTATTACAGGTCATAGATATTTTGACGAGTTCTGACTACGAATCATATGACGCAGGACCTGTAAAATAAACACAAACAGCATCTAGCCATCATGCTGCCGCTAAAGGTCAGGGCTCACTGTATCATCCAGGTGCCTGAAAATAAATTAAACAATCTTAGTGAAGTTCATCATTTCATTGATTCTAATAAAATATTGTTCAGATTCATTACACACAAAGTCAAATTGTGTAGTTAACCTGTCTACACAAGGGTATACTGATGGTTAGAGCTAATGGCTGATTATAACTCAAATTTAGCACTGGCTAAGACCAAAACAGGATGTTAAGGCAGATATGTTATGGCAATGTTATGTTCAATTCAATCCTTTGGATGACATCCAGCACGGACTGAGATCCTCCAATTTTATTCACTTCAGGCTATTCATACGCATGTAGCTCCAGTTCACAACAAATGTCACCTCAAGGTACTTTACAGACACAATAGTCAGATCATACAGTCAAAGTTTTCTGTGCAAGGAAATTCAGCTGAAAGCATCTACAATCTATTGACTCTACAGCAATCGCTCACACCCAGCATGCATGGAGCAAAAGTGGAGAGGAAAACTCCCTTTTAACAGGAAGAACCCTCCAGCAGAACCAGACTTAGTGTGAGTGGCATCCTGCCAAGGCTGACTGGGGTTTGAGGAGACAGAAGCAGACACACAAAACAAACAGAAGGACTGATCTATAAATACTTTAAATGTTAGAAAAGGTGACAGTAAATTAGCTCTACAGGTAGCTCTGTCTGAGAAAGAGAGAATTGAGCAGACAAGCTCAGAGCCAGTTTTCATATCACAGGGATGAATGGGAGCACATACAGTTAGTCAGAGTAAAGGTTGAGCCCATGCATATGTCTAGAAGAGAAACAAAACCAAGCACTGAAAAAGAGGCCCAACTCTATCATCTACTGTATAATCTAAAGTGTTGATGGCAGCAGCCCAGCTAATATTTCTCTCCAGGATGATGTCACAGTCAAACAAAACACACCCAAAGCCTGTACTTCTTATAGATCCATCCCTCTTCTCAAATTCGATGCTAAGATTGTCTTAAGACTAATAGCAACTTACCTTAAAACCTGAAATATTCACTTATTGTATAATATTTGCAAATTTTTAAGGTAATCTACTTTTATCACTTCTCCCTTGACATGGAGAAGGACTGGGTTGGGTGGATTTATCTTGTAAGAGTATAAAAAAATATATGTATTTAGAAAAGAAAATGTATTTCTTGGATTCAGCTTGTATACGATTTCCTCTCCAAAAGCGAAGGTTATGACAAATAACAATCATTATAGTTATTTTACACTAGCTTTGGACCAGACCTTTCCAAACTCAATTTGTTAAACTTTAGAAGCATTCTTAATTTCATAAAAATATCTTCCTTTGTTGCAAAAGATTTCTTTTTCGGGTCATTAAAAAAAAACTATCAATGTATGCTGACGACGTTTTCTTGTGTGTCCAAGTTTTGACTCAGTTCTGTCTATTTTCAAAAAATATGGCATTTGCTCCTTTTCTGCTTATAAATCCTGTCTCCTTAAGAGTGAATGTTTTAATATTAACTCTTAAGCTCTGTCACGTATATACACATACTTCTTAATAGTCCTACATTTCTGTATTATGAATCCTTTGTTTTAGTCCTGAGTTCTATTTCACTAGAACATTTATTAAGTTTACCTTAAATGCAAATCATAACCATCTAACTCTACAACAAAAATCACGATGGATGTATCACATCTTAATAACGGGGGTTTTGCCTTTTAAATAGAAGTACTGAATTAGATTTTATTTTTAATAATAATCTAAACATCCATTTCAAACAAGAGAAACATACAAGGACAAATCAATCTATTCAGTGTGGAACATAGCATCTTCAGTCTTTTCTGCTCACAGGATGTAAAAAAGAAAAAAAATGTCTGGAGCTGAATTGAAAGCAAAACCCTGAGCATAAATACGTCAGATGTCCTACATGTATACATATAATTTATCTCTCTCAGGATATCTGGTGTAAGGAAATGGCTAAAAATGGGAAACATTCTGTGTAGTATTTACGCCAGGGGAATAGACTCCAATATGTCTTTCCTGAGGCAAAAATACTGCAGTCCACAATCCTTTACAAAACTTTCTGCCAATGCACACGACAAATGTGCTTCTGAGCAAAAATGTACAACGTTTTATGCTCGATTTTGCAGATGACAGCCTTAGTTTTTGATATATATATATATATATATATATATATATATATATATATATATATATATATATATATATATATATATATATATATATATATATATATATATATATATAATTCCAGCCTATGCAGTTTTAAATAGGATTTTTTAAATAAAAAAAAAACCTGGTCAAACAATGAATAACTCATCTGCTGTCAGTAGGTTTGCTGGCTCACCTAAATAGCTGCGGGGCAGTATTAAAAGACAGAGGCAAGAAATTTTCCAAACACAGTAAACTTGACTTTTTTTAACCTTCCTGCTGATTTTTAAACGTTAAGTCGGCATCTAAAATCTCCCTCCCAGCAGTTTGCTGCTGTCAGTTGTGAAAATATCCACAAATGTGGGTTTTAAAAAGGCAAAGAGCGAGTGTTTACTGGGAACTACTTCTGAAATGTCTGTGGGGGGAACAACAATGGGATGAAGGGGAGCTCTTTTAAAGGTGCCGTAAACCTCCAGTGAAAAGCGGCACAATATGAATTATTCTACAGGAGTTGAATAAAATAAGAAAGATAAGAGAAAGAGAAATAAAAGTGTTTGAATGACAAGGTGAGAGTGTGATCCTTTCTGTATGACATCATATTGGGTATTCAGAGACGCTCATGCAATTTTTATTGGACATTTCACAATAAACAAGAGCACCTCATCAGTTCCACTCTCTGGAAAAAAGGAATATGCTAGTCATAGGTAAAGGGGTGCAGAGTCATCTTTTATTAAAACATCCTGGATTATTCAGTGAAGAAAGACCTATAAGGTTACCTTTAGCTGAATAAGTCCAGATACAAAATAATCCAAATAATTAATGCCATATTGAATAAAACCATAGTTTCTACTTTTACGCCAGTAATAGCCATATATTATCGCTCCTGTTTGGCTCCGTCCATCTTCAGTAACTTCACTGAGTAACAAACAAACTTGTTTTTTTTTGCTGTTTTTCAAAAGTTATTCCAAAAAAAAAAGACACACAGGTAATGTTTATGTTAAAATTAGCATGACATTTTACTATGACATTTGGAGGTCAGACTAACTTACTGTAAGGAGTAAATTTCGGCTCTGCTTTAATATGTTTTATGTTAAAAAGAAAATTAGTTTAGAAAACTGTTCCTGGAATAGTCAATTTGACATTATTTCCTTTGATTGTTTTATTATAGTCTTCAAAATACAAACATTTGTACATAATTGCATTCTGGTCTGCCTAAATCACAAAAAATTTAACATCTGATGTTATAATGAGTAATTTCTTGGACGGCTACGTTTTAGTTTTAATAAAAAATAAGATGAAGTATTGCTGCTCTTACTGGAGTACAATTTTTGAATACTATACCCACTTCTGCTTATTGTGTTTACATTTATGAGGAAAGAGATTCATGTAATACTTTTGGAATTAAAGCTGCACTGCAAAAGGTGATCCTAAAACAAGTAAAATGTGTTTATTTGCCTTTGATTTGAGCAGGTAAATAAAATGATTTGCAAATACAATGGGAAGATAGATAGACATTCTGTACTTGAAATAAGATATTAGGGATTTTTTTATTATTCTAAACTTAAGTTATCTAATTGAGTTGGCTAATTTTCTGACTTTCATACTCTGATATAACGAAAATACTTTACTGTACTACTAATTTTTTGTAGTGTGTAACATTACGAAACATGGAAAAGAATGTATTACTTTAAGGACTTTGCAGATGTATTGTAGGAACAGATTAAAAAACAAATAAAAATACTTACATGAGGTATGGGACACAAAAAAATCCCATTAAAAGCCATAAATTTAAAAAACATTGATGTTGACTTTGAGATTATAGTCGCTACAACTTTTTGCAGGGTGTGAATCCTTTACTTTTATAATCACCATAGCATTACATAACAATAAAATAATGCTGACAGTAAAACTCTGTGGTAGCGATAATCCAATTCAACTGATGGAACCATGAATTCTGCTCTCTAAAAGAAAACCCTGATAGAGAATATCTGGCCATCAGTTAGTGGCCTTAAGCTCCAACTCCCCTGGGATATGCTGAAAAGCCTCATAAAAAAGGACAAAATGAATGTTTTGGAATGGTCTAATCTGATGGAGAGGCTGTGACTTTGAATGCCCTGTGTGGCTGAATGAAAACAATTATACAAAGAAGAGGGATTCAAATTCATGCACAGCCATGTAGAAGATCTGATAGCTCTTGATGGTGGCTGTTATTGCAGAGAATGATTCAACTAGCTATTAGGTTTAAGGGAGGATTACTTGTTAAATGGGAGTAGAAAAGCTCAAATAGCATTTTATGTACAATAAATTAAAACATCATTTAATAACCGAAGACTGTATATGAATGGATTATATTTTATGTAATATATTAATGTGTGAGAATAAAGCAAAACAAGAAATCTGTAAGGGGGGATACATTTTTCACAGCACTGGGGCAGACATCTACTTAGATAGATGCATTAATATAGTTTGCTGTGGTCAGAACCTAACGACATTAACTGACATATTTGAAAAAACAATTAAACACACTAAAAAGGTTTCAAATGAACTCTAATTTTAAATCAGACTAAATTCTTATTAATTTTTGGAGCTCAGGATACATGGCCAAAAAATAAAATATTGAATTATATTGAAATACAAGTATTCAGATTGAATTAATTTGAATAATTATACAAAATAATTGAAAAAGCTGTGGCTTCTGCTCCATTTCAGATATTGTAAAAATATATATTTTTAAACTTATTATGTCTGAAAAAAATAAACGGAACTGAATTTGTAATGTTTTATTATAAACCTCATGAATCTTTGCTATAAAATGTTTTATTTTCATCATTATTATCAAATTCTATATCTAGCAACAAAGTGTATGATGACAATAAGTGAAATCATCATGTGTGGGTTGCAATGAAGTCAGCAACAGGATCAACTGCTTAGCAACAAGGTGACTAAACTAATTGACTCAGTAAGAATTAGCCCTTAACCAAAATAGCTACACCCTGACCTAATTGGAACCACTATACTGATCTGTTTCCTGCTAATTTTCCTCTCTTTGATACATGACTCTTTTTTTACAGCTGCATTAATAAAAGATTTAAATAAGACATAAAGTGTTTGATATTTATAATCAATTCTTTGTAAGCATTAATGATTTTTGATCCACTAATACCTATAGATTAAATGGATACAGTTAGTGACTTAAAAAACAACAACAAATAAGACAATTACTGATTGTAATGATCTAGAAATGTTGGTTTGAAAACAGATAATTTAGGGAATCTATAAACGATAATTATGTGGTATGAGAGGCGTTCTCAAAGTTTGTTTACCAGTTTTTTCTCTATGGGTATTTCATAATTTAGGATGTTGTGCTTTTTCTTCTGAGGATCTAAAAAGGGTTAAAGTGACTAATCTGACACTGTGACTGGCAAAATGATTAAACGAGTTACTCAAACAGTGGCTATAACCTTTGCAGTTATCCAGTTCCTAAAAACGCAAGATGCAGACAAATAACACCACTAAAGGTTGACTTTTTTGATTGGACATCATGAAAACCTCCTACTATGGGGCGGAGTCAAAGGGGGGTTATGGCCATCCCTAGCCAATCATTGGCCACCTCTCTGGTTCACCTACCTGGTGATTGGTTGTTCCCACTGGGATGTAATTCACCACCTCTGAAACAAGCAGTTCTCCTCTATATTGCAGAGGGTGGCAGCAGTGATACCATTATATGGAATGTCCTATATGGAAGTTTTGAAAATTATTATAATAACCAAAAACTTTCTAGAAAAATTCAGCAGTTAATTACTAGCAACAACTAATACCAAATACTGTTTTAATAATTAGTTTTTCATGTTTTATGGGGCAGAGTTCGTCTCTGCACTTATCTAGGAGTCTTCTATGTAATTTAAGATAAAGAACAACTACCCAACCCATTAAATGTATATAAAATGTAGAACCATAAATTAATTTAAACAGTTTACAAGAAAAAATATGTGTGTAGCTTTAGTATTAAGAGACTTATTAAAATCTTGTCTGTCTTCAGTGATTTATTTGAAAAATATAGATGTTTTCTGCATCTAATTTCCTGATGGTTCATCGTGAACAGTACATATTGACCCTGAATTGGATCAACTGAATGCATAAACTGAACTGCAGCAGGTGGCTTATTAAATCCAATCAGCAAACAAAACCAGTCGAAACCAGGATGCACCTCTTGGTTATGGCTTAAGAACTAACAAAAGATACCAAAATTATACTTGGGACAATTTTGATGAGGTCAAGGTTGGATAATTAGATAGACAGAAATGTGAGGGGAGCAGCTGGGATATTATTCAATGTTAATTTAAAGTATTTTTAAAAACTCAAATTTACTCCTCTAGAGCAGTGTTTTACAATCCTGGTCCTCAAGGCACCCTGCTCTGCATGTTTTGGATGTTTCTGAGGTTAACCAAACCTGATTCAGACGATTGCAGTTCAGTAAAGCCTGATAATCTGCTATCAATTGATAACAGGTGTGTGAAAGCTGGGAAACATCTAAAACATGAAGGGCAGGGTGCGTTGAGGACCAGGATTGAAAAACACTGCTCTAGAGTTCAAGAAAATCTTTATGACCCTGTGAATTTTCACAAGGAACACATAAAACCTTGATTAAAAAATACCAAACATGTTTGCTTAAAGGTACATAGTTACATTATTTGACATTTTTTTATCTATACGCCACTAACTTATTGGTTGCGCACAAAGTCTTTATTAAAAATTATTTTATCCTGCTTGGTTAGTATTTTATGCATAATTTTTGCTTAGTCTGTGAGTAAATAAAGCCTGTCTATCTATACTTACCATAAAAATAAAAAAAATGTACACGACTGAATAAAGTGAATGTGATTGGTCGATTATCAAGGGGGCAGGATTGTTGTGGCGGAAGGTCCACAAGTGGGTTTGGTTGTGGCCGGTGTCTCAGAAGCATCTTGCTAACCAGTTAGGAACTTAGTGCTTGTAGGTTCCCAATGAGAAATTACATAGGGACCAAGTAGCACTAAATTAGTGACTTAGAAAAGCGACTGTCAAGGAATGCTATGGACAGCGGAAACATGCAAGAGGAGGAGAGTTTTGTGTCGGAGGTCGTGAATAAGTCTCCTCCTTTATACATTTTTTATTAAGAGGGGGATGAAGTTGTTGTGGAAGAGGACGCCAAGGCGGCAGAAGCTTGGTTTGGTGTAGAAGGCTTACAGCTGTACATGTAAATTATTCTTATTTCTTACTTCAACCGTTGCATATACTGTATTAGCTGCGACATATGAATCAAGACACTATGACCAAAAAAATTTGATTGACAGATGACTGCTGATATATGATTGGCCAAATTTAGGTGTACAAGCTGATGTATAACTAACTGTTTTAATTTAGATCTTTCTATGTACTGCCTTAAAATTATAAGATAGATCAGAAGCAGTTATATGTAGCTTAGGATTATGGCAGAAAAAAGGTCCTCCTGAAGTTTAGTCATCAATATAATGCAAAAATCTGATGATTATTTAAACAGATCATTCATAGTAAGGAAACTAAAACTGTTAGGCATTGCAAATTAGGGGAATTTGTATAATTTAGAGGGAAGTGTGTGGTACACCCCAAGGTCTTGGATCTACTACAACCGACACGATCATGTGATATATTAATATTCCTTAAGCATTCATTTTTATCCACTAAATGGGCTACTCGGCTGCAATTACATTTGCATGAAAGTCACTTCAATTATAATGTACTCAAACAAAGACATGCATGACGGAACCATCAATTAATATTCTTGGCCTATGCTGTAACATGGATGTGGTAAAAATCGCTCCACTATGCTGTCTATTTCTGTCAAAAAGCCCTCAGATTTGAGCGGAGGCTCGCTGATTATTAGGCAGAGGATTCCTAAGCCTTTAGTGGAGTATAGGGTGTGACATACAAACATTGATTTCTCACAGGATCAAAACAAATTGATCCATTCTCCCGAGGTAGTTTTCCTTTGCAAACAAGATTCTGCAGAAATCAATGCGGAGACTTTCTCTCGTCTCTCTTCACTGATGCAATTCTGTGTATGAGCTGCAAGATAAAGATGGAGAATTGGATGGGTGACCCACAGGCTCCTTCTGACAACCCAGCAGCTTTTATAGTGATTGGAAAAGCAAGACCCCAGTAGATTGAAATAATAAAAGAATAGTTAAGGGTGCCCTTTGTTCTATTTCCTTAAACAACAATTTGGATTGCCCCTTTTATTTTCTATCTGACTCCAACAGCATACAATTCTTTTAAAAAGGAAGACACAAACTATCTTCTCAACCCAGCTGACATCAAAACACTAAAAACCAGAAGTCCCTGTTCAACATGTTTACAGCTAGTTTAAAACAGCATCACTTAATGTGGTGGAGTCCTTTACCAAAGCAGCAGCTATGACCCTGAAACATTCTAAATTTTCTTAAAACTCAAAGCTTAAAGCGCAAATTTAACTATTGCATGGTAATCGTTACAGCAATTTTTTTTTATAAATACAAATCTGAATATTATCAGTCATGGTGTGTGGTTCTTTTGAGTCTTCTGATATACCTTTGTGTGTTATTTCTCTGTTATGTTCAAGAAAGGTGGTTTTGCCTGATGCTTGTTGATAGCTTTTTTTGGGGGTCTTGCTTTTTTCTGTTAATTTCATCCCCAGAAGCAGTAGAAACTCCAACTAAAAATTTTCTGCTTAAAGTCTGTATGCAGACATCCTCAATTACTCCACTGATTTATGCATTTATTTGTTTTGAACATAGCCTGTAGATATATATGTTTGAGGATGAAGATATTTTGTAATTTTAAGATAAAACTGTACTTTGACGGACTTGTATTGTTTTCTTTTTTACAGTGCTGCTTTTATGTGTTTAATTATTGAAATAAATAAAAACACATTTTAAGACTGTAACTTAAATACATAGGGTAAATAAAAATCCGTCACAGCAGATTTATTTATAGGCGCTATTGGACTTTATCTTTGGATTAGATAGAGGGGGAAGACATCTGCTAAGGTCGACAGGCCGGAACTCAAACCTGCGACAACGAGGACCAAAGCTTCTGAACATTGGTCACACACTTAAACCTAGCGCCATGCTGCACCCCTTACAGCAAATTTCAAAGTTGAACAAATTAAAAATCAGTCCTAAAATCATGTGTTGTATCTGTTGTTACTGCTCCGCACTGCTCTTCTTCCTCTTTGTGTTATAATTTTCATTGCCATGTGGTGAGGTCTGCTCTGCGAGAGGCTCCAAAAGCTCTATATTCCGATGGTTGACGCCAGGGGCGTTGCTAGGCACAAAGCTTTACTGGGGCACTGGCCCCCTACCACATATGCCCCTCCTTCCATACACAAATACAGACAAGCACAATGCCCCACCCTGATATATTCCTACAAAAATTACCAGTTGAGTGTTAGAGCATATTTGTTTTAACAAACATGAACATTTTCAACATTGCAGCTATAAAAAATAAGACATTACCAACTTTAAAAATAAAAAGTTTCCCTATACACATTCTGAAGTAATCATTAATTCCTAGGTTTCAGAGTTTTAGTTCAGGGGAAAGTTTAACTCAGTGGTTCCCAAAGATTTTCTTCTGGGCCCCCCTTTGGATTACAATAACATTTCCACGACACCCCCACCCCACAAAAAAAAAAAAAAAAGAATCAACTGGGCACACACATCGTTCAACCAGATATAATAGACTTATACACATATTTTGTTTTCAAACTCCACTGCAGTTTATTTCACACTTCAGGTTGCAACAAAACAAACTACACCATCTTTACAGTGGAACACTTTTGTGTAACTGTATTTTTTTCATAGTTCTATACTGTAGATTAGAAGAGGATTCTTTGTCTGTGTTATTTTAAACATATTTCTTTTTTTTTATTTGTAACAATATTTAACTTTGCTATAATCTATACATTAAAAAAGCCTCTGTGCAAAATGGAGTGAAAACATTGAACAGCTCCCTGAGAGTTTTTTCTTTGTACTTCAATCCTCCCATCTTTTCAGTGGCTGTAGTGAGCCTGCTTTTTGCTGTAGATCTTCTCAAATCTGGGTTGCAGTGTCACAACTGTCCATTATGCTCAGTCAAGCAAGCGCTGTTTTTTATTTTTTTTGTTTTTTTTTTCTTCATTCATCCATACCGCTTCCCGGGTCCCCCCCTGCAATGGCATTGCGCCCCCCCTAGGGGGTGCGCCCCACACTTTGGGAACCACTGGTTTAACTCAACCTGAACTAAGTTTTTCTCTTATTTTTTGAGCATTAAAGTGTACCTCCTATTTATCATTTTTGCAAAGCGGTCAATCACTAGACTCTGACTCAGCTTAGAAAGTTCTTCCTTTTCAACTGATAAAATAGCAAGATGATGGAGCCTGTCTTGTCCCATTGTGCACCTCAGCCAAGTGTGGATCCTTCTCAACACACTGAATGACCTTTCACAACTCCAGCTGTAGACTGGGATTGTGAGGGAGATCTGGATGACCTGCGTTAGTGTGGGGAACATGGTGTTATCAAGCAAGTTGAAAACACACTGCATATCCTTGATGACAGGGCTTTCTTTTCAACCAGGAAAAGCTTTCAAACCATTTTGAATTAAATTAAAGTTTTTTTTTACTCCAAATTTGTCCTGGGGATAGTGAGACAACTTCACTTGTCTAGGACCATCATGCTTTCCCCCTAAGTCACTAATGTCCCCTTCTTGTTTGTGGACGCTGGTTGTTGCTCCCTCATCACCTTCATGGTCCTCTCTCTCCTGTCTCTCAACTGTCTCTTGCCTGTCAGTCTCGCCTCCTCCTCCCTTTCCTACTCCAGCACCTTCATTCTCTACAGCAAACATTAAAAAACATAAATCTATAATTATGTAAATATCTATCATATTGCTTATAACGTTCCTAATGTAACTGCTTAGCTTAAATCACTAATTCATCACGGGACCTTACCTCCCTCTCTCTCCTCTTGTTTTACTGCTTCCCTGTCTCTGCTTCATGTGAGGAATTTCCTGATATCCATCTACAAACCAATGCAGTAATTTTCAGTCAGTAGCATAAAGCATGTGGTTTCACTGGGAAAATAATAAAATTGACAGGTAAGAAACGTTACCAGGACTAAAAATGCGTCGCGGCCGCACAGTGTCCCATCCAACTCAGTGAGAGCTGCGCGTTAGTTTACCTGCAGTTCATGCAGTGACATGCGCTGACGTGGGGGCGCTAATTCATCCTCAATTTGGAGTAGAAATATACGTCTCCTCCCGTTGGAATTATTTTAATTGATGCATTAAAAATTTTATTACTGTTGCAAATATTCATGAGATTTATACTGGGGCACGTGCCCCAGTAAATGGGGTCTGGTGACGCCAATGGTTGACGCTCTTCTACTGACTCTGCTTCACCTCTTTCTGGTGACTAAAGTCTCTCAGTGGAAACAGCTGATCTTCACTCTCTCTATGTTTTCAGCCACTGTAGAAGCATTCAGTTTACCTGCCAAAAATCCATGGTTACGTCATATGAGTGCAACAAAATAAAAAAATTGTAATCTGAATGTGTTTTCCTTCGGACATTTTAAACATATGCTGCTCATTTTAGTGCCATGAAATGAATTTCAACAGTATTTTACCAATATTATTTTAGCATACATTTTTGAAATGAGAAAAGAAGGTCAAAAGCACTTCAAATACACTATATTGCCAAAAGTATTTGCTCACCCATCCAAATTATTGGAATCAGGTGTTCCAATCACTTCCATGGCCACAGGTGTATAAATTCAAGCACCTAGGCATGCAGACTGTTTTTACAAACATTTGTGAAAGAATGGGTCGCTCTCAGGAGCTCAGTGAATTCCAGCGTGGAACTGTGATAGGATGCCACCTGTGCAACAAATCCAGTCGTGAAATTTCCTCGCTCCTAAATATTCCACAGTCAACTGTCAGCTGTATTATAAGAAAATGGAAGTGTTTGGGAACGACAGCAACTCAGCCACGAAGTGGTAGGCCACGTAAACTGACGGAGCGGGGTCAGCGGATGCTGACGCGCATAGTGCGAAGAGGTCGCCAACTTTCTGCAGAGTCAATCACTACAGACCTCCAAACTTCATGTGGCCTTCAGATTAGCTCAAGAACAGTGCGCAGAGAGCTTCATGGAATGGGTTTCCATGGTCGAGCAGCTGCATCCAAGCCATACATCACCAAGTGCAATGCAAAGCGTCGGATGCGGTGGTGTAAAGCACGCCGCCACTGGACTCTAGAGCAGTGGAGACGCGTTCTCTGGAGTGACGAATCGCGCTTCTCCATCTGGCAATCTGATGGACGGGTCTGGGTTTGGCGGTTGCCAGGAGAACGGTACTTGTCTGACTGCATTGTGCCAAGTGTAAAGTTTGGTGGAGGGGGGATTATGGTGTGGGGTTGTTTTTCAGGAGCTGGGCTTGGCCCCTTAGTTCCAGTGAAAGGAACTCTGAATGCTTCAGCATACCAAGACATTTTGGACAATTCCATGCTCCCAACTTTGTGGGAACAGTTTGGAGCTGGCCCCTTCCTCTTCCAACATGACTGTGCACCAGTGCACAAAGCAAGGTCCATAAAGACATGGATGACAGAGTCTGGTGTGGATGAACTTGACTGGCCTGCACAGAGTCCTGACCTCAACCCGATAGAACACCTTTGGGATGAATTAGAGCGGAGACTGAGAGCCAGGCCTTCTCGTCCAACATCAGTGTGCAACCTCACAAATGCGCTTCTGGAAGAATGGTCAAAAATTCCCATAAACACACTCCTAAACCTTGTGGACAGCCTTCCCAGAAGAGTTGAAGCTGTTCTAGCTGCAAAGGGTGGACCGACGTCATATTGAACCCTATGGATTAGGAACGGGATGTCACTTAAGCTCATATGTGAGTCAAGGCAGGTGAGCAAATACTTTTGGCAATATAGTGTAGCTGTAAAGAGACTTGAAACTTAAATTCATCTGAATAAACAGCCAGAGCTGCTAATGAAATAGTTTGGGTCAAAGCGTTTCCTTTTGCTAGGAAGGGAACAACATCCAGACCTATGTCTAGTGGTTTTCCCTCCAAGCTAACTGAATCTGAGCGAAATAGCGAAGAATTACACAAGACCTTTATTCAAAAGTACATCCTGGACAGGTTGCCAGTCCGTTGCAGGGCAACACAGAGACAAACAGCCATTCACGCACACACTCACACCTAAGAAGAATTTAGAGGTGCCAATTAATTTAACAGTCATGTTTTTAGACTGAGGGAGGAAGCTGGAGTACCCAGAGAGAACCCACGCATGCTCAGGGAAAACATGCACTCCATGCAGAAAGACCCCAGGCCAGGAATCGAACCCAGAACCTTCTTGCTGCAAGGCAGCAGTGCTACCCACTGTACCACTGAGCAGCACCAAGAAAACACAATATAATTTTCCCCCCAGAACATTTATGTTCTAATTAGTGTTGCTTTATCAAAACTTTATGTAATATGTAAAAAAAAAAAAAAAGAAAAAAAAAAGAAAAAAAGAAGAAGAATTAAAGGCAAAGAAATTCCTGCAAGACAGTACGAAAACCACAGGGGAAGACAAGATCCCTGTGACTATGTTCACATGTATGGTACACATGTATGGAGCTTGCAGATAAGCCTGTGGATCAGCATACTACTGGTGTTGTGGGTCAACAGTGTTGGTGGGACAGGTGGGAAAGTACGCTGGATCGCAATAAATGTGCAGTTACCCTTCAGTAACACGCAGCAATATCCTGGCAGGCACAAGGATGAGAGCTACAACTCCAGCTGTTCACCACCCGCTAGCATGCTGAGACGAAGTGCCAATTGATATCTTCAGCGGTTAGCTGTTGTGACAGCTCCTTTGTAAATCAATGGACACTGCTGTTTAAGCACCTCCACTCATATCTCTTTGACTTTAAAGTTTTTCCCCAAGGATTTTTTTAATATACTGACTTCACAGTTTAGCCAGCAGCAGCAGAGCACATCCAGTGCATACCATACTGTCCCTAACCTGATGGATAAATGGGTGCTCTCACTTTTTGCTATTACACTCCCTAATTTGACTTGCAGAGAAAATTTCAAATAATTGCAGGAATAAATTAGCTTCACCTCCATCTGTCCTCATCTTTTTTTTGTGCCTGACACACTCAGCTCTCAGAAAATGAAGAAGTCCCGAGTCATTGTTCTGCATGGTGATTTGCCTGTTATCTCTGCGATGAGGAGGTAAGACAGGGTGACAGATGTTTTTTAAGACCTGAGAGTGCTCACTCTGAAGCATGCCATTTTTCTCAGCAGTTTTCCTCTCCTCTGTCTGCAAACAACAGTGTTCTTCCCTGCTGCTGTTCTTTCTTTTTGCCTCATTAGTTTGGAGGCAGGAAACCAAATTATGCTCAATTACAAAGTCATCAAAGGCCATCTGAAGTCCTGTTTCAGCAAGCTGGCCAACACACAAGGGAAGGTGCTTGAAAACAAAGCTGAATTTAGTCAAGGCTTAACCGTGAAGGCCACTAAAACGAGTTATTTGAATCGATAAAGGTACAGTAAAACGAACGAAGAAAGCTGGAGTCTTTTAGCAGCTGATAGACTTTCCGGAGATTTTTGAATCTCCAGAAAGGTGTTGGCTGAAGTTGTTGGCAGAATTAAAACACCAACCATGTCTCAAATGGCCAATTTGGTCTTCAATGTTTACATACTGAGCTACTGTATCTACTGTTATGTTTTTATAGGCTAAGACTGGTGGAGGACATGAGGACCACTTTTCTTCATCCTGCTTTATCCTATTTCTACTCTCTTATTTGGTCCCGTAGTTCAACCCCTGACCTTATGCTCTCTCTGCTTTTTTTATTGTCATACTAGCTTAATCTGCCCTGTTCCCTTTTGACTGCAATTCCAACCTGATAAGAAATATCAGCCAGACTGCTGCAATCAACACCTTTGATTATTGATGGCAAAGTTAGGCATTTTTTAATAATTAAGTCACATTTTCTCCTAGACATACTGTAGACAGTGCTCGGCTTTAACTGTTACTAACTGTATGTGCTCTCTTTCCTGTCATTTCACAAGAAAATTCTGTCAAAGCTAATCTGATTAAGTGTTTCCTATTTGGATGGATGTAGTTTCCCATTACTTTTTCTAATGTAGAAACCATTTATGGATCAGTGCTTCTATGTTCCTTCTATATGTCTTCTTCTGACTCCTTGAACCCCCATTCGGCCTTGGCAGAAGTCCTCTTACACTGAACATGGTTTTGCAGCAGGTTTCGTCTTTTTAAAAGGGAGTTTTTTCTCTCTCCACTGTCACTACATGCTTACCTTGGAAGTAAGATAAATTTTCGCAAGATTTGTGAATTAAAAAATATCCAATAAATACCTCTTGCCAGGAGCCAGCAGATGGGTTTGGCTTGATACAGAAGTGTTTTGGACCAATGAAATTCAGTGACATACACATGCAACTAGAACGGGAAGGCTAAAGCAAAGCAACCCCTTGACCTTAAATATATATTATGAGATATAATATGACAACAGTTATAAAGGTAAATGATAACATACACTGATAGGAACCAGTTGAGCTTGCCAAAGGGTACTTGGACTACTACTACTACAACTACTGTATCTTAGCTGAGTATGTAATATAAAGTGTTTGTTGTATATTTACAAGAGTGGTCGTCAAGGGGTTAAGTCAAGTGGTAAATTAATATTTAATAAATATACTTGTTTATTCTTCTTAAAATATGACATGTCCACAGATATAACCCAAATACATCTAATCAAAGTTTGTAAACCTGGATGCTTTGGTCTAATAACATAACCACAAGTTAATTCAGATTAGTTCAAATGGAAAGTAAAGGTAAACATTTTTCCCTGTGATCTATTTACTTGTAATTAGTGTGCATGTTAAAAATCTGAGTGGGTCTCTGGAATCTTCACAGACCCATAAATGAGTTCTGCAATGATGTTGCTGGATTTAGTCAGCAACATCAAAAGCCAAAGAAATCAAAGGATCTGTATGAGGAACTTTTTAAAGAGCTGAACTTTATAAAGCAGAAAATAAGTTATCAAAATATATCCCAGTATTGGAAAACGAAACCACTTTTGTTTAAACTGTACCTAAGATGTGCAAAAGTACAGGTTCTGTTATAAACAAATCCAATCTTAGCCATTATTATTATTGGGAATGTTCTGGATCCAAAAAAAGGAAATAAAACTGCAAATAACCTCACATGAGATTCACAACTAGCAAAAAAAAAAAAAGAAAAAAAAAAGAAAGAAATTTAATGTAATACTGTTTCAAGATGCAAAATAAGCAGTTAAAAACTGGAAGCATTGGTTTAGTCCTCCAAAGTTACTATGTTTCCATGCTAAATGTTACAGAAAGAACCCTGGGAAACAGCTGCAATGAAATTAAAAGCAAAGATAGGACACTAAAATACAGAAAAAAAAAAACTTGATAAGCATTTCTTTCTTCAAGGGTGGACTATTGCTATTTTTAACAGGAAGTCCACAAAATTAAATTAAAAGCCCTCAGCTTGTCCTAAATGCTGTAACGATAGTTCTAATGTGAATTAAAGGAAGAGATCATATTTCTTCAACCAGCTCCTCCTAATGGCTCCCTGTTATATCCAGAATACAATACATATAAATCCATTAACAAATCAGCTCCATCATGCATCAGAGATCTGATCACTTAGTTCCTAACAGAGCACTTTGCTCCTAGACTTTATTGGTGGTTCTAGAGTTTTAAAAGCCCAATAGAAGACATATCTGTTGGTTATAAAAAACTTCTCCCATTGCAGATTTCCTGTCTACCTTTGAGAAAACTAAATCTTTCCTTTTTGATACAGCCTACAGTTGAGGTTGGTTTATGTTTGGTGCTGCTAAATTATGCCCTTTTAGCTTCCAAGTCCCTGCAATTCGTTTCCGCGCAGCCTATTTTTTCCTTACCATGCACCAAAGAATATTTGTATCTACTGAGACAGTCCTAGGTGAATAATCATTACGGATGAGTGATAGCTCCTACTGGAGATCTGTAGACCTCTTTTGATTTGGCCCATAAATACTTACTACGATGGATTGTGAACAACTCTTAGAGAGAAATGACTGTAACTTTTGGATAACAAAAATCAAACTTCTACGTGGTTTGGTGTTGAAAGCTTTAAGGCTGCTCCCTACACGCCCTCTAGAGTCAGCCAGAACGTTGGGCACAGAGGGGAAAAGCAGTATAGAGTATTAACTACTGCAAAAACTTTGTCTGCAATATATTTTATTTCAGGGATTTAGAGGCATCATGCATAATCCAGATTTTAGAGTTGATTAGATTAATCTAATTTTTTTTTATGCTGTTATAGGGTTAACCTGCTGGAGCATACTGTAAAATGACAACTTTTTCTCTCTCTAATACATTCTCCAATATTTCTCCAAGTATTCATTATCTGCAGGTATTACTGCTATTCACTGTATGTTTTTGTACCTCTATCTCTATATTTCATATACACGCTTTTAATGTTTGACTCAATTTTTCTGCACGACAAAAGAAACAGAATAATCTATTCTTTCCACGTGCTGTGTATTGTATTATTCACCCTTCAAATTTTACGACCTACCATACAGGTTTCTAGCTGTGATCGAATACTGTGAAATAACAAAAATTACAAATGCAAACATGTAAGCTTGGAAAGTACAGCTATATCAGAGCTTCACTTTTTTTTAGCTTGTGTGCATGCACTATTCTCAAACTCCCAGTTGATGCAAAGTTAAGGATTGATTCCTTAAACAAACTTAGATAAACTGCAATGGACAGTTCATGCAGTTAACTTCCCATTGTCTCCATCTAGTTGTCCAGACAGGGAGATTGCTGCAAAGACAGGGACTTTAAGAAATAGACTTGGATGTCTTTTCCCAATAGGCATAATACACTGGACTTGCCTGCATTATGCTATGACTACGATAGAGATGGTAATTGACTTTGTATCAATACATCTAAAGTTTGTTAACATACAGTTGTGTACATCTTTGTATACACCAGATCTCTTTGTGTTTGTAAAATGCATTATGCATCTTAAGATGCATTGTAAATTACATAAATTTGATTGACTTAAAATGTAAATTTATAGTTACGACCACAAATGCTCTTTATGTGAATAACTTGATAGGCCTCTGACCAAAACAATTTTTCCATTTGTAAAACAATAAAATAAGGTATGGAGGCTCTCCTGACCTTAGGCCAAGGATTTACAAAAACTAGAAGCTTTTTACAAAACTACCACAGAAAAATGAAGTTGTCAGTGATGTTAAACGCAGCAATGCTAGGCATTAAAAACCTGTTAAGAGGACCTTGTGGATTTTCTGTTGCCATTGTGATTAATTTAAGGGAAACTTAATAGTTCAATAGAGATAAACTCATACAACGATCCACGGGGCTAACAGCCGGGTATTTTTGTAAGTTCATGCATATATTTTCCATACCAGAGGGGTATGTAGTACTATGAGCACAACTGTACATCCTTGTGTCATAAGTAAAATAATTTACCAAAATAATATTATTTTTTCTACCCCAAATGAGCTGAGTGCTGCTTGGCTACAGAGACTTTGGTTTGAGATGAGGGCTCAACATGCATCACTGCTTTATAAATCACCATTCCCATTAGACACTTGTTCATCCTTATTATGTTGTATATAACGCTTCACTTCCAGCATTTATGCAGACGGGAAGAGCTTTCTATTTTCCTATAAGACAGGAAAATGAGGCCAGTCAGATTTGATTTTTTTCTTTCATTTTTTTTTATTTATTTTTTTTCAGACACTATGGAGCTAAGGAGCTTACAGTAAATAGCACACAAGAACAGCCAGAGAGAGTCCACATGCACACAAGTTGCTCATTTGAAAATCAAGACTTCTATCAATTTCATAGATAATCTAATTTACAACAATTGTTCAGTATGGTCATCATTATCAACTTGAAATTATTAATTTGTTAGAAAATATTTTTTTAAATGAAGCATTTCTGCCTCTGTAAAAAGCCGAATTAATGGATGCATGTGTTGGAAACATGTATTGAGAGACTCAATCTGCAGCCGTGCTTAGTGCCACATGAAGCTCTGCATATCCTCGCACCCTATCTGCCTTTGTCCAGCAGCAGCAACACCTGTTGTCTTCAGCTTCTGTCCTGATCATCAATTTTGCATATTCTGTGTTGTGATTAAACCTGCAATATTTGATGAGGTTGTCATGTTACAAGAAACGACTAAACTAATAAAATTACTCTGTAGACTTCTGCCACTATCTGCCACTGTTTGTTTAAACAGCGCATCACATTGTGCAAGGCATTAGGTAGTGACTCATTACACAGAAGAAAAGTAGTTGCCATCAAATTTTTGCATTTAGGCAATTTTCCTGGTAACATGAATGATTTAAATTGATTGTAGTTTGAAAGTTGAATGTAGAAATTGATTTTAGGGCCCAAAATTTGAGCTAGCTATATTTTAGTATCAATCCACATGTCACTGTGTGTGCATGCACACCTGCCATCTCAACTTATCATTACCTTATCATTATAATATAATATGGTCATGACTGAAAATAGAATATCGATTAGTTTATTTTTTACAGCACCAATTAGCGACACATGTCATCTATAAGCTTTTTACATAGTCAAGTCAGTATGTCAGAATGCTACATCTCCACTAGGTTTAACTCTTTAACAACTAGCATACTCTCTTTGAAGAAAGACTTTCTCTATATTTCTCTGTGGGTGAAGACACCTAATGCCCTGCAAACTAGCACTGCAAGCCTTCAATCTTCAAAGTCCAAACTGGCCAAGGTTTGCCTGCAGTTGAGCAGCATATTCTCTGTTTTCATTTCAGGAACAACACAAGCCTGCAGGACATTTTCTTGATAGCCAGACATCTCCAGCTGCGAGTGAACTTGGGAGACAAAGAATGATCAGACTACCCAGGGGTTTAATGACTGGTTCACAGGAAAGGACATCTGTTAAAGCCCACTGGAACAGGAAAGATGTATGTCCTTTCCCCTTTGTAAGCAGAGATAATTTGGTTGGAGCTGGCATATAAGTAAATTTCTCCTCTCTCCACCATATTGGTTCGGACTTGTCTGGTGATCCATCTATACTGATGGAAAAGCCGAAAACTGAGACATTTTGTTCTCTCAGTGCCATCCTGGAGAATCTCACTGCTTGTTTTTGACACACTGTCAGGACAGATCATTTTTCTTACTGGGTGTGACTGGACAAATTTAGATGGACTTGTTTGGGTTGGGAAAGCAGAGATACTTTACAAACCTACTGTAACACTGTAGTTGGGCAGTTGGACTCTGGCGGTTTGCACAGTCCAACATGCAGCCACTTCTGCTCACTTGCAGTGTTTCCTCTGTAAATGATCCTAGTGGAGCGGTCCCACCCTCGTAGCAATGTATTCCTCTGGTGTTTGCAGTCTTTCCAAATAGAACAAAAGCACAGAGTGAGCTCTTATTTATGTCGCTTCTCTATGTTTAGCTATCTGGCTGTCCTGCTTGGCTTGCTCTATGTGTCTCCATCCCCCAACTGATCTCAATGGACCATCAGTGACATGTGTTATAGTGGTGTGGACTTCAGCAGCTGAGCTTCTCCCGAAGCATGAATATTCTGAGGCAAAACCAACCTTGTTCTTGAGGTTGCGACAGCAACAAAAATGTCTAAATTCCCTAACTCTGCAGAAGTACTCCTAAAAATGGCTTTATCAAAAGAGTAAAAGAGGGACCAATTTTTTTTTCCGTATCTAAGTAAAATCTTAAATCTGAGTACATATTACTCAGAAATATGTTTATGTGTAGTAGTGGTTAAGATAAGATACTTAAAAAAGTTATAAACTAGGAAGAGACCTCAATGCGAGTTTCAATATCACACTCTTCGAACTGATGACCTCCAACAGTATTGAAAAAGGACTCGCCTTGCTATACATGCGTCAATTATCTTGAAACTTATTCCCTTACTCTATTTATAATAGACATCTTACAAAAGGAACAGATCTAAGCTGGCTCTAGAGATTTCTTTTCTGTCCTTCTGTTTCTTCTTTTGTTATTCAGTTAGATTTCGTCACATGCATGTTCTCCCATATATTAAGTTTAACTTATTTCAGTCCGGTGCATACCTTGTCAACAGAAGTGTAGTAGGTTGAAAATTGCATATCTGACAAAAAATGTTAACAATTAAGTGAATGGGGACAAGAAAAAGAGGAAAACAATGGAGAACATTATTTGATCGGGATGGGAAAGGGCTGGTTTTGATAATCTGAGGTAAAGGCACTTTCCTGCTCTGCTTACATTTATGGTGTGTCACACGAAACTAAAAAGCTGAGAAAACAAATCACTATTTCTCTGGTGTCAGGTCGGGTGGCGGTTTGAATGACCCAAATACAGAGATGAAGGCTGAGGTGGTATCTTTCAAGTTTAAAGGTCAAATAGAAAGGAGTGCGTCTAGAGCAGTTTTATTGTGTGTGATGGTGAATTATCCTTTAAAAATTTACATAATTTTACAGTATGTTGGGGGGCTCCAGCGATCTGTGAGTCCGGTGAGAGCAGTCAGGTGACAAAACACAGCTGGGACATCGGTGTAGTCAAACGTCCTCTGGCGGGTCTATAGAAACACTACTTCACGCATTTTTAAGCACTCTGAAAGGATCGTTAAAACGTCATTACAATGGTTTATTGTACTGGTGCCAGTTGTAGGAATGGCTTTGAATCGGGAAAAAGGAATGTTTAATTATCCTAAGGCCCGTTTTATTTTGCACAGTAAAGTAAGACTAGACAAAAATCAACCGGACAATCTGTGTAGTCCAAGCCAAAACAGCGAACTATGTTCGGAGTACGTCACGGCAGATTCTTTTATTTGTAATCCTGCTCCCATGCAGGATTGCATCAGTTAGATTCAATATACCAAATTTGCAATGGCTTGTTTTCTCTGTTGTATGGCTTTAATAAAGTGCCTGATGGCTGTTATGTGCTTCGGGCACATTATGATTTTTGTCTATTTCTTTTCTTTGTTTTCTTACAGATTTTAGTTGAAGGATCTTTGTTAATATATTTTGGGAGTTGAATGATTCTTTTAGCGAGTTGATTACGTTAATTTGTGGTGCTGTCGTCCGCCTATAAATAGGCTGGCTTTCAGCATGTTGGCGCGTTCCTTTCCATCTTCGTCTGGACACCGCTTTTCCACCTGCTTCCACTTGTTCCACCGTGCGCGGTGCGCACTTGTCTTGTCGCTGCGGCCTGCAGCGGACGTTCCAGCCTGCCATGCGGTATTTTTGTTAGCCGTTGCTTACTTTTTTCTTGTGGTTTTTGGCCTGGCGGGACCGGTTGTCCTATTTTCGATTTTTCTTTTGCTTAGGTCATTTTTGGCCTTTAGTCCGGTACCAGTAGGGGCTTCGACGGCCCTGTATAGGGTTGGCCCCCTGCTGTACTGTTTTGTTCTGTTTGATCGGCCCGCCAGGTCCAACTTTCTTTTGTTACTTTTGGGTTTATTTTTTGATTCTTTTGGGGCATGGGATCTGAGGGCCTCTAACTTTTTTTCTTCGCAGTAATCAGAAGAAGCCGAGCAAAGAAAGCTACAGAGGAGAAAATTTATAAATAAAATATCTTTTTGAACCCTCATCTTTTGTCTCGTGTCCTCAAATATGTTGTGCCCTTGGTGGACGTAACATATTTATGGGGGCTTGTTTTAACATATTTATGGGGGCTTGTCTAAACAAAGTTTGCCTTTAGTGTCCTCATAATATGTTGTGTCCTTGGTGGACATAACATATTTATGGGGGCTTGTCTAAACAAAGTGTGTTTTTGCGCAGCTGACGCGCGTTACGCTGGTTAATTAGAGCATTCGGTTCTGGTGGTGCTGTAGCTTTGTTTGCGCATGAGTGTTCCTGATTTAGTGTGGCTTGATTCCAGGGGTAGACATGGAGTTTGACCTGGATGAGTTTGTTCGAGAGCCTACATTGGATACTTTGCGTAAATGCACAAAGGATCTGTTGCTGTTGATGGCCGAGCATTTTGAGGTTACTGTGGATTAGACGATTTGGCTCTGGTGTTTTGTGGCTTTGTGTGTGTGCTTGACAGTTTGTGTGGCGTGATTCCAGGGTTCGAACATGGTGTTTGACTTGGATGAGTTTGGTGAGAAGCCCACTTTAGGTGTCTTTAGTAAGTGCACGAAGGATATTTTTCCTGCTGCAGTTTTAACACAGAGTCCTGATGAATCGCCGAAGGAAACCTCACTTGCAGCTGACCCGTTTCGTCTAGAGGAACTTCAGGTCGAATTAGGACAGCTGGCTTTGATGGAGAAGGAGCTGTTTTTGGAAAAACGCAGACTGGAGTTGGTGAATCGGATGTATTTGCTGCGCTCGGTGGCGTTGAGAGCACATTGGATCATGTCTTGGATGTGAAAACTAATGTAACACGTTTTTATTGTAGGAAGTGAGGACAACGTAGTGGCTGACGCACTCTCCCGACTCTAGTCCCGCTTTCCTTTTTTCTCTGAATGGGTTGGTTTTTTTTTCAAACCCCATTCAGAGTCTTTGGGTGGGGGTGTTATGTGCTTCGGGCACATTATGATTTTTGTCTATTTCTTTTCTTTGTTTTCTTACAGATTTTAGTTGAAGGATCTTTGTTAATATATTTTGGGAGTTGAATAATTCTTTTAGCGAGTTAATTACGTTAATTTGTGGTGCTGTCGTCCGCCTATAAATAGGCTGGCTTTCAGCATGTTGGGGCGTTCCTTTCCATCTTCGTCTGGACGCCGCTTTTCCACCTGCTTCCACTTGTTCCACCGTGCGCGGTGCGCACTTGTCTTGTCGCTGCGGCCTGCAGCGGACGTTCCAGCCTGCCATGCGGTATTTTTGTTAGCCGTTGCTTACTTTTTTCTTGTGGTTTTTGGCCTGGCGGGACCGGTTGTCCTATTTTCGATTTTTCTTTTGCTTAGGTTATTTTTGGCCTTTAGTCCGGTACCAGTAGGGGCTTCGACGGCTCTGTATAGGGTTGGCCCCCTGCTGTACCGTTTTGTTCTGTTTGATCGGCCCGCCAGGTCCAACTTTCTGTTGTTACTTTTGGGTTTTATTTTTTCATTCTTTTGGGGCACGGGATCTGAGGGCCTCTAACTTTTTTTCTTCGCAGTAATCAGAAGAAGCCGAGCAAAGAAAGCTACAGAGGAGAAAATTTATAAATAAAATATCTTTTTGAACCCTCATCTTTTGTCTCGTGTCCTCAAATATGTTGTGCCCTTGGTGGACGTAACAATGGCATAAAGCTCATTTAAAGCATCTTTTATTTTTTTAATAAAATATTTTATTTAATAAAACAACGAACCCTAGCTAGTTGCACAGTTTAGTATAACCGAAGTTCCAGACAGATTTCCATATCATTATGGTCCAGGCTCCAGAAAAACAAGAAATGTGATTGATAACAGTCAGTTACCACAGGTTGAGACCCACAGCTGGAAACTCCACCGGCCCAGAGCCATGAGCCAAACCGGGTAAACACCACATCCGTAGGGCAGTGTGTCCCACCCGGTCAGCAGAAAGGATCCAGTGCTTGGACCACTCACTGTGATCAGATTACCTAGGGACCGCTTTCCCTGTCCAGGCACAGCAGCGGAGCACAGTCTGCTACCCAGAATTGCTTGCACAACACACAGGACTCAAACACCAACCAGCCTTTATGCCCCGCTGCAGCAGCACGCTGCAAACCGAACCAAACCCAGCCACCACAGAACCAATCTGAAGCCCCTAATTGCCTCTTTAAAAAAAAGGTTAGACTCTGGTTTAGACTAATTAAAGCACAGAACCATCTGCATGTAATGAACTTCCGCCGGCTCTGCATAAGATCAAAGAACATTTCTCAGCGGTATTTAAATTAGCAAGCATTAATAAAACCACTAAGACTCTGATTGCTTCGTATTCGTCCTTGTTAAATGATAAAAGCTCCATCACAAAGGTGAATAAATGATAACGTCATGTTAACCTACAACGTCTCATTGTGTCACGTGACCTAATGAGGAATTTAGCATTATGTGCTGTCTTAGTGAATAATCTTTGCTAAAAACAACAAAATGCTAGAAATGTTTTCACGTGATGTTTTTAACTTTGTACATACTATCAACGTGAAACTAGTATGTTTCTTCTATTTGAACTTTAATAACCAAAGAGGCAACGGAAGCAAAAGTCGACAAACAAAATACTGAAATCCATGGAAAAACACACATGACAAGGAACCCAAAAAAAAAATGTCTGAACAGGAGGTGTATATATGGGAGACTGAAACAATGGGAGGACTAATTAGCAGACGAGGAACAGGTGTGGGCAGAAGAATCTAGAAGGGAGCTAGGGGAAGGAGACTGACACAAGAGGGCAACAGAGGGTTAAAAAAGAAATACATAAGAACTCAAATACAACCGGAAAACAACTCAAAATTAAAGTGAAACCATTAAAACCATGACACCTAGTGTGCAATAGCAATCTGTCTCAACATGGCAGACCTGGAGATTGCAGAGACAGCACCAGAACTGGAACGAGGTGGCTACCACAGTGGTAGTTTGAAGATGTCCACCGGGTAGAGAGAGCACTAGAGCGAGGAAGGGCAGCAGCAGCTGGTCTGGTGTCTGCGCTCATGCTAAAGGGCTGGTTATCCTCCCCACAGCAGAGTGTCGCACTGAGCTTGCCGCATATATATTTAATTTTTGCCCAATATTAAAGCGTGGTCTGCACTATGTTATTCCATGCCACAACGCAAGAAGGACAATCACGAACTAGCTGTGGGTCTAGATACGACCAAGGCAGTGAGGCAGTGGGGGCAAGTTTGTGCAACAACGGAGGTACATGAGGGGGAAAAAGAGCGGGGATCCAGGAGGAAAAAAGGGTCCCAGCGTCCTTGTGCACTTCGCTCTTCTAGCTGGTCCATGTCCACGAGTCATTTTCCAAAATAGCGGTCATACAAACAAAACAAGCCAGTAAGGTAAACAGGAAATATGCATAGTGTAGAGTTGATTTGACCAACCGGAGGCCTCCTGTCTGCGTTACTGTCTAAGATCAACTACAACTACTCCTGCCAATTTTGCGTGGCGAACTAAAAAGGCTTAGGGTTTTGGAGGACATAGGGACACGTTTCATCATTCTGCTTCATTTTATCTCTATTATTCAACTCTGCAGTATTTAGAAGATAGAAGAAAAAAAACCTAAGAAGGTTGAAAGTTGAGAGGAACCATCATTCAACGAATGACTTAACGTAAAACTGTAATCTTTTGCATTAATCCTTTTAAAAGAAAACACAACTCATTATCAAAATGACTATTTTTACAGCCCTGGGTTTAACTGATATATATATTTACACTCTGAAGCAATATTTTAAGTGTTTTTCTTTCACAGAATATCCAAACTTTTGTTTACCATGAATATTATATATTATATTAATATATTTCTGTCTTTGCACCATTTTAGAACAATTTACTCTGAATTGAGATGTCGGTATTCTTTTGGAACATTAGATTTCTTTTTGGACTCTATGAAAAAGTAAATTACCAAATGGCACAGCTGATATATTTTGTGACGCTGCAATTACTTCTGAAATCAGCCTAGTTGTCTTACAGCAGCCTTATCCAAACTGGACCTGAATAATGGCATCTTTATACAGATGTAACAAGCTGCGACCTTGCTCTTTGTCACCACATGACGTCTGTTACAGTTTGTGCCGCCTTTGAGTCACTGGCTCATCACTAATGCTGTTACTCAAAGCGACAGCCTTGTAGGATTGTGTCTCCTATTGTTAGACAAAATAATAACCCAAAACAAACTTCACTGCTTCTGAAACCAGCAGCCACAATTTGTAATACTTAGTCACCAGTGTCATTCTTCTGTCACCAGAGCATCATTCATTCCGAGGGATGATCTCCCCACATCAAAGCAGTCTTGTTGCCTCTGGCTGATGAATAAAAGCTACAAGACAAAGTCAAAGACCGCAGAGAATCAGTGGCTAAGCTTTTCTGACATAAGCTGCGGTTTATCTGTTATAACAATATCAAATTAAAAAGGGCCTCCAGCATCACCACAGGCCTACCTGTATTATATTAGAAATAAGGGCGAAAAATATTTATATGGGTATAACGATGCTCCTAAAAATGGGTTTTAGGAGTTAAATAATCAAAGCATCTTGATTTTTATTTGCAAATGTGAGATCCATATACAAGTCAGCATCTTCAGGGTATTTAAAATCAGTAATATGCATGGCACTATCCCTCCTTTTAATCTCACTTTTATTTTAAATCCTTGTTTTGATTGCCCGATCTCACATTAAATTTAATAGTTATATTGCAAAGTTCTGATGTTCAATATCACCCATTTATTTAATAATCTATTCCTGTCTGTAAGTAGCTGAGCAATGGCAGGACACTGTGCTTGAAATTACGTACTGAGCCTTTCCAGACTTACCAGGCGCAAGAAAAGTGGTTCTCAAGAAAGAGTGCATTTAGCTGATTCATTTATTCATTTACATTCATTTCATAAATTACGGTAGTATTGAAAGCATCAATACTCAGATTTTAGAACTGATTTTGGTGCTAAAATATTCAGATATCAGAGGCATTACTATTTTTGTATAAATTGGCATATAACTATTGCAAAGAAGCATGTGCAGAACTTCCAGTCTCTTAATGCACAAAACTCTTAAAAATTTGACAGTATTAGTTTCTCAATGCAATTAGGTATTTTTAAGATTCTTTTTTGGTTTGAAAGTAGGGAGAAGTATCAAACATTTGTGGTTTTACTTTGACAAAAAAAAAATCTGTTATGAAGTTGCAACCTTTTTACATGTAACCTGCTACACAGGGAACACTGGGGTTGGGAACCAGTGAGGAGAAGAGACTATAAACAACTGATGGATAAATGTACAGAACAGAATGACTTCAAAGACAATTGAGGCCATTTTCACATTTGTGGGAATTTGCACTTCATCATTACTTCTGGAAAACAGCCCATTTGTTTACAATCTAGTCATAAATCTTGCCTGGATTTTCACATTTTGCTGAAGAGATGCACAAGACTCTATGTCATTCATGGCTTGACATTAAAGACACAGGGATGGAGGGGGCTGATCATCTGTGAAAAGAGTAACAGGAAGAGCAATGCATGACAAATAACATGATGTGTCATACAAATCATTGTCATTTAAGTCGTCATTGCTATGATTCATCGTCATAAATATCACAGTGATTGATACATATCTCTGCTTATTTTTAGGTGGTTATACTAAAACCACAAATATTAAAGTGCCTATATGAGGTATACCACTGTATCCTGTACCACAGATTATACCACTGCCAGTCTATAAAGTGAACTTCTGTTCATTTCAGCCTTTTGTGGCTCAGGTGTACTCAAAGCAGAGGTATCCAGCTCCAACCCCGAAAAGCCAATGTTCTGTAAGTTTTAGATGGGAGCTGGCTCCTGTGGCACTGTTTAAATGGCTGAATTAATTCTTCAGTATGTCAACAAGCTCTGCAGAGGATTGGAATGAGCCATTTAAAAATAATGGGCTCCAATGGGGCATTTAAATCAAGCTTAAAACCTGCAAAAATAATAGCCTGTTTCGTGGGCTTTTGTTTCCTAGAAATTTGGCCAGAGATTCACAGAAAGCAGGTTGCACAGTGGGCAAAAGGCTTTACTTTGTCATAAATTCTGCTTGTTGTTGGTTCACTTCTGCATGGCAGACCTGAATTTCAGGGTGGTTTATTTACTTTGGAAAGCCAAACACAGCTGTTGGCGCCCCCTGATCCAGGAGCTCCTCTGGTGATGCTTCCACTTTGCTCACAGAGGAGCAGCAGGAAATCAGAGCAAGAACCCCCGTCAGAGAAAACACCAGAACCAGGATGAGGTGACCAGGCCTGATGTCCTCTGGACCCAAAGAGCAAGAGCAATAAAACGGAGGAGAACAGCGGTAAATTGAGATTGTGACTGGACGGGGTTAGATTTGGAGGTAACAGCGGGAGATAAAAGTTAACCCTGTATAATAATCCTGTATCCTTTGGAACCTTCTTGTTATCCTTTGACTATTTGAGCTGATGTAACGAGTACATTTCTCCACTGTGAGATCAATAAAGTCAATCAATCAATCCATCAATCAATCAATCAGTCAAGATGGACATTGGTAGATTGGAAAAGACAGCTAGACGGAGAACACCTGCGCTGGAGCTAAGGAAAGAAGACATCCATCTAGGCTAAATGGCAATAACATCCCATGCCATTAAGAGCATTCCCTACTATCTAATTGTTAACATTATTTTATCTATCTTCCATTTTGATAGAAAAAAACCCTATCCTCCTTCACCCTCTATCAAAGCCTCATCTGGTCCATGAATCTTTTTTTCTTATCTGATGTGAATATCTACAAAATTCAGAATTTTTATCTTTATTTTCACCTCCTAGTCTTTGCAGGTGCAGCGGAGCTCTTCACAGTAATCGCTAAAAATGTGTAATTCCCCTCGCTAAAATTGTGTCCTTTACCTTGTTGTCTCAAGGTGCTCCTGAGCCACCCTCTACATAGGGACAACATGTATAGTCTTTGCCTGGGGCAGGAAATTGACGTCTGGTGTAAAAGCATCTTAAGGACTGACTTAGGAGTCTTAAAGGAAGGTGCCTGTGTTCTCATTGTTTTTTAAAGAGGGGTGTTCTTGGCTTAGTTATTTTAGGTTGTTTTCTCTTCCCTGCGATTTTAAATCATCCCCTTTTCCTTTTTTTATGATTTTGCTTTGAATTACTACTAATTATAATCTATAAAGATCAGTAAGCTGTTAGCTTTCTCTTTCCTGGACATTATTTGTGATTTCTTAGCCCACTAGCAAACTCCATTACTCATACTTTCTTATACAGATGTGTCCCTGTTCCAACATAGGCAATTCAAAGGGTTTAATTAAGCTCTCAGTTGTTGGAAAAAAGGAAACTATGTATCCTTTTGCTTCCTCTACAATGACACACCACATTGTTGGATGGCAACAAACAAAAAACACTTTTAAATTTGTGGTTGTAACATAAAAAGCATAATAATTAAAAGTAAAAAAAAAAATCTCAGCATTAGTTTTCACATAAATTAGGACCTTAAACGGGGTTCTTTCTTTTCTCCCATTTTCGCACTAACACAATTTTCTTGATTTTCTCAGCTGACTTTATTCTATAATTGCCTTTTCTTGCATAGCCTTTTGTGGATTCATTTATATTGCAGGACCAGCTTACTCTGTTCTTGTCATGCTCTTCTTAGTTGGACTGCTAACATGTTCTGGTCTGTTACCCAACCTTCCCATAGGAGCAGCCTTCAGCTACCAGGAATCTTTTACATTTATTTTTTGACCTGTAGGGGATTTTTAAGATCATAACCTCTCCTGTTTCCATCATCATCATCATCATCATCATCTGCACACTCTGTAGATAAATATACTAGTGCCATAATTAGATGTGGATCTTTATTTTATGCCTTCTAGGTATTCCTGTCTAAATGACTTAATGTTTGTTTATGGCCCCTACCCACTCTGGAATAAATTTCACATAATAAGAATGAACATATTACATTTTTCTTTCCTGTAAAATACCCTCTAAGAACTTCTGTTTTGATCCAGTGAAAGAAAAGCAAACATTATTAAATGGAGTTAAATCCACAGAACAGATACAGAGGAAAGTGGTGGAACACAGAGTGCCTTGATTTAACGGAATAGCTGAAGACTGATCAGATCTCCAATGCCAATTCCATTGCCGGCTGAAAATATTCAAAGAGAGCATAAGTGTTAGAGGTACCACACCATTAAGAAAAGATAAAAGAGCCTCAGCTGATTGAACAGGTTATGCTTTTTGTACATGGCTGTTTAGCTGCACGTTATTTTTTATGAGAAATGTCTTCATACAATATTGAAGCTGAAAAACAGAGATCTGAACAAAATTCAGTTGGATGATTTGAATGTTATGGTGACCATAGATATATTTTTCTAGAAAAGAATAAAAAAATATGTTTTTTTTAAACCTACATTTGTTTACATTTTGTTAGATTACAACAGACAAGAATCAATCCTATTCGGAAAGTACCTAAACTTCAGTTAGACTGTATAGGTTTTTGTAGTTTCTGCCGGATATTCTCCAAAGAATCAGGTTTAGATTTAGACCACTGTACGTAGTAAGTGTGTTTGTGAAGTCAGAATTCTGTCAAAAGTACTCACTCTTAATTATATGTAAAAACCTACTCCTGAGAACCTACCTAAGAGAGTTAACTGCATATGATTGCCTACTTTTCAGTACATCATAATTCTTAGCCTTAAGATGATAATAATTATCCTTAAGATGTTTTTCTAACGTTGATTTCCTGAAAAGCAGCCAATCACAGGAAGTTTACTGTCTTAGGTAGGTTCCACCTCAAAGTGAAAAAGGGTTGACATGAGTGACAAAAACAGTGGCACACTAAGTAGAAGAGAATCTACTGGGACATATGTGCATGGAGAGCAGTTTAAACGTGTGTTTGAATTAAAAACTGCTTGTGTGAGCATTTAACACACATTGGCTCTTTTGGCTTCATATTATTTTTAAACAGCTCATTTCAGATTTGATCTAACCACAACACCACATGATTAGAAAATTGAGCTTCTTATGCCTGTCTTTCAACCATAGTTGAAAAAGCAAGAACATATTCTTGCTTCTCTCAATTTGATTTAGGCTTATAGATTATAGATGTGGAGCAAAAAATGCAAACGTAAGCTTTGCATGTCAGATTTTTTTCTCCAATTCCTACATAAGCGCCGCTTAGGTTGGTCAACCACATAATATTTTAGTAAAAACAATTCTGTGCTTAAAATAAGACAAACTGTAAATGTAAAAAGAAGTAAAAGCCATTGTAGTTTAGCCTGACTCATGTTTTTATAGTGGAAGTCTGCTGCTATCTCCTTTTGATACAGATCTGCAGGGTATCTTTATTCTCATAGTTGTTCTGTTACCTTACTGAGGCAGTTATTGTTTGGGTCGTGCCATATGTCCTTCTTGCTACTCACTCAGACAGACGTTGTCATGGAAAAAAGCCAAGAAGTCATTGCATTGCTCCCTGTGATTGCCACTTGCTGCACAGGAGCACCAGGGTCCTACGTTGGAAGTAGAGTTGTCAAGGTAGTTGGGCGTTATTGTGCTTCCTGCAAAGGAGGAAGAAGAGAAGATAAAATGAGGCAAATCTGGATTTTTACTGTTTGACTGCAGTAATATAGTGCTTCATGTCACTATGCCCTGCCTGAATCAGATCAGTAGGATGCACAAAATGCCTTTTTAGATGTGTTTGTTTTTTTTTTAAACTACCCCAATCCCTGCTGTTCTCCTTACAGAGTAGAGATCTACATTTGAAAATGAGATAGTATGTGCAGTTTCTGACTCAATTCACAAAAATGATAAAACTGGAGTTGAAAGTCAAATTGGGCAGAACTGATTTAATCTTGTTATACTTAGAAAGATTAAGACCTTACTCTGATTATGATAATCAAATAAAACAGACATTTCTATCATCACAGCAATAGTCTAATCAGGTTTAGGCAGAGATGTTTGCATGCATGTACATGATCATATTTAGATGGATAGAGAGATGGATTAAAAAAGCTGGATAGATGAAAGATAAGTCAAAAGAAAGAGAAATCAGGCACATTAACACTGGATATCAAGAAATAGAGAAAAATATTAGTTAAAAGTTTGTTCAGTTTTCCTCTATGTACTTCAAACGATGATCTTACAACACAACAGAACCTTATTAAAAATATAATAGCTGGGGCACCAAGCTTAAATATGCAAAATCCTTGTATATATTTTTATTTTAGGTCTACATATTTCCAGCCAACATTGGCATATGGGGTCCATATGGCTGGGAAACTTGTTCTCTATAATAAGAAGTCCATGGATTTGACTTAAAAAAAAAAAAAAAAACTCTGGTAGGTTAAAATTGAAGGTACTTTTCATTAGCATGAAGAAGTTTTTTTTTAGTAAAGAAAAAAATGTATATTGAGTTTCTATACACATTTTAACCAGCAGGGGACTGTATGTTCAAAATATTTTATTACCATTGCAGCTTATTAGATGTAAGAATAGTTGCTTGAAATTGAAATGAAGCATCCTTTTTCGTCTGCCTCATTTTTAACCGCAGTAATCTTTGTTATGTCAATTTCAAATGCTTCTTATAAATATTTATCTAAGGCTTATATTTAGTGACCAGCTTGTCATCTTGTAATCTCTCTTACCAGATAAGAGTTTGAATGTTCACTATTTAGTTTTCTTTTTTTTCTGTTTGTAACATCAACTTTACACTTTCGCTTGTTGCACCAAAGCAGCATGTCAAAAATGCAAACAACAAAAAAGTTACACCATGAATTTAAATGGGAATTCAGTGGCACTGTTGTGAATATCGATTTAATTGGAGGTGCCTTCCAAATACAGTTCTGCGTAGGGATGCACAATCCAAATGTGTAGCTCTACAACTAAAATGGGACCCATCAGGTGTTGAGCACAGGTCTCATTATGATGTCAGATGTTTTCCCAAATCCTTCTAATGGTTGTCATACATAGGGTATATATCCAATCTTCCTGACTTGGTTGGGTTTTAAACAAATGGACCGTTGTGACCAAAGAAGCACAAAGGCAGTTTGGCTAGTCTTCAAATATAATTAAAAAGTTTATTTTTTGCCTCTTATCTCAGAGTTTTTCTTTCTTCTTCACAATCAACTGATCATATTTGCTATCTTCATACTGATGTTTATAAATTGCCTGAAAAGATATCAGGTAAATTATTCATAGGTGAGTAAGTCTCCTGATGTGTCTAGTTTTAAACGCTAAGGACCTTTCACACTGGATGTGGCGAGCATGCCGCTGTAAACGTTTTGATTTGTTTCCATTAAATTTCTTTGAACCTTTATTTAATATGTCTATTATTCAATCCAAACACCCAACTTTCTGTCTTCTGCCCAGTGTGACTAAAGCCATGCTTCTTTTTCTACAATGACTTCTTTAAGGTTCATGTTTTGAACAACCTTCTGAACATTGTCTGATTGTTTACGTTTGTATCTGAAGTACAATAGCCATGTTGAAAGCCTTTGTGTGCTCTACTTGATCAAAATGTTGGGGAGGATTCTTTTATAACAGCAGTCAGAAGTTGTAATTGCACTACTTACAATGCCAGTGGCTGGGCATATTAATCAGCATACCATCGATCACTGAGGCATGCCTCTCATCACAATCCTTGATTTATTCTTTTGAGTTGTGTTCAGCAAGCTTGTCGGCTCAGAGCCTTTCTTGGCGTAAAAACGACTTTTTGATCCAGATAGAACACAGTAAGGGCTGAGCGACAGAGAAACGTAGTCCTTACCAATCAAGCCGGTGTACGCAAGAAGACATGATCCATGGTTCTCCCTCTTGCAGCCACTGGCGCTGTGCTCAGACGCTTCACAGTCGTACTGGAACTGTGCCCAGCGAGACCTGTGGGAGCAATAAGATGCCATCCATCATTTACTGGTGCTTGGCTGCTGCACTCATTGTGTCACTTCATGGTGTCGAGCAGCAGCGCTTTCTTTCTAACACCAGGATGCAGATCTAAAACCCACAATGCTCCTCTAAATACTCATACTGTTATATCAACTCCCTGTACTCCCACTCTACCACACTTCCACTCATTAATTCTGCCTTTCCCCGACTAGTTATCGTCTTGAAGTCTGGCAGACTGTAAAGAGTCAATGGAAGACAAAGACAGGCCTTGGCTCTACTCTCTAAATACCACTCGTGTTGTCTAACAGGTGGCACCTCTCCAAACAGCATATGAGACAGATAAGGATGTTGAATATAAATCCATCCTCTCATGGTCACTTTGCCTTCCCCTCCTTACCTTTTCAGTCAGCGCGACCCCCACCACTACCCTCATGACCGTCATCATCATACAAGGCTATCTCCACCATTATATCGCATCACTGGCCACCGATCCACTATCGCTTGCAGCATGATTCCCTCAGGGTGCCACAAGTCTGCGTCCTGGCCTCATTTGTCATGTCATTGTAATGATGTGCATAAAACTCAAAGGCTGTGCAGTGAGTGAAGGCAGCCTCTGCAGGCAGCCGCTTAATGCCGGCTGACTGTTGTGGGATTACTGGGGGGCAACGCAGGGCCTTGAGAAGCTCCATTCCAGAGAGCGATGCCTGATCGATAGCCATGACAGATGAAGTCCTTTGTCTTTTTGACATTTGAAAGGAGCTAGATTAAATGTTAGAGACCGTTTGGTGACAGAGAAAACAGAACAGACAGGATGGGTCTGAGAAGTCCTTGCTCCTGAGACACATCCCTTATGAATCCTAATGAATTAATGGCATGTTGTTTGGCTTTTTTTAATTAGACAAACTACAATTCATCAAAGTTTTAATAACATCACATTTTTATTAAGGGGACAAATAAACACATATTTCAGTTTATATAAAAAAACTCATTAGGATAACGCTGCATGTCTCTCAGGTCCATAAGCAGACCTTGTTTTTAATATTTTCTGAGCATGTACAGTAGAAAACAAAATGAACCCTGAGTGATAACAGCTGTTTACTATAACCATTATTTCACATGGCTGCTTGTCGCCTTGCCGCTTGCCTCAGAAAATGAATGTGGACATCAATTGAACTAAATGAATGAGGTTAATAAACATTAAAGTTAAGATAATTAAACAAAACTGACATCTCTCATTCAAATGACCATGTCACACTTCACAAACCTCTGCTTAAAGATACAGAACACAACTTAATCTCTAGAGCAGGGCTATTTAACGAAATTGCTCAGGAGGTCAAGGGTGAAAGTCAAACAATCAGGGGCTGGACATTCATCAGCTAAAGTCATTGGTTGTTTCCGAACGTCCGCCCTAACCCCTAAATCCCTCAATCGCTATACAGTGTGCGGACTATATAGTGGACTTTACAGTGAACTCAGTTAACTGACCATTTGGACAGATGATCACTACTTTTGCTCTTCATTAGTCACATAACTCTGCTTCCCCACACAATGCATGCGCTATTGTTATTTGCTTCCTCTGTCGCTACTCAACTGCAAGCCCATGATGCTCTGGGGGGTGATCTCTCGCAAAGCATTCTGGGATATGTCTGCTCGTCTAAAGACAATGGATGATCACTACTTTTCAAGGTGCATTGTGGGAAATTTTATGTCAACTACTTTTTTATCCACTAGACATTCGGACACCCATTTAAAATGATGCAACTACTATATAGTGTCCTATATGTGGGTTAGGGTGGATGTTTGGACACAGCCAATATGTTCAAAACAGGCTAGAAATAGAATCATCTGTTATTTTCAAATGTGAATATTTACATTTATTTTAACTCTTCTAACTTTGTTATTATTTATATTATATTTGTCTGTGAACAGGTGTTGTGTTTGGATGGGAAACTGACCTAGAGAGGGAAATTGGCTGCTGCAGAAGGCATCTTCATGTTCTTTTATAAATGATCCACTTAGGCAATGTCTTTATCTCAGACATGTAATTTTACTGCTCCTAATTTATGTTTTCTTAAGGTCAAGGCTCTGAAAAATGTGGACATATGTAAATACTCATACAAGCAGCTATATTTGATACAAATGCACATGTAATTCGCTACTTTCTAAGAAATCCAACCTCTTAGGACAATATTTTTTTTTCCCTAGGTGACTTAACATCTAACAGTCATCTCTGTCATTATCTGACAATTTGATAAATGCATTGTTTACATAAAAAGAAAAAAATGTTTATCAGTAGTTGTTTGTGTTCCATTGTAATTAAAGAGTTAATTGAAGTCTCACTTTTCTCGATATAAACAGTGATGCTTATGTTAGCTTAGAACATATGAAGATCCAAATTCAACATCAATCATTTTAGAGCATATTTCTACTGTCAGAATACATTCATCAGCGTGTTAAACTTATTTAATTATGAATTCAATTAACTAATGTTTGTCTTACAGAGAACAACCCATAGCTTTGCAGCACAACTATAGTGATGACTTAGGATAACTTTAGCCACTCTAACTATAAGCTTTATTAAAAAAAAGGAACGTTTTAACCATAGCTTTAAATGGAGACGGGATGTCTGCCTCATGGACTAAAACTGGGAGTTGGTTCCACAGGAGAGAGTAACAAGAAGAACTCATAAAGCTTTCCTGAGCTATATTATTTTAAAAATTTCCATTTATCTTCCTGTTAGTATATTGAGATATTTCAGGCTAAATTGTATCATGACACATATATCATAATACGTATCATATTGCAATATCCTTGCCAAGTCCCACCCCTAATGCCGACACAGTTATTAATGGTTGGTGAGATAAATACTGTTTGTAATCTCCTGACAAAAGCCTATTTCAGGAATCTCAAATTATACCTTTAGGGTAGTATGTGCTGAATGGTTTACATGCAAACAGAGAATAGTTGACCTATAACAGAGTTCAGGCAGTTTTTAAAAAACAGTCTAAACAGGGATTTATCAGAAAACAAGCATACATACCTGCACACATAGTCTTGTTTGCAGTCTCGCAGCTGAGCCAGGCAGTTGGGCTTGTCCTTTTCTTCATAAGAGCAAGATGGCACAATGGTTTGCCTGCGGCGCTCGGCGCAGGCTGTGTCGGTGCAGGGACAGAACAACAGCTCATGGGTGTAGTCAGGGGGAACGCGGTCAAAGAACTTCCTGAGCGCCTTGTTGCACTTTGGTCGGTTACATGGCCCTGAGCGGGCTGACGGCTGGATGCAGGCTGAGACGTACTCTGTGCGCAGCTTCTGACATGTCTCATCTATGTTGCACGCTTTGGCGGCATCCAGGCAGCGGTTCACTGTCGTTACTTCAGACTCTGAGGGATAAAAAAAACAAAAAACAAATGAAAGATAAAAAGCCTTTCTATCCCTCTGTGTGATGTGAGAAATTCAAATCCCAGGCAATGTTTACAAAGGATTTCAGGACTTAATTGGAGCTGATCCCGGCTCACCGCACTCACCTGTGGACTCGGGCACAGTGTTGCATTTACAAATGAAACCATAAAACTGCATCTTGAATTAAAATCTAAAGTGATGATTATTTGCAATAAGCTTCTTTCCAATGAATAGAGCATGAATGGTGTTTAAATGTTGCATGAGCTTGGGTGCTGGATGTGTTTCAGCCAAGGCCTAATAGCTGAATATTTCATTCTGTGAGGTTAATGCAGAGTGGCAGTGCAGAACTAGGGGCTCCTCCATCTCTCCAACCACACAACAAGGCCTGTAATTACCGCTTCTTCCCCTTTATCCACCTATTCATCCATCCAACACACATTCTCCACATCTGGGGCAATCGCTCAAACTCCCGATTCTCTCCTTCCCTACCCCTTTTCTTTCCATTCTCACATATTTTTCCCTACTTTGTTTAGTTCACTCTCTCTATGTTCTACGTCAGCTCTTTCCTCTCAGCCTGGTCCATCTCTTCCTCCCTCAGTGCCCAAGCTTCTGCTGACTTCCCTGTTAATGAGCCTCCTCTGTGGAGGAAGTGAAAAGCCCCCTTCATAACCTCCTATTTTTTTGGTCACATTATTTCCCAATCCATCATCATGCGTTCATGTTTTCTTTCTTTCTTTTTTTCTTCTCCAAGCGATCCCCCCTACAGGCAACACTGCCATGATGACACTCAGTTCCTCTGGCAGATACAGCCGCTCATTAGTTTGTTAAGTGCCTGTGGTTGTCTCTCCAGGTGGATTTAACTCTGGACGAGCTGTCACAAAAAATGGAGTGACCTTGGAGAGTGAGCCAACGGCCCATCACAAAGCCCAGGTTGCTGTATTTCTGACTTGAATACTTGAAAGCCCACAGGGGTAAATTGGTTGGAGTTTGGCAAATTGTATTCTCTAGTGGCATAAGTGGCAAGGTCAGAGCATACATTGTAATTCTAAATTGTTGTTCATTATGTTCCCTTTTATTTAGGGTCTCTACATATCAATTTGTAACCGTACAATGAAGTTGACAAGCCTAAAACTTATACTTATTTAAAAAAAAAAAGTTAACTAATCCCCAGCAATGTTTTAAAAGCTTTAACCATACAGATTCAATTCAATTCAGTTTATTTATGTTTATAGCTCCAATTCACAACACATCTCAGGCCACTTTATAGAGACAATACAGTCAGACTGGTTAAAAGCTGATTGACTTCAAGACATGTTCCTCCTAGATGAGCTAGAAGCAACAATTTTCACATGCATTTTGTCGTTGACTCATGCATGTAGTGACTGTGGAGAGTGTACACCCTCTCCACAGTGGGTTTGGTTGTGGCCGGTGTCTCGGAAGCATCTTGCTCACTAGTGAGTAACTTAGTGCTAGTAGGTTCCCAATGGGAAATTACATTGGGACCAAGTAGCACTAAATTGGTGACTTAGAATCGACACTGTCAAAGAATGCTATGGACAGCGGAAAAATGAAAGAGGAGGAGAGTTTTGTGTCAGAAATTGTGGATGAGTCTCCTCTGTCATACATTTTTTATTTACAGGAGGAAAACAGGGATGACGTTGTTGTGGAAAGGGACGCCAGGGCGGCAGAAGCTTGGTTTGGTGTAGAAGGCTTACAGCCGTACATGTTTGAGCCCTTGCCTCACAACGCTGCCAGTTCTGTTAGCTCTACGCCTGCCGAAGACACGGACATCCATCCCCGTGAACACTGGAGCGGAACTTAACAGTCAAGTAAATACTGATTCTTATTTCTTATTTCAACCGTTGAGTATATTAGCTTTGACATGTGAATCAAGATGCTATGACCAAAATAATTTGATTGATAGATGACCGTTGATATATGATAGGCCGAATTTAAGCGTACAAGCTGACGTAATACCAACTGGCCTGTATAAAATAACGAAAAAATTATGCAGTATTTAATACAGGATTTTTTTTTTTAAAGATATTTTTTACATTTTGGGACGATATTATCTGATAAAGAGTACCTTTATATGCATGTTTAAGCCAGAATAATTCAACAGCAGACTCACCTTTCAAATACAGAGAGTATAAAATCATGGGTGGAAGTCACTGCAGTCATTGAAACTTAAAATAGACACTGTAAACCTTTCATGTTGTTGTTGTAAAAAAAAAAAGACCTCTGAATGTCTACACCAAACTAAGAGGTTCCCTAGTGAGTCTGGATCATCTGGATCTAAAAAGCTGATTTCCGTATTGCTCAAACAAGCAACTTGTTGCATCAGATGCACAACCAACATAAACTCAGCTGGTGGTATGCATTTTTCCAACCAGTGAGCACGAAGTGGAAAATTTTTGTGTGTGGAAGCACAATTTGTATCCCTCCTTCTGGCCAATGATGCATTAAAAAGCTTCTCTCTGGGTGCAGAGCATGCAATGTGTCTGAATAGAAGCAGTCTCTCGACATCACTGACTTTAGTGCTGTTAGCTGATTAATTGGTCTAGGGTGAAGCACTTTGTTATTTGAATACTCTTCCAAATATGATGAGCTGCAGCTCTGGTTTGCATCTATGAAAAGGGTCATTACTCTGTTTGAGGGAGACATGCTATAAGGGTGGAAAAACATCCATTAATCACGCCTCCGTTATTTTGGCAGCCGACTCGTCGAGATGCACAGCATGGATGTTAACTTTGACCTCCTGTGTAGTTACTGGAAATAAAATAAAATTATGAGGAAGCAGCACAGTGCTAGCCCGACCACGATAGTTTAAAGCAGACTGGAACAATGGATATAATTTGAGTAAGCAGCATATGTAATTCTGCACACTTTTAGTAATTCTGAAGTTTCTCCAGCTATTTTCATTAATTCTTTTTTTTCTTCTTTTAAGTTAGATAACCCGTTATCTGAGATACATTAATATATTCTGGCAAAATTCAACAATAAACCAGAATAAATCAACATCTGTCTTACAGAAGTTAACATGTAAGGTTACTGTAAAATTTGTACATTTTTGATTTGCAGATATCAACATATATCTTATGTATAATGGCTCATTAAAACTTTGAAGCAGCAATGCAGGGTTGCATTGTCTAAATAGTGAATTAGAATTTTTGTATTTTTAAAAGAGGACTAGGAAAGTTTTTTGCGGGCAGAGCTCATATGCTGCTTTCTTACATCATGTAATTTTGCCAAAAATAATAATTCAACAAATAAACAATTGGCCAAACACAAAATCCCTTATTTTGTTATTTATGAGAAGATATCTCTTACCTGAAGCAGTGATTAATTAAGTTATTCTAAAGGAAGGTGTGACATAATGAAATGGGGGTGGAGAGAGCACTCTTTGTAAAACAGTGTTTTAGAAATATTTTTAAAATAGAGACAAAAAGATTACAGATTTCATTAAGTTGAAGTTTAGGACAGTGGGTGAAGTATTACTTCAACAACTCCATGTTTTTTCCTCAGAGCAGGTATAGGCCTCTGATAGTGCATCTCAGGTTTTAGCTTTGCCACTTCAGGATTGAAGTTGCCCATTTTGGTTATACTTTAAGTATACGGACCTTATTCCAGGTAGTGTTGCTATAGAGTTGACTCTGGGTTCAACTTCCAGTAGTTCACTGAAAGTTGCAGTAAAACTGTGTGTTTCAGAAGCTAATTGTTTGTATTTTGAAAGACACTATTGAACTTTTGCCAAATTTCTTAATTATTTACTGCTTTGAAGAGTGAACACTAAAAACTACCTCTACTCTGTACGTGTGTGAGGCTTCAGTATTTGTTGTTATTCAAGGATAAAGTTATACTCACATAAAGCTCAGGTTTCTACGAGTGCGTGTGTGAACATTCAACAACAAAAGTGAAAGAAGATGGATCCTGCCATACTTATTTCTAATAGCTCTATTGCAAAATGGTTGAAAGTCCGATATGTGCCTTTCAGTTTGTCAACATAAACTCCAATGATGAAAGTATTCTAGCCCTGTTGAGGCAAGGCTATGAAGAGCCATCAAAAAAGAAGCATAAAAAAGTTTAATAACTGTGCTGTAAGAACACTAACTATAATTTTAGTTTGTAGATAAAAAATGTAGTCCTGTTTCAGGAGAGGTAATAATTCATCAGTGACACCATTTTCTTACAGCCTAGTCAATATATTCAAAATAAAACCAAAACCCTCTTCGGACAGTCACACATTATGCACATTTCATGTCTCTAAGTAAATTAAATAAAGGTAAAAAGATCAATAAATTCAGATATTTATTTTCCCCTCCTGGTAGTCTAGTGGAAAGGCTGCATGATGACTCTGGTCCCACTGGTTATAATCATCCTATTTCTCCTGAAAACGGCACTATATGCCACTCTTGGTGATTAGTGGTATTAAGGCTCTGATAGGGCTCGATTTCTGCTTTGATTTAAGACTAAGTCAAATTTCATAACTAACTTTTATTGCAGTGTGCAATTAGAGTACATTACTTCATTTCCTATATTTTAACAGTTAAGCTCATCTGCTAACTTGCTCTCCTAGACAAAGCCACCTATGAAACTAATGTACTGCTACCTTTTCTAACATAGAAAGTATTAATAGATCAGAGCTTGTGTGTTCCACTTGTACGTCTTCTTCTGTCTCCCTGATCCCCCAGTCGGCCTCGGCAGATGGCTGCTAACACTGAGCCTGGTTCTGCTGGAGGATTCTTCCTGAGTTTGTCCTCTTCACTGTTGCTGCATATGTGTTTGGTGTTAGGGATTACTGTAAGTGAATGTTTACTGTTGCCACATGCTCATTCAGGAAGAATGTTTTCTGCAAGACAAAGACTAAAACTAATCAGATGCTTTTCCTTAGATACAAAACTTTGAACCAATCTGACTGTATGATCTGAGTGAATTATCTCTGTAAATCTTTAGTGGCATAATGTGTTGTTGCTACATAAATACATTGAATTGAATTAGGTTTTCATTAACAAAAAAAATCACACACATCAGCACTTTTAGAAATAAGGTGAAAGATTATTAATTTAATTGATCCTAAAATGATAAAACAGGGTATCTCTGTGATATTGTACTCCATTTAGCCATTCTATTATCTGATTTGTTTTTGCAGCCTGAATAAATGCAAGACATGTCTTGATGTTTCACAGAAACACAGCTTCCTGACCTCTTACACCATTTGTTCTTCCTCACCAGGACTGAAAATACCTTACTTTTAGTTTTTGAGCACTTTAACAATAGTGAGTTCAAGTAAGGTTTGGATTTATAGCACGGTACACACACAAATTGAATTAAAGTGATTGATTGGAAAACAAAGTAACAAAGATAAAGGTGTGAAAAAAAACTCTACAATATATGCTTCTATTATATTATTGTTTTATCTGTTTTCTAACAATTTAAAACAGTGTTTTTGGGATACATGAATATGTTTAAAAAGTCAGTATTTTTTATTTGCTTACAGTTTTATTTTTTTAATAAATAAAATGTTTTATAAAGAAAAGCAAGAGTTGACATGAACTAACTGCTGTAATCTCATGGCTAAACTACAACATTCTAGGTAGAAAGCAGGACATTAGAGTTAGAATTAGATTTAAGACCAGAGCAGTTTTGCAAAGGGTAAAAGAATTTTATACAAACAAAGATGCTACAAGCTGTCCTTACCAACTTACCTTCAGGCCAATAGCAGTTTATGATTTCTGATCCTAATAATGAAAACGTATAAAAAAAAATAAAAAAAAAATTTATTAAAGTAATAACTCCCTCTGTGTTCCAGTGGTGCAGGACTTTGACTTTACTGGGGTGGCCGGGGTTGGATTGCTCAATATGAAAAAATTTTACCAATCTGTTGGAAAGTTATAATAACTTGCTGTGGTGACCCCTGAATAAAGAAGCAGCTGAACGGACTTATGACTTTCAAGAAATAAAGAAACCCAGAAAGGGAAAATGCAGACATGAATACATGTTAGCATCTTTTAGGAAATCTGCTCCTCAGATATTAAATCTCTCATTCTTTGAATTAAGCAGCATAGCTGATTTAAAAGCATCAATATCAGTACAGCTCTCACAGCTTGGTGGGGATATCTAAAACTAAATAGAGCTTCAGTTCTCCAAACCAGACAAAAACACATTTCGAAAATCCAGACATTTTTCAAAAAAAAGTTATTTTATGTTTTTAGTTTGAAATTATTATAACATTAAGGACATATTCTATACATTGTTATTTTTTTGTTTTGGTATAGTTTATTTTTAGCTTGGATTTTTAGGTTGCATTCATTAATTACTGTAATGATCAACATATGAATTATTAAACTATATCGAATGCAACCTGATTATATACATGATAAAAACTAGTGTTGCACCGATACCAGTATCAGACGGGGCCCCGATTCTGCCCTAAAATGGTGGTATCGGTATTGGCGAGTACCAACAAATAGGGCATCGATACCATTTTGAGAGCCATACGTTTATTCAACTATTGTCACCCACTCCTGGTAGGCAATGAAAAGTTCTACTGGATTCACTTTGTATTAGATTTTTTCCTGCTTCACAAAGGTAGGCAGCAGCTTGACAAAGCCATGATGGCAATTATTTTACAATATTATGGTATCAGTATCGGCCGATACTGCACAGCCAGGTATCGGGTATCGGTATCGGGGCCAAAAAATGGCATCGGCGCAACACTAATTAAAACAGGCATTCTGATCTTGTACTTGGCACCCCGTCTTAGTTTTCAACTTTGTAGGCAGAGCTGTAAAGATACTGATCCAGTCATCAATTCTACTAAAGATAAACATGTATTAACTTTTAAAGTTCCTACATTATTCCTTAAAACCTTGAGAGGTCTTTATGTGCCTCTGTAGGTTCAGATCTGAGTCCATCACTACCCCCAGATTCAGATCCTGATTGGTGGTTTCTAGCTTTATTAATTTATGCTGTCTGCTAATTTTTAAACACTCTTCTTTAGGTCTAAAAAAATGATAACTTCAACTTTGTAACATCCATGATTTGATCTATTCTTTGCATTTTTTCAGCATGAATAGATTCATAGCCAACTGGTGATATTGTTATTTTCATGGCTGGTTGCCATCTGCATAGTTGTTGTTAGTTAGATACATCTCCATACCTACAGCTGGTTTGCATTATTCCCAGTAGACTAAAGAAGGAACAGCAGTATGCAAGTGAGTGGATTAACAGTCATGGCGGCTCTCATATGTACCCGTATTACACGACCTTGCCACAGGATATTTACAACTGCATTGTACACACAGCAATGACTAAAGAATTACGGCCTAGCGTGCAGAGCTACAATCAAGCAATCAGGCCTCCACTTGAAGATGAAAGGGAAACTGAGAGCATAATCTACTTTATTACTAATCCAGGTAATTATCTTTCGTCTTGGGAGCACTAATAGAAAGACTCATTTTCTTCCCAAATGATGGCCTTTATATATCAAAGAAGGGGTTTAAATTGTTTAAAGTTTTGTACCCTGTCCCGAAACTGTAGAAACTGAAGTCCACACCCTTGCTCCCAATAATTTTACTATTCCTCATCAGAGTAGAGACTCAGGAAAAGGTCAAACATAGTTTAAAGACATACATCTATTGAATGTCTAATATCAGAAATACTTTAATTTACAGCACGAGTGGCTCGTTTTTTTTGACAGTAGGCTGACTGGAAAGGCGTCCAGCTAGGACCAAGGGATTTGAACCCTGGTGAGCCTGAGGTCATGCACGCTAACCACTGGGGGACCAAAGCATGCCCCAAACATCCTTTATTTTCACTCAGTCATACTGACACAAAATACTTTGCAATAATAAAGCACAGGACAGATAAACAGAGAGCAAAGTCCTGTTAGTATGTGTCAAGAAGATCCAGCACTATAATTCTAGAGCTCTAATTAGTGATACAGTTGTCCTTTAGCTCCTTTACACCAATTTACTTTTATGTATTGGTATATTTCAGATGTTTGTTTGCATTATGCTTTGCAACACTCCCTCCTACTCAGCATGCCTGGAGCAAACACTTATTGGGGAGAAACCTCGAGCAGAAGCTAGCTGTACCTTCTCAGGGTTTGAGTAGACAGAGGCCTCTCACACAAAGAAAAACCTCCATGTTTTGTATGGGGACTTTTCATTGACATCAATTGAATCATATGACCTAACCTAGACCTTTACTCTAACCTAACCTTAACCATTACCAGCATACCTCTAACTCACAAGTACCTGGAAGTCCCCTTAGTACAGTAAAAGTACAATTTTTTGTCATAGGTCATAAACAGGTCTTTTAAATGGCTGTTGATGAATTTTGCCCCAGTCATCTTTGCAGGGCAACATTCATTTAGTCACAATGGGGTGTTTTTGGGCATGAGTTACAGTTCATACCAAAGTATCTCCACCAGATTTAAATCCAGATATTGACTTTGGATTTCTTTTCTTTAGCTATTCTAAGGTGCAGTGTAAATTCTCAGTCATTTGCCAACCACAATACATGATTGAATTGTAAGCAAACAGACTTTGCTCTGTTTTTCTAAAAATGTTTCAACACCTATCCAAGGGTCTTTTCCAATTCTGTCAGCTCGCACTACAGCAACAGTACCCTGCAAAAATATTGTTTAGTTTTTTTCCGTCGGATTGGTGACATATTTCCACCCTAGGGTACAAAAGGTTTCACCCAGTGACTCTCGTAAAAAGTCCTACATGCGCAGTAGCCCCTCTGCAGTACAGAAGTATAGTAGAGCTCTGGGTGGATCAAAGCTACGCCCTGAGGTGACAGGAACTGTCATAACAGTTGTTGCTCAGGTGATTGACATGTCGAGTCAATTGAGAGAGGGAGGCAAACTTACCAAGAGGTGAAACTGTTTGGACCTGATCAGCTTAAGATCAACATTAATCAGCATTCCAAAAGACAGATGGAGACGGTACACTCTGGCCGTTTCTAATTATGTGTACCTGTGCGTTTTCATGTGCTTGTGTACTTGAAAAATGAGGTCAGCCTCAGCCATAGTATTGTTCCAATTCACAAGAACAAGAAGCCGAGAACAGACAAAGTCCCTGGATGTTCTTCTCACCCCTCCCTCTTTACCGAGCATGCATCAGAGCAGACTTGTCCGTTCTTGAGATTGAAACATTATTTGAGGCGAGAACATTATACTTTTAAGCTCTATTATATTGCCCATTTACTGATTTAGTGCATAATTTTAAAAAAGTTCTGATGTTGAGAGGACCGCGTCAACCAGCGGACCTCGGAGTCTAACCGCAGCCAGGGCTAACATTAGCCTGTCTGCAGCAGCCCTCTCTCGGCATAGCCGTTTGTAAAGTACCACTGGCTCTGATGCCGATTTTTTATTTTTATTTGGCAAAATGTAAACTTTTTGTGTTATTATTATTCCCCCAGCCCTGCGATGGACTGGCGACCTGTCCAGGGTGTACCCCGCCTCTCGCCCATTGACTGCTGGAGATAGGCACCAGCACCCCTCGCGACCCCACTCGGGACAAGCGCGTAAAGAAAATGGATGGATGGATTATTCCCCTATTAAGTGAAAAAAGGTAGAATTTATTACTATCTTGAGACTATTAATAGCAGGAGGTGAAATGCTGCTCGAGACGAGCGGAGCGTGAGGTGAAGTCAAACGGACGCTTCTCTTCCAATTGACCCATGTTTATGCTGCATGCTCCCGTTCTCCCCAAGTCCACACTTTACTGTGTTCTTCTCAAGAACATACTTTTCAAGGACACAAGTCTGTACTCGCATTCTTGTGAATTGAAAAATGGCCTACTGTATTTCTTTTTCCATGACCTGGTATAGCTACAAGGCTTGGTAATTGCATGAAGCGAGGCTAACACTTTATTCAGCTGCCTTGACTGCCTCCATCCATTTCAAACATCAGGATCTGACCCAGCATGGATAAAGACAGGTATGACTGATTTAAAGCAGTTTTTAGAAAAGGTACAGAAGCATGAACAATCTGGGATTCACATGGAAAATAATATAAGAGTGTACTTTTTCTAGATGTTTATTAATTTGCATAGTTGCTCTTAAATAAACACATTCTCAGAAAACAAATAGTTTTTATATATATATTAAAATTTATTATGCTGACTAATAGCTTCTGCATTATTAACCTGGTTCATTATTTTTTTAGGTTTGTGACATAATATTTGACCATGCAAAACACAGATTTTCCCTCATAAAGCCTCAGAAGGGCAGGATTTATGTACAAAAAGTAAACCTGTACATAAAACTATGTTTTATTTCTATAAACTGTTTTTATTATGTTTTTGTTGTTCTTATTCACATAAATATACTGACTTTATCACTTAAGACAGAGAAGACAAATGATTATAGTTTTACTATTCTATAACCGGAAGTCAGCTTTTATTTTATAATAGGGATATGTCATGCAACTGTAGAATGAATTGCTTGATTTCTTGAAGGTTTGAAATAATTAAATGTGTAATTGATTATCTTTCATTGCTACAAGAAACCTTGCATTTCCACATCTCAGCATATTCAAAATCCTTCTAAAAATCATCTAAGGGTCAACAGGAGTGTAACAGCGTGAGACACTGAGCTAAATCTCCAGACCTTAAATGTGTTTATAAAAATAAACTGCATATATCAATGCATATCCAGTGTATTGGTTAATTTATGCAAACTGCTTTCTTCAAACTAACAAATCTAAATGATCAACATTTAAATAATAAACTTTTTGTTTGTAATGAAGAAATTTTTTATCTAATAGTTATCTTATTTAAAACATAATTCACACACTCTCTGTTTCAACTTAACTCATCCAGAGTTCAACGGATGTCAGACAAACAAAAGCGGTTCACTTCATGCTCCCTTTCATGGCAAGAAAAATAACTTTATTTGAAAAAGTAAATAGCTGTCTCTGTGTTTCTCGTTCTAAACTAATGTGCATTTTTTGTTTTATTTTTCTGCCTCTTCCTTTTCGTCTCCAACCCAGTTTCTTTGCTGTCTGCTGCATTAAAGTAAATAGGTAATTAAACTATGCCTTGGGGGCAAACAGCCACACATAGCAGCCCCAAGGCTTGCCCACAGGCTCAGAGGAAAGACAAAAGGAGAGTGAGGCCTGTAACTCATCAAACACTTTACAAAGCCACCTGTATATCCACCGCTATGTTCTGTCAAATGTGCAGAATAACAACTGCTTTTACTGAGACTATCCCTGATACTTGTGCTGATTTCCTCACATTATAAGTTTCAACCTTGTATCTTATTGGGATTTTAAGTGTTTATCAACACAAGGTTTTGTGTAGAAGGTGAAAAGATTTTCAACATATTTATAAATCCATTAAATCTGGAATTTCTAGCACCTCTAAATTTTAGAATATTTTGAAAAAAGCTCAATGTTATAAAAAAGTTGAACTCATATATTGATTCATTACACATAGAGTGACATTTTTCAGTATTTTCTACTTTTGATTTTGCTGATTATGCCTTAGAAATAATGAAAACCCAAAATTCAATGAGTTAGAACATTAGAATATAACTTAAGATGATAAAAAAGCGAACATTTTAATAGAAATGTCAGGCTTCTAAAAGTGATGTTCTTTTCTATGGATTCAATTTTGCTTACACCTCTTTCCATGGATTAATGCATCACGGCGTTCAGCATACTGCCATGCTGAGGTGTAATAATGACAGTACGCTCATGGATTCCCTCTGCTGTTCAGATCAAGACAGCTTAATGGCTGATCAACCACAGTAAATGGTCATTCAACCAGCTTTTGGTACATTTGCGAGAATGACCAGGTGTCAGGTTCTGCTTGACAATGAAATCAGATTTCCAGAAAGCTTGTATTTTCCTCCTTAGTCCCGTTTCAGGAACGTCTCTACATCAGAAATACATTAGTAGCTCAGATCTAAGACAGATCCGTCTGTAGTGGCACTTGATTCACTGATTCCAGCCTCAGTCTTGTGGAGCTTCTCCAAATTCTTCAATATTTCTTTGTGTGATAGATCTCTAGAGGCACCAGTTCAGTAACTGTTAAATAAACTGACATGAAAGGCAACCAAGTTTGTGGTTGTAACCTAACCAGTGATATTGTGTTTTGTAAGGCAGCGTTGTCCAGTGGGTCAATTTATTGTCAATGTTTAATGTCTCCTTTGACATAAGTATTGTTTATTATAATATTGTTCTTTAATTTGTGTCCAAATAAGGCAGGGTCATGATAATTTACCTGCAGCGATGGAAGCCAGACGCACGTAGTCAGAACCCCTTTCCTCTGGCTCATACGGGTAGCTCTCCACCAGGCTCAGTCCTGCAAACACAAAACATATAAAACAGATCAATGGTTGGTAAATATCACAAATGCATGAAAATAATGAAACAATAATCCTTTTCCTGATTTCATTATCTATTAAAAGGAAATAATATAACAGAATGAATAGAGTGACTAAGTGTGAATAAAGTTAGAGATTTTCTTTGGAAAACTTTTCTTTGTTTGTTCTCTTATCATTGGAACAGCAATGATAAGAGAACATTAGAACACTAAGCATTAATGTGAATCTTTCAAAAAATGTATTTAAAGTTGGCCAGTTCTTATCTTTATTTAGCTCAGAGACAAAATTTCATAATATGCATTTTTTTTAACAAAAATGTCTGTCCTAACGTAGCCTTGATAAAGAATAGCTCTTTGAATCAACCCTAAAATATTTCAACAACATAAAAAAATGTATTTTTTATGCTGCATTTTTCACTTTTCAAAGATGATTACTCCTCTAATTTGTTGACTCCAGATTGTTTACTCACAATATCTCAGAGAGAATTTCAGCTGTGCTGCTTCCATCAACAGCTTAGTATATAAATATTGGAGCTTGGCCTGTATTTCAGTTTAGTCCAGTTTCTCTGACTGTGACTAACTGGATGTGCTCTCTTTCATCCTCTGACATTGGAGCTAGCTCTGGCTGTGTGTTTCCTGGGTGTTCCTGTGGAGCTGGTTGACAGTTGCCTTTTTTTTTTTATCTCTGCTTCTTTTGTGTCTGCATCTGTCTCCTTGAACCCCAGTCGGCCTCAGCAGATGGCTGCTCACACTGCGCCTGGTTGTCCTGGAGGTTTCTTCCTGTAAAAAGGAAGATTTCCTCTCCACTGTCTCTACAAGCATGCTTGGTGTGAGGGATTGCCTTCGAGTTAATGAATCAGCTGGTTTTTCTTAGATAAAAAACATTTGAATCAATTTGACTATATGATCTGGTGGAATTGCCTCTGTAAAGTGCCTTGAAATGATATGTGTTATGAATTGGGGCGATTTAAATAAACAGAATTGATTATTTAGAAATAGAGAAGATGCAAGTTATTTATATGAATTAATATAACGTTGATGGATCTTATCAATCGACTAACGATGAATTGATGGGCATCTGTTGCTCTTAAACCTGAGTTTTCTCTTAACCGTAACAAGGGTGTCTTTCCATTATTATTATCAATATGCTGAAAGAATTATTAATTAATTAATTAAATATGTCTAATTGCATTTAGACATATTTCATTAATATAACAAATCAGGAACCTATCATTCCTGTGTAAATTATCAGCCATCCAGGTCATGGCAAATACAAAACAGGATTGAATCAGAGGAACCAGACTTTAGCTCAGTTTTTCTGAGGATGATTTAAGAACTTTCCGGGGGTCTTACTAGAGCAATCTAACATGATAAGAAAGCACACTTGGTGCAAGAAAAGCAACCCAATGCACAAGAGTCAAAATATATTTTGTCAAGATGGTTAAAATAGTTCAGGAAAAAATCCCTAGAAAGCGCAAATCATGAACTGGAAGAGGCTGAAGCCAGAGGAGGAGTCACCATGAGCAAAACCAGGCTTGGGGCCCGAATTCCTAAGGGCCCAATAAAACTCCTTATACAAGTATGGTTAATACAGTTATTGGCTATTTGCCCTGATTAATTATGTTTTAATAAAAATTATTAACTAAAATGTCCTCAGGATGCTTCTTGTATTATGTGTGTTTTGTGGACCCTTCCCCTTCCATTTCCACTACATTAGTCTGCATGTGGGGAAAGGATCCTGGAAGGCAGCAGCAAAACATGACAAAAAATCAACACGACAGGCAGGACCAGTGCAAAAAGGAGGAGAAAAGAGAAATAAGATGAAAAGAAGCCACCCCAGCGGTGCTGAAAAGAGGAGAGAAATACAGAAAAGCAGAAAGCTTCTCAAAGTTACCAAAAGCAACTACTTCCCAACTGTAGCAGCAGCTAACAGCAGAAGCATCAACCCACAACCGGCTGCGGGAAAAACACTTGTTTGAGAGGGTCGCTAGGAGGGGATGGACATATTAATTACTATGTCATTGACCTAATGAAAGCTTATGTAAAGCTTATTTTGAAATAAGCTTCACATTTGATGTGTTTTTTCTACAGATGAGGAAAAACTCAGTTGGACCTGTCTGAATCTGTTTCATATACTTGTTGTTTTGTGTGTGTCTCCTTATTTTAGAGGGCCTTGTACCTGCTTCCGCCTTGGGCCTTAAATTTATTTCTTAAGCCCACCACTGGGTACAACATTGGACATGTGTGCACATCTTGGAGAAACTTTTCCACCAGTCCAGTAAAAATACCCACAGATGTGCAGCTCAAGGACTTGTTTCATCTGTACCTAAGCGTTACGATTTGTATTTGACTTCAATAGAACACACAATCCTGTCATCATCATGACTGAACTCTATTTTTCATGTGCTGAGAGTAAAAATGTCTCCTAAAGGTTAATGTTTGAATGTCAGCATCAGAGAAGAACAAAGAAGAGCTTGGAAATAAACACAAAAGTGATCAAATATAATGTATGTGGGCAGCACAAAAGGAATCAGAGCTTTAGTTTTACCTATTTTTGACATAATAATCACTCTTTTCTATTCAACGTAGAACCTGCTGTAGAGATGTGTGGAGGCGGTTGCCTTATCCATCTTTGGTGGCCAGCACACAATAATCCCAATAAAATACTCTACCAGCTGTCGCCCACTGTTCAACCATACATTTTCTGTGTGCTTATCTCACCGTGCAGCACAGACTGGTGAAGACTCCAGTAGATGCTCAGGCAGTTCTTCTCCCTTTTCATCCCTCGTTTACACTGGCAGCCATGCAGAGGGGTGGACAGCAGCGCCGTCATAGCGTTCTCACACTGGTTCCGCGCCCCAGGGCCCAGTTTCATGCTGCCATCTCCCGCCACGCACTGCCTGAGGGTGCGCAGTCGAGGGCTGCAGGTGTCATCGCTGGAGCAGGTGTCTCCAGCGCGCAGACAGTCCCTCCCGCCTGCAGAGAGGACTGCATGTGGGACTCCTGTAAGACAAAGCGGGAGGACCTGTTAGATGACAGGCACTCAAGCATCAGGAGGAAACTAACGAGATTTGTGTTTAGTACTAAAAAACTAAACTGTCTTGCAAAGCTTCTTACTCCCCTGAGACATTTTAATATTATACCTGTTTGGAATTAAACCTTCAATGTGTTTATGATTGGAGAGGATAGACCAACAAAAAGCAGCCCACGATTATAAAATGCAATCGAAAGGAGCTTGTCTATCAAAATTTTGTAAAACAAAAATCTGAGAAGGTGGCGAGCATTTGCTGTCAATCCTTTTATTCAGACCCCGAAATAAATTTAAGTGCAAACGGCTGCTACTGTATCTGCAGCGTTTGTTAGTTCAACTTCTAACTTTATGCTCTCTCTGCTTTTTCTCAGTAGCTTCTTCTGCTCTAGGTAAGTTTGACTTTAACACCATCCTGGAGTGAAATAGCAGCTGGGCTGCTGCCATCAACACCTCCAATTATAGATGATAGAGTTGGATCTGTTTTTCAGTGCTTAGTCCTCTTTCTCTTCAAGACAAATCAATGGGCTCAGCTTATTCTGACTAACTTTATGCACTCTCCTCCTTTTTGCCATAAAACAACAACCCATAACTCATCTCTGTAACTGTTTCTTTCCTAGACAGATGCCCTATGGAGCTAGTTTACTACTGCCTTTTCTAACATAGAATGCATTTATGGATCAGTGCTTCTATATTTCTTTTGTGTGTCTGTCTCCTTCTGATCAAATACTGTTACATCTCATTAAAGCATTTAAATTTCCATATATAAAAAAAGGAAAGGAATCGACCAGTCAGAGCAGAGGACGGGCTATATTGTGCATGAATTATTATGTGATATTAAACACACTTGACACCACTGAGTGGAATCTGATGAAACTGTGGGGGTTAATGACACGTCTCAACCATACATCCTGGCATTCTTAGCACCAGACTATATCAGCTCCAGCCTAAACAAGGTGCCATGTTTGTTTCACAGAGGTGCAGGAGAGGGATGTATCACTACACATTTAATGTCATCCATTTTCACAAGGCACTAATTATACGCAAAGATGGTTAAGTGTTTTTCCAATTTCAGACATCCAACACATTCATCACTAAAATGAGGGGTAATTTTCAGCTCAGTCTAGAAAATGAATAAAACAAAAATAAAAACAGGGTTATACAATAAGAAGTGTTGTATGACATAATTTTTTAAGATGTTCTGGGGGGAAAAAGTGCACCAGGGCAGTTATTTACTTCACTGTATTTGCTTGAGAACAGTTAAACTACAACACTTGGATTACTTTATTCAAGCTATTATTGATCATTTCACCAAAGGTCAAGCTAGCCTCCACAGGTACGGCTATGTTAAGCTAGTTTTAAGTAATCAAGCTTGTTGCATTTTTGAAGACTTCTTTAAGAGTCCCAGGACTCAATGACACATTCATTGATTTGGCAACAGGAATTAAATTGTGATTTTTTTTTCTTAGTTGAAAATATAATTTTTCTCAGATGAACAACTTTTTACTTAAAAATTAAGAGAGGAAGCCAATATGGTTGCAGGTTTATATCTTGAAGTTTTTTTTTTCTTTTTCTTATTGTCATTACACTCTCACAAGTGCAGAGGAACAAAATGAATTCTCTGCATTTAACCCATCCACTTGAGGAGCAGTGGGCTGCCATTGTGCAGCACCCGGGGAGCAGTGTGGGGGTCAAGGGTCTTTTGTTTAGGGACCCAGAGTTGCAGTTTGTGGGAGTGGGGCCCTATGCCCCAACTACTAGGTTAGGGCATAAAAACTGCCCTCCCCTCACCAGTTTATAGATTTATATAACTTTTTCTCTAAGTATTTTTTCCATTATTGAGAACACCATAGTACCAAAATACAGTGCTCTTTATATGTATTTAGACAGAAGCCTTTTAGTACGGTAGCTATCTATAAAGGACTAAAAACATTAATGCATAAAAAAAGACGAATGACAGCAGATTTCGATGCCAACATCGATATATCATGCATCTCTAGTATGTACACAATTTAAATTCTTTCTAGGCATCTATCCATCCAGAAAAAAATATGAAAAACTGAAAAGTACAAATATGAACACAATATTATTATTCGGAAACATCAAAACATCAAAACTATGATTGCTGATGGATGGATGGATGGATGGATGGATGGATGGATGGATGGATGGATGGATGTTTTCCCTTTAAGCTGCATTAGTGATTATTCCCCTTCACAAGCAGCAAAGTCTAATTTAGAATTTTTTCCCACATATTGGCAGGTAAAGTCTATGTGTTGAAAGTTATATTCCAAAAATCATTTATTGTATGATTTTTACTCTATTATTGTGCTTTAATTCTTGTAGATTTCTTATATTTCAATTTTAAGTCTGTCTCACCTATGAGACTGACTGTGCATCAGTATCTGCCTTGACTGGCACAACCAATTCTGATTCTTGCTGAATTACACAAGACAAAAAGATATGTTGAATTGAAATTTAGCATTACATATTTTTCTTGTAAACTCTCTGGTAAACTTGCAGATATATTTTATTGCATGTTGCATATCCCAGTAAATCTGTTTCACATTTAAATCTGCAGTTCTCCCTACTTGTGTCTGTCATTGGCTTAAAAACAGATTTATGAACCTTCCTACTGATATGTAATGATGCCAGGGAATCTAATTTTCAAGACATCTAGAAGCTCTGCACTCTTATTCTGTTTAATAAAAAACAACAGGTATGTGCTGACATGATTTCCATGAGAAATATATTGGATTTTTTAGTAAACAAACATCCAGTTGCCTCCATTTTAAGACTGATTTGAGTTTGTCATTAATTTTCAAACATAAACAAAAAAACAATATCTTATTTCTGCTGTTAAGTGTATACTGTAAGGCTCTGCTTTCTGTGCATATAGTAAAAAATGGTACCTTCCTAGCAGAACAATTCAACCTTTCTAAGGAGTCACCTATAGTTGGCTGTCAATAAAACTTTTGACAGACAATGAACTGAGAAGTTCATAGTGAGATCTTTGGTAGGTTTGTGAAATCTGTTGAAAGAAAATATCTGCCACTCATTTTGAGTGCTCACCTGTTTTAAGCACTTGACAGAAGAACTGATTGTGCTTCCCCTCTCCCTAAACTATTGACTTCACCTTTAGCAGCTAATTTTTCATGCAAATACATATAGAAAAATTAACTCCAAAAAGCTAAATAATGCCATTCATTTATCATGCAAATCAGTTCCACTGGTGAGTTCAAAATGGATCAAGCGATTGAACCTTAAGAAGCGGTTTCATCTCCAAATACCTTCTTCACTTTGAGAAGTCTCCATTAATGCAGATTCACATTGAAATTACCTATTATTGCATTGTTATGATAGTTTCTATTTCTTGTTTATTTTCTCTTGTACAAGTGGTTTGAACTGCAGGTGGGAAAACACGTGTGGGTGGTATGTGTTGGTGTTCTCACGCTGGAAGTAGAGCTGAAACAGCCACCTCAAAGCATGATTCGGCTTTACCCATTTCCAAAAATGACTAGGGAAAAAAAGGACCCCTTGAGCCCCAACAGTGCAAATCACATTAAATTGCAACTATTCCAGTGTGGAGGGGTTTGATATTTATGCTGAAATTTAAGAAGCACTTCAGATTGCAGGAGATATGCTGTTTGCCTAGAAACAGAGCTGCATCACCCCAGCAGTTCAAAGACAGACAGTCAAAACCAATTAAGAGGAATCAGTTGCCCTGTCATTCAAATTTGTTCCATCCTATGTGCCTGACTGTTTATCATACTGCGATAAATAATTTGTTTTTTGCTTCTGCTCTCTCAGGTTTTTCTGTTTCCTCTGCACACAATCAAATCATTCTTTTTTTTCTACCCACATATCATCTCCTGCTGAAAACACATCTGGGATTATTTAAGGAGCAGACCTTGAAAGGAGATAGAGTTTTAAAGAGATGCCAGAATAAAACTAAATAATAAAGAAAAGGTAAAACTAAAGTGTATTCAGAAACGTCCTATACCTGAGTCAGTCTGAACAATGACTGATAAATTTAATTAATATTTAATGAATTATAAATACACAGTAGGAACTATAAAGCCAGTTCACATGAGCAGGTTAGGCGTATTTTGAGGATTGTATGTATCATGAATCACTGCTGCCTTGCAGCTAGAAGGTTGCAGGTACGATTCCCAGCCAGGTGTCTTCTGCATGGAGTTTGCATGTTCCCTGAGCATGCGTGGGTTCTCTCCGGGTACTCTGGCTTCCTCTCACAGTCCAAAAACATGCCAAATAGGTTAATTGGCTTCTCTAAACTCTCCTAAGTTGTGAGTGTGTGTGTGAATGGTTGTTTGTCCTGTTTATCTCTGTGTTGCCCTGCAATGGACTGGGGACCTGTCCAGGGTGTAGCCCACCTCTCGCCCGTAGACAGATGGAGATAGGCACCAGCACCCCTCGTGACCCTGATTGGGATAAGCGCGATGGAAAATGTCTGAAGCAGAAGAACCAGAATAATTCTGGGCAGTATAGGCTATGTATTGAACAGTTATGGTTTCACATGGTTCACTAAATTTCCATGTTCACTTAAATTACTTTATTTCAATGAAATGCCAAAGCTAGTACCTAAATGTTCAGACTTTTCTTTTATAGGAGCACCACGCTCATAGGGACAAAAGTTGATTTTAGCCTACAGAAACAGGAGCATAAAAAGCAAGAGAGAGCAGAGAAGGAGCACGAACTCATGGTCGTGACTTTTTGTTGGCCACTTATTGAATCTGCATGCATCAAAATTTTAAAATATCAATGGAGATCAGTTCACATGAGTGTGTTTTAATTCAAACTGCTTGTATGGGTATTTACTTTTGCCAGAATATAGACCTCATAGCTGCAGTTCATTTAGAAAGAGAAATATTTTCAATAGATAACAGGAAGGCTCATGGGAGGTGGCAAAGCTGCTTTATTTTATCCCTTAAAGCTATCTGTTATGGAGCGAGTTACTGTAGATGTTAATGCTGACAGGCTTTTGGAAAAATCAGAATTAAGGTAAGGAGCAATGTTCCCTGGATGTCTAACCACACAGATGGCCGCCTCTGTAGTGCTAGCCACATTAACTTCCTCATTTCTAATATAAGATGCTGTGGACGGTTTTAAATATCAGTTCTATCCATTTTATTCTATTTGTAAGAGTAGAAAATCTTTGTTTTACACTGATTGTTTGCAGCGTGACTTTGTCTAAAATGCCTCTGTTGTGTCTTAAAGATAAATCAGAACATGAAATGGCTTTTGTAATCAACAGGAGGCGTGCTTTGCATTGCTAGAGGCGTCCATTGAACTTCCATGGCTGCCATTATCTAGCTACTATAGCTGTTGACAAATCTCACAGTTTCTTTTATATGGAGAAAAAGATTGATACTTTTATGGATTGTATGACAAAATCTAATTAAGATCATATATCCAAAAATGACATTCATCACTGTTATTGCAAAGGATGATAGTGATAAAAAAGTGAGGGAAATAAGTGATGTTGATGGCAGAATGACTAATGTGTTCACATAATGTGAGCTTGACTTAGTATAAATCATTGAGCTGGAAAACATTGACATCTGTATATCTGGTTTGTTTGGTTTCCTTAAACCCTGAAATGCAACTTCAAGATTCAACTGAACAAACAATATTATGTGGTGAAAAGGGATGTTTTATGTTAGAAATACACATTTATAACATCATAACATAGAATATCAAAGAAATTATGCAAATGAATGACACCTTTCAGTATTTTATTACTCATTTTTGAAAAAAGTGAATTATTTACTATATAGACTAATTACTAAAAGAGTAAAAAAAAATCAAGATTTTAATTTGTATTATTTTGAGGATCATGTCTTATGATAAAGACTCAAAATGGAGTGTCTTAAAAATATGATAACACTGATGCTCTCCTGAAATGAGAGACTGGATGTTTTGGTGCTTTTTTTTTTTTATAATAATTTATTTTATTTTGATGTGCTGCCCTATAGTCACAGTTTCTAGCCATTTAGTTACAACAATCCCTATAAGTGTGTGGGAGGTTTGTTGAAAGTATGACAGGATTACCTCTGTCACCACACTTCTGTCACTGTATGTTGCTGTTCACTATTAGCGATCTGAACACTTTTCAAACTACAGTGACTCATTCTGTCTACTTGGGCTTGTTGTTTTCCATTTTTTTCCCTGCTACAGAACAGTCTCTATTCAGAAAAGAAAATATACATTTAAGGAAAACATTTTAATTCAGTTTTTTTGAAAGAGGTTCAGGAAGAGTAAATGGCTAAATGGCTAAATGGAAACCCTGAAGGACATTTTGACGTGAATCAATGGCTAACCAAAACATGTCTGAGAGAAAGAAGGACCCTCATTTCTACCCATTACTGACAAACTCACCCATACACATATATTAGCTAGTCCAAAATAAGCACACCTATCCAAACTTCTGGGAGCGGAACTTGTATAAAAGCAATCTTTCTATATTCAAGTTCTTCAAAAACACACAACCATAAAAGTACCAAAAGTTTCAAAAGTAAATATTATTTTGTTGAAGTGAGATTAAAAGTGTATATCAACTAAAATAAAGTGCAAATACTCTATACTACAGATTTAAAAAATAAAATGTTTCATATTTCATTAGACAATATTGATATGAGGGCTGTTAGCATTAAATGGTACTGTCACTGGAGAAGCCAGATTCAGAAATAGGTGCAGATTAAAGGACAGGTTATACTCCTACAGAAGTCTGTCACAGCTTGTCGCAGATATTTTTGATTTATGCCAAATTTTGAAGAGTGGTCTGCAATATGTTATTCCACGCCACAATGCAAGAGGGACAATCACAAACTGGCTGTGGGTCTAGATACGACCGAGGTGGTGAGGAAGTGGAAAAACGCAAGGGGCGTGTTTGTGCGACAACGGAGGGATATGAGGCCGAAAAAGAGCGGGGATCCAGGTGGAAAAAGGGTCCCAGCGTTCTCACGCACCTCATTCTCCTAGCTGGTCCAACTTCTCGTGTTGTTTTCCACAATGGCGGTCATTCAAACAAAACAAGCAGGTACCAAACAGGAAATACGCATAGCGTAGAGCGGTTGTAGATTTGACCAATCAGAGGCCTTCTGTCTGCGGCACTGTCTGCGATCACCTACAATTTTGAAGAGGGGCACCAGAGTGTCTGCGGCCGGGGCATATTTGCGTTCACCGCGACACACAGGCAGACGACCCTGTTTCTGAATATATATCAGATTACAGCTGTTATTAGATATCGACTGCAGCCGAACTGAGACCAACTTTTCAGGCAGCATTAGTTTGGTGCCTATTATCATAGTAGCTTTGCCTCATCTATTCCTGTTTGGCTTTGACACCATCCTGGAGAGAAATATCAGCTTTGCTGCGACCATAAACACCTCTGTTTTCCAGTGTAGCCCTGTTTCTCTGACTGTGACTGGCTGGATATGCTTTCTTCATCCTTTGACATGGGAGCTGACTCAGAGCTCGTCTCCCTGGCTGTCTGTTTCCTGGAGCGGGGCTGCCTTTTACAGTTGCCTTTTGTATCACTGCTTCTGTCTCCTTAAACCTAAGTCAGCCTCGGCAGATGGTTCTGCTGGAGGTTTCTTCCTGTTAAAAGGAAGTTTTTCCTCTCCACTGTTGCAACAAGCATGCTTAGTGTGAGGGATTGTCTTCAATGAGTTGATGCACTCAACTGGTTTTCCTTAGATAGAAAACTTGAATAAATGTAACTATATGATCTGGTGAACTGTAAAGTGCCTTGAGATGACACGTGTTTTGAATTCCCACAATATGAATAAACTGAATTAACCTGAAGTGGATTTATCTTCACAATAAAAGACTGTATTCACATTGCTTTGCAATTACTCTAAATGCATTTTTAGAAAAAACATTGTACTTAATATGTACATTTCAAAGTAAAACCAAACAGAATTTTTTCTAATATACTAATAAACGTTTAAGGGCATAGTGAAATACAGTGCCAAACCAAAAGTGGTTGGTAAATTCAAGTCCGACCATTGATGGTCCTACTGCGTCCAACATAGACATGCAGAGCAATCCATGATGCAAGCCACCTCACTCTTATTCAAGCTAAAATCTGACTTGTTTGCATGTCCAAAAAAATCAGATTTTATTTTTCACATACCGGTATTTTACTTATTGTGTAATTGGGTTCCTACAATAATTATTAATTCATTGTTTCATACATATACATTTAAGTCTTTTTATGAAGCCAAAACCGTACCAAAACTTGTTCATTCAGAGAGAGAGTTATCAGTTTTTTTTTATGAATTTTTATTTATTTTGAGCTTGGTCTGCATAGCAGGAATCAGCAAACAAGCATAAAGTAACTTTTCCGAAATCTGGCCTTTCAGTTAAGAAAAAGTTTTGGAGAAATCATACTTGTGTTTAAAGCTGGTTCAAAGTGGCTCCAAATCCTTCCTTCAAGCTTCTGAATGAACAGGACTGTTCCTTTTTTAACTCTGGCATTTAGTCAGTGTGTGTATTAAATAAAATGTAAGAATTCAGAAGTGTTGATGTTCCCTTGTGGCCCTGAGAACCGGGATAAAATATTCTTCTTTCAGTGTTGTGAAGTCAGCTATAGGTGCAACATGACTACAAGCTTTTACAAAGAACTGTGCCTTCCACTGCTTTGAACCTATTAAACTTGATATCTATTTTAAGCATCTATGGTAAGGTAAACAAAAAGTTGGAAACATAAAAAAAATATAAATTTGTACTGACACAGGAGAACAATAATGAAAAAAAAAGAAGTTACAGGAAACATATGAAAAAGCTCTAAGACTAAATGATAACCATTTGAATACAACACACGTCTTGTTGGCCAAATGGTTAGCTCTGTTATTGTTGAGCTGAAAAAAATAATCCTCCAGCTGCATGTTGTTACTCAGATATGTTTGGTCAGCACTGTGGAGAAGAACTTTCACAATAAATTGCTGTTCAGGTGTGTCTTCCATCAAACTTGAATATGCTAGGTATTTTATGATCCATTTTCCAAGAATTACAGTTCCTAGAAAATCTCTGTTTCCAGTCAAGGCTAAACAGAAGAAAAACACTTCAGAACAAAATGGTACCAACCCACTGCAGGGATAAAAAAATGAGAACTGTATGCTCTGGAGCATTTCTATGATGTTTTATGTTTCCTTTTTATCACTTTGATACCTGCTTAAAACTAATATTGAAAATAAGGCACAAAAAAAATCCACTTTGGACAGCTGCTTTTAGAAGCTATTTTAACAGTAAGAAGCTATTTTTGTGTAAAATCTCATCCCACTATGAGTGCGGCTATCTTTAAGAGTAAAAGCATCATGTAAAAAGTAAACACAGCAGACAGGTGAAGGCTATTATTAATTATTGTTCCATTCAAGTATGTAATATCCTGATCCCATAAACAATCAGTGGACAGCTCGTAAAACAGTCAATTTGAAAAAACAACAAACAGCCAGTTTCTATAGGGAGGGAAGAAGTTTTACATTTTTCACACTATGTCCATTCTATGTGGCCAACTGTACTTTCGTAACATTTTAAAAGCTCAACACTGTTGGTTTCTGATTTCACAAGAGCATTGATTCCCAAAGTTGAGGATGTGAATATGAAGTATTGGGTCTAGAGATCTTCTATACAAATTTAACTAACCAATAAAATTGTTAATGTTGATGTGTTATTGTGAGTTATCTATAGCAATTGGCCCAATTTTTACTGTGACTAATTGTATGTGCTCTCTTTCATCATTATTAGACAGAACCACCTGTGGATCTAGTTCACCTTTTCTAACATAGAAAGTATCTATAGATCAAGGGTCTGTTTCACGAAGCAGGTTTACTGAAAACTCAAGTTTCCAAACCTGAAATATGGGAAATTCTGACTTTTCTGTTTCTCAAAGAGATTTTACTCAACCTGTGCTTCTGTTGCTGTAGTAACATTCTCCCCAGAGCTAACTCTGTCTGCTCTCCTTACAGCCAATCACGCTGTTTTACTTCCTGATTTAGTCCGATTTTTGTCGCAGTTTTGTGCATAAAATAAAAATTATTAACTAGGTCCGTTAGACACAGTAGGTTTTAAAAACAAACACTGCATGTCTGTTTGATGAGGATTTTTTTAAACAATGATCGTCATTTTTTTCCACAGAGAATTAAATATTTATAGGGAGAGGATTATACAACTAAGTTGAGAGGATAACAGATTTATTTGCTTTTTTTTTTTTTTTTATATGAGTGACATGTGGACTGTTTAATTTTTATCTATTTTTACAGTACATGAAGAACTACTTTTCAGTTTACACATATATAGATTTATTAATTCCGCGGGAAAAAGGAATTACTTTAGGGTTAGGATTAGGATTCACTCTGTGCCAGCCTACAACCTACTGATCCTACTGGCAAAATTCAAAGCCCTTTTATAAGACTCATAACCACTCATTACAGCTATTTATTGGGATAATAACATCCAAAGCTGCTGCAAACAGCTGCTTAGTATTTACTGTATGATGGAAGACAGAATCAACATGAGGAGGAACCCTATGAGATGATGAACAGGTTCTATTTATTAGAATAACATTTTTAGACTTCATCTTAACCTGCTGCAAGATTATTTAATCTAAATAGAATCCTTAATCTACAACCATTCAAGAAATAAACCTGTAATGTTATCGTGGTCCTAACAGGCTATGGCAGGCCGTTTTGATTTGTGTTGGTTTTACTGAAAATGTATTCCTGATATCTAAAGATATTTTTGGTCATTTTTTCCTGGTAAAAATGTCAAAAAGGTCACTTCTAGAATAAATATCCTGGATGTCTAGAAATTAATTTCAGAACTCCATATTCCTATTGTTACTGGTCAGCATTTGTATTATTTTGAGAGTAAAGAAATGTATTTCAGATATTATAAATGCCTATTCAGTCAAGATGAGAAATATCAAAATGGCCACCTAAAATGTGTTAACATTTCTAGGTATATAAAACATTAATTCTTACTGGTATAATGTTGCTTTTTTTACTTTCTGAAATTCAGTGTCTGCTGCAAAAATGGAATTTAGAAAATACATTATTACAGTTCCGTCTAGGAGTGTGATTTTTTTCAGGAAGAATCTTATGTTAGTGATCTAAAAATGTTACAATATTTTTAAATCAGATTTTCTTATTCACTTTTTACATGAGAAAACCCCGCTAAAGCCACAGAGTTTACTCGGCATAATGTAAATCATTTCCTCCATCCCTCTTGTTCAAAATGCTTATTCCCACACAGGTAATAGAAAATAAGTTGATTCATTACAAATCTTGCCACACAATAAAACGGAATAGACATTCAAGTGTATCTTGGCTAAACTGGTAAGCAGCATAAGGCACTCAAGTGTTACAGTGAACTAAACTATGACTCATTCAGGCTAAATTAGTTAGAAAATTGATTGCTAGGTCTTATTAGATGAGTAAATGTTTTTTTTTTTTTTTTTTTTTTTATCATTTCCAGCATGGCATCAGCAAGTTGCTATCCATGAGTCATTTTTGAAAGTTTGGGTTAAACTCTGCGCTCCCTGTTGATGGATTAATATAACTGCAAACAAAGATGGCTGTACTACAGATATGAGTAAAACATCAAATCACTGGCAGAAGTGTATATTTTTATATATAAATAATATAAGAAAAATGACTAGAGGCAGGCAGAGTACCAAAAATGGTAATCACATTTATGTAGTACTACCTCAACATATTCAAACTTGAGTAAAGTAAAGAGTAGCGGTTTAAGAAATAACTCAAGTAAAAAAAAATTTGGTAAAAAGGTACTGTTACTAAAGTACCGAGTAACAGTTTCACTTTTTAAAAGTATGTAATCAGGCACACCATGATATGAAGTTATTTACAAATTCACTTTGTTTTAAAGACAAAAATAATTATATAAAAGAGTATTTGTAAAATAAATTTAGGCAGAGGAAACACAAAATCTGTTTTATCTAACATTAATCATATGAAACCCTTTCGTATGCATGTATGATAGACCAGAGTAAATTACCCCCAAGGATACTATAGTATTACTTTCACCTCCATGTCATAAAAGTCTCTGCAGTTAAAATCATGTTAGAGCAAAAATGAACAAAAATTAATACTCATTTTAGTGATAGTTTAAGTGTGTCTGGTAATTTATGTCAAAATTTGCAGCTAATCCAAAACACTGCTGCCTGTGTTCTCACTGGAACTAAGAAAATATTCTGGATATAATTTAGGGATTTCTTTAAAAGAAATTAAAGACAGTTTTGCATCACTTCTTGTGAGACGTACAAAATCCCTAAGCTAGACAAAAGCACTTTTTGCACTTGGCAGATTGTGTTTATCAGCGACATATAATAAGTAGATAGGGCTGAGTCTTGCCTCACCTTACCTTGCCTTATTTTCTCTTTAGTAAATGTACTTACAGTTGGTAGTATAGTCAAGGATTTAATTTAAGTAAAAGTAAAAAAAAAAAGACAAAAAAAAACATGGTGCAGTCAAACTACTCCTAAACGGGGAGGATTTCCCATATGGCAATCCTAGATAGTTGCCCAGGCCCCCAAAGTACCTGGGGGCTCATAAAACTCTGTTTACTGTATAGATCCAATCCTTTCACTAAAATGCCATCAGAACGCATATAATATTAATTGTGTCTTAGCCCCCACTCCCTTCAGTGTCCACCACATTGCTGCACATGTTCAGAAAGGTCCAAACAGACAGCAGCAAACCATTTGAAAACAAACGGTGTGAAGACCAGTGTTGCAACTTACCGCTTATATCCCCACATTTAGTGACTTTTCAGACCCATTTAGCACTTTTATTTCAAAAAAGCCCCTAGCGCAAAATCTAGCGACTTTTTTCTGCTACTGGAGACTTTGGCGACAACATGTAAAAGCGCCAAACAAGTAGCAGAGCAAGTAGATTCGTAACCCCGCCTGCTGCTTTCCTCTATCTTGTCTGCTGTCATGATTCATGCAGCTATAGGAAAATCTGTGGTTATTATTATAAGAATCTTACTCTTTGTACTGTGGCGTGTGGCGTATGGTCTGAGCACTAATAGGCTTTCCCTCCTCACCTTCAACCTCTGCAGCCATGCTGGCACCAAATATTTGTGTATTAGGAAAATAATCATTTATAGTATATTGCACCTTCATCATTGATGTCGCAAAGTTCTTCAGAAAGAATAAAGCATTTAAACAGCTAATACATTAAATTAAACCTGTCTTAAATAAAAACATATCTTTTTAAAAGAGTGAGCATTTGACTCAAAGATCAGACTTTAAAGTTGGTTCCAAGACGTCTAGAATGTTTAGCGTGTTCTGGTAATGAAGAGGCAGAAAGGCTAAAACCAAGACTCTGTGGACCTGATCTTTAAAGATTTACAACAGGAGGAGCTACACTGCATTTGTAACTCTTTTCAGTACGTGCAATAGGTGGGAGTGTTTCATGTGATCTACAATCTCAGTCTCAGAGTACAGTAAGAGATGCACTCCCCATGTCTCTTTGCAGGCTCTTTTGATTTCTGCCCCACTTAACTTTAGCCTTATTTTTGTTTGTTTTGGTTTAATTGTATAAAGAATATGTGCCATCTTACGGCATTAATCTATGCCCACCTGCACAGACTTTATTTCCACTCATTATTATCTTTTTAACTGTTGTTATTTTTGATAAATATGTGTAGATGTGCACATAAACTAACGCCCTCCACCGTCATTGTACCAGTGCCTCCTTTGTGGCTACAATAACTGCAAATATTTTGTGCATCCAATTTGCAACCGACTTTCAGGAGTACTAAACAACACAAGAACCTCGGCTACAGTTGAGCTGACTATTTGAAACATTGTTTGCACGTCTTAAATGTACATACATTTACTGACCCTCCAAACATTATTTTGCACAGTTTGGTCATATTAATGAAGGCAGACACTCAAAAAACGTTTTTTTTTAGCTACCATCTGCTGAATTGAAAACATAAATCACTTTGTACCCTCTGTGAAGATCTGCTATGTGCCTACTAACAAATTTGCACCTGTTGTAAGACACATAAAGCTTCTTAAGATCAGGCTCTTAGTTTGGTAAATTCCAGCGCCTTTAACAACCAATAAGAAAAACGTAGCTACTAGGTGGGGCTGTTGAGCACACTCTATAGGCCAAAATGAAATGAGTGCCATGCCTCTCTCTATCTCCACCCCAGCTGCACACCAGCCCTCAGAAAACCCCTCCATTTCCTCAATTTTTCTTTATCGTTTTTCAAAGACAGAATAATTATGCCATTAATGAAGTGTTTCCTATTAGCATCAAATGTTGTAAATTTGCGGCTAATGGTGTTAGTAGACTGTTTAGTTAGTAATTACATTGCGACGGCAGAATGAATAGCCCGCCTGCAACAGCAATCTAAGTTAGATGCTCCTACGCTATGATGGCATTTAACCACAGAGAGACGGTGTGTGACGTCATACCATATTCCAACCTAAAATCATACCTTTAGTTCTACAGGTAACTATTTATCTGATCTGTTTATATTAATTAATGCGTATTGCTCCTTTATAACAGCACACAACCACATAGAGGCTTCTGAGAAAAAGTCAGATATTCATTGGACCAGATTAGTATAAGTAATATTTTTCCAACCATGAAAAGTCTTCTGTCCTGCAGCAGGGCATCAGGGCCCATTAGAGAGCATAGCTGGCAGCACACTGAACCGTGTCCACCCTGCCAGCTGCCCCCTGCTGTACTATGCCAGCAACCAAACGGAGGGTGTTTTACAAGTTGACATTGATCCTGACCACAGAACAACTGGTTGTCAACAAGACATCCTATTATCCCTTGCACTGAATAAACATTTCCTGCATTTATTTGCACTGATGGCCTACTTAGACAATAAAAAGAGTGGTTCACATTTCCTCACAGAGGGTTGAGAGCAGCAGCAGCAAGAAAAATGAGCTTGGCAGCTGTTGAAGATCACCATGTTTGGAAGAAAAAGGCACTAAAAATGTCATCCACCTGTGTGTGAAACGATCAGCTGGAAAAGGCAGGACTTGGGAGAGGATGTTTTCCAGAATTAGATATTTGTCACACATGCCAGGAAATCCATGGACTTGACAGAATAGCCCAGAGTCGCTCCAGATGTAATTGTTGCCAATTTTCTCAGACAGCAATTGGGGGAAACAAGACTATTTGTTTCATCTTTTCCTGAGTGCTCTCATGCTGACCTTTAAAATCCTCACTCTTATTTGAGCATGACAGCTATAAAACCCTGCAGTTTCAACTTTTGATGGCTTGCAATGCCTCTATGCTGGTACAAATGAAATGCAGTTAAATGTGAAAAAAAAACCAGCTGGGTCTCAAAACCACAGTAAGATTGTTTCTCCTTTAGTAAATTTAGTTAAAACGTTGATATCAGTGTTTAAACAAAGCATGTTTCAAATAAACTTCTGCAGCTTTTCTTTCAGTCCCACAGCATTAATGGGTTCACACAGAGATCAGCCCATCATAGTATGGGTGTTTGAGGGGATGCTACATTAGGGAAGCCCAGAGGGCCAAACACCATCAAATATTATCACTGAAGAAGTTAGGTATCAGTATTGGTGTCATTTGAAAGTAATTTGGTTCACATTTACATTAGCAATCTCTATATAAAAGGCCTCTTTAAACAAAACAGTTGTGTCTCAAACCCGCCTACACTCCCCCCCATTTGAGCTGCCTCTAGCAGTTCATGGGCAACTGGGGAAAAGTATGGGCTCCTTTACAGATTTAAACTTTTGATTTTTTTTCTTTTACAAGTTTAAAAAAATATATATATGTAATATCAGTGTCATGTATCAAGTCAGAATTCTGCCAAAAGTAGCTATGAGTAATAGATAATCACATCAATATGAGCAGATTTCAAGACAAACATTTCTGAGTTACACTGTGTTCAGAAAAAAAAAAAAAACTTCAATGGCTTTAACAGTTGGAATGTAGATGCCCGAGCCAGAGGTGTTGAGTTTGCTCTTCAGTCATTTTACTAGCCATGAGTCCTGATTATTTTTTCATGTCACACAAACATAGAAAACCCTCTTTCTTCTCCTGAATATCATGGATGCCATTTCTGTGGAACATTGTTGTAAATTGTAGCCCCTTTTGGGACACGCAAAGTAAATCGACGTTGCTTTCAAGAATTCTCCATGGTAACAGCAATAAAGTCCTGATTTAAATAAGGCAGCTGAAACCACTTTTCCAACTGCATACAGAATCTTTACATATCATCTGCAACACACTAATTACACTTTTACACATTTTTATCAGTTTCTTAGTTTAAAACTGTTTATTGAGGAATGTTGATTTGCTAAAAGATATCTTTTTATTTTTATCTAAAAGTCCAAGCATCTAATAATTGATCAGAAATTCAATCAAAACAATTTTTCCACAGCCTTTATAATAACTGCCTAAATAAATGCTTTTTAATTTACTCTAGATAAGGCAGCATTTTCTTTTTTACTTGTCTCGTTATAACACTGCATAGCTCCATATTTTGTGGCCTGTGTCTGCGTCAGAGAGACGCGTTTCCATCTTCTTTTCTTTTCCAGTGTTGACTGAGAATTACAGACTTTGGTAGCAAATATGACTATATATTTGGTTGTATCACTCCAATGTTTGTCTGTTCATGGTACGTTTGTGTGAGAGCAAATAACATATTGTTTAAGTTAATCCCAGGAGAATAAAACTGCTTCAATAAAATGGATTTGCATAAACGCTAGCCGAAATAAAAAAATGACAAATGAGGGATTTCTCTAGAATTACATGGCCTTGTTATTTACTTCAAATTAAATTAAATCGGTCAAAAACTGCAAGGCAATCTCACTTGTCTAAATTACTTTTCTCACAAGTAAATTTTTTTCTGCCTCTTTTACAATATGAACTAAATGGGAAAGAAATTAATAATGAAATGTTTATTATGACGGGGGGAATAAAAGGGTCTAAAGAGCTTTGCAAAAGTTTCCAACGTTTAACTTTTTCAAATGAAAGGTTACATTATTTAAATCTGGCAATCCTGTATAAACATAGCTGAGTTTTTTACATGTTTAAATATACACAGATGGACTGTTTTCAATAAGCAGCATTTAGTGGATATTAGGGATGCAAAGAGATATTTAGAAATAATGTTGTTTAATATATATATATATATATATATACTGTATATATATATATATATATTAAAATTTGTACAATACAATTAATTTATGAACCCATCTTAACGCCTTAAGCCCTGAGGGTCTTAGGAGTAAATTCCACCTGAAATTACATATGTGAAACAAAGCAAGTACAGCTCCCACACACCTACCCCATGCACAAGGGCACAAATGAAGTCATTTTGTTTATTTTTCATAAAGTAAATGCAGGGTATTCCAGCTGAAACTGGTGCAGCCATGTTTGTTTTACTTCAGCATTCTGCTTCTGGTTGAGGTCATACACAACACTGCATTTCATTTGATAAAAAATATTTTTTTTTATCGAGGTGTAGGCATCTATACTGTAGGCTTCTGGCAAGATGCAAAGTAAAATGGAAAGATCCTGTCAATAAAAGAGAAAACTGAGTTAAAAAAAAAGAAAAATCACCTCTCTTTAATTAATCCTTTGCCAATCAATGAATAATATCCAATGATTTACTTAATAGATAATTTGAATCCATAGTGGAAATAGAATAAACCAGTATCAGGAGAATTCACACCCAAATTTTAGGATTTTATTTGTGAAATAAAGATGCAGAAAATGGTATATCCCTATCTCTACATCGCCTAATTTGTGTTGCTTTATTACATAAAACCTAACAGTTTACACTGATAAGAGTTAGAGTCCAGAATTTGTTTTCATTGGTAGTTATCACACTCATGTCTCTTAAAAAACATTCTTTCTCAAACATATTTCCTTTTTAAAGGTTATAATTTGTGGCAAACCATTAGATGATTATAAGACAGTGTGGTATTTTCTCTACCTATGTGTATAAAATATAAATACATTGAATCAAAATGTTATTCTAAACAGGTCCTGTTTTTTAACCCGCAATAAAAAAAGTAGGTCCAATAATTATGAACATGACTCATAGTGGTAACGGTCACTTTAGTTTTGCTCCTCCTGTATGTCACACTTGTGTTTTTAAATGCCAAAGACACATACTTTTGCTGCAAATGCTGCTTAAACGTTAAAAAAATGCAGATCTGTAACATACTGAACCCATAAAACCTTGAGCAACACTCAATTTATTCACAGGGGTTATACTAGCAAATGTGTTATGCTGAGACGGTTATGTGACTTTTGGCTTAGTCTGTTATTTTACAGAGCAGAAGGAGCTTAACAGAGGAGCAAAACTGACATACTGACAACTTTTGATACTGATGCACTCAGAAGTTAGAATGCTTGTTGGGTATTCATAGCAGCTTGTTCAGGTTCAACAGTTCTCTTAATCAAAAACGCATTGCAGGTGCTCTGTCCATGGTGCTGAATGTACAGAATGTATTCAGAGTTGGTACGGAGTATTACTGGAGTGTTTCTTCGCTGTATGAAGCTTATTTTTTTAATTAATAAGCAAAAGACTTTATTGGAGAAATATTTTGTATCCCAAATATTCTAATTTGATAAAAATGAAATAAATAAATAATAATATAAAATAAATAATTCATATTTAAAAATTACTTTTTCTACACTAATGAAATACCGTAAGATGCTATAAACTCTTTTATTTTAATAATTGCTATGTTGTATGCATTGCAAAGCAATCTTGGTTAATGATGCTAGGTCCTGTAGCATTAGCTACAGGCAATCCCATGAAAACAGCAATCAGTGAAGTTGTACCTTTTCATTTTGAACCAGGGTGTGTTGAAATTGATGAGAATGTAGAAAAGACAAGGGAATGAAGAGAGGAGAGATAGCAAAGGAAGCTGAGTTTCGCAGCTGCCGCCACAGTAGGAGATGCTAACTGAGGCTATTTTAGGTTAGCATCTAGATAATAACAATTTCTCAGATGTATTTGAACAATTAGTTCCAACAACTGAGAGATGTTTCACTGTAACTTTAGACAGTTGCTCATTATCTTCTAGTTTGATTCCGATTTCACGTTATTTAATATTTTGTTTTGTTCTATCACACACCATGTCAAAGACATACAATATTTGTGGTGAGAATCTGACAAATTTTGAAAAAAAAAAATCTAAACTTTATTAACAATGATTAACTTTGTGAGGTACTTAACTTTTGAGAGCTCCACTTGGCATGACACAAGCACTCTCTCTTCATAAGGTGACTGGATAAGGACATGCTTACTGAATGTATTCCTGAATTCAACTTCCAACTGTTCCATAGAGCTCTCTAAACACTTAGTCTAACCCACAGCACAGAGTTTAATGTACTTTTTATTTTTTATGTGGGTGAAACTCAGTTTAAACATAATGAAAAACTTTGTTCAGTCAAATGGTTCTCAAGTTGTTATATGAATCATCAGTGAGTTTTTTTAATAAGGTTGTTCTGCACAGTTGTTCCCCTCACCAGACAGGAATCTACCATGCATTAATTACTGAATCACTGATGCATTTCCAACTGATAAAACAGGCTATTGATGATAGCGCTTGGCAGAGTTTTGAGATCTCACAATTCTTGGGAGATGACCCATGACGAATCTAGGGGTAACTTGAGGTTTCATTATGTAAGACAGTAGAATAAAATATGCACCTTTTTCTGGCTTCTGCTTATCGAAGACAGACTGTTATTCAAAAAGAGATTGTCATGCATGATAACGCGTATTGAAATATTGTGTCCAGACCCTTTTCTGTCTTGTGTCAGTCTCCTCATGCTCTGTCACACTCTGAGTAATACTGTTCTGCATGAGCAAATCGCCGCTTCAAATCTGGAGGAAGCATCCATTGGAATCAGTTTGCTCCCTGTATGGATCTGACGTCTTGGTGAAATAATTACTGGGAAATTGAATTTTGGCCATCTTTTGCTCAGTTATTTTCCATTTTCTATGTAGTGTATGTCCTTTTTCTCACTCTAAAATAGGTCAGTGTCTGGAGGACATTGCTTGATATATTTCTAAACTGTTAGAGTGAAGTTTTCTTATCTTAGGTCTATGGTCAGGAATTACTTTAAGAGCCAAAAGCATCTTTATAGAAACAGAGGACAGGCTACCCTTTAACAAATGTGTTCATTACAACAGCTAATTTTCTTAATTTAACAGTATTTTAGTGTAAGTTAGGTGGTAGTTCTATTTTATACAATGAGCAGGTTTTGTCTTAGAATTAAAATACATGCTAACAACAAGATCAATTAACTTTGAAATTATTAAGGGGGATAGAGAAGTTTGTCCTGCAACTGCAGGGTTGCCGGAAACGACCTCAGTTGTTATGTATGGGCAAGTCACCTGATTTGCAATGGATAAGTGTTGATGGAGTTCAGAGCCTGTTTACAGTTTTCTGTTAGCGTGCCCTAGCAGCACACTATTTTAGGACAGTGTGGGATTAAATATCACATTATGCAGATGATACACAGTTATGTTTGTTCATAAATCAATATGAGTATTAAGACTAGTGTGCGGGGTTGACTTTTGATACTATAAACTAGTGCTATATAAATTTCACTCAAATAAGTATTGAGTTCAAAATATTTAGTTTTTTCAAGTCTTTCACAGTGTTATCTGTTTAATACTTTCAAAGGGGTAATCTTCTATCTATCTTGGACAACACTCAATCTAGTGTTGATCAAGATAGATACTTTAAAAATTAGACAATTTTAAAAAATTGTACTCTAAATTCTATTAATGTAACTGAAATACAAAATTACTTACCACATTTTGTAAAACAAAAAAAAAACTTCAGTCAAATCATTCCGTGTTCCTCCTTCTTACCATGTTTCACTGTTAAAAGCCTTCACAAAACATCTTGCTATCTAAAATTGAAAAAATTAAAGACTTATTATAATGAGGAGTCTTGTTGAGGCTATTGGTTGATTTGATTATATTTAGGAGTAACGAGATGCTAAATGCTTGTGCAAAATCCTATTTTTATTTTTTCATTACAACTAAAGTAAAAAAAAAGATCATGAATTCTTTTCCTTTTGCTGCACAGTTGCAAATGCAAATATTTTTTACTGCTCTATCATGAGGGCCTGCAACCTGTTGCTCCAGAGACACATGTGACACCTATGGTTATCAATAGTAGCTACCAATGATTTTCTCCAAAATGATAAAGTCCTAGGAAATGTTTTAATTATATAAATAAAAAAAAATCCTACTTCTAGATTATTCTGCCTTGAAAGAATGATAGAATTTACTTTTCTTTAGCTCTTTAGGCTGACAACCACATCCATCAAATTTGGAAAGTTGTATTCATCAAAACCGATTTATTTCTTTCTATCAAAAATACACATTGTTTTTTATTTTTTATTTTACTGTAATGCTAAACTTTTTTTTACTAATAAAACCTGAAGATATAAACAATTTATACAGTATAGTAGGTGTTTATAAAACCTGATAAGCTTGTTTTCTGTTTTGGTCAAGGACTCATCAGAGTTTTATGGCTGTAAAGAAATTGCATTGATTGAGGACAGGGACAAAAATTACTCTTTAGGTTGTTAAGCTTAGTGACCCCTGGTTTATTACATACAGTTCTAATAAAACATAGATCTTTTATTTGAGATGCCAAAACATGAAAATGCTCCAGCTGAAGGAATGCTTCTAAATGGCACTTAGAGCAAAAAGAAAATACACGAATGCTGCAGTGAAGGATAAAGTCAGACACCATTAGTTATCCAGGCTCTTTCTGCAGTGTCAGAACCAGTTGACAGCCTGATCAGGTAACGGCTCTGGGTTCACTCATGCAGACACACTCACAGCTTCTCTGATACCAGCATTTCTGTAAATCAGAGACATCTCATGTTTTGTTCGTACAAAAGGCACTATTTCTGGGAGGCAAGACAGAAAGACGAAACAACAACCTTAGGAGTCAACAATTTTTTAACCAAATGCTTGAACAGAAATTTATTTCACGTCACTTAAGCTGCCAGCTGACAACACTCAGGTGATTAGGTTAGCAGATGTCAAAATTTCAAACACCATCTTAAAAAGAAGAGGCCCATTTCAAATGTACTTCCAAAAAAATTTGAGGAGTTGATTGGATTGTTCATGTGTTTTCTATTTTAATCTCTTTACAGTTTAAAAGTATGTACGAGTACTTGTGTATTTTCCCATCAATCCATCTGAAGATGCTTTGCTAACGGCTAGCCACAACCAGGAAGAAAACAGTACTGTCTCAAGAGCCAGAATTCCCTGAAAAGTAACCTATCACAGGCGTCTTCATTTTTAGGTTGTTTTCATCCTTAAAGTGAACGAATTTGACCTGAGCACACAGAAAAGGATCAACACACAATTAGGAGAGGATCTATAGGCACTCATGTTTGTGATATATTGGGTGACTCATGCTGTTGAATCTGAACAAATAAAACATTCGAACTACATGTGAAGAGTAGTTTACATGCGTGGGTTTCTAATATAACTGCTCACATGATACTTTTTTTTTTTACATGTGGACTTTTGGCAGAGCTCTGACTTCATAATCAAACCTCAAGGTGCTGTTTCAGGGCCATTGTTATTTCTGCTTCACACACTAAAGTATTTCAATGCAGATTACTTTCAGTGCACATGTTTACTTTTTTTTTTGTTTCGCAAACCTGCCCTTAAAATAGCCCTGTATGTAAAATGAGCTTTCATCCATTTACCACAGTTGCCTCTAGAGGTTCCATTAGTCCTTCAATGAGAGTGATTCGGTTTGACTCAATAGATCTCGATTATCAGGCCACTTTACAGAGTCTCTGCCACAGAAAGAGAACAGGAGTGACTGTTTGTGAAGATAGATCTCACAAAACAGCCTGAAGTGCACCTCAAACCCCATCACAGACTTCATACAAGGGTAAGAAACTAAAGTGTTTGCTTAATGTGACGATAAGGGCTAAACTGAAGTCTGATTGACCAGTGATAAAGATGAGAGTAAATATTCAAGCATTTTTCAACCAGAAGGAAGCTCAGCTCTTCCCTGGGAATGAAAAGGGATCGTCAATTGGCCACCTTTTTGCTAAAAGGTAACATGCTCCCTTTAATGTAACTCCACTCTCTATAGCTTTCTTACCCCAGAAGATATTACTTCTCTTAACAGAAAACCTGCACAGTCACAGAGGCAGATTTAAAGCTTTTCCCATGGGCATTCGCAACCCTCCTGTCATTTTAACTTGCTGCCAGTGGAGCCAAACATCTGCAGAACCTCAGGAACAGAGCAGCAGACCAAGTCCAGTCCTTATGAGCATCCATCCTGCAGCTTTTACGCTAAATTCCCACTGCAGGTCTTGAGGATCAATTTCGTTTTTTTTTATTAAAACCTGTTTTCTTGCCTGCACAGAGCACACAGCAACACAATGTTTATGGAAGTATTAACAAATGTATTATTAATTACAATGCATCAAATTACATTATATCACGATGAAGAAATGTTAAAGAGAGCAGTGTGTTTTAGTGGAGCAGTGACTGCTGCGCTGCAGAGGAGTCTGAATAAAGGAGAAGTCAGAGCTTGGAGTCGGATGAAATGTAAACATTAGCTTTCAGACTACAGATGCTAGTAAAAACCGATTTATTACCAGGTAGGGAGATGGAAGAAACAAGATCTCTTTGTGAGTTAAAAAGATCAGAATCGGATTTGGGTCACATTTGCCTGCAGTGTGAAAGTAGCCTGAGATGCAACCCTTCAACAACAGCTGAATGACATTGAAGTGCTTTGGGAAAGGGCTGGATCTAAAAGTTGCAGGATGGTAGCTCTCCAGGGTTGTAGAGTCTGGAACCTGCACTATTCTACATGTTTAGCCTTAAGGAAAAAGATTAACCCAAACGATAAATGTATTTCTCAAGTCAAGCTCTTGTCACACCTTGACGATTTAGCCAACGTATGCCTGACATATGGAAAATCTGGCAAAAACGCTGGTAAAAGTTGGATCAGCTATGGGTTAGTTTTGCATAAGTTACTGTATGAGCATGGTGAAGCACGATGGCACACGTCGACATACGTCAGGTACATCGAGAGATTTTGAGCATGCTCAAAGTTTCCCTAAGTATGCCAGCATATGCTCATACATGGGTTAAAGGTAAGTTATTTGATCGTTGACATATATTAAGTGTAAATTACTCATAAGTCATGATGTCTATCTTATCCAATACCTATGAGTAAGTTGTGCATAACTTAAGCGGAACTTGTCAATAACTTTTCTCCAATACATATCAACATATTTGAAGTGTCCCAGACAAATGCTGAACGTCTAACTTACAGCTACTGTATAATTTCGTATTGGCAGCATTTTTGTATAAAAGGGGGTTCACAGGAGAAAACCATCACTTTTCCTTCAGATATCATCCCCATCATAGCGTAAGCGAGAAAGTGAGTGTGGTGGATCCTCCCTGCCTTCACGCCCACGGACACGACCAACAAACTTCCAAGCATACATGACGTTTAATCTTCTGCGACTGCAAACCGTCTTTCCTTCTTTCATTTCATTTGTTTTGGGCGGGAGGCAAACAGCAGCTTGGTTGATACAGTAACTCCGAAGTTTAGGGAATCTTGTTGCTTTTTATGCAGGCCAGCGCCTCTGGGCGCATTGCTGCCCCCCTCAGGACACTGGCTTGTGACATTTCATGGGTATTACACTGTCGTGCGTTATGCATAAGTTCGGCTGTCGTCGGACATAAGTTATGGACTCATTATGGTTACTCTATGTATACGCCCAAAATTGAAAAAATAAAATAAAATACATAGAAAGTTCAGCGTATGCCAGCGTTTTGGAAGATACTGGGACATCAGGCATATGCTGGCAAAATCCTCAAGGTATGACAGGGGCTTAATGTAACTTCTGGTCCTCTGATGTATCATCCCAAAACAACTAACTGGAAGTTTGGAGTTTTGTCTCAGATGTTAACGTTTAACCTTTTGTTTCACTAAAATTTCAAATCAACAAATAAAAACAGCAAAATCTAATTTCACCGTCGTAGATCATTTAGATCTAGAGACTGTTGTTTAAGCAATCATCTTTTCAACATTTAATAGATGTAATTCATGGATTACAGAGAAGGGAAGTAACGAAGTACAAATACTTCGTTACTGTACTCAAGTAGATTTTTCTGATATTTTTACTTTACTTTACTACTTATTTTTATGGTGACTTTTTACTTCTACTCCTTACATTTTTACACAAATATCTGTACTTTCTACTCCTTACATTTTAAAAAATTGGTTCGTTACTTTAGTTTTGAATCATTTCAATGGAGTTAACGTTATTATTTTTCACATCATCAATACCAAATTCAACCTAATTGGATGGGAATCTACGTTGCATTTGACGCACCACTACAAGATGAATCGACAGATTCGGCGGTATTCATTGGCGGCAAATCATTGCAGCTTGGTGGCGGTGGCGTTAGCGTAGTAGCATGGACGACGAGATGATTGAATATGAACACAACGGAGATCTAGTCCTATTGGCAGACATCCATTTAAAATGTAGGCAACGGCATGAAAAAAGTGGTTTCTACTTTTACTTTTATACTTTAAGTAAATTTACAAGCCTGTACTTTGTTACTTTTACTTGAGTAAAGAAGTTTAATCAGTACTTCCACTTTTACCAGAGTATTTTTTAACACAAGTATCTGTACTTTTACTCAAGTACGGAAAGTGAGTACTTTTGCCATCTCTGATGGATTACCTGCCATTGGAGAAAATACATATCTTTAGTGCATTCATGGGTTGGTTAAATTAAGAAATGTTTACTGCTGTGGTGGCTGGTGGATAACAGAAATAACTTGAAAATATTACTACACATTTTTTTAGTTGCTTATGGGTCCATGGCTAGAATAAAAGTAGATGTAAAATAACATTGAAAAAAGTCTTTAACAGAGTCTGCACATTTGCTGCAGCCTTGAACACTGAGGGTTGCACTAACAATATTCAGTCAAGGAGCTTTTGTAGAGTCTATTGTGACCGAAAAATAAAAAGGAAAAAAAAAACAAGCCTCATATGGATCCAGTAATGATGAAATTCTGTCAGGCGAGGTGACAGCTCCCCTGGACTGAGTGCTGCGTCTAACTATTCACTTGCAGGAAAGAGACGGGTCCAGCCTGACTCGGCATGCAGTACATGAGAGGAATTGGAAGAGAGCTCCCTTTTGGCATGAATGTAAGAGCGTGGGGGCGGTGCGGAGCAGCTGCATGAGCAGCACGAAGCCGGGCAGGGAGGAATAGAAAGAACCTGAGGGTTCTCTGTGCATTTGATTTCAGAACCATCTTTCAAAGCTTAGAGGAAAATAGGAGAAAATGTTATGATTGAGAAGATTTAATTAGCTGCTGAAGAATGCTTGCCTAGAGTGTGACTGTGTGTTTTTTTATAGATATTTTTTTCCACCCACAACCTTGCCTTATGAAAAATATAAGATACTCTAGGCTTCTGAATATGTAATCATTTTGAACAACAGTGAAAACATAATTACTATAAGGCCACATTGATAAATTAAGACAAGAATTTTTAAATCTTTTTGCCGAATATGATTAAAAATAAATAATAACCTGGTGAGAACAAATCAAACCTTTTCATCTACTTAAAATGACTGAAAAAGTCTCCTTCATGTGGGTGCTCCTTCAGGTCAGCTTTTATTGGAGACTGACAGGGAGAACAACTCCAAAGTGACTGGATACCATCACTAAGCTGGACCTTATTTTGAGCCACATTTTCTGAAGAGTCTTTTATTGTTCCCTTTAACTAAATCATTCATTTCTCTGCAGTCATTTTCAGTGTTTTTATTCTCATGTAATTCGGTTTTCTATGAGTTTTTTTAAAATCAATAAATAAAAAGAAACATCAAATCAAAGCACACACTGAGAAAATTTGTCTTAATCATTTTTAAGGATTTCCCATGAGTTTGACTGTTAATGAGGAGGCGAGTCCCCCAACAAACTCAAAAGATTAAAAAATTAAAAAATTTAAATCATCCATTCCACTAAAGAAAAAAGAGTTTACAAATGGGTGCCTCTTATTTTTTTTTATTTGGAAAAAATGAGCATAACTAGAAATTATTATTTTTGAAACCACATTTTGAAACCAGGGATTGTGTGCTCTGCAAAGGTGCTGCTAATTTTTTGAATTTCTGGTTAAGATTATTTTACTTTAAAGACCAGTATTTGTGTTTGTGTGTTTACAGTCAATGCTATAGAATATATTGCCTCAAAAAGCTCTGATTCAAAATGTTTTAACACCATTTCAATAGTTATTCCAACACATATGTAGATCCATATTGCTTATCCCCAGACATTTAACAAAAAGCTCTTCCACGAGCTGCTCCCTGGACCTGATGGTTTCATGCCCCAAAGCATATTCTTACTTGCTGCTCTTTTTCTCCTAACTAGCAGGGCTGGTGCCAGCGCTGCCTTCTTAGCATGAGACAGATCCATATTTGCTCCACCAACCCAGCCAGCACAGCTCCAAACCCCATACCGTATGGGCAGTAAAAACTGCATCCTGTCTGAAGGGCCCTTAAGTCATTAAAACATCTGATATTTTAAAACCATGTCATAAAAACAAACCAAAAGTTATGTTTAAATTCTGGTATTTTAAAGACTATAAAAAATATCTAAAACAAACAAATAATTTATTTAAAACATATTTCAGAAACAAGTTTTCTTTTTACACAATCCAGTAGCTCCAGTAACAATATTTACACCTTACTGTACATCAGCTTGGCTTCCAAATGTCAGGGCGCTGGAGGTTTAGGTAAAGCTTGGATACAAAAAACAAAAGAAAACCCATTTTGACATAAACACGAAGCACCTCTGCTTAAAATAAGCTTGTTTGTTGTTTAGTGATGTTACTCATGATGGATGAAGAAGCTAAATATTTCACTCAAGTAAGTTATAATATTTTATAAAGATATTATTTAAGTAAATATAAAAAGCATAATGCAAAGAACTATTCCTAAAATGATATTTTACATTATACATTTAAATGTGAAATTTAAATTTTACTGGCTAACAGAATTATTTAGTACCCACCTCTGAGACTGGAAGGTGAAGAAGTTTAAAGGTTAATATTCATATTAATTGATTATGAGAAAATACTGCAAGCGTTCGTCATGTATGTGTTTAGGTCCTTTTTAAACATCAATCTCAGACTAAAATACTCTTTCTGCCATGATTTGTGGACATTGAAAAGCTAAAGAGAAGCGTTATCTCCTGGTCAGACCCTGTAATTCAGTGCAAGGGTGGAGCCAGAGTAAAAAAAAATAGAGAACGCCCAGGAAAAGGCCAGCTGGCTAACAGAATTATTTAGTACCCACCTCTGAGACTGGAAGGTGAAGATGTTTAAAGGTTAATATTCATATTAATTGATTATGAGAAAATTTGGGGATTTATGAGGGGATTTGGCTAGGAGTTGCAGGGGAGTAGGCTGCCATTCGGCTACAGTTTGACTGGCATTGCAGTTTTGAATGGCTGCAACTGTTTATGTGCAATGTGAGTATCAAAATGCGGAACAAAGTTTCCTGGCTCTTTGAGTGATGCAGAAATGGAGAATTGTATTCCAACATGCAGAACTAACTATTCACGTAAAAAATATGATTTTTTAAACATAATTAAAGTAAGTACGTATATATTTAAAATGACCATTTGTGTGGAAAAATTGTTATATAAGAATCTTTCTTTTTGAAAAAGTCAGGTATATGTTTATATATGTTTATTTCTGCATCAATAAATCTCAATAAATATAACAAATATTCAGAAACTATGAAAACTCTTATAAACTCTTATAATTGTGAAAACTCTTATAATAAATCTTTATTTCTGCATTATGAATTGTATTAAAGATTAAGCTGAAACATAAAAGGAAACTGGAACATTACAATGACCCAGAACCCAAAACTAACTTCATTGTGTTAAAATAAAGACATGGAAAGTTCTGGAATAGATTTAAACTTGGTCTCATTTAAAGCCCTTGAGGTTGGTAGATAGAAAAAAAGAAGGGTTTGATTGAAGTTACTTCAGGAAAAGGGGAAAAAGCCAGCTATTTGTGTGTCCTGGGCTTCACTGCACCTGGATTTTACCTTTCTGATATTCATTGTTCAGTTAATCAAGGAAAACCATTGGTGTTTACTAAAAGAAATAACTCACTGAGCAGAAAACAAGGGGTTGATTCAAAACAATCTGGTATCAAAACATTTCTTAATAAAGAACTAAACGAGGTGTTCTATTTTTTTAACATGACCATAAATATCTTTAGATGTTCTGAGCATGTCTCCAAAATTCCACTATAATTAGGTTTTAAATCAGTTGTTCAGTCATGCCTTTTAAAAGCATGTCTGAATTAGACTAATTGGAGCTGAAATGTCTCTGGAAAACATCCCGAAAAACACCCCAACATCGCGGATAAAAGCTTTCATAAGGTCTTGGAAGCAATATAATAGTAAAAATTGGATCTAAAGGTAATAACAACCTGGAGCAAAACGGAAATTTAACACTTGTATGTGATGGTGGCATACTACTGAATGAGCAGTTTCTTTGGTTCTCATTTATTTTCCAAGAAATGTTGCTAATAAACTTTTTCACCTCATAAATGTAAAAAAGTTTTCGCTGTAATTTGAGTTTGTTTGCTTTTCTAACCAGAAACAGACCTGAGTGTGAAAAATGCAGCCCCCCTGGAAAAAAGTGCAAAATGTTTTAATAGGGTAGAAAAATGCTGTGTAGCTTAAAGTTTCCTTCAATTATTATTTGTAGATCTTAGAGGTGTCTAAGTACAATTAGGTACTAAGTATAAATTCTTAGTTAATGTGTGATGGCAGCATGTGCAACCCCAAAATAAATGGTCAGGTAATTCTTTTTATCTAAATGTATCACTTTATATTTTAATATATTGTTTTTAATTATTTTTTACTTATATGTTTTGCTTTGGTAAACTAAGTTGGTGCACACAGTTGGTTGACTCAATTTGTTTGTATGGTTTAAAACAAACACTAATACTTTTTTTTGAGTTGCCAGTTCTTTGGACACTGCCATGTGGCCCAGTGAAACAAGAGTCCTATCTGCAAATAATCTCAGTGGCACTGAGTTTCCCCAATTTATTTTTTTCATTTGTTCAGTTTCTGTTCTTTTTTTCAGATATTTTAAGTGTTTTTTTTTGTTTTTTTTATTGAGATTTATGAATTGCATTCTTTTTACATTGCATTTATGCAGGCCAGATTCTCTGCACTTCTGGGTGATGGCTTTCCTCTGGGCTGAGGAGCAAAGATGCAATCTTTTTGGTCTGCATAAACTTTAGCAACAGCATTATACTGGTCAATGTGAGAGTCAAGAGCTCATGTTTGTTTTGTGCTTGGAGTAAAAAGTAGGGAATCTGGGAAGTAATATATTTAGATAATTCAATTTAGAAAAATCAATCTTAAAATAGGGGAAAAAACCCCCAAACATTTGAAAATATAAAATTACAGTGATACCGGTCCTCTTCAAGAAGCCTCTACCTTGAATGTATCTCACCTGCCAAATGTGTGCTAGTTTTTGGGGTAGCTAATGTTTATGTTAAGACAATCTTCCTAAAGAAGAGCCTTACAAACTGGTGTCCTGATGATGTGCTGCTGTAGGACAACACCCAAACTGGCAGAAATAGATACTAGATTTACTAAACTGGGGGAACAAATCATGACTTGCAATGAGTAGTGGGGCTAAACATATACATATTCTGCACTTTTCAGATTGTCATTGTAAAAAAGAAAAAATAAGAAAAATACTTAAAAACCATGTCCTTCTACATATCACATATAATTATAACGAAAACATTTTAGGTTTGAAGGAATGCTTTTGTGAGAAAAAAGACTGAATATTTCATTACTTCTCAGCTTGTAAACCCTGCCCACCCACTTAGGTGCTTTTCAGCCTCTTGTTGAAAAGAACCCCTTTGAGCATTTTCTACAGTACACGGTGTCCAACAGAGCTTCTGTGTGTTGATCAGAACGTTTCTGTAAACAAAAATGAAAAATATGAGACCACCTGTTATGTGCTTTCTGCTGGAAAAGGCTGTGTTGAAGCAGCTGATTTCAACTAGATTCATACGGCAACACATGGTCTGCTTTGGACCTGTTAATCCTCCTGTGGATGAGCTTCTATCCACCAACTGGAATATAACGTCTTCAAACCAGACTCCGCAGTGAATTGCCGTATCAATTCAAATTCCCTCCTGTTTAAACAGCAAAGATAGCATTCTGTGTGCCACAGTGAGATGAAAGTTTGATTATCTTTTTCAATTCAGAGTGTGGCTTTAGTTTATGTATGCAAATGCCTCATGGAAGTAGTTCATGAGCCTGAAAAATATGAGGTCCCATCTGCATGCACAGTAGCTGTGCAATTACCAGGGGTGGATATTATGCCTGTTTTAATCAAAAATTGATCTTTATAGACTCAGTTGCAGTGTACACCCAACCATGCTGACTGTAAAATGTTGCTGAACACAAACTGACCCAAGCAGATCAACAGGACATTAGAATGACCTGATCCATATTGGTTTTACCTCTACTCATCTTTCTTCATTCTGTGCGTTATCACAGCGTTATAACATCTATCGCTATTATTCATTTCCTTTAATAATTTCCACCTTCTTAAAAAACTCTATAAGTACGTATGACACTCGAAGATCTTATGGTGCATGCAAAACTGTTTTTTTATTACAGCAACTTATTCTATGAGCCTATTTTATGTCGCTGCTGCAAGACGTATTGTAAGTAATTTACCTACCATGTCTCACAACCCAATACATAGTGATGCCATCATAGAAAAATTCATATCATAGTCTTTGTACATTCAGGAATTTGCTTTTTTTTTTTTTTTATTCGAATGAATAAACAGCAGAAAAAACTAAAACAAAAGCCTTAGCAAAAAGGATGCTTTTGTTCTTGTAAACAAGAAAATAAATTAGATGAAACATTAGCACAACATACTCTAGAAGCAGTATGGAACAAAACATATGATTTAATGATTAAAATGTTGCAGTCACACATACTTTTTTTTTCTACTTCTTGTATTTCAAATACTAAAATAAATAACAAATTCACTCAGAAGAAAATTTCGAGATCCATTTCCGTTCAAAGCAAAATCTATTAAATCAACCCTTATACTGATTAATGTTGTAGGAGGTTAAAGAGCTTCCACTGATGATTCTACTGACAGGCTTTAATTGGAGGGAACCAGACTTTGGCTCAGTTTTTCTGAAGACATTTCAAAACCTTTCAAGGAGTCATGCCAAATTATGTCGATTCCCACTAGGCAAAGCAAGGCAAGTTTATGTATATAGCCCAATTCAGTAGAAAGACAATTCAAAGTGCTTTACATGAATTAAACAATAAATTAGAAGGAAAATAGAGCAATCTGAAGTTGGAGCGTTGATGCAGTTAAGCTCCATGAATCCATCCTCCTAAACACATACCAGGAAAAAACACAAACCTCTGAACAGAAAGGATTCAGCGATTTTAGATTCTTAACATCTACGATTTCGTCCTGGAAGTCATTCCAACAAAATTACTTAATCACACTCCCTGTATTCAAATAGCCAACCATAAAAACAGTACACAGAAAAACTACCCCAACAATGCAAGAGAACGGTGGGTGAGTTTTATTTTGCAACTGAACTGGATATATAGTTTGTAAGAATTCGAATAGAATGTTACAAGCCCTATAAATGATGGATGTTTTTCCTATAAATGTATGTTTTGATTACATTACAATAGAAATAAGTTTTTTTTTTAAAGAAAAATAAACACTTTTCCCATTAATAATGCACTTTGTTTTAAATCAAGGTTTTACAAAGGATTAGAATTCCTCAACATTTCCTTGAATTATCCTTGAATCAACAGTATAAAGCTATTTCAGACAATTAACTCAATGTTTATTACAGTGCATTCAACAACAAAAAAAAAAAAGTAAATAAATTAGGTGCTTGATGAAACGATGCCTGAGGTTATGGTAGGACAGTTACTATCATTGTTGTTTTCTTTTTACCTTACACACTGTATTCCCCAACAGTGCTATAAACTCAATATAATTGCAGAGCTGTACTCAAAGCTGCCATATTGTTCAGGCACCACAAATGTTTTAAGTTCACTCAACTGGTTACCCAGTTATTGATTATTTTGACAAGATTAACTCTTAGTATATGAGTAGAACTGACCCCCAAACTCATTCCTTTCAAGAGTGGATTGAATTTACGTCTGACGTAATAACGACGTGCCAGTTCATTGGATAGGTTCATATCAACATGGAAATTAACCTAACAAACCAATATAAAAAAATACAAAAAATCGGATATCCCAAATGAATGGTGGATGAACTATATGGAACCCCGAATGATTCATAATTAAATAAATAAATAAAAATTATGAAATAAATTAGGGCTGCAACAACGAATCGATAAAATCGATAAAAATCGACTTTTAAAAGCGTTGGCAACGAATTTCATCATCGATTAGTTGTGTCGCGCGATTATTGCGTCATCCGCCGCGCCGTCATCACTGCCTCTTGACTGAAAGAGGAAGAAAAAAAAATACGGCAGAGCGAGTCAGCGCCGCAGGTGCAGTGTTGCCAACTCCGCGACTTTTCAGACCCCTCCAGCGACTATTTTTCAAAAAAGCGACTACCGACAAATCTGGCGACTTTTTTCGGTGTCACTGGCGGCTTTTGGAGACTCTTACGTGAAAGCATGTATCGTTCCTACTCTGCCGTGGGGCGCCTCCCCCACACCAACCGCGTTTTCCCGCAGTAGTCCCTCTCAGTCAGAGCCTCAGCGTCCAGACTGCAAATGAAGCGCGCATGCACCGGGATTGACGGCGCAAATTGATCACAATAATTAAAATAGCCTGTGCTTTGTAAAGCGAAAAAAGTGATAACATGCAACTTTTTTCAAAAGAAATTAACATGGCACGGAACCACCATGTTTGTTTGGTTTTAAAGTGGGGGAAACGTTACGTTAGTTTCTCAGGTAGCTCATCTGATGCTTTCCTTACCTACCTACAGACAGTTACTTACAGACAGTGATAAGGTTGGCTACTTATTTTACTTTTAATTTCATTTGAATTAGCTTAGAGGCTTTTAAAAACAAAAATGTCTTTTTATGCGCTTTATGAAACAAAGTACCCTATATTTTGTGGATGTACAGCTACATTTCTCATGTAAGTTTGCGTAGTTTTAACACAAACATTTATTTTTCATATTGCACCAGTACAGTTAATGAGAAACCTGTACTTGTGTGCTTGTTTGTTCTGTCTAAAATGTTTATTTTGGAATAAAGAGGTTAATATAAAAAATATATTTTGTCCGATTCATCGATTAATCGAAAAAATAATCGTCCGATTCATCGATTTTTAAAATAATCGTTAGTTGCAGCCCTAAAATAAATACAATTTTGATAAATAACAAACAAATATATAATATGGTCATTAAATAAAAACAAGGTAATGTTATTATGAAATATATATTTTTATTCTTTAATATATTTGTGTGTTATTTATCAAAATGGTATTTATTTAATAAAGTTTTTAATTTATTTAATTATGAATCATTTGGGGTTCCATAGAACTAGTCTATGATCGATTGTGGTGAATGTAATCTGTTACAATTTGACATCGTACGACTAGTTGTTTGCAAGGACTGCTGTGCACTCGGATGTAGGCAGGCAACAACGTTTAGGAGACCATCAACAACACCAGCCTGCAAACCGTAGCCTCTCTGCACAGAAGGTAAGAACGCGCTTGTAGGCTACTTTGTTTATTTATTTGTTTGTCGTCTTCCAGCGGGCAGACCTCAGCTGTTTTTGCGAGTTAACTAAAGTTCGTTGTCTCAGCTGTGAGCCAGCTAGCCTTTTGCGCTACTTTAGTGGAAAACAGGACAGACAAACCGTATGGTTTTAGCACTACCAGATATCTTTTATCATCCGTTTCTGGTGTTAAGCCTACTACTTTGGCCGCGAAAGTTATAGCCAGCCAGACGCCGAAGCAATGTTTCATAACTTGAGCCTATGATAGGAAGCCAAGTAATATCCAAACTTGCCGACAATAGCCTAGCTTAGCATGATCACTGTCTGATTCTGATAGGCAGTGTTAGGCAAGCTACTTGTCCAGTGTAGTGAGCTAAGCTATCAGTTACTCAACAATAAATTAAGCTTCACTACACAAAAGCTACCACCTAAAGAATTATAGCAAGCTAAGTTACATTAATGTGTTAAAAGTAGCTTAACTACATCAGAAGCTACTTAACGTTGTACCAACCTAATATCAATTCAAAATGAGTCTGATACACTGGTTAAAATATTTATTAAAGATCAGCCAATGACATAACACAGTGTAAAAATTGTTTAATGATCAGCATAATAAAAAAAAAACGAAAGTATTTACTAGTAGACAAAAAAATAAACAATCTGCTGTTATTAGAGCCAAATGAAAGGTACTGTGTAGTGTTCTACACATGGAGACATGGCTGTGAGTTTGCATTCAATGGACATCTCTATGGAAAACAAAACCCTACAAAAGACATCTTATTTCTTTAGGGTTTCCCTTAGAGAAAACTTCTTCAGACCTCAATTAAACAGACGATTCAAGTAACAAATAAAACTGTTTACAAAAAGGTGAAAAAATTAAGAAGCTAATTAAGAGATATACATTTATGTCTCACTGTATAATTTAACTTCTACCCACATATTTATTCATTGTATTTTGGGGGGTATTTAATTGAATGCTTATTTATTTATTGAGCATGTATTTATTTATGTATTTATTTTATATACGGTAGAGCTGTTCCTCCATACCTAAAAAATCTTATCTGTGCAAATAAGCCTTAAAACAGATTTATGTAAACATCCTGTCTGGTAAACTAGGCCATGAAAATACAATATCTAAGTTTGGCTACTGCTCTCTAATGAAAATATCTTAGTGGCACTCATCAGACGTAAGAAACTACTAATTTGATTATTTGCTTCGATGTCCCAATACATCATACTTTCATAAAATCATGCAACATACTCTACCCTATCTGTGGACATTGTTATTTGCAAAGTAGGTGCTGGATAAACGAATAAAAGTGCTTTAATGTTGCTTTAAAGAAACAGACTTATCCTCACTAAAGATACCTGTAGCATTTTCCGTTATCAAAATCGGACATGCTCTACAGCCAATAATATTTAGCAGTGTAGCCACCCCTCAGGAAGTGGTCTAACACACACACCCAGTTGTGAGGAAGTGCAACAATTTTAGCATAATTTGACCTATGGGTAGTGATGCCATGTTGCAGCAATATATAACTTAATGTCATTGTGACCAATTTTCTTTTTGCATTTTCAGATTTGTGCAGAATTCCATCGAATAACAAATATAAATTTAAAGAGTACATTTTATTCTGCATTTGATAAGTACATGCCATGGCTAATGACGATGTATCGTGAGAAAGCGGCCCGCACTGGCAAAACTTCTGAATTCAGGACCTATGATCTCCTTGTATGTAACATTTCCTACCTCATGACAATTTGTACTATAGTATTATTTAATATATGCATATGATTAATATTCTGCTTATTCTGCAATTCTGTCTTCCCATTACCCACAATCCCTCTGTCTTCTAGGAAGACCTTGATGTTAACAGCAGACGAACAATTGCTCTGCAGGCACTTCCCATCTTCCTGCGTGAAGATGCTGCTGGATTTTTTAAGACCTGGAATGTAAGTTTATGATTCAACTAGGGCTGCAACAACGAATCGATAAAAATCGACTTTTAAAAGCGTTGGCAACGAATTTCATCATTGATTAGTTGTGTCGCGCGATAAATGCGTAATCCGCCGCCGCCGTTATCACTGCCACTTGACTGAAACGGGGGAAGAAAAAAAATTACGGCAGAGCGAGTCAGCACCGCAGGTGCGCAGTGTTGCCAACTCAGTGACTTTGTCGCTATATTTAGCGACTTTTCAGACCCCTCCAGCGACTATAAAAAAAAAAAAAAGCAAATAGTGACAAATCTGGCAACTTTTTACGGTGTCACTGGCGGCCTTTGGAGACTCTTACGTGAAAGCATGTATCGTTCCTACTCTGCCGTGAGGCGCCTCCCCCATCTCAACCCGCAGGAGTCCCTCTCAGCGCTGCAGTCAGAGCCGCAGGATGTTTACCCTCAGCGTCCAGACTGCAAATGAAGTGCGTATGCGCCGGGATTGACGGCGCAAATTGATCACAATAATTAAAACAGCCTTTATAAATAAATTAACTTGCAAATTATGAGGGCAAGGCTTTTAAAGTTTAAATCTTCTGGCAAAGATAAAGTAAAGAAGATCCTGCAATTTATGGAAGTAAAGCAGAATAAAATCCAGCAAGATCAGTAATATGTCAATTATCTGCCACATTCCCATGTAAATATCTGTCTTTGGAGGATGTGTTTTTTAGCACCCCTAGTTCTCTCATTTTTATTCCAAATACAATTTATAATTTGAATCACAGGGCTATTTTTATCTCTATGGTTCAGTATTTTCTCAAGTAGCAACTTTAACTGCTATACTTTCCTGTCTTAAAAGGCAGAACTCTTCTAGTCTAAAAAAACTCATTTGTTGAAATGGGGGGGCCTATTGTTTGAACCCCTTAGGGGCTTTTAAAAACAAAAATGCCTGTCTTTTTTTGCGCTTTATGAAACGAAGTAGCCTATATTTTGTGGATGTACAGCTACATTTCTCATGTAAGTTTGCGTAGTTTTAAAACAAACATTTATTTTTCATATTGCACCAGTACAGTTAATGAGCAACCTGTACTTGTGTGCTTGTTTGTTCTGTCTAAAATGTTTATTTTGGAATAAAGAGGTTAATATAAAAAATATTTTTTGTCCGATTCATCGATTAATCGAAAAAATAATCGGCCGATTCATCGATTTTTAAAATAATCGTTAGTTGCAGCCCTAGATTCAACTGTGTGTACTCTTTTACTCTTTCTTTTTCTTAGTTTGTGTATCTCTATAAATATATATTTTTTTCTATTTAACCCTCTGTTACTGCCAAAAGACAACAACCACAACCCTCTTCCTAGCCACCAGAAAAGCTATTAAATCATACTGTACTACAGTAATTCTCCAAGAATGTCATATTTGGGAATTTTACCTGAACTTTTCATTCACTGGTATTTCATATTAAATACACATGTAGTGTTTTTCATTGACTGCTCTACTCATTAACTAATTACTGTCATGTCATCTTTAGGCAGAAGACATTGACCTGCCAGACCTCTCGGATACAACTGTAGCTGTTCTCACTGTCTCGAATGATACAGTCTCCCTTGTGAAGTTTGGTCCTACAATACATTCTATTGTTCTTGAGGGAGAGATTGTGGTATGTGATATACTATAGCACAGTTAACAGAGACATTCATTTTGCTTTTTGGCTTGATTTATGCACTACATCTACAGTATCCCAAGAAATTGACATATACATTCAATTTTATTCAGAAAGTTGTAATGGGTTTGGATGATCTGAAGCGGTTACCTCCGAGACTGCTTAGCCTTAAAAATGATCTGATGATTGATGAGTAAGCAGTCTGCTTAAAAGATGTCGTTGTTACTACCAGCATGGTGATACTCAAGCAACCATTTTGTCTTTGTTTTTTGTTTTCGCTTTTTTTATTTATGTTGGCCCATTATTTTTGGATCGGCCTATTATGTTGGCCAATTTTTAGTTTTTTGTGGATACAGAGAAGCCGATGTTTCAGAAGGCAGCTTTGAACAGACCTGCAGATTTGTAATTGTTTTTGACTTGATCATTTCAGTGTTTGGCTTGAGGTCTCAGAGTTTCGTACGGAAATGCTTTGGTCTGCCTTGAAGTCACTGGGAACTAAAAGATCTTTTACGGTTTTATTTGCTGAATAAATAAAACCGTATTTATTCAGCATTTTGATTGAAAATGTGGTTGTTATTTATTTTATTTTCTGTATTAACCCCATTGCTGGGGACATTGTTCTGAATTCTAATGGAATTCATAAATAAATGGAATCTGCAGTAAAATTGTCTTTTGAATATTTTTTTATTTGAATCATACAAATAAAATATATTTGATTTTGAGAAAAATTGCTAACATATACAGGCAATAAAATGTGTTTAAATACAGTTAAGTCAACTTAAAAATATAAAAGGCTGAATTGACAATGTTTAGGTCTGAGAAACTGGATGAGTCATGGTGATAACATGAAGATATTATTAGGGGTGATAACTTAAAAAAATCAACTCCGTTTCCAGTGTCAATTTTGTTAGTTTTAACATTAGTTTCAAAATGATCAGGTTCATTAAACTTATCAAAAATTTAAGTATTGATTACTTAAAATGTTAGTTTGTGAAATTATTATGTTTCAGTTCATCAACTTCCTCAAAATAAATGAGTGTGAATAACTTTTCTAGTTTAGAGTAGTAATTACTTAAAATGTTTGTTTGTTGAAATTATTTCTTTTAATGTTGTTCATTTGACCAAAGATTTTAAGTGTAAAGAGTTTGTCTAACTAATGTAGTAATTACTTAAAACATCTTTTTCTCACATTATTCTTTTTAATTTTATCCTTGTACTCAAAATTTTGAGCACTAACAAAAGTCTCATTTTAAGTAGAAATTACTTAAAATATTCTTTAACATAGCTAAATATTTTGAGGTAATCAGTTTCATCAAATATTTTGAGTTCATTGAACCTGTTGGGGAATACAGTGCAGTCTTATCCAAACTCAAAGGTTTTGGGCGATTTCTTCTTTCTGTCACCACTTTTCTTTTCACTGATTAAACTTTTTGATTTAGGACAGATGTCAGGTACAATGTACGATAAAAGTAAGTCTTGCAACAGCTTGCCTATTTCAGGCAAACTGCCAGTCTGTGATAACCTGAAGCTAGATCAACCCTTTTTTTCTTGCTCAGTTAAATTGCAAGCAGGGAAAGTTTTAGAAAGCAGCAAACCCAAGTGGCTTTGTTTCATGAAGTCAGCATTGAGACCTTCCTATATTGGACTGTTCACTGTGACAAATGTTCTCTACTTATTGCTGAAAACAAATGAACAGTGGTTCTTCATAACACTTTATATTTTAGGCTGGGAAGAAATAATAGAAAAAGCAAACTTTAGACTCACCCATTAGGGCTTTAGTTTTCTATTTCACAGTTATATGTTTCTTACTTGAGATGGATATGAGAACCTTTGCAATTTTCCGAAGAAGAATATCTTATTAAATGAATTCAATTCAGGGGGGTTAGTTGAAAATTCTGATATAATGCTCCCTAAAGACCTAAAGAAGCTCTATGCCTATCTTAGATCCCCTCCTTAAAAATTTTCTACTGTTCACCTGGATAAAGTTGTTGCCAAAATAAAAAAAACCCTACGGTGGATGTATTGAAAGATCTCCCATAGGGAATCAATGGATGACGTTATTCAGCCTTTTGTATCTTAAATTAAAGCGGCTAGAAAAAAAAGGTAACTGGTGCTCAGTAACAATGTGAGTGGTATGCACCCGACTGCCGCAAGCTTTTGGAGAGAAACCTTGAGTGGAAAAATGATTAAATGTGGAGGGAGTTTTTTTGCTCTTTACTTTTCTCAGTCAAATACACTGTACTGATAAATAAGCAGATTTATGCTTTGTCTCTACAGTAGAGGATGGAAGTTAGCATGTTTATGGGGTACATTTTGTTCCATTATTGTTGTAAGTAAAGAGCACTTCTTTGAAAGGGAAAAAAAGGCTATTCAAAAATGAAACTTTGAAAAAAATTTCTAATTAAAATTTTTTTAAGTTTTTTTTAAGTTTTAAGATTAAAGCTAGGCAGATTCACCTGCCTAGCTTTTGGACATTTTGAAATAACGTTCTTACTTTCCCCTAGTTGGGAATGACCTTACAAATCCAAAAAATGATTTTGATTTGTAAAGTAAGAAAATCCGAATGGCCATGAAATAAAAAAAAATAATACATTCATTTGTTAATAATTTTAAAAATAATATTGAATTTATTTATTTAGGTTAAAACAATATTGTCTTTGTTTGATACATCAAGAGTAACCATGAAATTTTATAGATTCATAAAGACAAATATTGCAACATTTAATGCATTGGATACATGACACCTCTTGCTTTCTACACCTGATCCAGTCAGAAAAGATCCTGTTTACACACCTCTGCTTTTGTGACATGTTGGAGCACAAAATATTGTGGTCAAAGTTTTTCCTTAGCAGTTGAGGTTTAAAGGCAGGAGTGTCTACTTATTCACATGAATGCACCTTTGACGTTTGGCCCAGGACAGCTGACCGAGCTTTCCCCCCGTCATGTAAGCATGGGTATACATATATTTACACAATTATGTTGTAGTTACCATGTATTATTTGACTAAAAATGACAATAAAGTTAGAAAACAGAACGGCTCAGCTTTATGCCAACTGAAACATTAGCTTGAATAAACTGCCTGCTTATACTACTATGTTTGTTTCCTTCACTCCATCTAGTCCTCAGTTTCTTCATATTGCTGAAGTTGAAAATGAGCAAGTAACCTTTGCAGACAGACAGACAGACAGACAGACAGACAGACAGACAGACAGACAGACAGACAGACAGACAGACAGATAGATAGATAGATAGATAGATGTCACATCTATAGTACTTATTGTATGGTACCGTACATTTCTTGAATATATCAGGCATTCATATTAATATATATTGTGACCTTTAATTTATCTCAGTATCAGGTTGTAGACCATAATGATTGTGAAAAACATCACGCACCGCACTGGGGGGGGGTACCCAATCCACCACTTTGGGAACCCTTCTCCAATAAGATAAATAAATGTACCATAAAAAGGGGTCGCTAGAATGTTGTATTTTTGGGGTCACAGGCTTAAATGTTTGGCAACCGGTTCTTTGGTATAGCTAGCAGATAATAAATGTTTTCTCTTAGTTGTGGATCTCTTCATAACAGAAAAAAAAAAATCACCTGTTCCTGAGGTAGGGAACAAAGTAGATAAGAATTCTATCTTCATCAGAGCCCTGAAGACTTTATGCCAGGTCAGTGGTTCAGCTGTCCCTGCTGCTATTCCCCAGGCAGCTTTTTCTAACAAGACACACATGAGAAACTGCCCTCACAGCTCACTGATGGAACACTGAGGGTCAAAGGTACAGATATGAACTTATAGGAGTCTAAATGAATCTCCGTAATGCTGCCTCAGATGTAAGAACTTCTCACAGTTGTGAAAGGTGCATCGGCGATCTCATTTTCAATGCAGCTTCTGGCCAACGAGCTCTGCTCGCTGACTACATCGTAAAGCATCAGAAACAGAATGCTGTCTTTCTTGACCTTTGCTGAAACTTTACTGAGCCCTAAACAAACACGATGGATGTTTGTGCAGAATTGATCTTTCTGTCTGTTTATCACCAAGGAGTAAATTGCAAGTGTCTTTTTCAGCTTTTCATTTTCTGAAACAATTAAAAATGCTCCTTAGCTTAAGCACTCACCTATTCACTATTCATTATTTTTTGACCAGTTTTTGCAGATGACAAGTAGCCTACAGTATAAACATGACATGTCCAAAAAGGAGCAGGAAAAGACATAGGCTCATTTAATTCCCCTCCCTTCTTCCCTGTGGAGTATCTAAAATAGATTACCACACTCAGCATAATAAAAACCCAAAATACAGCAAAGAAGGAAGTCCCCTACACCTAAAAAAATGAGATTAAAATGAATTAATAATCATTACTTTTTAAAAGAGTAGCTCTTCTTCATCAAACCTCTCTCACAAATGTGACTTTTAAACATCTTGAACTTAAACATACCTAAACTGGGACATCCTCGGATATCACCTGAGCATAATAAAAAAATATATACCGGTAATTTTATGTTGGTATTACCAGTAGATAATTAAAATCCAGTTTCCCCTTTAGATTATAACAACTGCCACAATGCATAAACAACCTTTAAATGTTGCAGGTAAAAGACAATTACTTGCTTTATACAAATATTGTATAAAGCAAGTAATAGTTCATAAATTGTAATTATTGCTCAGTAATGCAAATTAGAAAATAATGACTAATGAAAGAGAGTGATGAGGGAAAGAAGGTATGGAAATGTTTAGCCTAATCTTAGTATGAATATATTTCATTCACACAGACATTTTGAATGTATTTGATATTAAATTGACAGCTGTATTTATCATGTTATTACTCCTAAAAAGTCATTTAATTCCCTGTTTTACAATCCACTTGCATGTTTAATTTCTGCATCTTAAAAAGATGCTTTTTTATTTTACTGAGGTTTAATGATTTATTCTTGCCAAAACATTTTTTATTCATTTTTGTAATTAAATACTTACAACACCTGTATATCTTCCAAAAAACAAATAAAACAATGGCAAAATCACAGAAGGATCATCTGCCAAAAACAAACAAACAGATATTTGGCCCCAATCCTGAGCCCTAGGAGACACCACTACCAATGACCACCTTTAAAATAGTTTTCTTTACTTTTTAGGCTAAAAATGATCACAACCATACATCATAAAATATGAAATTGTTAGCGTTTCTGCAGAACTGTCTGTATATGAAAAATTAATAAATATCAATAAAAAAAAAAAGACGGGAATGGATTATGCACAAGGAAAAAAGAGTAAGCACTCCTCATTATTGCTGCACTAAAACGTTTTACTTTTATTTTAATGAACTATGGTGAAACAGTTTCTAAATACCAAAGGTAACTAAAAATGTTACAATCTACTGAAAAAAAATGTTTGATAGTATATTCTGGTACTTGCAGAACCTCAAAAAATTTTTATATTCATTTCCAGCCGCTGCAAATGCAACAGGAAATCCCTCGCTGGCTGGCCGCAGGAGAGAGCTTTCAGCTGGGATTTCCAGAGCGGCCTCACTACGGTGTGCAGGAGTCCTGGTGCTCCACACAAGAAATTAATATTTTAGTAAGATCACAATCCTTGTGAGCTGTCTGTACGGATGATGTTTGAAGGGGGACCTTCTGGTTAGGGTTAGGGTCTGATCCTGCATCCAAATTTTGGCGTTTAAGCATTTTTGACACCTGAAACACTTTTGGTGTTAACACAGCATTATAATTAGGATAAGGCTTTTTTTGTACTGCTAGTAATGCTAGAAACTTAAAAAGAAAAGAGAAATCTAAACTTTTCAGCAATTAAAGTTGAGGGAGGAGACAGGAGTATATGAAGAAGAAAAGCACAACATAAACGACACCTTTATTAGGAAAGAATGGGCGATTCTGAACCATAGAAGATACAAAACGCAAACAGCTAATATAAACGTATTGTTTTAAACACAACATGGCGTTTGTATTTTGGTTCTGTTTGTATTAATAAGAATTAAACATATTTCTAAAACTAAAATAAACCCCACTTTATACCAGATCATGGTAGCTTTAATAAAAACAGCTGTAAAAAGAGAAAACCCAGAGAGTGGGTATTGGTATTCTAAGATAAAACCGAAATGTTCCAACAGTTTTGTTTTCTTAAGCAAAGAACAGTTGTTCAGGGTGCTTATGTTTCATGGGGATTTCAAACAATTTCACAGTTCAGAAATTTTGTAATTTTTTTTAAGGGGATAAGTTTTAACGGAGACTAGTTCTTTGAATGTGTATGAACACAAAACAGTTATCCCCGTGGGTTTTCTAAGAGCGCTTCAAACAAAACCAATATAATGAATTTGACACAGGAAATTTCCCTGAGCAAAGTCTCCAGTGAAACCGACTTTTACAGTGAGTGAGCAGGAAGAAAACTGGCATCATTTACAGTCTCTGAAACAGACAGAATGCAATCGTCCCACTTAGATGCTCAATATCAACAATCATTCTTCCATCTTAAATCCCTTTGCATTATGGGATTGTAAATCCTGACATTGTCACCTCCCCTCTTCTTCTGGACACAAAGCAATATCGACTGTGTGCCATCGATCAGCAATGCCCCCGAAAAATCTTAGCAAGAGGCAGATTTGTGCTCCAGCCAAAACAATTAAAACCTCAATTTGACTTTAGGGGGTTACTTATTCTTCAAGATGTATTAGTACAAGTGAAAGAAAAAAAGAAAATAAGTTCTTACACAGATAAAAAAAAAAGTGAAACTTACAGAGCAAAAGGACTTCATCTCATGCTTCTGATGAGCTAACTATCGTTTTTTAGAGACCTCCAGGATCGTGCCCAGGGGCAGTTTGGCTTAAAAGTGTGAACTGAAGCACGTTGCATTTCATATCAAATAACTCACATCCTGCGTCTGATATCTCCCGAGATAAAGAGCCTCAGCTGTTGTTTCAACTTTGCACAGTTTCAAGGTGCTATATGAGAGAGGATTTAAAAGCAAATGTTCTTTGAATCTTTCCATCAGCTGAGATCAGACGGAAAGCCACGAGGGCTGTGAACATGGTTCTCCAGAGCGAGATTTCATTGTATATTGATCTGTGTTGTCCGTCTGAGAGGGACTCATGGTGGATAGGGGCTCATTAATCAGGCTGACACCTGGAATGACACACAGTGCTGAGGCAACAGCATCACAACACTGATGAACACTTTTTTAAACCTCCGTACCGTTGTCTTCATTCTCCCATACGAGCTGCCAGAAGTTAGAGATTTCAGTACAAACCACAAATTTCTTTGGTTTCAATTTTGCTCACTTTTCACTGCTCCTGTACTCATGTATCATTTGCATTAGACTTTCACAAAAGCCTTGAACATAAAATGATTGGAAATTGCAGGAACTACCTGCTGTTAAATAATGGATAAAGGGAACATTTGTCTTAAGGTCGCTGTGAGAAAATACTCATCTTAGTATCTTTTAAGGATGTGACGATACATCCAACTGATGAGATGGAACACATAAATGATATTGGGTTTCCAAGTGTGGGTTGTTTTTGTCAGGGTTATTTTAAAGGAAAATTCAGAACTCAGTTGTTTTGTCTTAATAGCAAACATTAGTGGTTACAAACCAGTACTCAGGTCTTTTTAGATTTTTTGTTGTTGAAATTTTTATACTTGTCTAATTCTGATTTTGTCTAAATGTCTAAAGAGACATGTTGCAAAAGATCCATTAAAAATTGTAGTTTCATAAATTTCATACTGTGTTTAAAAAAAGATCTAATACTTACTTGATGCCAACATACTTGACATGCCTATTTCATACAGGTTTGTAAGAAAATAGGCTTTCATACGAAGAAATCGTGGAGCAGAATCATGGTTTTAAGCTGCCTGGAGATCCATCATCCTAAGCACATTGCAAGCCAGATGCAAATAAAAGACCCATCATGTCTTTGTTGTATATAGTCTATGAGTTTGGCAATTTGAATCATGATGAAAGCACAAATGTAACTTTTTTAGAATGAGTTCCAGGACCAAACTGTAGACAGTGATGGCTTTTTCATTTACACAAGTCACATCATAATTCAAATGGCCAAACATATAAGCCATGCACAACAAATAACTACAGTAGAGTAGGTTTAATAAAAATCCTTTAATTCAATTGATAGATTAGACCCATATCAAATCTAACAAACATTTAGCTGTTCCTATGTTGAACGGATTGCTATTTTCATTGCAGTACACAACTGAAGGTGGTAGGATTTGCTTTTATTTTTTTACTAATAAACAAAAACAGCTTAATTTCTTTTTTTTTACCAGAAAAAGTCACATGCTGACACCAACCACATAAAACATTATCAGACAGACTTTCTACACCAATAATATCTATCATTTTAGAAAGTAAATCAATGCTGCACATTGTCATTTCCAAAATAACTCATTTAAAGTATGTCGAGACCTTATAAAATAAACTTAATTTAGAGAGGAAATTGTTAAAGCAACCAATGGCAAAGTTAAAATTTGACACCTTACATCTAAACAGAACATATTAATTTACATTCCCACATTATAGAAATGCAAGTATGTCAGCAGCAGGTAAAATTTTTTGAACAAAAGATAACTACTGGTAGGCTATTAGGAATGGCATAATCAGATTGCATCGAATGTGAACTGAGTAGGGTGATTTGAATAGTGTACAAAATGTGTGTGAATAATTTTGCATAATTAAAAACCCAGAATGTTTACAAGAAAATAAAAAAGTACTGAGAAAAAAACAGCAGGGATGAAAACAACTTATTGAGTTTGTTCAGAGCATTGATGCTTATAAAGTTTAACAGCTGCTGGGGGGAAGGATCTGTGATGATCATGTTTACTTTCAATATTCTATATAATGGAGGAAAAAAATCTGCATCTTTGACTGCTTGCAGATTAATATTGACATTCCATAATTCCCTGTAAAGAGATAATTCAGGATTTTTAAATTGAGTCTATCATCTTAATACCTGCATATTAATTCAATAAATTTCGATTAGTTGATCCCATAAGGTGAAGGTTACAGTTAGTAAAAGAGGTGCCTTAAATCTAACATCTGAAAACAACTAAACTTCATGGGCAGTACGGTTGTTTTCAACTACCGATGTTTCAACACATTTTTCTACTTCTGATCTGAATCTGATACTTTAATGTGGATATCTGCAGATCCTGAAACATTTTGATTTTATTATTATTTCATTTAGTTTATTTACACATCATTTAGGAAATACATTGGAACAGATGCTCCATACAACAAGTACATATTTAAAACCGGATGAGTTAAAGGTTCATTCCAAGTACACTAAGCTATTCAAAGCTTTTAATGGGAGATATTTTTATGAGTACTACATATTTGCCAGATGTTTTTATTATATAGAAAACATTGATAAATAGTAGACAAACAAAAGACAATCTCAGTGATTTTGTTATACTTGATTTGCTACAAAGAATGATAGCAGTACGATTAATATATTGAGCAATATACAGGTATTTATGCTGAAAATGAAATCTCATTTTATATACACTCTGTGTATAAAAAAAATGACAATAAAAGCCGTTTAAGTCTATACAGTTATTAACGAGTAGATTATCCTTTTATTCATAGAAGCTGAGTCTTAAGTTTTGTATTGAAAATGAGAAGTGACATTCCAAGTTTTCTGTGGTGCTCTGGAAACACTAAAGCTTGTCCATTTCAATGTTTGTTTTTATTCCAGTAATATAAATTTTTATTTCTAGTGGTGGAGGAGTACAGATTGGAATGAGGTCACACGGTTTAATTTGTGGTCAGTCTGGTACATTAGCTTTCTGAAAGTAGTTATACTCACTAAGCCTAAGAAGACTACAATGGAAAGTATACAAGTTTTTTTTTAAATGGTTTGGGTTTATGTTACACCAGTGGTGGGAGATGTGGAGTCAACAAGTCATCTCCATGCCATGCATCTGTTCTGCTCAGCCAGACAAAGTGTTAACAAAGTGAGTCCAATTTGCACAGTGGACAAAATTGTGCAGATTGGACTCAGCTGGTTCAGGGGCTTCGCAAAACAAATGCATGGCATGGAGATGACTTGCTGACTCCACGTCTACCACTAGTGTAACACGATATGATATTACAATTTTGTAAAAGAGGTTTAAAAAGACATTTATACAAAATGAGAAATGCAGAAAGTGAAGGATAATGTCTTAAAAAAACAAAAGATAGCTTAGTTGTAAGTTCATCAATATGTCTTTTAAAGCTAAGGAACTTATGAATGTGGATCCCAGAAAATTTTATTAATGGGAGCAGTTTGCTATGTGGTTTGTTTTATTGAGATTTAGATAAACTTTTTTTCATATAAACCATGTGTCTATTTTCACTAGCTAACTATTGGAATATGTTAGCTTTTATGTTATCTTCATTACTGCTGATCTTTAAGAGGCTGTAATAAACTTCGCTCGACAAGCATGTATGATATGAATGCACAGATATAGCCCAAAAGGCAACTTTAGATTAGTATAAGGACAAACTTAACATTTTTATTGAATCAAAGACAGCTTTCCATAAAGGATTCAGCACTTACCTGCTGTCCAAAAGATTTTTAACCTAACTTACAGTTAATATGAAGCTAAGGCGGAAATTCAACTGAAGAAACTCTGATTACTTCCATTCAATCTGAGGCTGATCCGCCTCCGACGCAGCCAACCCGCTTCAAGCCACTTTCCTTGATGCCCAATCATCTTCCAGCACCCTACTTAAAGCCACTCCAAATCATCTCTAGGCCTGCTCTTCAACAAGCGCAAGATCCATCGCTCCTATGTCGGACTTTGATTCAGACAAATCAACTTACCTCCAATCCTCCGGCTCGAAGGAGTTCCCGTCTAGCCGCTCTCTCATCTCCGTCCTCCGCACTCCGCTCCAGGGTTCGTAAGCGGTCATGCAAACGCAGCAGAGAACGTCTCAGCTCCAGCCGCCATAGCGCCCGGTCCCTCTCTCCGTTCCGACGCAAACCCAGGTCCTTCTTCAGATGTTCCCACCATGCCAGTTTCTCAATCCATAGCGGCTCCACCCTTCCACAATCCTCCCGCAGTTGACCAGTTTTCGGCTTCTCTATGCTCCACCCTGGACTCTCTAAATCGCTCCGTTCAGACTCTGTCTGCACGTGTCCAAGCCTTGGGAAATCCCCACACTGCCACGTCATCACTGCCTTCAGCTTCGCAGCGGGATCCCCTCCCTCCTCCTCCTACATTCACACTCGCCTACGCCCGCCCTGAGCCAGCTCTAGGTAAGACGTATCTAACCATGTTTCTATTATAATTTTCTTTTTCTTTTTTTTTCATTCTGCTCATTATGCTTCCCCCGCCCTTTCCATCCAGGCAGTTTATATATTTCTATGTATTCTAACGTTTATCCTTGCCTGTTGCAATATTATATAAGGGAAATATATTAATTTAGTTTCACTCACCCTCCCCTCCTGTGAAGTCGAACATCAAGTCGCCTCAGCAGGTGACATTACAGCTGTTTCAAATCATCCGAGCGCGTTTTGCCCATCTATACCCTTTAAGTCTAGCATTCAATCTATTCCTCCTCCGTTTTCTTCTACACTTGCCCAGCCCACAGACTCTGGTAGAAATTTCCAGATATTCAATTCAGACCCATCTGTAATAAGTTTAATGAAAGTACATGCACCTTTCCTAATTGCAGTTTCTCCACATTTGCAGCTTTGCTAGGATGCGCATCCCAAGTCCGTCTGTCCCCGTCGTGTTCTGTTCATGAGAAATCGTACCTTCAAACATTAATAGCCCGTCATCTTCTACGCCCATCATTATTTCTGAATTGGCAATTTATCTTACCCATCATCCGACCGCACTTTCGTCAACTTCATTCTTACCGGTCTGTCTCAAGGTTTTCATTTCGGAGTCTGCACCACCCCACCCCACCCCCCACCCCCCCTCACCCACGTCTCCCCTAATCTCCAATCTGCTTCAAAGAACCAGACGTCGTAGATCAGCTGCTTCTCAAGTTGTGTCCTAGAGTTTCACGATTGGTCCTTTCAAAACATTCTCTGTCTGCTCCCTTTCGTGTGAGCCCCCTAGTGGTAGCTAACCGCTATATTCCGGGAAAATGAGGCTCATATTGGACTTATCTGCCCCTCATTCTGGCCGTCACTCCTCCATAAATAGCCTCTTCCCTCTTTCCTCCTTTTCTCTTCACTACGCTTCTGTAGACCACGCTATTTTCTCTCATTAAGACCACCGGCCAAGGGGCCTGGCTGGCCAAAGCAGACAAAATTATTTTCATTCACCCTTCTCAATGGCTCCTGTTCGGAGCTAAATGGAAGTCTCTGTTCTACTTTGCTGTCCGTCTCACCTTTTGCTGCAGGAGCAGTCATTGTCTGTTTGACAATCTCAGAAGCTCTGTGTTGGATTCTCCTTAATGTTACTCATTTGCCATGCGTTCTTCATCTCAGGATGGTTTCCTACGCATAGATCCTCCCTCCATTAGCCCAGTTCGTCACTCCTTAAACTAAAGTTCTTAACCACTTGGTGTTCCCCTGTCCGAAGAAAAACCATCGGCCCTGTTACAAATTGTGTTTCCAGGCATAGCTCTCGTTTCAGTGGCCATGATGGCATCCCTGCCCGCAGACAAGCTGTCTCAGATTCGTGAGATTTCTCAGTCTTATAGCTCTGCATCAATTATTTCCCAACGTCAGTTGCTTCTTTGCTTGGTCACCTTATTTTGCTGTGCGCATCATGGCCGTTCCTTCATTTCTTTTCCCGACTGCTTGACCTAGCTAACTCTGTTCCCTCTCTCTTAGATTAGGTTTCTCTGGACGAAGGTTGCCGTTCCGATCCTTCCTTCTGGGCTAGACTTCTTGTAAATGGAAGGGCAAATTATTTTCGATGGCATCATTCAAACGCCGACACGCTCCAATTTTTCACGGATGCTGCCCCATCCGTAGGTTTTGGGGGGTTTCTTTCAGGACAGGTGTTTGCTGGTTCATGGCCTCCCTCTTTTACTAGTTCTCAGTCATTTGCGCTATGCGAGGTTTACCTTTAGCCGTAGCTTGCCGTCTGTGGGGCCCGCTTTGGAGGAGAATGCGCATATCCGCTTCTGCGACAACATGGCAGTCGTTGACGCCATCTCTAAGGTCGCTCCTCCTCTCAATCTCTCATGCCATTCATTAGAGGCATAACTTGGCAAGCAGTCTCTTACAACTCCATCATCTCTGCTCGACACGTTCCTGGTCTTTCTAACCATGCTGCTGATGCTCTTTCTCGTTTTAAATTTCAGACCTTCCACATCTTCGTCCTTCTGCCGATCTCCTTCCGACCCCCGTTCCTCCGCTAGAAGAACTCATCCTTAACTAACCCACTCTCTTCGTTCGTACTTACTTCCTCCAGTTTCTACATAAATCAGGTTTAGCTTCACTTCAACTAATAGTCGTTTCGATCCTTCCCGGCATTTGTCTCTTTCGGATCTTCGTTTCCACATCGATCTTACAAATATCTTGAATCATTCTAAAGGAAAGGCCCTTGTTTTATTTCTATCTTACGTACAGATGGCCCCTTTGCCCGTTTATCACCATGTTTAATCTGTTCAAAGCGCCAAAAGTTTTTCCCTCATTTCAAGCCACTTCGTCACGCGCAAGGGTTCTCCCGCGTCACCATGCTGGTTCCAGACCATCTCAGAATACTATTAGAATCCTGTGGCTTTTCATCCAGTCATTATTCCAGCCACTCATTTAGGATAGGGGCAGCCACAAACAGCTGCTCGTGGTGTCTCTGTGGCTTCTCTCCAGCAGTTGGGCCGATAGACTTTTTCAGCCTATAAATCCTATATCCGCCCTAAACACTCTTCAATCTTAGCAGCTCAACGCTCTCTCTGTCTGTAAGGTAAGCTAACTTCGAATACTGGTGGTGGTTTAAAATATATTCTCATCTTTGCTAAATCATTGCTCCCTGCCACACACCCTGCTATGTTCCCTGTGTGTTCCCTGCCTCATTCCCTGCCTTGCATTCTGCCATGCTCCCTGGGTGTTTCCTGCTATGCTTCCCGCTATGCTCCCCGTGAGTCATGTTCCCTGCCATGCGCCCTGCCACGCTCCCCGTGTGATCCCTGCCACTTTACCTGCCTGCCATGCTCCCTGTGTGTTCCCTGCCATGCTCCCTGTGTGTTCCCTGCCATGCTCCCTGTGTGTTCCCTGCCATGCTCCCTGTGTGTTCCCTGCCATGCTCCCTGTGTGTTCCCTGCCATGCTCCCTGTGTGCTCCCTGCCATGCTCCCTGTGTGCTCCCTGCCATGCTCCCTGTGTGCTCCCTGGCCTTGTTCCCTGCTATGCTCCCTGTGTGTTCCTTGCCATGCTCCCTGTGGTTCCCTGCCTTGTTCCCTGCCATGCTCCCTGTGGTTCCCGGCCTTGTTCCCTGCCATGCTCCCTGTGGTCCCTGGCCTTGTTCCCTGCCATGCTCCCTGGCCTTGTTCCCTGCCATGCTTCCTGTGTGTTCCCTGCCATGCTTCCTGTGTGTTCCCTGCCATGCTCCCTGTGTGTTCCCTGCCATGCTCCCTGTGTGTTCCCTGCCATGCTCCCTGTGGTCCCCGGCCTTGCTCCCTGCCTGCTCCCTGTGTGTTTCCAACCTGCTTCCTCGCCACATCCCCTGTCGTTTCCTGCCTTGCTTCCTGCAATGCTCCCTGCAATGTTTCTATGCTTCCTGCAATGCACCCTGCTAAGCATTCTGCAAAACTCCTTTATTTTCTCTCTGCCATGCTCACTGCTATGATCCCTGTCATGATTATTCATTTATCACGTGTATCAGCCTGTGCATAATGAAGTCCTTCTGTACTCATCCTTCTCCCTCCGCTTTCTGCATATGCTGGCGCTCAGGCCTGTACCTCAGCAATTTTTGGGGGGAATATCCTTATTCTCATACATCAGTTTATCTGCATTAAAGTATAAACCAGCGTTTATGTTTCCTGCCGAGGCCTGAGCGCCAAAGTTCAAACTATTGTATCAATAAACTCTTCTAATTGCATCTTTCTCTCTGAGTTTTTCAGATTGAAATGAAGCTAAGGCGGAAATTCAACTGAAGAAACTCTGATTACTTCCATTCAATCTGAGGCTGATCCGCCTCCGACGCAGCCAACCCGCTTCAAGCCACTTTCCTTGATGCCCAATCATCTTCCAGCACCCTACTTAAAGCCACTCCAAATCATCTCTAGGCCTGCTCTTCAACAAGCGCAAGATCCATCGCTCCTATGTCGGACTTTGATTCAGACAACCCACCTCCATCCCCTTCTCCACCATTGTAGTAAGCTCATCCGACTCCTCCTCGATGCTCCTTCAACCTCACCTCCACTGTGTACTCCCTCCAGACTTTCATGGAGTTCCCTGTCACTTTAAACGGTCCGGCAGAAGACCGCCACGTTGAGCCTGGTTCTGCCAGAGATTTCTTCCCAAAGGGGAGTTTTTTTCTCTCCACAGTCGCTTCATGCTTGCTCTTCATGGACAGTTTATGCAAACTTTGTTCATTCAGTGACATCTAACTCAAGCATCACCCTGTATACCAGCCTCTATGGATTAACCAAACTTCACCTATCTAAACTCCACCACCAGTTTCAGGCCCGGGGGGAATATCCTTATTCTCATACATCAGTTTATCTGCATTAAAGTATAAACCAGCGTTTATGTTTCCTGCCGAGGCCTGAGCGCCAAAGTTCAAACTATTGTATCAATAAACTCTTCTAATTGCATCTTTCTCTCTCTGAGTTTTTCAGATTGAAATAATAATAGACAGAATACGTAACCTACTGGGATTATGTTCAAATTCACTGATAGTCTGCCTTGGATCTTTTTCAATATCGGGACCAATACTGATATTAGACAGGTTTTCTGCAACATATAATTGATCATGCTGCACTGCAGCAGAAAAAATAAAAGCTGCCAGACCTTCATAATGTATTATATTACATATTATATCAATTATATAAAAAATATGTCAAAACAATGTAAATGATCTGATATAGCATGCTGTTGATTTGCAAATGTATGTTAATGATAATCAGAATTTAAAATGCTTTTAAATACTTTTAAATGTTAAAATTTACTTTATTTTGAAAAACTAGCAGCACTAACTCCTGTTTGTCTTTCTGTAAAGCTGGTTAGTGGATCAAGCCAACTGGTTGCTACAGTGCTCTGCTGTGCTCTCATTAGGGAAGGAAAACTAGACATAATCCACTATTACCAAAATAGAGACTTTATTACTTTATTTGGAGACTTTTCATATCCATCTAGCAACTTTTTTTAAGAGATAAAAATGAAAATCTTGTTGCTTTTCTCTATATTCTTGACAAGTTTAACATTTTCACTTAAAAAAACAATCAACCTTAGGACACTGCACAAACACCTTAGGCTGCAGTTAGTATCTTCCTGCTTCCCTAAGCGCTGACTCACAGGCAGCTCCCTCTTCCTGAAAGCCCTGCATATCGTCAGAGCTAAGAGACCTGCTCTGTGTCAAAGCTAATGTATAACACAAGTTCAAAGCTAATGATGTTTCTGGTCAGGATTACAAAGCAGGATATAAATATAAGGCAAATCTAGTTTTTAATCTGGTCCCTTTATTCTAAAACTGTTACACTAATGTAGTCAATACCACACAGCTTGAATTACTGATTCACCTTTTGATGCTTATGCCTCCGTCTGTTTAGTTAGTTTTGACATAATAAAACAAACTGGAAAAGCTATAAGACAGATATGAATACCTTTGATTTAATGTCAAATCTAATGGCACAGAAAAATGTCTTTACCCTCTTAACATTAAAAAAAGCATACATTAAAAGCTTTGCATGAGACAATTTGTTCTGCAGAGGCTCTCCCACCTGCCCAGGTGCATTTAATCGTGCGCATCTGATTACCTTTAGGTGGCAGGATAGCAAGCATTAGATGTTCAGACAAACTGCTTCTGCATTTTCTTAAAACATAACATTGAGTTAAATATGTTTTAGATAGTACCCGATGAGCGTATTATATATCCTGACAAGTAAAACTTTAGATTCATGATTAATTTTTCCATGACTGTACTTAAAGTAGACGCAAAGTTCCACTGTGAGCTGATGTCGTAATTCACCATCCTATCCGAGCCTCCCTTGATGCCTGCATCCTTTTTTTTGTGTGCAACTCCTTTCTTGTCATTTTTCATTCCCCATCATCTCCCTTGCTTCTGTGACAAATCTGCTTGTTAAAAGGAATTTATAAATAGATTTAACTTGAATTCCCTCCAAAGGTATCACTGACAGGCAGGAACATTGTTGGCTGTCACCACCGAGGGCACTCAGAGAGAAGTCTGGAAACGAGCCACATACTTTCTGCAACGATAAAGCCTAAGAGGAAGCAATAAAACAGTGTCAAGTGTGCCGCTACTTGAAGTCCCAGCAGCATTCAGGGTCACTGCAGTGGGAAGCAAACGTCAGAGAGTAGAGCTAAAGATTTGTCACAAACTTTTCCGCACACCAGTGATGAATAGGTGGTGCAGTTATATAATGTCTTACATGCCATGTAAATATTTAGATTTTTTAACTTTATCCACGTTCTCCCATACAACAGCAACAATCTTAATGTAATTTATGTAGATTATTATATCACTGACCAACACAACTGCAATAAAAGCTCTACAGGTTACATCTCTGTCAATATTCACCCTCTTGTGACCAAAATGTCTGTTCTTTTAAAATAAAAAAAGGGGTTCAGGACCAGTTAGATTTACTGGATAACATTCAGGGCTTGACATTAACTTTTTTGCTCACAATCCACTTTTGCTGGTGATTTCACAAAAATTATAAATAAGATTAAATGAGAGCAGGTATAGGGTGAGCTGTATAGTCTTCATAATGTGTGCAAAGGTCACTTACATAAAAACAAAGTCGTTATTCTTGTTTAAGTAAATTTCAGTATGCCATATATGAAGTGAACTTTGTTACATTATTGTTGCAATCAAAAAAACACTTTTTTTTATTGATCACTGAATTTCTTTTTCTATTCCTTACATGGAACGCAGATTACTAGCTTCTCTGTCAATTGTCTTTTTTCCCCACCTGAGCTCTGTAAACCCTGTAAAGTTCACAGGGGACTCTTGGCTCCTTTATTTAAATGCTCCGTCAGTTCTGTTGGAGAGCCATGTTGTGTATTTGATGGCTAATACAATACTCCTAAATTGGTTGCTAATGGATCAGCAGTCCTCTACCTGTGGCCTTTACAGGGAGCTACACAGTGGTTCTAAATAACCTACACAATAAAGAAACACTTAGTGCATTTAAAATATTCATATAATAAATAATACTACTGTACAAGTTTTAGAAAAATGTTTGTATGTTTTTTTGAAGAAATTTGTGCAAAAGAATGAGTCCAAAGGTAGTAATTTTTTTTTTCTTGTTATTACGTTGGAAACAAAGTTTTTATACACCATTACAGCTTTTTCCAATTTCAGCATTCCACAAAGGAAAATGTATCCATTCAAAAAAGTGTTTTTTTGCTTTCGTTGTCTTAATCAAACAGAAAAGTGGTCCCCTAAAAATAAAAACACATTTTTTAAAGTAGATATTTAAAAAATATACACATATGTTATCTCTTGCCTGTCTTTTTTTTTGCAGACCCCTGCTCAAGTGAAAGGCAAAAAGAGTCATCTATTTTATTTGGTCTACTAAAATGATGCACTTCTTTATCCCTAGACTATAAAAAACACGTTTGCAGTTTTCTGTCACAAAATATGAAAAAAATAGGAGTAATGAATACTGTTTCGTTGTTTTCGTAACTTAAAAGAAATTCTTATTAAAACCTAGTTGGGTGACAATTCATAGAGGACTTCAGTGTAAAAACTTTAGTGATGTGAAATAGATATACATCATCTACAAAAGATCTCTATTTAGAATAGGCCAACAAACTGTTGAACCACACCAAGATAATTAGCGAGAGAAAATTTCCCGGGAAAAGGCAAAGTTTCATGCTGTGCTAATTATGTTTATCTTGCTGGTATAATTACTTTAACTGCCTCCTTGTTTTAAAAAGACACAGACGTATCAGGTTGCCTCTGCAAAAAAAATAAAGAGAAGAAGCTTTTCTTAACGTAGCGCCTCAGCAGAATGTCTCTGTCGCTAATCTCCTAGGAGAAAAGTCATTATAAAGAATTGCCATCCTGCCTGTTTGTTTGTGCCCATGTGCAGCGCGATGGGGTCTTGCATCGCAGAGAGCAACCAGAGAAATGAGACTGCTAGACTAAAATAGCTTGTTTTGCTCTTATTGATGCCTTGTCATGTTCATTCCCTCTTCCCATCTGTTTAAAATATGAGTGTAAGAAGATTGTGTTCTGCTGTGGTATCTGACGCATTATGACCAACTGAGTTTTAGTCCCTGAGAATTGGACAATGAAAGAATCCTGAATCATACCCTCTGGAAATGTACAGATTATATGCATCACAAGGCACAGTGAGGTATTTTTATGTTTTTATTTTTATTTTCTGTGATGCAGGGTGGACCAACAAGATATGTCTGATTCGGTGTTTGTGGAATAGACACAGCTTGGCTAAGAAGGCAAGTAAGATGCGGCCAATGAGGTCTCCTGAATTGATTTGCTGATCATGCAGAAAACAGGGACAGAGAGTCAGGAAATTCAAAGTTGATTATGCAGAAAAAAAGTGGACAAATTAGTAAGAGAGGAAAGCAATGCTCAGGACATATTTAGAGCTGAAAATTATTTGGTGGGTCTGCAGTTCGCTTTCACCGCAACATGTTGCATGAAGTCGGAATTGTGTTAGAAGTGCACACTTGTGATAAATAATGATAAAGCAGTAATACTTAAAATCCACACATGTAGATTATCTCCAACTTGTGATTATCTCCTGAGCTACCGGTAATGTTAGTTTCACCGTTTATTTGAAAGTGAGCCTTTTTTTTTTTTTTAACAGGCTGACAGGAGAGGGAGTATGAGAGAGGTGGAGAGACAAAGGACCATAGGACGGATTCAAACCCGGGTCGCCCGGACTAAACACTAAACACTGCAGCACAGAAACACACCTAGAAATTTGCATTTCTAATATTGCAGCTACTGTTAAGCATTTTTTCTTTGTGTTTATAAAAATGTCAGTTCATATAGAGTGGAGACTAGGCTATATAGTGGATTTTATAGTGAACTGTTAACTGTTTGGAAAAATTACAACTAGTTTTCACTCCTTGTTGGTAACATGACTCCCGCTTTCAACACGGTGCTTGCACCATATTTGTTCTTTCTCCCCCCAGAAACAAATGAATCCCATGATGCTTTGGGAGGAGGGCTCTTGCAAGGCATTCTGGGATATGTCTGCTTGTCTAGTGACCATAGATGTACACTACTTTTCAAGATGCATTGTGGGAAATGTTGAGTCCACTAGACATTCGGATACTCATATAAAATGCCGTTAGGGTGATAAGCCTAAAGATGATTTGCTAACAGCAACGAATGAAATAATTTAGTCTAAGAAAGTGAGATTTCCTAAAAAGTAGCCAATAACAGACAGTTTTTCAAGTTTCATGTACTGTCAGAGTGAGAAAATGTGACATTAGTGCACAGAAACCTGTCCAAATGATTCTAGTAAAGAATCTACAGTTGTATAAAGGGCAATAGAGCAGAGAGAAAGAGCGTGATCGTGAAAAAGCTTCCTGGGAAGCGAAACGTCTTCAAACTTAGAAAACAAAGTCCAGAGGTTTTATTTATTTTTTACTTTTTTGGAATAGTTTACCTGTGCTTCAACTAAAATTGCTCATATTAATATTTCTTATGTGTGTGCACTTTTGGAAGACTTTCTGACTTTCTCCTCCAAACAGTGCAGAGAATAATATTTTCCATATTAAAGCTCACCTTATGTATCCTGTAGAAGTAAAATTCATGTGTCTGCAAAATGCAGCCTTTAATTAGGTATACAAAAATAGTTTAAATACTGCATGTGTGTTTTTCCCTACTGACAATGAGTCGCAGGAACATAATCCAGAATGTTGCTTTCAACTTTCACAACCTTTGAGTTATGCTGCCCCTGATCCGCTGGTTGTCAATTAAGTTCACTATGCTTGGTCAAGAGCCTCCTCGCTGAGCGATTTTTGAAGAGGCAGCTCTTTATTTTTGAAGGGCTGCAAGCAGAAAAAGGTGTTAGCTTTAACAAGAACTCATCGGGAGGCTTCCAACTCTCAACACAGGGGCTTCCCACTGCACGTTTGCCAAGTCCGAATGAATAATGCAAATATATTAAGCCAATGCATCACATCACCTTTTCTTAGAATACTAATCATCCCGACAAAGAACTGTTAGGCCCCTGTGTGCTACTTTGAAGGCATATATTAAACCATGTCAAAGTAACAGGCTGTAAACATGAACGCTGTTTTGAGCACATATCATGTTTGAATCTGCAAAAAATAAAACCAACTCTAAGTAGCCCCAGATTCAACTATAATGGAAAGTCCAATGCTGCTCAGTATGTTTAATTCACGAGCAGAGAACAAAAAGCTCAGTATACTTAATATCTTCACAAGGTAAACTCTGAAGAAATCTGCAGCGGAAAAACTGATCCTTATGTTGGATATGGATTGGTCCGTTTTTTTTTGAAAAGCCAAGATTTTTATTCCACATTATTTTAATAGCCTGAGGGCGGGGCACAAATATGATATTAACAGATGCCAGCTTGTGTTGGAATCATAGTTAGGGTGGAAAGAAAGCACACTAGACTCTGTTCGTAACTGGGAGTGCTACATTTGACCTTGTCTATTCCAATTACGGCTGCCCTGCAGCGACCATCATGCACCGTGTCTATTGTCATAGGCTTCATAAGAGCATAATGTGCACTTTAGAAACGGATTATGAAAGGCTGTTAAATGAAATTAAAACTAACTCATAAGAAATTAGTCTTAGCCCTTTACTTTAAATCACACAGACACAAAGCAGAGGTCACCCTGCTGTGTATTCAGGATTAAATCTTGTAACTTACCTGGATTCAGGAGCGCTACAGGATTTTTGTACATAATCTGGTACCTGTAAGGGATTCACTGAGTAAATAGTTTTAATTTGAAACGACAAATGAATTAGTTAAATTCCTCCATTTTTCTTCAACATGATAATCGTATTTATAATTCTAGTTTTGTTGTTTGTTCTACTATCATTAATTTATCTCTACTGAACAGTAAATAAAAAATAAAAAAAAAATAAAATAAAATTTAAACCCAAGATTTTACATTAAACAGCAATTTCTTATAAAAATATCACTTTTGAGAATTTTGCTTTTGTAAAGCGTCAAAAAAATGTCTTTTTGGCATAAGTCTCCTTAAACTCATTAAAGCAAACTGGTCAGAGCTGAACTGCAATATTTAACAATCACGTAGGAAACTATCTTGTTGTTTTGTTGATTACATTCACTTCTAATTGGTTTAGGTCCAGCACTGCCTTCCTGACTGGATATTTGGAGCTTTTTTTCCCCATTGAAAAATTGAATATATCCACCACTGTTCAGAATAACTCCACTAATCAAAACAGAAGATGGATATTTATCTAGGGCTGAATCAGTTAATTGACTTAATAGTGATATATCGATTATCAAAAAAAAAAAAAAAATTAAATTGGTGTTATTACATGTCTACAACATGACATTTATTGAACGAATATCCCACTTACACCAACAAATAACCCAAAACTCTACAGAAAGTACAAATATTTTCCATTTAAGTTTAAAAAACATTGTTTTATAGATATTGCAAATTTATTTATGTATAAAGAGTACTTTATATTTTGCCTTTTAAAATTCATTTTAAATGTGCATTATAGTTTTTTTTCAAAATTTCCAACATTTGTTTATTTATAAATGTTAATTAATTAAAAATTAATTATTAGATTGATTAATTAATCAGAAAAATTGTTTAGCTTCATTAATCACTATAGGGTTTGAGCTCTTGCTACAATCTTATCAAATTTTTATCAGGCAAAGTATTGATTACCATCTTATGACAGGAGTTTGTAGCATTACTCCACTGATGTGACAGTATGTTGTTAAATATAATTTTGTACATAAAGTCTTGCAGAAGCATAGGCCTCAATATTATAGAGGAAAAACTAACATGTAATTGGAAAGTAAATTTTTTTACCAAACGGTTTTCTCCATCACAGTGCCTTGATTCTTAGATGTGATGTCTGTGTTCATAATAATAACAGGACGGGTAATATCAAGTGCAGGAATGATCAGTTTTGAAAGAGTAAAGCAATATGATTACTATCTGTTCTTCTCCTATCATTACAGCACTTCGACTATACTTTCACCCGATTATTGCTGTATCTGTAGATAAATGAAATGTTGGAAGAGCGGTGAAATGTTTGTTTTCACATGCTGTCCACCCCCCTTTTTTCCAATGTCATGACTCTGATGGCCTTTTTTTTTTTACTGCCATCAATCAGTATGATTTGTAAGTTATTTTTCATATTTATTCTCTCCTCTCTTCCTCTTTGTGATGCGCAGCAAGTCTGATTTGATGCCTCAACCACCTGCTAAATCTCCTCATCCACCACAAGCAGCGTCTAGGCACCAGGGGTCCATTTCGATCCTCTCCTTTTGTTTACAGGACTCCTCCATCATAATTTTCTACTGGAATACATCATCCAAACATGTTTGAAATATCATGCACTATTTCTCTTTTTGTATTTGTCCATAATTTTCTTTTAAATAACTGAACATAAAAAAAGAAAATGGAGAAATAATCAAGGTAAGCTATACTGGCATTTAAGAAGAATAAAGCAAACTACATCAGATGGGAGCAGCACGGTTTATTTTCCTCTGGTGGTCTTTGAAGTCAACACTGACAGCAAGTGTTACAAATGAGGCATCTTGATAGCTTGGGGGCCTCAGAGGCTGGCCGTGAAATCGCAACGTTCACAGTTCGAGTCTGTGAGGTGACCTTTGCTGCATGTTGTCTGATCTCTCCCTCAGTTTGTTCCTTTTCTTGTCCACCCTTGCAGTCTGTTCATACTTTTTGATTTTTCTCACATTTTAGCATATTAGAACTTCAATGTATTTTATTGAGATTTTATATAGGGTAACATAAACTAGTCCATCAGGGTGAATGAAAGGAAAATATTTATATTTTATTTCTTTTTTTAAAAAGAGCCCTGCATTGGTCCAAACAAGCATTGTTTGCTTAAAGCACTTAAAACAAGCATTGAAATACTTCGACCTGGATCAAAACTCTCTTAGAGAATTATTGTAAATTTTATCTTTGTAATATTGCCAAACCACATCAGCCACACGTTAGTAGCCTAGTAAACTAGCTCCACCTGCCAGCGGCCAAAATCATTTTTGCCTGCAAGTTTGGTCTAGCCTCGATCAATGCCCCAGGCCCTAAATCTGGCGGGCCAATCAGAACGCAGAGATGTGTTTTGAATTTTTGGATTCTAAGCGGGCTGGTTTTGAGGGCAGGATGACAAAGCTTTGCGACGCTGGAGAAAGCACAACAAGGAAGATGGCAACAACTATTGAACAGTTCTCATTTGACTCAGCTTTTGAATCAGTTTTGGAAGGATTAGACTTGGGTTTTTTGATAAAACGTGAGCAGGAAGAGGCTCTACGCTCATTCATTTTAAGAAGGACGTATTCGCAGTTTTACCGACAGGCTGTTTGTTTACATTCCCCCACCAGCTTTGAGTCATGCTTCCTACGTCACAGCAGTTCGGCTCATTGGTCAGAGCGTTGGCCAATAGGCACAGACATGGTTTGAAAAACATTGGGTTGTTCTCATCAGCAATCTTCCAATGTCTCATTCATCGGGGCCAGACTAAATTACATATTTAATTTTACTTTCAGTCTGGTTTATCAGGCTTTGATCCTGTTTCATTCCTCTTTGGCTTCCAGGCTAACTGCCAAATAGTTCCCGGTTCCTCTTTGGCTTCCCTGCTAGCTTTCCTTTAGTTCCTGGTTCATTAATAGTTGGTTACCTTGCTAGCTACCAATTGGTCATTTTTAGTTGCTCTTTGGCCTCCTTGCACACTACCCATTAGTAACAGATTCATTCCTCTTTGACTTGAGGTTCAATGAGATCTTTTGGCCTCATTGAATATTGATGATTATATAGTTCTCCTTATGGCTTTTAAATGGTTTGGTGAATCATTATATAAAGAACCCATCTGTATATTTTTGTTAAATCAGTATTGAGGTCCTCTTTGCCTTTACTGCTTGGTCACTAAACCTTATTTAGGTTGGCCACAGATTGGGCCTGCAAAAACACTTTTTGAAGTCCTGACATGAATCATTAATATAATTAGACTTTAAACAACCTAGCCAAGGCAATATGTTTAGGGACATGGTTCTACCTGGTTTTGAACCTCCATCCCAGTCTTTTGCAGCCTTAAACATTTTTTCCCCCCTGGATGACTTTATATTTAGTTCCAACCATCATCTTATGAGCTGTAATTAATTGTCCATGTCCAACCATGTTCACATGCAATTTTGGTTTTAAATAAACAAAGCACCCTTTCGAAAAAATGTCTTCCATTGCACTTGGAAAACTATAAATTGGAATTCCATGAATTTACTCATGCTATGGATGTGTATATAAGTTCTTCCACCTGTTCTTTGGATCAGAGCATTGGCCTGACATCAGGCTCTTGACCTTTTTACCTTTACTTACCAAGTCTTCTATATTGAGATAATTGGAACACTACAGTACCCTGTAACATCTGTCCTGCCTGTTGTTTACTCAGCAATTTATTATGTAATAAACCCTGAGGCCTTAATGGTTCAGCTAAATTTCTACTGAAACAAAATTTCTCAAAAGAAACGTCTATTTTATCCTTGAGACTAGACTAGGTTACATTAAGGGATATAAATGTAGAGGGCCTCTATTTTGTCTTATGTTTTATGCTTTTACATGTAAAACCTTTAAAATCCATGTATATTTTTACAACTGCTAAACAGATAATTCATTTCTGTTGGTCTGCCATAAAGAATACCAATAAAATTGGTATTTTCTGTTTTTTAACAGTTACATCACAACTGTCAAAAAAAATTTAATTATAGATTATTAACTCAAGAAAAAGAGATCATTACATGAAAAAAAAATGGATTCTCAAAGAATATATCTGTCAAGTTTTGGTTTTAAGGTTTTTGTGAGGACCCAAATGCAGAGGCTGACAGGCTCTGACAGGGGTGAGTTCTTAAAAGATTTAATGAAAGATAAGGCAGCAAAAACAGGAATCCAAAAAAATCCAACTTAAAAATGTTAAACAAAAACAGGTATCCAAAAAATCCAACATAAAAATCCAACACAAACCCGAACCATGGAGACATCAGGGGAAAACCATCAAGGAGCCAGGGAGAGAAAAGGTAAGATGAGGAACCAGCACTGAGGCACTGAACAGGAAGTGTATTTAAGGCTGACTGAAAAAAGGGCAGGACTAACGAGCTGATAAGGAGCAGGTGTGAGTTGGGCTGACGAGGAAGCCAAGGGAAAAGAAAACACAAGGGGGCAACAGAGGACTAGCGATGAAAAACCTAAGAAACTAAAATAAATCCAGAACACATCAAAGCTAGAAAAGAAAACATGGATAAACATCAAACTGTAAACTTAGAGAAAACCAACAGAACCAAGATCATTACAATATCACATGTTAAAGAAAAAGTAGGTCATTATCAAAAATATAATTATAATCTACCTTCCGATTTATTTATTATTTATTTCATTTATATTTGAACCTGTAATGTGACATAATTTTAACAACCTCTGATTATGCTTGCAAGGGAAAAATAAAAACCAAAAATTTGCGAAATCATTTTGAAACATATCAATTAAAGAAAACATATTTGTCAACATTGCAATCCGTGAAGGCTGGAGAAAAGCTATGTGTGGTCACACAGCTTTAGCTATCTCACTATCACACCAGGAACAGGAGGTGCAGCAGGCCATAAGAAATGGATGTAATGGCAGACAAAGTGCCGAGCTGGAGTAGGCAGCAGAAAGTTGGGGTTAATAGCTTTTTTTTATGGTTTAAGGTCCTTTGGTCCAGTGGGTATATTTTATCGGAGAAACCAAAGCTATAAGGAACTACACTGTGTGCACTGATTTATTTCAAATATGGACACAGAACATCTAGAACCACCTAGAACCTGACAGCAGTGTTGTGCCTGGAACTGAAAACTGATTTTTAGTAGACCTGTTTTTAAAGAGAAGTGATTAGTTTTGATTGGTGACATTTTCCAGTTTTTATTATCAGAAAATAAATACAAAGATATTTTTTATAAATAATAAAAAAAAAATCAATAGAACAAATAATATAACAAATTTGAGTTTTTTGTAAATAAAAATAGCAATGTAGTGCTTCTGAATTCACAACCAGTTACAAAAATATGGTAGAAAAATAAGCACGATATTTCACATGAGTAGACAACAAGTGTTAGCACAATGCTAAAATGTGGATGATGGATGGATGGATCAGCCTCCAGTGGATCCAAAATGCTACAGCAAGAGTTCTGATGAACATTAAAGAGAAAGAGATCATGTTTCTATTATCTTAGCTTCTCTTCTTTGGCTTCCTGTTAAATCCAGAATAGAGATTAAAATCCTCCTTCTCGCATATACAGCATTAAATGGCAAAGCTCCGTCTTATATCAGAGATTTAATCATTCCTTTTTTTTTTTTCAAAGAGAGCACTTTGCTTTTAGGCTTCAGGTTTACTTGTGGTTCCAAGAATTTTATACACCCTGTCTACTTTTAAGTCGTTTAGAAATAAATCATATTGTAGATTAATTGACCAGTTTCTGTAGCAAGAGGATTAGATTAGATAGATAAATGGCAAAAAAATTAGTAGGTGTTGGATTATGAAAATATATAAGATAGTTTTGTTTTCATCTTCTACTACTGTTTCTCGGCTGATGAACAACCTTTAGGTGCATCACTGCCTCAGCTGGTGGGGAGAGTGACAGCTTCATCTTGGCTCTTAGATTCTGCACTCATAAATGTATTATTTTTACTTGCATTTCTTGCAGTGTTGTGACTTGTAAACTTGTATTCTCACAAATGAAACAGATGATGTCACATGTCTGAGTGAGTTGATGACAAGGAGCAAATATAAATCTTATATTTAATTACCCATATTGATTTTATTTAAGAAACATAGACAGGTTCTTAAGGAACAGTTTTAAGCAGAGTTGTGTTATCAGGTCTTAACCTTATCAAAGGTCAGCATAACTTTACACTGCCTTTTCTAAAGCCCTTAACCACGCAAAACAATGGTGACTGTTCATTTGCTGAATCTAGGATTGGTCACATTTTAATTAGCCTGTGAGGAGAACACATCATCCAAATGAGAAAAGGGTTTGTGTCCAGCAGGATGATTTTTAATTAGGTTGCATGGGGAGTCTCAAAAAAGGTCATCTCTTGCTCTCATCTAATCACACGCTTTTCAGTCTCCCTTAAAAGGTGAAAACATTCCATTGTGACAAACTCACTTTTTCATAATCTACTTTTCAATTAAATGTCCGCAGTTCAGCTGTAAATGCATGTAATTAATTCACCCAGAGGAAATATGAAATCTACATTTAACAGACAACTTATAATTAAGTAGAGAAGAGTTAAAAATATTATAGGTCCACCTTCTTTATCTTGACTAGCCCAGTAGAGAGGTAGGATCCACTGTGCTCCTTGTCTGTCTATCACCAAATGTACTAAAAGAAAAATATTTTAAATTTAACTTCCAATAAATTTTATAGTAGTCCAATCTATATCCATATATTCGTTAGAAAATGCTCTAAGAGCCCGATGCTACTACAAACTAGAGAATAAATCTGATTTTAGGAAATGAAATATATTTTTTTACTTCTTATCTTATCTTATTTAGTATTTTGCCGCTCAACATTTGAAGACATTAAAACAAAATCTAAGACTTTTTTTTTAAACTGGAGACACGAAAGATTAGAGTTTGTTTGATGTCAGAGATAAATTGCAGTCGTATCTGATATCAGGGAAAAGGGACTGCTCAATCTGCTTCAACCATCAGATTCATGGAACAACGTTCCAATTACCCTATAGGATCTTCTGGTCAAGAGAAAAAATTCTGGTATGAATCGATCCCAGTCGGTCTTTCAATTCTTACACTACCTCTGCCACTTTTAAAGTTAGCAATATGTTTGTTTTCCTAAAATGCGTGAGACCTATGCTCCCAAATCGTGTTTGTTTGAAGTCACAGAGCTTGATCAATTGTTTTATACTGTAACCCTCTTCAGATTGACAGATGTCACTAACTTGTTTGCTTATCGGTTCTTGAATTCTTTTTTTAAGATCTGGTCCAAAAGAGTTGCTCGAGAATTAACGTTGTCAGACAGGTTCTACCTAAATCTTACGGGTCAACCACTAACTGTACATAATCAAGTGTCAACTTGGCTTGTGAATAAGATATCACAAATTTTTCAAAAATGTAGTAAAATCATAATTTAATAAGAGGAGAGACTGAATTTTCATTGGGCCTGATTTTTTCGTTTTCCCCAAAGCAAATAAAATAATAATCCTAGAAAGTGACCTTTGAATTTTTGTTATTTAAGATATTTTTGTCTAAAAATAATTTTAAAACATCAGAAAAATATAACTAACAAGACACTAAAAAACAAACCACAGAAATCAGTAACTTTTTCACTGCATTGTACCCATTGTGCTTGAGTTATGAAGCTCTATATCTCTATCTGATGTGATTTATAGTAATACATCTCTAGCTACTTCATCATCCATTCCGCAATGTCATCATTCAGTGCCAGGCACTTTTGAAGAGCCGAAGGATATAAAACAAAATCATAGAGAATCCTGAAAATCTCTCAGAGCTCAGACGTACAGATTTCAGCTATAAAGAGACAGTGACACAAGGAGTCATGCATTTAAAAACAAAACGAGGATTTCTGTAGCAGAGTAAGGCACTAAATTACAGACAGTAATGAAAGAAAGTCAGTTAATTTACATTCAGTCCTGGAAAAATATTCATATTTTACCTTAACTTCAACTTTACCATATTTTGTGACTTAAAATTAAAAACGAAAAACAATATTTATTGGGATTTTTGTGACCGATACTTTATGTAGATGAATATATTTATTTATACAAAATATTATTTCTGCTTGCTACCAATCTGACCTGTTCTAATTGTGCCTTCACACCAAACAATGAACCTGCAAAACATTAATCCATTTCATGCACTTTTACTTGTCGGACATTGTGGTACAAATTGCTGTTCTACATTTTTTTACTCTGCTGGTTGTGGGTTTCATTTCAATCTGATTCTGGAGCTCTAAAAGGCAACAAAGAATTAAAAGAGAGAGACAAAAATGGGGGCGAGATGGCCCGCTTTGGCCCTCTCTGGAGCTAATGAACCACAGTGAGGGGGTTGGAGGAGGACAGCAGTAGATTGGGCTAGCTTGCTGGGCGGAGAGCACCAGAGAAAGGAAAAGGTAGCCTCTGACCGGGGCTGACCAGCGGGTGATCAAAGAAGGGCAAAGGTACGTCAGAGCGGTGCATCGGGAAGACGCAAATTTCACTTCATTTACTACACTAGTGTTGCTTTGCTATCTCACTTCGGCGTATTCACCGTAAAGACGTTGTTGATCTCACTAGGATCCCAAGCTTCATCTCCCTGTGCCTCACAGCCCTCCTTAGCTGGCCTTTAAATACTGATACCATGTAAATAGTTTGCCATGGCCACAAAATTTGTGTTTGGTGTAAACTCATCAAGAAAGCGTGAACAAATCAGCCACTCGTTTGTACACGGGGTGGGTAAGCGAATCAGAGGCACAAATCAGTGTTTAAAATAACCACTGATTTCTACAGTGCTAGTGAGGTTAGCTTGGCAAACCTAACTTTTGTCATTTTGGTCAACTCTAACCATTATCTTCGAGGTATTCCAGGCTAATTTAGCCAATTTAGCTTAGAGTAACAGAGAGTAAGTAAGAGAACGCAGAACCACCTTCCTCTGATTTAAACGGAACTGAGAAAGTAACGAGTCAGTTAAAGATAGTGATTCGATTCGGTTTATTCACACAAATATTTTGCTCAATTCAATAACACACACTCATGAACAACCCATCATTAGTCGCAAGACCTTCAAAACCTTTGTGACAACCATTTACCATCCATTCTGACTGAACTATTACTATTTCATAGAAGTTTAGGCAGTTTCCATCTATATTTTAAAAGACCTACAGCTGTTATCACAAAACTATTGACTCGAAGGTGCTAAATGCACCTGAATTTTCTGTTATTTTCATCTGTTAAAATATTATTTCAAAAATGCATCGTTTTTATTCATATACACAAACACACAAAGCTTTGTTAGTGTATCACATGAAATAAAAATAAAAAACAAGTTTGTGGCATAGCTTTAAACACGGCAGAGAAGTACAAATAATTGCAAAGGATTCACATACAAAGAGGAAAAGCTGGTAAAGGTATCTTTTTTGCTTTGGTTAAACCTATTTCCTTACAGATGCAGACAGAACATTGAGGCAACTTTGAGCAGCTGAGCAGAATTTCTCTGGAGTTAGACTGAAACTCACCGTTATGTGTTCCTCATGTTCTGTCTTTCTTTTAGCCCAACAGCCCAAAAAACCAAATCCAGCAAAAGGCGCATTTTGCCTCGACTTGCAGAGTTTCTTTTCAATTATGCATCCACAGAAAACGAATGAAGGCCTAATTCCAGCCCAATTCCCTAACAAATGAATCTATGGCCCTCACTTCTGGGGAAGACAACATGGTTCCCCTTACTATTTAACCATGTCTACTCTTGCAAAATCTTCACTAACAAAGGTCATGAACGGCTGTATCTTAGCTTCCATAACTTTATCAACAGTGCTATCTATGGTGGTACTAGAATCAGTCTAGAGCTGGTCTTGTTTTCTGCTTAGCACTATCAATAAAAAGCTGAGCAAAGTGCTTTAATATTGTAACCCCCAAAGTACAGCTAGTAATCTGATACTCAGGGAGGCCCAATTCAATTTCATTGCCCCCTCCAGTGAAGATGGTAGTTAATCTTAGCATGCACTCAGAGCTTCCTTTCACTGCTGATAACCCTGAAATCATTCAGCAGGAACAGATCTGTAGAAGTTATTTTCCACAGTACTGGTCCCTCAATGAGACCTATTAGCAGCGAATAAATAAAAGATCATTAAAAATGTGTCTAAATATTCTTTTACCTGTAATGTTTATGGTTTTGACTATTTGATTAAATACTTAGCTAAAGATGCTAAAAATAATCAGCATTATTCATTTTATTTTATTCACATAGATCCTATTAGAAAAAAAAAATCAGCTCGAGTCACTTTATGAAATGAATAAATAAAAGTCAATTAGAGTAGGTCCAATCACACACACAGATCCCAAGTTAACTAAGCACATTTATAATGATCTGAGTTATCAAAGAAAGCATTCAAGTTCATTAGTTGTTTAAAAAAGTATTTAAATGGTTACATGTATTGTATCTGAGGGTGTATCCAACCATGAGAAGTCATCACTGTTTGGACTAGAACTAAAGGTGGATTTAAGTTTTTTTCATTTTGTCCCAGTTGTATTCAAAATGTACAATTTTAACTATGGAGTGAAATTTTTCCATCACAATTTTTGCTAGAAAACTTTTTTTGTAAAAAAGCAGTTAAAAATGAACCTTTAGGAACCCTTTTTTATTGATTTCTTTTATCTGTTTTATCTAAAATTGTTTACTTGATAATTTATTTTAATTGTTCATAATTATTTTTTGGTATCTATTTTTTTAAATTGCATTCTTTTCAAATTGCATCTTACTGATCATATTAGGTGCGTTGGAGATGAACAGCTTCTCGCCAGTATTGTGGACAAGAATCTTCAGCTGTACTGATGGACAGGGTTAAAAGTCTGTTGAGAAGCTGGACAGAGCTGTTTGCTACTGAATGAGATAACTGAAATGGGTTTGCATTACACAACTTGCCCATATTCAGCAAGTAGCCTGTTAATAAGGCTACATGTTAAAAACACAAAAGTATTAAACAATAAGATTCACATAACCTAATACTGCATATATATTTTATTTGTGGATTGTTTTGCATGTTATTTATGTAATATCCTTTAGTGTCAAATTCATCACAACAAATAGACAGAGTCCACTACTCTTTCTTTGAATCTGCACAAAAGGTTCAGACCAAGGTAGGAAACAACCTCTGGTCCATTCAAAGAGGACTGAATATGGCAAGTGTGCATACAGTTTGCTTTAGTCAAGCTTAGAATCAATTCACCACACATGTCAAGAAACTTTACAGAGGAAATATGTTTAGAAGTTTTCTGATTAAAGAAAAAATCTGATTTCATCTTTGCTCCTCCTGGATGAGCATGTAGCAACAGCAGGCATTCACTGAAGAGAGATTGTTTCTTCAGCAATCCCTCACACCGAGCATGCATCATCCATAGACCATAAGAAAGCCCACAGATCGCATTGAGTCTGCGACACCTCCTGGATAATCATGGAGCGACAGTTGCTTGCCTTTTTTCCTTGACTTTGCAGCAATCCCTCATATTGAGAACGCATAAGCAACAGCAGAAAGGAAAACTACCCTTTAGTACAAATGAATATCCAGCAGAACCTGTAAAAATGTGAGCAGCCATCCACCAGGACGGACTGGGACTTCAGGAATAGTTTTTGGTCATTATTCACTGTTCAACTGGTATTTATCATAAAGACAGTTTGTCCTGCAGGATTTTCTGATTTCACATTTGAATACTAAACTCCTGTAAAAAAAAAGGTTGGAATCCTGAGGTTCTGAGTTCATGCCCCACTCCCACGGACTGCCACTCTGGGTCCCTGAGCCAGATCCTTAACCCCCAAACTGCTCCTGCACAATGGCAGCCCATTGCTGCCAAAGGGGCTGTGTTAAATGCAGAGTTAATTTCATTACAATGTACTTGTGACAGTGTAATGACAATAAAAATGCTCTTTGTTCAATTATGTAATTCATTACATTACACTTTTACACATATATTTATGCCCTACACAAACCCCATTTCAACCCCCCTCTTGGTCCTGACCCCCACTTTGGGAAACCCTGAGTTAAAGAATGAAAATATTGTAATATATCTAAAAAATACTTGAACTGACACCCAATCAATGTATATCACAAACACACTCTCTCTCACCTATCATGGTTCTGTCTCAGAGTGATTCCAGCCAATTCAAGGGTGGTAAGATCCTTCTTAGTTTCCTTGACTTGTACAAGCAATCGATTCCACTCAAAGATGAAGGCTACCCCCCGCCCCACTAACACCCCCCACCCCCTTCACTTGCCCTCCCTCTCTTTCGCCCTCAGAATGCAGATGGCTTACTGGGGGAGAGGGAGTTAGATGTAAAAAGGAGTAACGCAATCTTTTTTCTGCAAACGTTCCAGCAATGCACACCTCCCTGCCAACCTCTGAGAAGATTTGGCTCTTTCTAAAGGACATGCTGTTGTGGGTGTCACCTTGTGAGCAACAAGTTTTTCTTAGATCCATCTGTTTGGTCTCTGAATCATGAAGATGACTTGATCAAAACCTTGTAAGAAAAAAACAAATCCATTACCACCATGTTGCAACCACAAGCTAATGTCTTTTTAACAGTCATTTTCTGCAACAGGCCAACAAAAAGTAATGCATGGCAAAGATTGACCGATACAGTTTTTTGTTTTTCCTAAGGCCGATATCCATATCGACATCAGTCTAACCGATTCCCTAACTGATTTTTTTTTGGGCTGATTTTTAAAGCTTATATTATTTAAACTAAGAAGAAACATTTATCAACAAATCCAGTAAAAAAAGTTATTAGAATATGGAGGTAGCACCGATGCATACGCTTGCATACACTTTATCTTAAGGCAAGGTTGCTGAATGATAAGAAAACATAAGATAGACTTTATTGATCTCACAGTGGAGAAATTTACTTGTCACATCGTCCTAACAGTCAAAAGAAGGTGCCAAAAGGATGAGGCGCTATTGAATCTGCAAACTTGTGCACAGATTAGGTGACATAAGGGAGACAAATGCTAATATTGGCCGAAAGTTTCAGTCGGAGGATGTACCAATCTACCTCTAACTGTGGAATGAAGGTTTTTGCAACCTGATAATAAAACTTTTAAAAGAATGCAACACATTTGAGTTTATCACTTGAGTTCTGACACCAAGTATATGGCACATATATATTAAAAACTGATGTTCATAGGAACCATTCTTCAAATCTGACTGAGCACATGAATAAAAAGAAGATGAAAAAAAAAACTGTGCGCAGCTTTTAATTTTTTGCTCAACAAATTCATCTAATATATAGTTATAGTAAACAGATTTAGAAGGTGCTCCGCTCAGCTGAGCTTGAAATAAGTATCTTAGACATGCAGTCAGCCATGTTGGGTACAAAGTCGGACACTAGCTATTGATGCTTTTACTAATCGATCTATAAACACTTTTTCCATTAAATCAATTAACCTAAAGAGAAATACTTTTAGTAAATCAACATTTCAAAATAAACAATGAATAAATTCATTTTATATGGCAAAAACATAAAAATATAAAATATCACAAATAAAAAAATGAGCTGTTTCAGCATTAGTTTAAAGGTAACGTTATACTTCTCTCTGAGCATGCTGCATCCCCACGGCATGAAGCTGGATCCCCTTAATGACAGTGGTGGCGGCATTATGCTAAGGGGAAGCTGTCCTTCAGCAGGGCATGAGTGTTGATTAGAGCTGATGTGAATCTGGAAATAGAACTCATTAGCTAATATTTGAAGCTGAGCCAAAGATTTAACAGTCCATCAGAATATATATTTGAAATACCCATCCCCGAACACATGATTCATTAGATCAGAGTTTCTTCACTGCGGTCACTAGGGCCCCCGATCCTTCATGTGTTAGAGTGTTTTTCCAACCACACACCTACTTTAAGTGAAAGTGTGATTAACAGGCTACTGCAGCACTTGAGGGCAAGTTGGGGAAGTGATACATCATTTTAATCAGCTGAGCTGTAGCAGAAACAGTTATAGCCCCCCTCAATAAGACCAGGCTTATAAAACACTGTGTTAATATCTTTGAATGGCCCAGTCAAAGTCCAGATCTGCTCCAAAGTCCTTATCCAAAATGTGCCAAGAAAACTGGTGTTCACAGACTTTATCCATCCAATGACTCAACTTCAGTTTTTTATATTTTATTTCAGAAAGAATGAGGAAAACTAGAGAAACAACCTAAAGAGTTTCAGCTGTAAGCGTTTGGGATATTTAACCACACTCGGATTGAAATGTCTCAAGAAACTTTTTTCTTGATGTTTTTACTGTGTTGCTTTTTACTTTTTGTTGTGTTGCTTTTACTGCTTTTTGATTACCAATGATCTCCAGGAAAACCTCTGAAGCCTCTACTTACCAACTACAGTTATACAGAGTGGCAATTAAGGTTGTACATAAGGATGGACTATGTTTTATGGTTTAAGGGCAAAGGAGCTGGCTTTATTCACATCCCACTTTTGAGATTTTTATCTTTTTATTTCAAATCCATCAATCAAAAGTTTGAAGGGATTTTGATATGTTTTCTATGCCTCAGGTATTTAGAAACTATTGTTTAACTCTGTGTGCTATACAGGTGTGCTGGTTGTTCTGAAAATAAAAAAAATACATTATTTCATCCTTTTAATGGGTTTCTTTTTGTGTGAACCTAACAATGTCTAATTATTTTAAAGGATTCTTAACATTTAGATTGAAATAGCAAATAAAAAGTCAACTTTAAGTGTATTATTGTTTTGACACATACTCATCGTCATAAATACAAAAAAGTCCTGCAATTTCAGTTTATGTATTTAGCTGGAAATATGGTGTGTGCACCAGTCTTCTGCATCATTGTATTATAATCTGTGTGTGGAGGAAATCAGCCAGCCAGAGCTGTCTTCATTCCTGCTTTCGCCCTGATTATAATGTTTTTATTGCTCTTAAATCTGCAATGATTTCCAACACAGTCTGCAGCGTGCCGAAAAGACGAATCTCTCCTGACTTTGCCGTTAAATCCCACATTCCTCGTAAAGCTGCAGCGGTTGGTTGGATTTATGGCCACATTTCAAGCAAATCACTTCCACCCAGTAGGCAGAGAGACCTTTGCATGCCTTTGAATCAGGTGGAGGGTAAATAAAGACGGGGAGAGAGAGGTCAGAGTTCACTGGGTACTTTATATTATAACAACTGTCTCAGCTTCTTCAAACAGAAGCTTTGTTTAAGATTATTGCTGTCCAAATCTGTGATTAGATTGAGAAAAAATATATGATTTTACTTTTTAATATTTTTTTATTGTTATTTCAGGTTTTTGGAAATTCTTACTCTCTACGACTTAGCAACAGTTCTCCCTTTTTATGACTTCGGATGGGAACAATAACCGTTATAGCTTGGAAAAATAACGGTGGTTTAAGGCCTTTCTAAGTGTTTTAATTGGACAACATGAGATAATCCAGTTCTCTATCTATGGCACATCATGGATCAGATGAGAAAAAAGGAGAACAGTTTCATGGTTTTACTTTGTAAAACATTTACAGTAATTACTGCCTGAGGTTCTCACCACTGCTGACACAGGACTTTCACACAGGAGTCCCACAGATGAAAGGATGTTATGTCAATAAAATGTAAGTCGACATGAGGATTTGAACTGCTGTCCTGAAATAAATCATCTGCTGTCAAGAAACATTATTTTTTTTTTTTATATACAATATAAAGAGGTTTTTCCTTGAAGGGTTCTTCAACTACACATGAAAAGATTATCACCTGAACTCTGCTCGTCTTTATTTGTTTAAAGATAGTAAACATATATATTAGCTGAAACACAGCTCCTATTTTGAAATGCCCTGACTGGAGCCCTACTGGTTGGAACTAGACATCCACCGATGGAGTGTTTTTTTTTAAGGACGATGCCAAAACGGTTTATTGTGACATCATTTTAACCAATCCCTGATACGTTTTGCCGATATTTTGGGATTCATTCTTGGATCCAATTTTTTTTTTTTTATTTGTCCTTGTACATGATAAGAACGGCACAATGATAACAAATGTTATCATGGTTACAGTCTCAGTTTAAACAAAAACCAAACATTTTGCCACAAACCACACTAAACCTTCACAAAATGTTATTGTTCACAATAAAATCTCAGCTTCTGACCATGATAGAACATTTTCATCAACTTACAAAACTCAGACATCAAATTGTTGATATGGTAGGGTGACCAAATGTCCTGGACATGTCCCAGACTTTGCATACCTAAAGAAATGCCCGGGGGGAATTTCAAAATCGTCCGGGATTTAGGTTGGCTACAGTGCAGCACGTAGTCAAAACAGGGAGCCAGCGGGGGATGAAGCGACCAAACCCAAGCCGGTGACGGTAGCCTGGACAACGGCGGCCCGTGCTTCTCCCCGCCTGCCCGGTAAGCAATCTATTTTCAATAGAGAAACTGCCTGCTTTGTAATTCTTGTAGAAGTAAACCCAACTGTAGGCTAAACAGCTAAACTGGTGTCTTACATCTACCTCTATTCATGTTCTTGGGCCAGTGAACCAGTGGGCTGGTCTGTACGTCAATTTCAGGGCGTGACAAAAGTACAGGCCTAACCAAATAAGGCAAGATCCCCGAATTGGCGTCAATTCAGGGCTTCGTTTGGATTCACCCATTTTATGGTGGAATTGTGAGATTTGCAGAGAAAGGAGGTGTCAATGGGGTTTGAACTTCTCTGTACGTCCATTTCGACCACCGAACTATCGTTATTCATCTATGACAATGTAAATTCGGTTTTGCATTCTATGACCCCTTTAATATCCTAAATTATCCATCCATAATCCTTAATCTTCCTCTTAGTCCTTGTCAGGGTCGCGGTGGACTGGTGCCTATCTCCGACATGCTACGGGCGAGAGGTGGGCTACACCCCAGACAGGTCATCAGTCCGTCACAGGGCAACACAGCGACACACAAAAACACACAACCACACATACTCAAATCTGAGGACAATTTTGGAGAAGCCAGTGAACCTAACAGTCATGATTTTTGAACAAAATGAAGAAAAGAGAAGTAAATGAAAAAGAAAAGGCAGTAAATGAAATATCGCCATAAAATAACAACAATCTACTTTAAATCACTAAAACAATCACCTTTACAATGCAGTTATTTCACATTTAGCTGTTTATTGAACTGCAACATAATTCACCATTGCTATTAATAAATAATAAAAAAGAAAGAAAAACTCAAACTGGGTCAAACCCCTCATGTAGTTACACTCCGCCAACATGGGTGTCGCTACACTGAATTATTAGCTAATGCTTCAATATATCAGTCAATACCAATACAATAAAAATAAGATATCAGCCAAAATCATTAGCCAGCTGATGTATCTGTGTATCACTAGTTGAAACTTCTAAAATTTCCTGATATTTAGCAGAATTCACCCTCAAACTGAAGGACTTGGTCAAATATTTTAGGGCTTTTTAACACAAGCTTTTAATGGAAGTTTTAGATTTTGACCCATTTCTCAAAAAACTGGTTTTGTACTTTCCTTGGTTATGAGATCAAGTTTTTTTAAAGCTTTGGTGGCAATTTGGTGTTATGCTACGGGACATTGACTATTCGAAAGACCCAGTTTTTAAATATTCCCTTTTTTCCTGTGCCTATCCATTTTCTAAACTGCATCCATTCCTCCTGCAGTAAACCACCCACACAGCATGATGCTACCAGCCTGTATTTAACAGCTCAATGTTGCTCTAAGGCTTGTAAGCCTCCCTCATTTTCCTACAAATGTAACGCTGGTCATTATACACAGTCTTCACATCCAACTTCATAAGACACCCTGAGAATTTAGTTTTTTCCAACTCATTTACAAACTGCAATCTGTCTTTTTCTCTTGCTTTAACAGTAATGGCCTCTTCCTTTTTTTCTTTTTTTTTTTTGCTGTGTGGTTTATTCACACATTTTACATTGGAAAACTTTTATTCTTTAAGACAAAGAATTTGTTTCCTATCTGAAGAGTATTATGGCAAGACATTCTGTTTGGACAGATAAATGTTGCACCTTAAGGCATATGGTACATATGTACAAAAATGTTTAATTAAAAATGTGGAGGTTCAGGATTTTCTTTTTGACATATATAATTTTGTTAGATTTTGAGATTCAGCATTAGAATGCTAGCCTGGGTGCCAGTCCGAACTTAGTCCCGCCCACAAGGTTTGAGTTCGGGGAAGTTCGGTCTGGCTCTGCTCCATAGTAGCGCGAGTATTAAAGCCCACTGTCAGGCGATCCAATCAAATTGTCAGGGCGGGCTTTATACGATGATGGACAGATGATCAAGAGTAACGTTATCAACCACGTGACCAAAGCGCGCTTGGGTGACAACAATAATGGCTGCCGCTGGAGAGTTTGGGTGAGTAGATTCTGCTATTAGGTCTGTTCTAGAAGATATCGACAGCAAATTAATTTTAAAAGAGGAACAGAGAAACGCGATCAAGGCTCATCTTCTTATTATAGGCGTGCAACTGCACGCTTTGATTTTTGTAGACAACAACTATGCCTCGCTTAACATACGTCACGCACTCCGTTGCTCTTATTGGTTGTAGGTCTATCCAATTGAGTGCAGAGGCATTTTTTTTCCTGGTTCATTCAAAACACGCCCCATAATCACAGCTCTATGGAGCAGTATCAGACTCATATTCTGACTAGAATTGAGTCGGACTACGTCAGGCTATTAGAATGCATCTATATGTGCTCTTCTGTTTATTCCCAGTATATATATTAACATTTTACTTTCTAGAAAATAAAGAAACAAGAATGACATTTTGACATGTAAAAGTTAACAATTTGCTTATTGAACAAGACGTTTTTTTTTTAAATCTAAAATGAGAGAAAAAAAATACAAGCATAAAATTGAATGGTCTTATTTTGAAGGAAAAATACTCATTGCGTTGTCAAGTTATCTTATTTAACTGCTTAAATTAAGGTGAAATACTCTTATATAATGAAATATTTAGGTATTTTCAGTTTTTGCAGTGTACTAACAGATTTAAAAATGTTCAAAATTATATTTTATATTTTAAATTGCTACCTGTTAGTTAAGTAGACCCACCCACTGCTAATGTAAAAACTGGAAAGATGGCAGATTATTTTAACAGCATAACTTTGACTCTGTCCCAAAATAAAACAACATTCTGTATGGTACGTTATTTTTGCCCTGAATATTATAAGCAATTTAAGATACTGTATATAGTCATGTTAATTTTTTTTAAAATGCATTCGCCAGTAACTCACTCTGGTTGTATAGTGGGTCTAGAAATTAATGTTTTACTAAAACAGACACCCCCATTTTTTTTAAAAGATTATTTTATTTTAAGATGATTAGAACAACTTTCTAAAATTAATTGACTCATGTCGATGACCAGCTAGTCAGTAGAGGGCGCTAGTGAATGAACAAACAAGGAAACTTCTATAGTCTCTGCCCGCGCATGCGCCGTCAATAATAAACCGCTGCCAGCAGAGCCAGGCACAACGTATTAACGTGTCCGTTCCTCATCATTCACAGGTACTATTTATAACTATTCCTAAACATTCTTAAAGATGTTGAAAGTAATGTGAACTGTCTGTGACATGATAGTAACGTGTTGAGAGGACTTGATCCGAGTTCTGATAAGTATTTGTTTTGTTTTGTCGAGTCGAATAACGGCAACCGCCAGTAGTTCTTTAACGGCTGATTACAGAGACCACACGGGACGTACAGATGTGTATGTGAAAGAGAATATAGTATCTGTTTTATGTTTACTTTCTGTATCTGAGCCAATGGCTGAAGGTATGAATGGGCATTAGATTTATTATTGTCTTTGGTGATGGGAAGTTATTATTTTGATGAATAGTAAGTTTATTTTGCAATGAAAGACATATACACTCAGAGACAGACACATGTAATGGGTTATTAAGTCGCACTTTATTTTATTTTACAAGAGTATTTGTTTGTCGTTTTATGTTTACTTTTTGCATCTTAGCCAATGGCTGAAGGTATGAATGGGCATTAGATTTATTACTCTTTGGTGATGGGAAGTTATTATTTTGATGAATATTAAGTTTATTTTGCAATAAAAGACATATACACTCAGAGACAGACACATGTAATGGGTTATTATGTTGCACTTTATTTTATTTTACAAGAGTTTTTGTTTGTATTACTCAGGTTATTAACAATATTATAAACCAAGAGGTCAATTGTATTTTTAGCTGTTTTGAAGTTAAAACCTATGACAGTGTATTTTTACATGAATACTATCCCCATGTTAGGATGTTTTGTGATATTCTCAAAGCAAGGATATTTTGATATTTTTGTTTAAATGGAATGACTGACTGTTTAAGATTGTTGTAGTCAATAATAAACCGCTGCCAGCAGAGCCAGGCACAACGTATTAACGTGTCCGTTCCTCATCATTCACAGATCCACAGCGCATCCTGCCTGTGCATCGCTTGTGCCGGCCCAGATTTCCCCTAGGTCTGAGGCCGGTAACAATTGGGGGCTCGTCCGGGATCTCCAGCGCCACCTAGTTGGGAGAGTGGGAATTGCTACAGAGAAGACCTGTGTCCAAAGCTTCAGGAAGGCTGCAGTACTGTGCGTCATCCATAGAGTAGAAGCTACAGAGGTTAAAGATGGCTACCACAACCCCTCGAAGGATGCTGGTTTTCAAAATCCGAAAGAGACTGTTTGCATTGAGTATCAGTCAACTACAGGTCATCGCCAGTGCAATTGATGACGGATCGGGGCCGGACGCTGAGGGCCTTATGGCACTGAGTGAACCAGAACTGTTTGATTTGATTGACAATTTTTTAAGAAGCGAGAAGCTAAGCGGCATGGAAGATGAAGGCATGTCTCAGATTCTTCACCTTGATGACATGCTTGATCGCCTGTTACAAAACGCGAATGAAGGAGATACAGTCGGGGGAGCAAAAGAAGTCAGTGAGGCTGCACCCCCCCAGCAGGAGGATACAGACACTCGTCAAAGGATCAGTTCGACTACAGCATCCATGGGCTACCACCTGCTGTCATCACCTGAAGAAAGAGACTTTCCCAGCCCTCAACCGACCACAGCCAGAGACAATAATGGACCTCCCAGGAACCTTTCCACCACATCGCCAGTTGAGTCCGCCACCAACAGCGCATGTGCTGCCCTTCCTGGCCGTGCCAGCCTGTCTTCCAGTGCTGGTGAGCAGGTTGTAAAACTCACTGATGTAGCTGCTCTGTTTCCACGTAGAGAGTTTAAGATTCATGGTGGTCAGATTTCTGACACCGGTTCTGAAGTGTCCTACAGCAGCCTCTGTAAACAAATGGATCAAGGTTTACTGGAAGGTTTTAGTGAGACAGAAGTTATTCGCACTGTGTTTAAGATAACTAAACCTGGTACATTCAGGGAGATGTTGACTAGCAAAGATGATCTTACTATGAGTGAGTTAAAAAGGTTTCTCCGCTCTCATATTAGAGACAAGAACGGGACTGAACTTTTTCAAGAGCTTAGCACCGCTAGACAGCAAGACAAAGAGGGCCCACAGCAATTCTTTTATCGTATCATGGGTCTAAAACAGAGGATTATTTTTGAGTCACAACAGCCAGGTGCAGATTTTTGTTATGATAAAAAACTTGTCCAAGGCACATTTCTTCACACTCTTTACCAAGGATTAAATGAGAAAAATAGCCATGTAAGATGTGACCTGAAACCTTTTCTCACAAACTTACAGTTTACTGATGACCTTCTCTTAGAACAGATCACTAAGTCCACTAGTGAGGAGATGGATAGGGTGAAACGCCTTGGTACAATGACTAAAACCCGACCAGCGTCTATAAATGTGGCTCAAACTGACCAGACTAAACCAACCGCTGTTGATGCTGAATTACAGGCTAACCGTGCTGCTATTCTAGAACTGACTGCACAGGTGAACTCGATCGCTCAACAAGTTGCCCGCGTTGTCAAACCCTTAGAGCCTGTGACCAATGGGAGTCCTTGCACCCCCTTCACCCGGCCCTCAAACCGATTCCAGATATCAGCTGAGAACAGAGGCAGATGTCAGGAGTGTGTGCAAAAGAACATTAGGAGCTGCCCACACTGTTTTGTTTGTGGCCAAGAAGGTCATAGAGCAGTTGGATGTCTGCAGAGAAAGGTGTCGGTAAACGAGAGGAGGTCACAGGAATGAGGCTGCCTGTGACCGTTGCCAGTAACAAGCCTCCAGCACAGGCTAACTCAGTTGAAACCACAAACCCAGTAGACTCAATTACACTGCTGTCCCAGCCCACATCTAGAAACCGGGTAGCACAATTAATCGGCAAGCGATGTATGGTCTCATGTGCAATGAATGGAGTCCCACTTCAAATGCTGCTTGACTCAGGGGCTCAGGTGACCATGGTGGGGAGAGCATGGGTAGAGGAAGCACTACCCACTGTTAATATACAGCCACTCTCATCCCTATTCCCAGACCAACCGCTTGAAGTATCTGCAGCTAATGGTACCACGGTTCCTTTCGATGGATGGGCTTATGTGGACTTACAGATACGCAGTAAGAGCCATGGACACATTGACATTCAAGTACCCATATTAATAAGTCAGAGTTGTGTTAATGGTCCCCTTTTAGGTAGCAATGTCATTGCGGAGATGATCAAGGAAAACAAAGAACAGGTAGATATTACTGCCATACTGAAGGAAGCCATGAGTCTCAGTGAACAAACAGTGGAAACTCTGATCTCCATCCTCCAGATATTGTCCCCTGATGAAACACCTTCCCCTTGCCCTGTGCGAGTCGGAAAGAAAGGACTAAAAATCCCTGCTGGTCAAATCTGTGAGGTGAGGTGCAGAGTCAGAGCATGGCCACAGGGTGGAACAATGGTATTTGAGCCCAGCCTAGAGAACAACTGTCCTGAGGGTTTAGACCCCCTTCCTACTTTAGTCGCTGTCCCCTCAGGCTCATCAAAAATTGCAAAAATTCCCCTTCAGAACTTCACCAAACATGACATCTATCTGCCACAGAGAACCATATTGGGCACAATTGAGGGAATTAGTGAGGTAAAACCAATTACCCTTTCTCCCAGCGACCCGAAGCAGACAAACAGTTCCACTGCTCAAACCTGCTCTGCTCTGATTAGAGAAAAATGGCATCCACCTCTTGACTTGTCACACCTCGAAGAGGATGAACGAAACATTGCCAGAGAGATGTTATATGAGGAATCAGATGTCTTTGCCAAGGATGATGCTGACATCGGTTGCATCCCAAATTTGAAACTCAAAATCCAGCTTAATGATGAGACACCTGTCCAAAAGCGCTATAATGCGATCCCAAAACCCCTGTATGGAGAAGTAAAAGAATATGTGCAGAAATTACTTGACCAGGGCTGGATAAGAAAGTCCACCTCACCATACTCATCCCCCGTGGTCTGCGTACGAAAAAAAGATAAGAGCCTACGTCTGTGTGTCGACTATAGGGCGTTAAATCTTAAAACTGTCCCAGACCGTCATCCGCTCCCGCGCATTCAAGACCTGCTGGACAACCTGGGGGGCTACTCCTGGTTCTCCATACTCGACCAGGGCAGTGCTTACCATCAGGGTTTTGTCGATGAGAGTTCCAGGCATCTGACCGCCTTCAGTACCCCTTGGGGGTTATATGAGTGGCTTCGCCTCCCCTTTGGCCTTACCAACGCCCCGGCGGCTTTTCAAAGATGTATGGAGGGTGTACTTGATGGTATGAGGGACGAATGCTGCTCCCCTTATCTGGATGATGTACTTTGTTTTTCTAAATCATTCAATGACCACGTGGAGGACTTGAGGCGGGTGCTCCGTCGGCTACGGGAACATGGCATTAAGCTACGCCCAAAGAAATGCGAGCTGTTCAGACGACAAGTGCGATACATTGGGCGCCTAGTGACAAGTGAAGGTATCCAGATAGATCCTAAAGACCTGGAAGCAGTGTTACAACTTAAAGAGAGAGAACCGAAGAATGTGGGGGAAGTCAGGGGTCTGTTAGGCTTCCTTAGCTATTATAGATCGTTCATACAAGACTTCTCAAGAATCGCACGACCTCTGTTTCAACTCATAGAGGGTACCAGGCAGCCAAGCCAAAAACCTGTCAAAGGTAAAAGTACCCCAGCTAAACAAAAGGTGTTGAAGCCTGGGCCGCTCCTCTCCAATACACCTGTCCAGTAGACTTATGAACACACTGCTGTTGTCACTCGCCTTGTGGACATGCTAACCAATCCACCTGTTTTGGCCTACCCCGACTATAATTTGCCCTTTGTACTGAACACTGACGCATCCAATGAAGGGCTGGGGGCTGTGCTCTACCAGCAGCAGGGAGGCAAACTTCGTGTGATTGCTTACGGATCCAGAACACTTACACCAGCTGAAAAAAATTACCACCTCCATTCTGGTAAGCTTGAGTTTTTGGCCTTGAAATGGGCAATCTGTGACAGGTTTCGGGATTATCTTTATTATGCACCTACATTCACCGTGTATACAGATAATAACCCCCTTACTTATGTCATAAGTACAGCCAAGCTCAATGCGGTTGGACATCGCTGGGTGGGTGAGTTGGCAGATTTTCACTTCACCATAAAATACAGGCCAGGCAAGGCGAACGCTGACGCCGACACCCTGTCACGTTATCCAGTACAGCTGAAGGGTCATGTATCAGAGTACACGGAAACCCTGCCCCCCGAAGTTGTTTCCACTATATGGCAGGGGAGCAAGGCTGTAGCTGAGAAGGATGTGCCATGGATGGCTGCACTACATCTCAATTCTGGTGGTGAAGACGACCCCTCTGTGACAGTCCCCATCATCACCCCAGAAGACATCCGAGTTGCTCAAATGGAGGATGAATCGATCAATGAGGTGATGACACTGAAGAGGAGTGGATGGAACCCCAATGGTAAAGATAAAAGACGGATGGGGCAAGAGACAAGGAGACTCGTACGTGAATGGACCAAACTCAAACTTGACAAAGGAATTCTGTACAGACAGACAGAAAAATGGAAACAGCTCGTTCTCCCAAGTAAGCTAAAGGCGACCGTGCTCAAACACCTGCATGATGACATGGGACATGTCGGAGCTGATAAAGTCATCCACCTAGCAAGACAAAGGTTCTATTGGCCATTTATGCAGCGGGAAATAGAAGACCATGTCATTCGCCGGTGCTCCTGTATTAAGCAAAAAAACCCACTGTCCCAGAAAAAGCGCCTATGGGGTCAATTACAACTAGTGCTCCATTTGAGCTCGTTTCTATTGACTACCTTCATCTGGAGCCAAGTAAGGGAGGATTTGAGTATGTATTAGTCTTGGTCGATCATTTTACACGCTACGCGCAAGCGTACCCAACTAAGAACAAGTCAGGCAAGACAGCAGCTGAGAAAATCTTCAGTGATTTTATTCCCCGTTTCTCTTACCCTCAGATTTTGCACCATGACCAGGGACGGGAGTTTGAGAATAATCTATTCCAGCGGCTCCAACAGCTGTCTGGCATCGCTCACTCTCGTACTACCCCATACCACCCGCAAGGGAATCCGGTCGAACGGCTGAATAGAACGCTGTTACAGATGCTGCGCACTCTCCAAGAGGAAAGGAAAACTGAGTGGAAAGATTATTTACCCCATATAGTCCATGCGTACAATTGTACGAAACATGAAGCCACCGGCTATTCACCATTCTTTCTCCTCTATGGAAGAGCCCCACGCCTGCCCATCGACTTAGTCTTTGACCTGGGGACAGAGGAAGAAGCGCCCAGTCGCGAGGAATATGCACGGAAATGGGCTACTCGAATGCAAGAGGCTTACAGGATAGCCTCAGAAAATAGTCGTAACAGCTCAGCTAAAGGGAAAAAATACTACGACCGTGGTGTTAAAGGAATTGCACTTCAGCCAGGAGACCGCGTGCTTATCAGGAACCTCTCAGAGAGAGGTGGCCCTGGCAAACTCCGTGCTTACTGGGAGAAGACAGTGCACAGAGTTATTGAAAGGATGGGGGAAAGCCCTGTGTACAAAGTTCAAGCTGAAGAGGGAGACAAAACTACCCGTGTACTCCATCGTAACCTTCTCTTATCTGTTAATGACTTGCTATTCGAACAAGATGAGCAATCTTGTCATACCCCACGGCAACAAATAAAGCAGAGACACAAACAGATGAGCAGCAGAGAAGTAGATGAGCAAGATTCTGATGGTTCTGTTGACGAGGAGGGATATGTGTACAATCCCCGACGGCTGCCTGTGTATACAAGGAGAACAATCAGACATCAGAAGCCTCCATCTGATACATTCAGCAATCTCAGAGTAGAGGCGCAAGAATTCCAACCTCCAAGACGTGCATCAGCTTCAGATGCTGAGTACCAGCAAATGGAATCTGCTCCCATTGTGGTACCGGCATCGGCACCAGCACAACTACAGGATGACACACCGTCTGCTGAGAATGTCCATGAACAAACTGGAACAGTTGATCGAGCAGATGATACAGGTCAAGGAATGCCAAAGGGGATGGTTGAGCCTGATAGAGAGTCACAAGGTGGAGAGCTCTTAAGGAGGTCCAACCGCAGGGTTCAACCCAGAGAGAGGTTCACTTATGACCAATTTGGGCAGCCATCATACCAGCCCTGGGGACACGGAGTGAATGCAATGTTCCCATTTGTTCCTTACCCCATGACTCCGCACCCCATCTTACTCGGAACGGAGTACTACCCTACTCCGACTGTGTGGACTCATTAGACAGATGACTTCTCCTAGACTGTTACCTGTCTAGGTGATGTCTTGTGGTGTAGTTCTAGATGTCCGGAGACATCTCTTGAAGTGGGGGAGAGTATAGTGGGTCTAGAAATTAATGTTTTACTAAAACAGACACTTTTTTTTAACCATTTTTTTTAAAAGATTATTTTATTTTAAGATGATTAGAACAACTTTCTAAAATTAATTGACTCATGTCGATGACCAGCTAGTCAGTAGAGGGCGCTAGTGAATGAACAAACGAGGAAACTTCTATAGTCTCTGCCCGCGCATGCGCCGTCAATAATAAACCACTGCCAGCAGAGCCAGGCACAACGTATTAACGTGTCCGTTCCTCATCATTCACAGGTACTATTTATAACTATTCCTAAACATTCTTAAAGATGTTGAAAGTAATGTGAACTGTCTGTGACATGATAGTAACGTGTTGAGAGGACTTGATCCGAGTTCTGATAAGTATTTGTTTTGTTTTGTCGAGTCGAATAACGGCAACCGCCAGTAGTTCTTTAACGGCTGATTACAGAGAGCACACGGGACGTACAGATGTGTATGTGAAAGAGAATATAGTATCTGTTTTATGTTTACTTTCTGTATCTGAGCCAATGGCTGAAGGTATGAATGGGGATTAGATTTATTACTGTCTTTGGTGATGGGAAGTTATTATTTTGATGAATAGTAAGTTTATTTTGCAATGAAAGACATATACACTCAGAGACAGACACATGTAATGGGTTATTATGTCGCACTTTATTTTATTTTATAAGAGTATTTGTTTGTCGTTTTATGTTTACTTTTTGCATCTTAGCCAATGGCTGAAGGTATGAATGGGCATTAGATTTATTACTCTTTGGTGATGGGAATTTATTATTTTGATGAATATTAAGTTTATTTTGCAATAAAAGACATATACACTCAGAGACAGACACATGTAATGGGTTATTATGTTGCACTTTATTTTATTTTACAAGAGTTTTTGTTTGTATTACTCAGGTTATTAACAATATTATAAACCAAGAGGTCAATTGTATTTTTAGCTGTTTTGAAGTTAAAACCTATGACAGTGTATTTTGACATGAATACTATCCCCATGTTAGGATGTTTTGTGATATTCTCAAAGCAAGGATATTTTGATATTTTTGTTTAAATGGAATGACTGAATGTTTAAGATTGTTGTAGTCAATAATAAACCGCTGCCAGCAGAGCCAGGCACAACGTATTAACGTGTCCGTTCCTCATCATTCACAGATCCACAGCGCATCCTGCCTGTGCATCGCTTGTGCCGGCCCAGATTTCCCCTAGGTCTGAGGCCGGTAACAGTTGCATGCAACATTTTTATAAGGCATTACAGCATCCTACTGATGTAGATTTTTTTTTACTTCGTTTTTTTCCTCAGGTTTTGTTTTTGCTCTTTTTGTTAGTAAATATAGACTTTCTGTGTATATCTGTCATAACTACATCCTGTGACCAGGATTATGTCACTGCACATGTGTGGGATTGGTGACCAGGTGGAACTCCCAGTGTAGTTAAGAGAAAAGAAATCCAAGGTCAAGTATAAAACTAAGCAAGAAGATGTTAGATTCGAAGAGCAATAAAACTTGAATCGAGCAGGGAAAAAAAACAGTCTGGCCGCTGGAGTGAACGTCCTTACCTTGGAGTTCAAGGTAAGGACGCATGGCGATGTCATTTTGGTATAAGAATATAACCTGTCTAAGTTCCTTTAAGATCCATCAGGGAAGAAAAAAACAACAAAAAATCTTTATATTGTGTTCACTCAAAAAATACTTACTTAGTTTACAAATTGGCTGTTTGTAGCTTCTGTCACTGAAGTATTTATTTTTCATCAGGAAATAAAGATAGTATATAATAAAAGCATATAATGCAGAGAGGGATTTATTGCAGTGTGTGCGTTTCATTTGGAACAATGTTATAACTGTCGTGATGACATAAATGCACCTGTAAAAAGGGTCAGGGTTATAACAGCTAATTATATTCTCCAGGACATGCTCCGTGTGGAATGAGAAATGATTCCTGTCGTTTCATTTCTGCTGTGAATGCTTCCATATTAGTTAGTACTTAATATCCCCAAGGTCATAACATTTGATAGATCATACTGTCGGCAAGGCCAGCTATAAAATCCTCCCCACTACCCCCACCATCCTCTGTGGCAGCTTCAGTTTCTGCACACATGAAAATGTCTTAATTGATAGTGGGGGGGCAGACAGCACAATCGGCCCAAGGCAATCGATTGTGACAAACAAATTAGAGACGAGTTTGAATGATTAGGTTATGTATTGATTTTGATTTAAGCATTAAGGGCCCATGTACTCAGTGGGATTAGATGAAAAGACAAAATATAATCAATGCTTCCTTGTATACATCAATGGGATTTAACATATGATGACATGGATCATTGAGGCAATAAAAGGCCTCAAGGACCACATAGTCTTTTGTTTTACCGCTACTTAGAAATAAATTATCCAACTAGCTATGGAAAATGATCAAAAAAAGAAATCACATAGTCATAAATTAGGTTAAGCCTACAGTATCAGAATCATGTCATGCTTTTTTTTCTTTCAACTAAATGTAAGTGTAATTGTTAAGCTTCATATTTTAATTTCAAATATAAGACTTTTCAATCATGGACCTCAGAGGGTAAGTAATGTTAAAGTTGTATAGTCACATTATATGCAATAAGAAAAAAAATGTAAAAGTCCTTTTTGAGCCTCAATAGAGCTTTAGCACTGGGTGCAATGAGTCGACATAAACAGACCTGGCGCCATCTGTTGGTAGTATCACTAAACTACCAGATGGGAAAGCCAGATTTAATTCAACAAAATCAGCAAATCTGAAAGTCTCACATCAAAACATAAAGGAGAATAAATGCAAACAGGGACACACCATCAAGACAAAAACCAATCAAACAATCCATCTATCTATATTGTTGTACTTAAGATTGTAGAGACGGAGAGCAGCATTGCAGACACTATTATCAGTATTCATAGACATTTACGATTAGAACAACTACATCTGAACTAGCCTAGTAAACTAGCCCCATCCGCCAGCAGCCAAAATAATTTTTGCCTGTGAGTTTGGTCGAGTCTTGATCAATGCCCCAGGCCTTAGAACTGGCGGGCCAACGCAGAGATATGTTTTGAATTTTTGGATGCAAAGCTGTGCGACGCTGGAGATTGCACAACAAGAAAGATGGCAACAACTATTGAACAGTTCTCATTTGACTGAGCTTTGGAATCAGTTTAGGAAGGATTAGACTTGGGGTTTTCGTTGAAACATGAACAGGAAGAGGCTCTACGCTCATTCTTTTTTAAGTAGGACGTATTCCCCGTTTTACCAAAGGCTGTTTGTGTACCATCCCCCACCAGCTTTCTGTCATGCTTACTACGTCACAGTCATTTGCGCTCATTGGTCAGAGCGTTGGCCAATAGGCACAGACAGCGGTTTCATTCATCAGGGCCAGACTAAATTACACATTTAATCTTACACTTGGTCTGGTTTATCAGTCTACATCTGAACACATCTGCAGCATCTTCCAAGCATTATTCACAGCACTTTTCTAGTTTTATTCCTCTTGGAATCACATTTTTTGCATGCTTCACACTAGATCTGGGATTATTTTTTTTTTTACTGACTGGAAACTAAACAAATAACTTATATGCAAGCAGGAGAATCATTTTTCAGAAAAAAAAACTTTGTATATAACCAGGCTGAGCTACTGGCATATATAAAAAAAATCAAATAAGGTAATGATGCACCTTTAAAACGTGAATCAAATATAATTTAATTTACTGTTATTGGGTCTGCTAGAAGAACATAATATGTCTGCAAACATGGGAACTAGATGAAAACTAATAGCTCGATTACTCTGCTTTGAGGTCCTGAAAATGTTGCCTTTAAGGCTAACTTATTATCCTTCTTATGACAGCACACATATATAAAAGACAAAATGTGGTATATTAAGTGATCCTGGAGGCAAAGGTTACACACTACTGATCTTACAGAGAAAAACTATGATTCTACCTTCATACAGTTAAAGCTTAATGCTGACTGTAAGGAATTAATCAATTATGGCCTCTTCAGTTCTTGCCTATAATCTCAAGGCATAGATGTACACAGCAAAATCTTATCTAAAAAAGTATAAATGTTCTTAACATAGCGGCAGTTGCCCTTAATTGTTGGATCTAAACGAGATGATCTGCCAAAGCAATGAGTGTTTCTGCTCTTAAAATATAACTACATATTATGCACATAAATCTAACAATGGACATGTTTTTCTTAAAACTAATTTTACACATAAATCGTCTTATTTCTTCTGCAAATTTTCTTGCCTACCCACTAAGGGGAAAATACTTTTCTTTAATGTTTTACTGGGTGTTTGTTTTTAAGTGCAGGGGCCGTAACAGGAGAACTGCCCACATTTGTATAACATGTTTGTTACAATACAATTTAAAATGCTGCACATGGATAAAACATGAGAAAAGAAAAACACAGAAAATCATCTAATGTCTTAATAACAGAAAGCACTGGCAGCACATTCAGTGAAATGAAATATGCATGGAGAAATGTCAAATCATTTCATCTTTTAATGATGTGGCTGAGATTTTAATTAGCTTATAAAATTGTACATTCAAATTTTTTTTTCATGTACTACCAAATGATTATTGGCTTTCTAAATCCTGCTTCACGAAACAAATATTAATTATTGAAAACCTGGCTTCAGTTACTGCCCTCATAAAAAGCCTTTTCCTCTTCCTGCCCCTAAATTTGTAAAACTGATCTGGAGCACAATATTTAACCCATTTACAGACCTAGTAATGGGCAAAATAACCCAAAAAACATTCAAAATGTAAAGAAAAGCTTTTAAAACAATTTATAATTTTTTTTGATAACCTAGATGTCTCTGTAGAACCTAAAATATAAAAAGAACATATAAACAGCACTCAAATTAATTTACGCCCTTCCTAGTGAGCCGTCATCAATTGTTAATTCAACCATCAAAGCCAAAGTCAAGCTGGTGTTTGAGGGAGAAGTTTCTGCAAAGCAGATGGCTGACTCACCTGACTTTACAGAAAACTGAAAGTAAAACTACGTTTAAAGCAAACACAGAGGAACCATAGACCTGTTTTAGTAATTGGCTGCATTGATGGGATTTCGCCATTCTACAACAGCAATTCTTGTATGTCTTGAAATTCCTCTGATATGATTTTTAAATACTGCACTTATGGTTCTAAAAAGGGACCACAAGGGACCTGTTCCCCTGTAGCATTGCTTTGGTCTTTGATGGCCCCTGTTCTGAAAAACAATTCAAAAACTGAGACACAAGGAAGTAATTTCTTTGTGAAATAAGTGTATTTCCCCTTTTTTGAACAGACAGGTAAGACAATTGCCAATGAAATAAGATTATTTACAAGGCTAAAACACTTACTTCAAGACTAGTTTTTACAGTATAATAATAAATCAGTCTGTTATAATGGTATGTGCTTACACAAAAGACAGTAACTGATTCGTCCCTCGAACAAATTAAATATTTTGCCTCTAAGGTATTTTTTAGAATTTCTTAGAAATTACAGTCAGATTTAAGCTGCAGCCGTATAAGATTGTTTTCATATGTTAGATCGGGGGTCTGCAACCTTGGCGCTCTGGCCCACTAATATACAAAATAATAAGCCCAGTTTGTTTTTTTGTTTTTGTGTGTGTGTGTGTGTTTTTTTTTTTTCTATAGTCTAAGAAAAAGCACTGGCCCAACATGTTTTAGAATAATCAATGCTTTACTTTCTCCCTAAATGCATAATAGTGTTTCACCACAAATTCACTTAAACTTCCCCTCGGCCCTTGAAGTGCTGCAGTGTATCCACATTAAAACAATATAAGAATGACAGTGGTGTCGGATGTAGGAGTTTGCCCTGCAACCGGAGAGTTGTTGGTTCAAGCCCCGGCTCTGGATTTCAGCGTCATTGTGTCCTTCGGTAAGACACTTCACCCGCATTGCCTGCTGATGGTGATCCGAGGACCCAGTGGCACCACTGTGCGGCAGCCTTGCTTCTGTCACTAAGCCCCAGGGTAACTGTGGCTACAATGTTTCTTACCACTGGCACTGTGCGAGTGTGTGCATGAATGGGTGAATTATTGAAAGTAGTATAGAGCGGTTTGACCAAGTCTCCTGACTTAAACAAGCACTATATAAGTACAGCCCATTTACCCTTTAAATAGATTGTAACACTTTAATGTAAACTAGTTGAGAAAATGGTACAGAATCAGCTCTGAGATTCCAACAGATCGATACAACATGCACAAAGTCCAAAGAGCCACAGTCTTTTAAACTAATTGGATTGTGTATCACAAACTAGGTGTTTATGTTTCCTATTTATTGTACCTATTGCTAAGTGGCTAGTACTGCACTCAGACGAAGGATGTGTTCCAACTCTGCACCATTAGTTCATGGTGAACTCTATTGCATGTCAAAGATCCACTAACAATGAAATTTCTAACAAGTGCTACCATCCGCAATGAAGAATCCTATCAGTGCATCCCGTTGTCACATAGATATAAAAATATTTTCGTTTTGGTCACCAGTCAATTACCACTAATGTGGGTCTATATTTTGTTTGGTTGCTCTTTAGTATGAGAATCAAAAACACGCAAATTTGTGCATTTAAAAACCTCATTCATTAATTTCAGATACCAGATACACAAAATGTCCTAATTGCTAGTGTTCTTGACACAATTGTGAAACTAATTGCTGTGTTACACTAATTAGTTTCCCAGTTTACATTTTATGACATTAGAAGACGAGATTCAAGGAGAATAATGCTCCACAAAGCCTTCCCACATATTTTAAAAAGGTTCAGCAATAAACCAACACATGAAAGAAATTACTATACAAGAAGCTTTATTATCCAAACCTTTTGCTAAATGGTCTCACAGAAGCAACATATTCAAAAAATATCAGTTAGGATAATATTTTGATTATTTTAATACTCTAGGAATCGGTATCCTAGAGAATAAATAACCTGATTTGAAAGCAATTTAAATTCTACCAGACTGTTCAGAATTTTAGATGATGCTTACAAATTTTAATTTGAAACCTAAATGGTTCCTAGCTTTACCCAGAGATTGAAGCTAGTGTGATTGGCTCCCACTAATAACAAATTAAAAAATCTAATATTACAAAATTAATTGTTGTTAACTCCCCATATTTTTTAATATGGTAAATTTCAAGTACTATTCATTCAATTAAATTACAAAAAACAACATAATTTTTAAAAATAATTCCTCCTTCTCTACTGCTTCAGTTCTAAATGCTGGTACAGCCAAGTGCACCTAGTTTTAATGTTATCTGCTGCCTGCTGCATGCTGTCACTTTCAGAGCAGAGGGTTGTCAGCTTAAATCAGTTCCTAATGTCACATGGTATTAATCATAATTCTGCCCTTGAATGTTTTAAATGGTTTCTCTTTCAAAAGTCAGCATCAGTATAATGAAATTATTTTTGGCTTTGTAGGAAGCCTAAAACCATATAAAGCATACAAAAAACAAATCCTGAATGTAACCCCTGGGTTTGGTCATAATCTTTCAGTTTATTTCAAATATTTAAGATATAGGAAATGTGACTGCTGTTACTGACTGACAGATTAGTCCCTTGCCTGATGCAATACTGTCATGGAATGAACAATTTCATCACCTGTCAGCACTGTTTTAGATCAAAACAGAAGTAAAAAAAAAGAACAAGAAGGCGGCTTACAATTTTTTTCCTGGTGGCAACAAGCTTTCGATTTAGCTCAATATGAACAGCAGCTTTTGTTGCTCAAAATCATATGTCTTATTTTATAAAAAAAAAAGGAGACAAACTAAAATTTAAAAAAGATATTAGTAAACTAAACATCACGTTTGCTGCAATGAACACAAATATGAGGTAATCCCTGTTTTTAGTGTTTCAATTCAGCTTGTTAGATTATCCACTCATCATTTCTTTCACTTCAATATTTCACAAGTCTTGTAAAACTAGCCTCCCTCTGATTTTGGAGATAAAACCTTTGTGGCAGAGATTTCAGAGGTGATAATCTTAAGCAATAGTCACAAACACACCTTCAAAACACAAACAGTGGAACAGCTTTTTTTTTTTATTAAACCCTGTTGGTGTCTTGAATGATGTAGTACAGGTTTGTTTCCAGTGTAGGAAATGCCCAGCATTAGAAATAAATGGCCAACCAATCCTGATTAAGATAGACTACCTTAACAATGAGCGGGAAAGTTTTTGTCTTTGGACAAAATAATAAACAAAATAATGTTTGCTCATTTTTGACATACTTTGTGTGGCCCAATAATAAAACAGGTAGCTCATTTTAAGATTACTTAAAGGTAAAATGTAGGATTTTTTGCAAATTTCTCAAAAGATCTACCCTCTCAACTTGTGCACGTTTAAAAGTTGCTGTTTGAAGACCATTTTTCCACCATAAGTTAAACTGGGGACGAGCACATAGGATGGCCTTATGTAAACATGTGGCACACAAGTCCATCACCACAATGATTGACAATTAGGAGGATCATTTATTTCAGTGATCCACCTGGAAAAAGGACATCCTCTACTATACCTTTAATGTTTACTCGATATGGCGCGTTCATATGTATTTTTTCAAGGTAAAGATAGCAAAAAACCTCTGGTATAATCATGTTTTATCTAAACAGCATAATCTCTCAATAAAAGATCAAACATATTATTTAATTGCATTCATGCAGAGGACATAAATGTACGAAAAAATTGCAAAATCTGTAAACAAAGTTTTGTCAATTTGCTTATATTTAAAGTTAGTTTCTAAGTCAAATACTTTTGTTTTTCTCTGATGGATAAATACAAAAACGACAAGTGGGAAAATTTATCTTAGCCACTATTAGAAATACAGGAGATCAGGTCCTATAAATAAAGATGACGCCCATTTACCTTCAAAGTCACAAGAAAAATTATTTTATAATTGGATTCGTCTTTAGTTAGAGCTTATAGAAGCAGTAACATTTAGTCCAGGTGGTTAAAACAAAGGATGACTATGTAAAAATTGTAGGACAGCATAATGACTGGCCACCACTCTACCTTCTCTGGGAAACCGCACTGGTTATCCAGGACTTTCTCTGCGTACCAACACAGGGAGGTCAGACTTCAGGCAGAAAGAAGACGAGGTGAGCTGTGTTTCCAAGGAAGATGATTAGGAGTGACATGCTGTGCCAGGAGCAGCAGGCCTGTGAGAGGAGTCAGCACTGATGTAGGAATCACACTTGTGAAGTAGCCCTGTCAAGGGCTGCAGTGATGACAGTGACATGCACACAGCAGCTTTGGTGGTGATGGAGGATCAGCAATATGAGAAGTAGAGTTAATGAGTGACTCAGGGTAAATGAAACACCTGTAAGACCGACCCTACTTTCTGGATTTCCATTAGAATTTATTGTGTGAGAGCATGACAGCTGCCTTTTTCAGTCATTGATCTTGAAAACTATATAATAAAAAAAAATTTATGCGTAACATTTCAGATCACACACACTCATTTATTTACACCGTCAGCGTACTATTAATGTTCTACGTCATGTTTTGTTGGTTAGGAAGATATGGTACAATAAAATCCAGTAAAGTAAACTACAATCTCTTTTGGTGGTGAAGATTTTCAGTCATTTTGGTCATAGTCAGTCAAAAAACAAACCAAAAAAACCCCAATAGGCTTTGTTTTCAACTTTTGAAGATGTTTCACTTCTCATCCAGGAAGTGTTTTCAATTCTAAATGTCAAAAGCATTGAGTGTCAAGCTTTATAGAGTAGCCCAAAAAAAAAGCCTTGTTTTGTTTACAAAACATACAAATTGAACCGTAAGAACAGGTCCACTCCATAGGAATGGGGAGTCGTTTTGGTTCTTTGTTAGCCTGTAAACGCCGATACTGGTCTATGCCTCTGAAAGGGGGGATCGTTGATATAATAATCAATTCTAATAATTGATCAGCGGATCCCTCCATCATTCTAGAAAATTGTAAAGTAAATTTACATCCCTTTTCCCTAAGAAACCATCAAAGTTATGTGTACCTATTGCTAAAAGGCTTGTACTTAGAAGAAGCTAGAGTGCTATACTATGGAGAGGTACCTCTTATTCATTTTCCCTTCTAGGCACGCTGGAAGTACAACTGTCTTGAAATTAGTGTATGTGCACTTGAATAAATGACCTGCTAATGGAATATGTTGTTGCAGTTTTTTTTTTACATTTGGCCATTGATTTTAAGTTATTACATCATGTTCTACTCACCCAAATATGTTTTGTGTCATTTGCAGCTGTTCTGAAGATATTTCGTTAGGTTATATCCAAGTATCCTATTGACAATGAGTTGAAGGCACAAACTAAACTGTTCATAATTTATTATTTATGGTACGCCAGCATTCATAACATGTGGGCAAATCACTGTCCCCCAGACATCTGCGGTTATATTTTCTATATTTCTATTTTTTTAAAACAAAACAGCGTGTGTATGACATCATCCACATTTGCCAGCTACCGTTCATTCTTCCTGTCCGCTGAACTGCTGCTAGTTTTACTCACATGCCTGGAAGACGTCTAGTGCTACCACAGATGATCTCGCTCTCAAAATGAATAGAACGATTCAGATTATCTAGCTGAATATATAAGAGGTAGAGCGTAGCCGCCTGGTGTAATGTACATTGGTTAAACAAATTATTTTTTTTTTTGGGAAAAAAAAAAAAATCCAGCTGATTACATCATACATGCGCCGCTTTGTTTTTAAAAGTTTGATTGGAACTGAATGGGGACTTAAAAAGAGTTACTTCGCCAACGGGTAAGGGGTCAGGAGTCAGTAGATGGTCTGAGTCAATGCTAGGTGAATTAGCTTCTATGTGGATTTGTCTGAAGAGCTGCAATAAGTATATCTGTAGCTCGGTAGGACCCTTACACATCCAGTTTATTGTCATCCATTTCACTCCAACCTGATGTGATCCATGAAAAAATCTGCTCCTCTGGACATTCCATTTCTAGGCTTCCGGGATCGCTCATTTCCAAGCCTCTAGTGTCACACCCTACTGAGGCATCCTCAGCGCCAAGCTCTTGTGGTCAATCAACTGGAAGAAAGCTCATATCCAGGAGAGGATATTTAAATAATGTTCAGTTGTTTTTCCAACACCTTTCTTAATAGAAATTTGTCTTTTCTGATATATAATGTATCACTCCTTTTCCCCTTCACTTTACTTTCCATGGGAGGAGGAGATGTACTCTTCCTCTTGCATATGGGATGCAGAACTGTTTTTTATCAGTGTATATTTGTGTTCTGGGCATTAAAAGACACAGTTGCAGTGTGTAACATCCCAGCTTACTCATGCTGTCAATTAGAGCAGGCCCTATTACGGTAAGCAGTCTTTAAGTAGTGGTGAAAAAAGCGAAATCTCTATCTCATAAGGACAGATTTCCTATAACAGCTTAAGCAGGGCAATCGCTCAACATAAATGATAGCTTTAAGGCAAGAGTAATGATGAGGAATAAGAAATAACCACAGGGTATGCATCATCATAAGCACCAACAAGCATGACTGGCTTTGATGAAGGACCCCTCAAGACTTTGCCAACTTTGCAGGTCTGGTTGTTTTTGAATGTATTTACACCTTTTGAGAAAGGGTGGAATTATATGTATATGTTTATGTGTTTGAAACAATAAAAAGATCCCATCATTTACAAATGCATCCTCATCTTTTGAGATTTTTCTCTCTATATAGTCATGTTTTATGACCCTTCGTTTGCCACTGACTGCCATCTTACTTAGATTTCATGCTAAGCACACACTGAAGGACCAACAGATTGTTTTGTGATGACCAAACACTTAATTGAGTTTAACCCGCAACATGTCAGAGTCATGCAACCAGTTTACCCAACTGATCTTCAACAGGGCCCTACTTCCAAGAAAAGATGAATTCAGAAATCTCAGGATAAGAGATGTATTCATTCATCCTCAAAAACAGTCACACATACTCTCTTGCTAATGCATCAAGGGAACATACTAAATAAAGTAGCCAAGTGAATGGGAGCATGATGTGTGCCACACCTAGAGAACCTGACCCAATTCACTCTCTCACAAACTGACTATGGAACCTACAGAGGAAACTGCTGTAAATATAGGAAAACCCATTTTACATGTAGGCTGATTGTAGGAGCATCCATGGGAAAGAAGAAGAAATCATCAGTAGTGATTTAGATACTAAGCAGCATTGTGAATTGTAAATACTGTTGATTGTATACACTGAGATCCTTACCTTATTGTATCCTTTTATCTTATTTTACACTGTTTACATGGGGAGGGTGTAATTTTACTGTGTGGGTTATAATTTTACTTATTTTATTCTTTTTTATTATATTTTACTATTCTCTATTGTATTTACAATCTTACTTTTCTCTCTTCAGTAAATGGTTGCACTGCAAGAAAAGGATTTGCTGTAAGGGATTAATAATATTTACTTTGGTCTCCATAGGTCTTTATGTAATTTTTAAAATTAGCAGAGAAGAACTTAATTAGGAGAAATAAATAAATACTCACTCAGAACCACACAATCACAGAAAATGCTGTTAAAAATGATGTGTTTTTTTGTTGTTGTAATGACTGATTTTAAATTAAACATTTTCCTAGCTTTAGGTTAGTGGACATGAGCAACATTTGTTCTACATGGTAAATAAAAATAAAAGTAGCGGCAATATTTGTTTCAATACATTTCACCCACACACAGGGCTATAATGCCTATGGGAAATTTAGCAAAGCCGTATATATATATATATATTTTTTTTGCTTAACACTTAAAGGCACACCGTGTAACTTTTGGCTACTAGGGGGTCGTCTAATGCCCCAAGGGACCGTAAGCGATGCAGCACTGTTACAAAAGTCAACAAATAAGTCACACCCTTCAGGAGCGCCCTAAGCGCCAAGCTCTTGTGGTCCATCGTTTAAAAGAAAGCTCACATCCAGCAGCAGATTGCGATGCACAACTTTGCAATGTCCATTGGGGCCCTGTATTTTTTTAGACTATCTCTGTTTTTTTTATCCGTAATTGTGTACACTGTGGATTCCTACAAATTTCCTTTTGCCATGCTCGCCCTTGTTGGCTAACAGAATTCTGTTACCAATGTGAAGATAAACACCTTTAGATAACCTTTGGGAACATCTTGACATCAATGTGGGGAGGCAGACAAAAAGTGCCAAAGCTGATGCCATCCAGGAGGTGCATAGATACTTGGCAGAGGGCAATATTGCTACTGTAGGTCATAGGATCCTATTTTATAATTAAAAAACCAAAAGACAGTCTATCCACACCTCTTCCGCCTGTGCTTACAGTGTCTCTGCCCTTCAGTGTGTAGTGTGAGCGGGTGTTTTCCACAGCTCGAGAAGAGGTCTCGTAAAAGCGTAAAAGACTGAATTTCAAAACTCTGGAACATTTTTTTTTTTTTTAAATAAAGTTTAAAATCCTCATTCGCAACATGTTTACTTAGAGATCATTATAATATGATACTCATTCATATTATTTACCCTGGAACAAGGTGTTTTGGTCTGATGAAATTAAAGTGAGTCTTGATGGGCCAGATGGATGGGCACGAGGCTGGATCAGTAAAGGGCAGCAAGTTCCTTATCGACTCAGATGCCAGCAAGGTGGAGGTGGGGTACTGGTATGGGCTGGTATCATCAAAGATGAGCTTGTGGAACCTTTTTGGTTGATGATGGAGTCAAGATCAACTCCAAGACCTACTGCCAGTTTCTGGAAGACACCTTCTTCAAAAAGTGGTACAAGAAGAAGTCGCCATTCAAGAAAAACATGAAATTCATGCAGGACAAAGCTCCGTCACACGCAACAAAATACAACACAGCCTGGCTGGCCAGAAAAAGTCTAAAAGGAGAAAAAATAATGACATGGCCCCCTTTTTCACCTGATCTGAACCCCACCAAGAGCCTGTGGTCCTTCATGAAATGTGAGATCTACCAGGAGGGAAAATGGTACACCTCTTTGAACAGTGTCCGGTAGGCTGTGGTGGCTGTGGCACGCAATGCGGATTGCAAACAGATCAAGACACTGACAGAATCTAATGATGGAAGGCTTTTGAGCGTTATAGTGAAGAAAGGTGGCTATATCGGTCACAGATATGTTTTTTTATTTTTTTGTTTTTAAATGTTGCAAATGTTTATTTCTAAATTTTTAGTTGTTATAATGGCTTACCTGGTGAAAATAAAAAAGTTAGAACGGAATACATTTGTTTTTTATTACGTTGCCAAATAATTCTGCACAGTAATATTTACCTGCACACACAGACATCCTCATAAAATGGCCAAATCTAAAAAAGAAAACACATTAACTTCCAAAAATATGTGTCATGATCTTGGCACTGATGGTTTGGTTTTTTCCTTTGCTCCTTGCTCCCCTGTCTAATTGGTTCTGCGGCTGATTATCGCCGATCATTTCCACCTGGTTTCTCTACTATTTAGGTTGTGTGTTTGCCTCCCATCAGCGCCAGGTTATTCGAGTGTTTTGGTGAGACATTTTGTGGCAAACTTTAGTCTGTCTGTTTTCCTGATTTTGACCAGTTTCTGCCCTGTGGATCTCGAGTTTTGCCTTGCTCCTGTCTGCTCTGTTTGTTGTATCTGATCTTGGATTCTACCGGCTTCTGAACCTGGAACTGTCTTCTGACTTCGGCCTTGGATTTCCCTTCAGGACTCTGTTGCTGCTCGGCGTCGGCTGGCACCCTCTCTGCTCGCTCTCTAGGAACTCTGGGGGCGTCGCCTACCGCAGCTGCGGTCAAACCTCCATCCAGGATTCAGCTGTGTTCTCCGTGAACGGACAGAACTTTGAATCAGGTCAGTGAATTAGCTCCAAGTCGTATTCAGCTCCACATCCAGTCACTGACCTGTATTCTCCTATCCCTGCAGAGATCCGCCCCGCAGCAGAGGAGCAGCCCCGCGCACCTGTTAGTAAATGAACGTTTTGAACTTTCCACTGCCTGTCTGGCCTTGAATTCTGGGTCCAGCATTCTGAGATCATTACAATATGAAACTTTGATATTTAGGAGTCTTTTGGTTGATTAAGAACACAATTGTGGCCCAATAATAAAAATAATCTCAAGAAGACAACTTGCCTAATAATTTTGCAGACAGTGTACCATGCAAAGGATGCCACACAGCTGACATATATTATATAGGTAAATTGCCTACCCTTCAGCAACAAACCATGCAAAGCACAGTAGCTAGCCATCATAAATATTTTCTAGGTGGATCCAATCCTGGTGCAGTTTGTTTCACATGAATGTACTTCTTTATACATTACACAGTAAATGTTGCAGTGTTAAAGTAACACTCTAGATCACATTTGGTCCGTTTTTGAATTAGTGTTTGACCAAATGTACTCTCAAAAGTGTTACTTTAACACTCAAAGGGTTATTTTAACACTGCAATATTTACTGTGTATGGAGGGACAATGAGTAGAATCGATACTCTGCACACACACAAAGCATCTGGACACACGCAGCATTAAAGAATAAATAAGCTTCATTTATCCACAGACATATTGTCGCTGTAACTGTGTTAGCAGGATGATGAGACAGGAGGAGAGATGTACACAGATTACATGCTGTCAGTTTCTATATGATTTAGATCAATGCACACAAACAACAACTTGCAGGAACCAAGCTTTATGTTGGCAATATGCTGTCAGTTTAATGCCAGATAAACTAGATATACTCCTCTTATTTATGCCATGTAAGGAGGCACTTAAAAATGTTGGGCATTTTGTAGACTAACTTGGTTTGTGCTTTAAATTTAAATGCTTAAGATAATCAACATTCAATAGAAGCATAGGTGACATATAATATAATGAGGTAGTTTTATATGATGATTATTATATTATATAAGAGTAATCCAAACCAAACTGCTCCAGTTACTGTAGACATGTACTCTTCTACCTTCAACCCCACTACTGCCCTGGATTAATAATTGTATTTAGCCATTGTTTATAATGTTCAATTTTAAAGTCCACTACATCCTGGGCCTGATTACATAAAAAGAATTAAGGTATTGCTGCAAAAAACGTGTTTTGTAAATCAACATTTGGAAAAAAAATATGGTACAAAAATCCAAGCCCTACCCAAAACTCTGAAAGACGTCTTAATAGGAAAAAATAAATAAATGGGCTTGAGAGAAACTTTGCTGTTTTCTCACATTTAATTATTTTAATTTTCTAATTTTTTCAGTTTTTTTTTAAATATTTCCTTTTTTTCCATTACAGATTTTTATATTTTCAATTATTTATCTTTTAAATTCCTCTTGTTCAGATTTAACTTTACAAATTCAATTCTTTAAAATTGCATTTCCCACATCACATTCTTTTTAATTCAGGCCCAATTCAAGCACTCGCATTTACCTGCTTACATTGACCTATGACAAATGTCGCTGACATCCAGAAGACCAATAGAAACTGTCTTTGCTCACAGAAGTTGATAGAATGCTGTCTGGTAAACTCATTTTGAGAAGAATTCAATGACTCTCAAAAACATTTTCTGATTTTGAAGATTAATCTTAGAATGCATTTCTTTCCTCATTCCCATTTAAAATGCAGGTTCTTTGTTTGCAACAATAATTGAACTAATTTTATTCCATATGATTACAAAACCCATAGAATCAAAATTCACTTCAGTACAACCTGCCCGACACCAGGAAGCAGTAAAACAGATCTCGAAAAAAAAACATCACACCCTGATCTTCCTACGAATGGCTGGCACACCAAGATTACTCACAGAGCACATCACCGTCTTATTCAGGCACTATGAAGAAGCCTAGAACAACATGGAAAGCACTGCAGGCTCCACTTGTCTAATTGTCAGTCAACGTCAGTGTTACTGTAAATGTTCACCAAAATAGCCTCCATGAAAGAGGTCTAAGACCAAGCTCGTCCTGTATACTTATCTAATGTGAGTCACAAAAGTAATGATCTTCCATCTGACATTAGTAAAGCATGTGTTGGTTTAATATAAAGGAATTATAGCTGGAGAATGCTCCAATGAGGCTGAATAAGAAGAATTTCTTTCATAGTATTGTCAAAGACACCCTATGGGAGAGTAACAAGAAGAAAACAAAGAAGGTTTGTAAAGGGGCAATGGCGAGGCACCATGACAGTGTTTCTAGAGAGACAAGAGATCTAACTATTTACAACATGAGGGAAAGTCTATAGAAAATTAGGTCAGCTCCAGTTTGCTTGTACAGTGTTTTTGAATGTATTTCTGCTGATTTTTAGACTGACGTTTGTTATTGTAAGTCTTGTCTCTACAGATAACATAATAATGTACCTTTCTTGAATAATAAAACACACTGCTACACTTGAATTTAATATGTAATTAATAAAAAAAAATATCCGAGGAAAATTTCAAATTGAAGATCTCCATTGCGGTGTGTCCTAGGGCTTTCTATACCCTGTACATATCCAAAAAGATCTCAGCCTTTGAGACGAAATGTAAGTGCTTTCCGTCTGAATTGTGAAAAATAAAGACAGTGTGTGATGTTGTTCCAGTGGTGTTCTAAAAATCTGTGGTCTAGTGAACAAAGTGGACAACCTGTCTTTCCCTGTCATTGTGTCCATCTGTGCTGACAGAAGAGTCTGTATGTGACTATGCAGTGAGTGTGCAGCGTTTTCAAACACTTAGGTTCAACGTTCAAGCACATCAGTCATGGCTAGTGATTTATTGACTGAGGATCTAACTTTATATTCTCTTCAGCTCTCAAATCCCATAGAAGCACGCTGCTGCAGGATATCCTGACACAGGAAAAAAGCCTGAAGGCTCAATACCCAAACTTCTGGAAGGAATTTGAAGACAGGACATGCTCATTAAGGTTCTCTACCAACCTTGCAGCCATCCACTCTCTAATCTCTCATGCTTTCACAGGCTCTCTTGTCCATGCACTTGCTTATTTACTTACTCAGTTACTTTTGCCTTATTATTTAACAAACAGACTTTCGGAAAAATCAAACCAGCTTAGTTTATTCAGGGGAGTGCTTCCTATCATGTCAACTGCCTCTTAAACAAAAAAGTAATCTCTTTGAACTATATTGCATATTATTTTGTTACTACATGGTTTTTAAATGTTTTCTAAACAAATTTGTGTTTTGTATTTAGACCACCTTATTCAATCCTTTGCAGAGACAAAAATTGAAATTAACAGACTTTGTGTCAGAAGAAAGTCCCCTCTGCAGCATGCCAGTGCTGCCACCATATTTTACTGTTAAGGATGGTGCGTTTATGGTTATCTGCACTACCAGTTTTCCACAAAAACAGCGTTGCATTTAGGTTGTCTATATGCAACTCCAGATTTGGCGTGACCCTTTGGAATGCTTCTTTGACATGGATACCCTTGCAGAGTCTGTCTGTTTACGTTTGACTGAAGGTCTTTGTAGCTTTAAAATTGAGCAAAGCAATTCTTTTTACCAAAAGATGTGTTAGGCTTGAGAGGGTTTAGAAGGGGAGGGGGTGGTCCTTCAAGATACTTCCTCATCTCATTGATTTCCTATGTGCTAGAGGTGTGGCCACAAATTCAGCCATTTATTAGCATATCTTCTGGTGGCTGACAGGTGCAAACATACAGCAAATGGCGAAACAAGCGGCAAACATATATGTGATGTAAACTCTGAAACACGCAAACACAAAAAAACAAACAACAAAAAAATGCTGCAGACCAAAAATACTTGCGCCACAAAACTGAAGTGCTCCAGACCAATACAGGCAAACAAAGGTATACATATCCTATGTTATATTGGATCCACCATATGTATAACACATGTTATATATATGTTGCCATGCATAACTACAGTATGCTCTTATTCTGTGATACTCTCATATGTTTGAAAAATGAAATGAAATGTTAATGAATATCTCCTTTTCTTCTCCAATTTTGTTTTTTTATTTTAAAATCCTGCATTAAACCTTGACTTCCTTCTTGTATGGAGGTTCTGGTCGGAATTAGTTTTTTTCATTACTCAACTTCCTCTAGTGGTTTGGAGCGCTTCCATTTTGCTGAGCGAGTTTGCTGCTGTTTTTTCATCATTTTCTCTCTGTGTTTGTAGCATTTTGATTTTGCTTTTGTTTATGGGTGCAGCATTTTTTGTTTAAAGCATTTTCTGTTGCACTTGTGTTTGTGTTTTTCGTAGTTTGCATAATGCACGTGTTTGCAGCTTGTTTCTGTGATGCCCAGTCTAACATTTAATTAGAAAATAAATACCAAGATTTAAGATACACAACACGATTTAAGAAATATATTCAAATTTACCATCTAGGATACTATATATTTTGATTAAGATTTAAAAGTTGTAGAGAATACTTAAAATGTATTTAAATTTACTTTTAGACAAAAAAGTGAAAGTGAAAGACTTAAGCTTTAGATATAAGATTTTTGGAATTAACATTACAATTTCAGATTTCCATTTTATATATATATATATATATATATATATATATATATATATATATATATATATATATATATATATATATATAGACTTAAGATATATATTCAGTTTAAACATTTAGATCTAAGATACAGATTTAGGATTTAAGATTCAGATATATCTTTTCATTTAGATTTAGAACATATGTTCTAAAACATAGTTTTAAAACATATGTTCTAAAACATAGTTTTAAAACATAGTAATATATACAATATATATATATATATATATATATATATACACATATATATATATATATACATATATTTTTATATATAAAATCTATAAACTTAAACATTTCTATTTAGTGTTTTTACCATTGATGTTATAAAGCAAAACATCAAATGTGAAGGCAATGTGCTAAAAAACATTTTATTGTGGATATTTTTGTTTTAAATTCAGCCCATATCATGACTGATTATCTTAAGACCCTCACAGCCTTTACATAATGGCAGAGAAAGAAATTGGAAACTTGACAAGTTTCAGGACTCCACTTTTACTATGCATTGTATATGTGCCAAATTTAATGGTATTATGCCATTAGCATGAAAACATAATTAAAATACAATACCTGTTCATCCTCCTGCTGACGCATTGATTGATATTAAAATTACCACCAACTGTTTTATGTTCGATGAAACATTGAGTCATTGAATGGGAAAAAGCTACTGGTATGATCTTTACACAAAAGGTTGGTCATTTGTTGGCACCCTGCTTGTGTGGAAAATGTTACCATGTCAAGGCTACTGAAAACGCTACAGAAACTGACTGTTTTATTTTCCCTATTCTCATTTCATACATATGTGTCATAGTGTGAGACAAATGGCTCTCAGGGCTTATCCTGACTGTCGGTGGCCGATCCACAGGGATGTGGAGAATTACTCTGTATGCACAGCCGCAGCGATGCAAGGATTTATATGGGTTGAAGGATGGGAAAACGGCTTAAACAGAAGGCCGGGTCAGTTGTGTGTGTTCTCCCAAGTTTGTTTCTTACATGAGGGTATCGTTTCATTTGAGGCTGTGTTTATTGGAGCAGTATCCCCTTGCTGAGCCTGGGCCCTGTTGATGGTGCAAACCTTGAGATAAGGTCCACACTTATTTACATGCAAAGTGCTGCACTTTCATACGTGACATGATGCACTAGTGGAGCATTATAAGCAGAAAACTCAAAACTACAAATGTTCTGGGGGCCTTTGGCTGACAATATGTTGCCACTATGTTATCTTATGATTGTAAAAAGAGTAGTCCTATTTTTAGTGGAGGAAAAAGGATTAAAGCCTTTGGTTCTGTATTGCATTTGGCTTTTACCACCATCTGTAGCTTTAGGACAACTGATTTTGTTGTGATGTTTATCGTTCTCTCCACTAAAATATACAACCCTTGGCTACTGCTGTCTGCATCCTGCTTATTTCTTAAAGCTGAAAAGTTTTTTACACTAACAAACTTAAGCCATAATGAAAAATGACAAGGCTACATATGATCTGGTCTGTTTATAAACACATTTTTCACATCAAACTTTAACACCACAAATTATTTTACTTCAGACGGTTTGTTAAGGTTAGTAAACTTAGTTAAAATTGATGTTTGAGGTTTATAGATAGAGATACACTGAGCCAATACCTGGATCCGATAGCGGCTGTGAAACTGACTAATAGGCTAGATTGGATAACTGCGAGATCCAATCCAGTGTACTTTACATCAAACTGTTTTAGTTTTTTTTCTGCTCAGTTAATAGCTAATTTGTTAACAAGTGATATAAAATACATTTATACACATGTTATTTTGTTACCCTTTTTTAACGTTTATTTCTAGGCTAAAGCCTTTAATTACATGGCAAAACATAGTTTATTCATTCAACCGTTGATTTGGAGCACAGTAGATATCAGCTGTGCTCAGCCCAGGTATCAATATCGGATTGCAAAAACTGGACCGGTTTATTTCTATTAATAGATTAACATCGTAACATCTATCTTAAATGTTTAAATTATTCAAAAAAAAAAATATATATATATATATATATATATATATATATATATATATATATATATATATATATATATATATATATATATATATATATATATGTATATATATATATATATATATATATATACACAAACTAAAATAAACAAGAACCAAAAAGGTAAAGCATTAAAAAAAGTAAAAACGAAACAAATCAGAAACAAGAGATGTTCCCGCAGATAAATGAATTTTCTTATCAGAATGGTATTTATTTTTGACAATTACCTCCCAAACACTAGTTAGACTAGAAATTGAACAATATTTATTTTTTAAGGACAATGTTTTACATTAAACTATGTGCTCTAACCAATCGCCAGACATGTTCACAAGTCATTTTTTGCAAGTCCAAGTCAAGTCTCAAGTCTTGAGAGCTCAAGTCCAAGTCAAGTCTCAAGTCTTGAGAAAGCCTGTCGCAATAATCAATTAATCGCACAAAAAATTCTAATCACTTGATTCATTTTAAAAAGTGCAACAATTTTCGTGCTTGCTTGTTTCTCCTTGTGTTTTCATCTCCGTCACTGAGACGGTATAGCTTAAAGGTCGCTATTATATCTATGGAATTATCATTATCTTGAACTGCTAAATGAAAAATACAATTAAAAAAAGCACACGCAAAATTTTTTTCCAGATAAATTTTGCATTTTCTTACAGTATTTCCTGACATTTGTGGTTACAACTTTTTCTAGTTTTAGCAGTAAATGTCTGCTCTTTTATTGAAAATGAGGATTGTGGGAAAAAAAACAATCACAATCCTGCCGTCCACGTACTGTTGCGTCAGTGACGTCATTGTGTTGCACAGGGAAAAATATGACTTATGGTTTTCTTTCATTTAAATGTTAGTTTTATGCTTTGCATGTTTGGAGAGGAAGATATTATTTGTTTTTCTTTGTATTTTCTTCTTGAGCTTTGCATGTTTTGATGTTTCTTTTTTATATGATTGTTTTCCTTTATTTTAGACTTTTGAATTTTTCCTGCATGTTGGGTTGCTTGTTTTGGTTTGTTTTTCCCTTGTGACAGTGCATGCGCACTGGACTGAAGTAGTTGTCTGAGGAGGCGGAGTGCATTAATTACGCTGCGTAATGCTGCGCTCAGGTGTGAGCAAGGGCTGATTAAAGCCGACATAAAAGGAGTCTGAAAGAAAGGAGAAAGAGAACGGAATCTGCAGGTGAAAGAGACGGACGCGCTGCCAGGGGAGATGTAGGTGGGATCCGTGCGCCAGGAGGGCGCACTGATGGCCCAGTAAGAAGTATTAGGGCAGAGGAGGAACCTCGCCTGTAAGTAGCGCTCCCCCTCGCTTAAAGCATAAACAGGAATATATCTTCCGACGGGGTTTTGGCGCGTGGATGCTGGCGTTCTCCTTGCTTCTCTTTTTAGCTGGATCGGTCTGGTAAGGGGTTTGGCACGCCAGGGAGTGGAACAGTGCTGGAGCGCCGCAGTCTGTGGATCAGCCAGTGGGTGCTCCAGGCCGATCACTCGCACCAGAAGCAGCATAACAAGCGGAGCCAAACTTCCAGCCTCTGATTTTTAAGGAAAACTCTTGAATTTTAGGTTTTATCAGGAAAAGAAAATGACTGTTTTATTATGCCACTTTTGCTGTGGCTTTTTGTATAAATAAAACGCTTGAACTTGAGTGCTTCACGGTTTGGGTCTTTGAGTTTTCTTCTGTGTGCGGGTAAGGCGAGCGGCGATCAGTCAAGTTAGTAAAACAAAAAACACTTGAATAAGTGTTTTTACACTGGAATAAAATATTGTTCACAAGTCGGAAATCACGAGTCTCAGTCGAGTCTGAAGTCCTTTAAATGCAAGTCTAAGTCGAGTCTGAAGTCATTAAATATGCGACTTAAGTGCGACTCGAGTACGAGTCACAAACTCGAGTCCCCATCTCTGCCAATCGCCAATATATGCTGTCGATATTTCTTAAAGCCATTGGTTTTTCCTCATCCATTTAAATGATAAAAAGTTTTATAGTCGGACAAGTCTCAGTTACAACAAAAACAAAGAAATTATGAACAAATCAAACAAACCATTAACATTGGATAGCATATGGAGGGAGCAGCAATACATGTCCTTGATCAATTGGCAAACTTATGCACCTATTGCCGATAGCAATATAAGATGACAGCGATGCAGATTTTTACAAATGAATGAGATTCTCCACCAACATTAGCCTTCACTTTTGTTTGCATCTTGTCATATCAGTACACCAAAGATATTAACATGTCACTCCTACAGGAATTAATCTAACCTGTAATTTAGCCAAACCAAAATAACCAAAACCTTCCCGCTTGCACACATTACAAAAATTATTTTTCAGTGAATTAGGTTTTCATAGGCCTAGGTGGAGTACAACTTGGCTGCTTCTGTTATTTGCTGTTGTTTTTCAAATAAAATGCAGTATATTACAGCTTTCATTGATTTATTTCAAATCTGAAACATTGTCTAGCCTGTAAGGTAAAAACAAAATACACCACGTATCGTGGTGTATTCTTGAGTATCGGAAATAATCAAATTGTTGGTTCAGGAAATTAATACTGAATCGAATCGCCATGATGGCTGTAATTTACACCATTAGGGATAGTGGACAGTAGATCTATTGTAGAATTTATTTAACCTTAATGCCAAACTGTGACAGACTGTTTAGGAAGGTTGGAATAGCAACCTTACTTGTTGTCTCTGATCACAGGATTTGATTATCACATTTCTTCTTTTTGAGGAAGAACCTTTAGAAAAGAAGATTTTATTAGTTACTCATTGACTTCAAATATCCCATGTCTCAGAACATTTGTTTATGGTAAAGGGCAGTGTGTTGTTGGTTACCTGCCCAGAGGAAAACAAGCTTTTTTATTGTATGAATAGGAAACTAAAGACACAAACTCGTTTAGTCACCCATGGTTCACGTTGATCTTTCTCTTTTGGCTAACCATAGTTATATTTACAAACTGTTCTATTTCCACAATGGAGAGCAATTTCACAGCAGTCTCCATTTTACAGCTGTGCACAGATTGCCTAGCCCTCAAACTCCATGCTGGGCTGACCTTATAAATAAGTTTCTCAAGGCTGGTACCACCCACCCAATTTGTTTTTTTAAGAAGAAACAGACCAAAGTTTAGAAAGCGGTACTGGCCATCACAGAAGCATAAATCATCCACAGCACGCTGCTCATGCTGAGGATTCTCCACAGGAAAACAAGCTGATGAGTTATGACCACAAAATTAGTATTGATGCTATCTGGTGAACATGTTTCACATGCTGGTTTCTGCGCATTTCGACAAGATAAGATTAAAACGGAGCATCAGTGAATTTTCAACAAATTATGTCCTGAATATAACACAGCAGAAGGAGTCGGTTTTTCATGTGTATTTGTGTGGGTCAAACAACAGCAGCTCGGTTGAGCTGAGATCAGCAGCAACAACAAAGCCATTACAGGTGAATATCTCTCATGTTGTCAATATGGAAAAACTTTATGCCAGATGTTACTGGTAAAATATGATCACTATATAAATTATATGGCGGTAGATTTAGTGTTAGTGCTGTGACAAAGTAATTACATGTCTGTTTTATCAAAACATTTTTTGAGACAAAAAATGTGTATCAGACAGAAATCATCTGAGTACATTTATACAGTTACATAATTTTCATTTAAAAAGCAAAATGCTCTTTAAACCAGCCTGGCCATACATAACAAATAATGTCCCAATTAAATACAAGACTGTTTGTGGTAACCATAGTGGTGGAAGTGTTTGAGAGATGTGGGAATACATCTCTTACATCAATGTGGATAAAACTTGGTCCTCTTTTCTTTGTAAAATTGTTTTAATTCAGGATTTTCTGGCCAAAAAAACAGAATTGATTTCATCAAGATGTTTTCCAGGACCTTGATTAGCAATGCAGGCCCATTTTGTTACCTCCACCATTTTTAAGTATTGGCGCAACTGTCCTCTCCTAAAAAGGTTTGTTAGATATATAATAGATGTTATGTATTAAACACCTCCAGTATGCTCCATGTTTTCTCCTCAATCCACAGAAATAAGACCAAATTATCTATGATAATTTTGGGAAGTAGGAGAGGCTCTTGTGTTCTTTATAGTCAGCTTTTGTTTCTGTTCAGGAATATCTCGCATGAAAGCAATCTTTAAAACGGATATTTATTCAGTATGCATGATAAAGACTAACTTCATCAATCAGAAGTGAAGCACACAGTGCTTTAGGTCTTGTTAAAGGTTTTTTTTTAGATATCCTGGATGAGATAAGAAAGTGTCCTTTGAGTAATTTTAGTGGTGTCCACTCCTGCAAAGGTTCACCTTGTACTGCAGGTTTATCTGTGGAGTCCCAAACCCTTGGAAATGGCACAGCAATTCACCCCAGATTGGTAGATGTGGATGAGTTTGTCATTTATGACAAATGACAGATGTTTATGACAGATGTGTTGCTTTCTAAAATCTTTATGTTATCAGACAAGATTTATCTAAATTATTTTTTGATTCTACTTTTTAGATTATTTTGAGTATTGAATATTACAGTGGGATCTGCTTTCCAAAGAACTATACATTTTTCATATTTCATTAAAGAAGGGGAGGCATTAATCTGTGTTTCTGTAGATAAATGAAAATATCATTTGAAAACATTTTTTTTACTAAAATTTTCTTAAACCTTCAAACGTGACATTAAAAAGGAGAATAGATCTGTAAAAGAAAACTACCTTTTTATAGCATTATTGAATATTATTGAATTTTTTTTACGCATAACCTGACCGAAAATTAAATAGTTTTTCTAAAATGCTACAATTACATCAAATGATACCTTAATACCCATTTTTTTAGTACTAGAGTTGTTTTATATCCTATAATGAAATGATGCAATGACATGCTATTAAGATTTTGAACCATCTTCCCCGTCCTTTTATCCGTTTCTAAAATCATCCATCCCCACAACCTTTTAAAAATGTTTCAGTTTATTTTCTTTACTTGGCCAATAAATTGATTCCAGTAGAAATTTGGTCTTGTACCATGCAATCCTTGCCTTAACTTTGAAATCTTATCAGATTGTCAGCTTTAACCAGGGTCTGCCTGTAGTGACAGCGAGGAACAGTAAGGGGAGGAATGGGACAGTCGCAGCCCTGCAGGCATGCAGGCACGGCTAGCATTTTATCTGAAGAGATTACTGACGGCAGCTATGGCCTCTCTGCTCAGCTGCCAGGGTGCCCTAGCTTTGATCCTTACTCCTTCGGAATGGTAATCATCTGGGAAAAGGTCCCAATTATCTCCCTGAAACTCTTAGAGTTACAGAATCTCTGTCGCTCTCTCACAGCCTTAGATTAGGCACAGACATGGACATCCAGTCACTTACATCCCGTACAATAAGGTGCAAACATATGAACTCCACTGTTACTCTATCAGTTTGTAGTTATGGGTTAACAGTAGGTCTAAAAGGTCTTTAGACATCCCAAACACAGTCAAGATGTACTCTGTTAAGTCTAAAGAAGGAAGTTTATATTTTATACAATTTCTAGATGTAGAAATTATTAAAAAGGGTGCAAGGTAAATCTGTGATTCAGTGGTAGGAATTAATGAATTTAAAGCACAGGAATTTGTGGAAACAACCTGGCTATCACGGACATATAGACAATTTGGGTGACTTTTCCATGCCTGGCATTCCTTAATGCCTTTGCTAAACTGACTCAATGGCAGGGGTGATTTATGCTGGCCATGCAGGCATGACAGCTAAATATTAAACTTTTTGCAGTTCTGTTGAGTTCAACATAGGAATTTGAGCATACTACTTTATGTATGTGTTGTATTACTCAGACCTTGCAGTGTGTAACAACATTTAGCAAACTTCAAATTCTGTTTTGCTGAAAAAAAATCCTGTTTATCCTGTGAGAATCCTGTTTAATGGAGTGGTGTTCAGTGTAGCTATAGGCAAATCTTCAAAAGAAAATGTCAATATTGTCACTGAATAGATTCATTTTAAAGCTTCTTGATAAAATCTCAACTATAGGCTCTCTAATTCTTAGAGAAAATATCACCTCAATGAAAAACAAATGTTCCAAATACCACCATCTTGACAGTAGTTTGAACATCAGAACGTGAGCATTTTCAGTTTCTTGTGTTGTCAAAGGTAATATCTATCCACTCTACCTACAAATAAGTAAAAATGTCTTAAATTAAGTGTATTTACCCTTAATTTGAGTAGGTAAATGAGATAGTTTGCCAATAGAATGAGTATTTTTACTCTTAAAATATGATAATTAGATAAAATGCACTTGAAATAAGTAAATTTAAGTGTAAATTGTCTTGTTCCATTAGCAAAGTGTCTCTTTTACCTCCTCAATACAAGAACAAATGCACTTATTATAAGTAAAAATGACTTATCTAGATTTAGATTTTTTTTCCCAGTGTGAGTGTTTTGTTAGTGTTTGAAGGTACAAAATGCAGATAAATTAGCTTTTTTGCTAACAAAATTTAACCTGCTTTATGATGGACTGGCGACCTGACTAAGGTGTTCCCAAGGTGCGCTAAAATAAAGGCCCCGTTAAAGGTAAATAAAATGGCATAAGCATAAACCAACAGAAACGTCAGATTTATTGCTATCCATTTTTATCTCTAACATTCAAGCGTAACTCTGCATATAACTCGTCCCGTTTTACATCGACTTTGAGTTACTTCTCAGCTGTCAGAACAAATTCATGACTGAAACTATTGTTGAGTATTTCTAACGCGTGTGCACTTTTGGCAAAGGTCTGACTTAATAAAAATCTTAATATTTTCTTTATATCCCTGCTTTAAATATTGTGATAACTTCTCCTTAATCTTGCTGTTGTTTTCTCTAACAAACAATGTAGACTTTCACAGAAAAGCTGCATAATGAGACTGAAGTATACACAAGTATATATTTTTTTTACTATTTAGGGGCCTGGAAGATACCGTTTGCATTTGTGTTCATTAGAGTAAAGAGAGACAAAGATGAAACAAAATGCTTTTAAAGTTTAAATTTGTAATATAAATCTTTATTGTTTGTCTTTTTTTGTCCTTACATTTGTGCTGGTGTATAAAAAAAAAAATAGCAATAAAAAACAATTAAGTTTGAATGGATAAAAAGGAAGGCTAAATGAATTATTTTCCAATCCACAGCTCCAAAAATTTACATATTCACAAATTTTGACAAAAAGCCCCAGATTTCTATTACTATTTCTAAGGTAATAGCCCATCAAAGTTTTTATCTCACAGCATGCATCAAAAACCATAAAGTGAGGCTGCGCCCTCTTACTTTAGGAAAATGTTGTAAACTAAACTAGAGTCTTGCAGTGATTACCCTGCAGTCTCAGAGACATGACACATAAACACTTTCTCAGCAGGTCACAAATGTCTTCTGCCCTGCCTAATCAGGAAATAGCATGTTGTTTTTCAAATGCAAGCTTATCGGCTCATTATGGTGCTGCTTTTGAAAGCAAAGGCATGACCAACCTGAGAGGTCTGAGCACAGGTCAGCCGGCGGTTGCATTAGCAGGGGGGATGGATGAGAATATACAGCAGGGTCTGGAGATGGTGTTGGTGATAGAGAGGTGAAAAGCGTCTGATTGAGATAAAAGACCTGCCTTGCCTTTGAGCACTGGCTGATTATGATTGGGTAGCAGATCAGAGGAAGTGGCAGAGAGAAAAATGGATGGATGGCAGGATAGATGAACAGATACACTGGCACGAGTGTGGCGGACACTAGATGGATGACGTGCAGGGGGGGGGCGGTTACATCTCGGCAATCACGCTTTACATACCAGTGGCTTTAGCACTGCAGGATCTCAGGAGGAGATAAAAGCACAATTCCAGCAGAGAGTGGAAGACGTGTGATCAGTCGGGTGTTTCACTGTCGATAAACTGTTTTCATGACCAAACATTAAAAATGTCACACCCTAGGGTTTTGAGATATTCAGTTTTGCACCGCTGGCTGGAGCATAGAGAACAAGGCTTTTTTTCCAAAGTCACTTCAAATAACCCAATTATTTATTTAGTTTTTGGGTTTTTTTGCCCTTAAAAATGAAATCAGACCATTAAAAAAGTGTTGTGGTGCTCTACTCCCATCCAGTATGGCAGAATGCTGCTATGAACTTAAATAAACATAAAAAATATATTATGTAAAGGTTTTTTCAGAAGTATTACAACCATCCAAAATAACATAGTGCTACATAAACATTATGCTACGTTCAGACCGCAAGCACTGGAAGAAGCAAAAAAGCTTCTGCAGCTTCAATTTTGATGCTTGTCCACATAGAGGTCAGACACGCGTCAAGAGCATCTTTGAAGCTCCTAAATCGCGTCCGGTAAAGTGTGTCCAGATGCGTCTGATGCTTCTGCTCTTCTTGCGTTCAATGACAGAAAGTGACTTTGCTATATTTACTGTTATAAGTAGGTAAAAAGCAGTTTGAATATAAAAACATAATCTGTGCAGACAGTTAATAAAGATTAAAATCCTGCCGGAGAAGTAGCCTCTCAGACCCCCGTACACTGGCGGTCCGCTGTCACTGGAAATCCCCTTTAACAGCACACTCTGGCCCAGTAACCTCTTTTGGGTTTTCTGCTAATGTTCACGTTGGCTTTCAGGCATTTTTCAAATACGTACAGTATTCCAAAGTGCAGGCACCAAAATAATAAAAGCAAACATATTTTGCCAGCAGGTTTTAAGTTAATTTGGCAAAATTTCCAACTTCCAGCCACTGGAGTGACCCCCTCCTTCTCCTGATTCCACCTTTTACTTAATTACAGGGTCCGACCAGGAGATGACACTACTCATTAGATCTTAATGTCCACCAATCATGATGGAAAGAATATTTTAGTGCAAAGATTTATGTTTAAATAGGAATTGTAGGCGACCAGCCAAGGACCCATAAAGGAAAGTGGAGAAATTTGGATGGCTACAGTACTACTGTACACTGTTTTGCAAAGATTTTCAAACTAATTTCTCACATTACTTTTACAAACTTATACAATTTGTTGAAGTATCACAATGAAAAAACTGGCATATATATGATTGCCTTGCAAGAATGGGGGTTGCGAATTGGTGCTATATAAAGAAACTCAGTTGAACTGAAATTTAATTATAAAGCACAATAAAAAACTTCTCAAGATTAAACTATAATTTGAAAATAAAAACAGACTGTGGTATACTTTAAACCAGTGCCACTGTCCTTTTCTCTGGCTTCTGGTTGCTTCCATTCAAACCTGCTCCTTGTCAACTGATTTGCAGTCTTTGTTCATTCTCCTCTTCATACTCCCCTTGTCCAGTTCCTCAGTGCTGGTTTCTGGTAGTTACTTTGCTCCACATGTGTGTTTCCCCCTGGTGTCTCCTGATTTTTGTTTTTGTGTTTGTTGTTCTTGAATTTTTCTTCTATTGCCTTATTTACATCTTCATTAAATCAACAAAAAATCTTCTTTGCCTCCTTCTACTCAGCGTTGGGGTCCTCAATAACATCCAACATCTTTGACAATAGTTTTTTGACAGTGATTTGCTTCAGTAGGACATAAACCAGAGAGGGAGAGTGGCAACTTCGTGGTAAAGGGCCGTTTTGCTGCAGGTTTCCTTTCCAACAATGGCCCACCAGACTCCATTCATCTCATCAAGTGAGTTCAGTCTTAACATGATGACTTGATGAGATGAATGGGGTCTGGTGTGCCATCGCTTGGTTGGAAAGAAAACCTGCAGCCACACGGCCCTTTCTGGAACCAATTTCACACCTGTGGGTTAGGCCATTGCGGTTGGAATTAAGAGGTTCTGCGTTCAAGCCCAGTCCCACAGCCTGCAAAATGGTAGCCCACTGAAGGGGATGGGTTAAATGCAAAGACTGAATTTCATAGCTCTGTACTTGTGATAGCGTAATGCCAAAAAAAAAAAGACATTAGAGAAAAATAAAAAAGACATAGGAGTTTTAAAAGGTCTTCAAATTTAAGATTTATAAGCATATAAAAAGAGCACTTAGACGTACAGAGAAAAATCAAACTAAACTGTGACATTAAATAAGACGTCACATGACTGGTTTTTAATCAACGCACCAAAGTAGTATTTATCATTTCAATGTAGAACGTTCAGACATCAATCTAGCATTTTCAAAAGAAAATAAATCCTCCTTCTGTATTTCCGAAAGGGTGTAACATATATTCATAAGGAAATACTGATGAAACTATTTATCATCTGTATATAAATGTGATGCGATATGTTGGACGTTATGAACAATATACAAACAAAAACCTGAATAATGTGAGTTGAACATTTGGCACAGCCGAGGTCTATAACTCATACTGCAGTTAAATGTACACAAGCAAGTTACTAGAATTTTATTTCCAATTTCTTCCCCCAAAAATACTGATTTCTGTTTTTTGGTTACAGTGGCAAAGCAGAGTAGAGTAAATTTCAATGTAATGAAAATGTAGACGGTGGATGGTAATCTGATTATCAGATATTTTGGTCTATCTGGGCGAGATAGAGAGATTAGAGTGAGGAGAGTTCGGCTACTGGTCAGATTTGTCATGGCTGCACTTCTATTCCATGTAGTGAGAGCTTTTAAAGTCAAAGCATATTACAGTGAAGTATTATAAAGGTAATCACAAAAAAAAGCTTTTAGGAATAACAGCTGCGGTGAAGCTTCTGTTTGGTGCTCAGGTTATCAAAGCAGAGCAGGGAGTCACATAAAATGCATTGCTGCTTTATCATCCATACATGCAAAGGTTGATACATATTTATGAAGAAAACAAGACAATGAGAGATATGCAAAAGTATTTATGACTCTTTATTATTTTCACATTTCAGAGCCAAAGACATGAATGTTTGTGCCAGATAATTACTAACTTCACATAATTTGTCAACTTGAAGGAAAATTAGATGAATTTGAAAATAATTTTCTTTAGTGTTTGTTTTTTAAAAGACATTTTATCATTATTATCACAGTAGATCAGCAAGAAAGCTCAGTTTGTTCAACAAAAGACAGCTTCCACATATAACTTTTAGGTAAACCTGTTTAAATTTAATTTCCACCTCTTTCTTTGTTACAATTGTTGTTCTTTGCTTTTTTTTTAGAACAAAGACATTTTTTGGAATCAAGAAATTAATCTGGCTTAATTTTTTATTTTTTTTTTGGTGATCCTCTCCGATCTAACCTGCCTGGACCAAATATCAATCATCTCATAGAATCCATGGGCCGCAGTTGCTCTCCATGGTGGCAAAGATAGAAGAAGTCCTCTTCTCGGTCAACAGACAGGGCTCTCACTGCAATGTCCGGTGTGTGGTTCTGCTGTGCTGGTGCCACAGGTTCCTCTGGCTCACCACCACCCAAAAGTAATCGCATGGGCTATTTCTAGGATAAAACCGAAATTACTGCATGAACATTCTAGCTCTAGCTGCCCTCATTTATCTTAGATACAAACTAATCTGTTTCTTCAGCCACACTAAAGCCACTGAGGCAATGAAGAGACTGACTTCTGATTGTGCCACAATGATATGTTGTGGACAGAGCTGCTCCATGATGCAAACTGTTGTCTTTGTTCTTCTAAACCTTTGACCTAATATTACGTTATTTTCTCTCCTCTCTATTTTCTCAAATCCATCCAAAAAACAGTGGATGCAATGATAAATTCATTTATTTATTACACTAGCCTGATCGTCACCTTTGCTGACATTATACTGAATTTAAATCTTCCGGAGCACAGAGAAGGAAGAGGTAAGCGTCCGTCAGTAAAAAAATTTGACTGTCTGTTATCCTTAAGCATTCTGCAATCATCTTGATGGCAGGCAGTTTCACTATGAAGGGGGAGGAAATGTGCAGAATCTGCATAGCTGGCAGTGCTGCCCTTGTTAGCTGTACCTGACACCGCAGCTCCTCCACTGTAAATTCCTTCCCTTCAGAACAGTTCATGTCTCCTGCGATTACACCAGGGACACATCAGAACCCTTGGAACCCTATTTAAATACACATGATCAAAAATGCAAATGCATTATTCATGCAACACTAGGATCGTTTGGTTAACATACAGAATACAGATAGATTTATAGATGTGTGGACTATATGCTGTACATACACACCAAAAGCAACACATAGAGGAGTGATAGTGCATTCTGTACTCATTATTTTCATCAGTTTCTCACGTAGCTACTGGATGCTCTTTTGTTTCGATTACAGTATTGATTTTGAAGTGCTCAAACACTAGGAGCAATCACCCCCAGGTTCTTGTGAGTTTATTATTTTTTTGTTATCATATTGCAGCAAATAGATACACATTTAAGGAGCGAGCTGTTGGCAGACTTAGTCTGTGTCCTGCTACTAAAGCCTCAAACAGCAGGCCAAGAACAATCCCTTAATGAAATATTAAAGAACAAACTGACCTTTATATCCAAATTAAAACAACTTATTCAGGACAAATTTAAGTCAATTTAGTTCAATTATTATTGTAAGCAAAGAACAGGTTTTGTAAATTGAAATTTAAAAAACTTAATTTTGTAAACTGAAATAAAAAAATTAAACCAAACAATGTTTTAATTCAAAAATTCAAATTCATTTTGGAAAAAAAAGTATTTTTGATTTCAACCTTTTTTGAAGTTTTATTTATTTTCATATTTCCATATACAAAACTCTATGTTGTGCATGATCTCCATTGCCTAATGATAACAGAGCGCCCAATGCACCCCATACCGATATAGCCTTTGATTGATAGTATGGTAGTATGATGGTTAATTACATAAGCAAATAGGGCCATTCTTAGTTCACTAACTTTTGCTCCCTGTTCAGGGTCGGTAAGGTTGGACTGCCTAATTTCTCAAAGTAAATAAAAGGGAAGCAGAAAACGAAACAAAAGAGGAGCCCTGGAAATGACCGACCTGATAACAGTGTTAACTGCGAAAGTGGGATACTAATGATTTACAGCCTAGAAGTGCACCTGAGCCCTTGCAAATGGCCCTAAATGAGCCCCTCTAATTGGACCTATCCAGCTGACTAGTTTAGCTTCTGCCAGCCCGCAGCCCCAGTGGAGTGAGAGGAAAGTGAGAAGGAGGGAGGAGGAGAAGATGGGGTATACAGAAGAGCACCCGGACATGGTGATTCTGTCTGGCTACAGAGGAGCTTTAGTCACAAGAGCTGCTACACACCATTAAAAAAACAGTTTTTATCTTAACTGGGACAGGGATCGATATTATCTTCTACCTAAATTGGATTCGGGAGAAAGACATCATCACAGAATACCGACGCTATCTCAAAGTTAAATGGAACTTGTCTGCACAAGTTTACTTTTCTGGCTTTTGGTGAAAAGAAACAGTTGTTTCAAGAATTGAATTCCTGAAACGGTTGATTCACATCTTATATCAAAATATAATGTACATACCACACTAGTAGATTTTTAGTTGAAATCTTTCTCTTGAAAGTCTCTCTGTAGTTTTTGGATCTTTATATATACGAGTTACTTAAAGCGCTTCAAAAATTATGTCAGAATTCTGCCAAAATAAGTGAAAATGTAACTATTATTTACATATATAATAGCAATTATTGCGCTTTCCGTGCAGCTTATGTTCTAACCAGTTCATCTTTATGCAGTTATTTTGTATAACTTTGGAATGGAATAGTATTATTACACCACCATATCCTCCCCAAAGATGGCAGGTGTAATGAAAGAGCACTTTCCTTGATGATTTATTTATTTTTTTCCTTTGATACACAAAGAGAGATTTGTTCAGAACTGCATGCCTAGTGTGATTTCTGGTCATCCAACACAGAAATTACGTGCTGTATTCTTATTCTAACAAATACTGTAATCTCCTGGCTAACTATGGATTCTGCATGCATTCACTTTTCCAGTGACAGAAAGTTAAAGATGGTCTTTGGCATTCAAACACACAGATACAACTGAGGAGAGATTCAATTTGTAATGATTTTTTATACTCTGTTCGACATTTTCATTTATTGTACTCAGCAACAGCTTCAAACTGTACAATGAAACCACCGGTTTAAAAGCTCACAGCTCACAATGAATGTTCTTAAACTGTATGGCCTGATGCGATCTACGTACTCACACTGCAGGTCCAAAAACCACACGTTGGAGTTGGGACAGAGAGATGGCACTGGTCGGACTTGTCAGTCTGGAAGAAGACAAACTCCCTTGTTTGCACATCCGCAGTGTGTTAGGTTCTGGTAAATCGGCTCGTAGATGCTCGTAGCTCTGCTTCAACAGCAGGATTTTCTCACAAGTTCCTTACGAGGGCCGAAATAAATTTCAAACATGTTTGATTTTCTCCCGACCTTACAATTACTGATCAGGAGGTGGTCGTGAGAAGCTAATCACCTCGTTATCTCCAGTATATTACACCACGCAGGACACAATCCTAAAAATTCTCGCACGACTGGAGAATTGGCCTGAAAAGGGCATAAAATCATACAGTGTATGCCGGGCCTAAGTACGTAAAAATTGGTGATGAAAATAATTTATGTTAGCCTAAAAAATAATGGTGTTGATGTTTTTGTTTAATAAGTCAGAGATGATTCTTTAATGGTTTATTTATTGTAAACCTAGATGTTAAAGTTGTTTTTTAAATCAATGTTAAGCAATCCTTAGATAATCTTACAATGTCAAGGAGTAAAACGCAAGTTCGATTTTGGTTTTATTAATACAATGAATAATAATAGAATACTATTGATCTAACATTGGAGAAATGTACCTTAAGGGTTAGGGCCTTGCTCAGAAACCCAGAGTGGGAGTGGGACTCAAACTCAGAACCTCAGGATTCGAAGCTCTATTCCCTAACCGCTAGGCCGCCACCTACCATGTAAACACACGGGAGAAAACTAAAATCGCCACTTTGTCTGTTGTAGATCTGGGCTCCCATTAAAACTATCCCAATATTTTCTCTCATCTTATTGCCTCTCCAGTTTTGGACCTTTTAGTAGCACTACACTAGTGTGGAGTCTGTGATGGGGTTTCAGGTGCACTTGTGACCTATCTTTTGTGATCCATCATCAAAACAGTAAGGCGTTCACTTACTCAGTGGCAGTGAATGGCAGAGACTTAAAGTAGCCAGATTTTCAACTTTTCATAAAGGGATCTACGTCTAGTTGAGGAGTTTTGGCTTAAATATGTTGTACTTTTCAACTTGCCATTGTGATACATAATAACATATTAATTAGTGAGAATTTCATTTATCCATTGCCATATTTTCAACCATGCAGGTTGACATTATTTTGTTTCATTTGGTCTGAATAGACTGGAAACCTATTGTTTATCATGTTGCGTGTGACATTAGACAAGGCAACACGGCATCACTGCCTCAGACTTTTTATGAGCCATTATATATGAGATATCTGTTGAAACAAACAAATATGATCAGCAAGTGGTCTACTGTTTACTATATTAGCTAGAGCTAACACTATTAGCAGAAGCTAACATGAAATCATAATCAAATGAGAAGATAAGGAACGACTGTTTAATATGACAGTGAAGCATCTTTCTGTTGTAATTTTTTGTTTGTCTGGGCATACACAAAAGCTCCCTGAGTACGCTGAGGACCACTGTGAGCAACATTAGATGAGCACGCTGCGGCCACGAACCAATATTAAACTTGTTACAAACCCAGGGACATACAGTAGTAGGTTACATGGCTTATTAAAATAAGATATTACAGCAGAAATTTCCATTCATTTTACTTTTAATTTTGGTGATTTGGAACACTACAATAAAAAAAAAAAAAAAAAAGAGTCAGTAGATGTTATCTATTTTTCACATATGTGTTTCTTACTTCTCTAATGGTTGCCTTAAAGTGCCTCTTCAAGAAGCTTTCAGGATGTTGTTTGATACGATCCGTTAATCTACATCTTTCAAAATCAGCACTTGGATGCGTGAAATGTACCACAAATACCCACCAGCTGTGAGAGCTGCTGCAGTGCTGCAGCCGCCATATCAGAGAGTGTGCTGATTGACCCATTTACGTTGTTCCGTAATGCACTTGATTTTTAATCTGGCCGTAGCCAGATTAATATGTGTAGAACTGAGTTGAGTTCTACATTATCAATATGGGATGGCTGCCGTTCCATGTGGAACATTTAGTACAATATTTCAAGCTGATTCGGTAACGTGTCAGCTAGTGCCCGCCTTCCATAATACACTTTCAGCCTGTCGTGGACACAAAGGTCAAAATGAACCTTAAATGCACCTTTAAATATCAGGGAAATTATGTTATTATTATTATATTTTATTATCTTTTTTTTATGATTGTTGGGAAGCTAGTAATAAATTGTAACAAATAAAGTGCTCACTGCTTTCTAAGTGGGGCAGCTTTTAGTAAATATTGCATTTAAACAGTATCTTTTTTGCTTATGTGTCACCATATGTCTGCAGATTGCAGTAAGGAATCTGGGATTTTTCTAAAGTTTTATACAGGAAAGCAAGGCCCGTGTCGCAGCAAAGCTAAAGATGGCAAAACAAAAACAAAAAAGTGAAACTTCCACAGATCTCCGCTGTCACTTTTCATTTTGACATACCATTAGCAAGATGTTTGTTTGCATTTGTTTTACTTTAGTGGGTCATTTTTTTGTTGTTTTGATACCAGACATGTCGGCATCCACATTTGTCATATTTCAACTGACAGCATACCACACCTGAGCTGGCTGACAGGCAGCATGAGAGACTGGAAGCAATGCCCACAGGACTGTAGATGTGCATCTATGAAAAAATAAAATCAAGTAAAACACTCCACCAGCTTCATATCCGGCTTGTACTCGACAGCCTGTAAACCACTAAGTGCTCTCTTGTATTCATGAGATGGCCATTCTGTAGTCTCACATTGGCAGCCGGACCGAACTATGTGGATGGCAAGTGACAGGTTGGTGACAAGGCCTTCATCTTCATCACTGTGCACGAAGAGTATGAGTCGCAGTATGTCCCAATCCGCTCGGTGTGCGCTACGCAGCCCAGATCTGTCCCAGCCGTCTTAGTGCTTCTCAGCTGTGACTGGGTAGCGAAATCCAGAGCCAGACATGATAAATATTCCATCTGCTGAGAGGCCGTTTCCCTCCCCTGATCCCTTGCAGAATGAGCCATGAAAAGAGCAGCCTGTCTGCTGTCTGTCTCCATGCCTGTGTGTTTTCCTCAGAGTCTTGTCACTCCGTCTCTGTCTTTGGGTTTGTCAGTGAATCTCTGCTACATGCACTTGCGTGCTCTGTCTGTCCTCTCTTCATCCTCTCTGTCTGTCTTCCTGTTGGCCTTCGTGTCTGTCTGTTTCTGTTTGCTTTAAAAAAATAAGTCTGCCCTACTGCTTCCCAAACAACATATTACAGTCTGGGATTATGTCTGCCTCAGCAAACCATTCGTACATGATACAGAGCCTCTTCCCAACTAAATGGAAATGTGGTGTATCTTAATATTTGTGTTTCTCTTTAGAATCTCCTCTGACATATTACTTTGCTCTTATTTCTAATCACCAGTACTTTATTGTACAGGATCATTCAAAGGACAAATGCGTATTTAATGAATCACTACTCTTAATTAATGCTTTGACCCCTGAGGTTTCTGCTTTTGAAATCTCTTCATATTGTTTACTCCGTATTGCATGCTTGTCTAACTGATTGAAAATCAAATAGCATAGTCCCTAAATGTCTGCAGATAAATCAATCAGTGATGCCATAAGGTAAAATCCAACCTTCTGGATACCTTGCTAGTATACAATGGGAAGTGCAATCATATCCAGCAAAACTGGGGTTGATATTCAGGAGAATTTCTATTTGTTGTTATTACAGCTACCTGGTTATGTGTCTACCAGTTTTTCACCTCTAAATACCGATCTTGGAGAAACATCAGTCATATTAGAAGGAAAGCATCTGTACAATACAATTTTCCACTTTTTTCTAAAGGTATCGGTTGGATGTAGGTCTGGACTTTGATAGGTCAAATATGCTTTGATCTAGATCAGGGTTTCTTCTGTGTTTGTCAGTTTGGGATCTACAGATTAATGGAGAAAAAAGCAGAGGCTGTCCGAGGGGTGTTAAAAGTTAGGGGGTGCTGATAAAGGCATTTAAAGTGGGGTTTAGTGTTGATTGAACCCGTTAAGCTTGAGATGTATGGAGCAAAAAAAAAGAAATCCAGAATTTGAAATTTTATAAAATTCTTAATTGTTTCCTCAGATTTAGATTTTTTTTTAAACAAGAAATTTGGAAAAATGCTTTTTTTAATAATAATAATAAAAAGAATATGAAGGAATAATAAAAAAAAAAACTGAATTTTAAAAGACAAGCATTATTCTCCCAGCTAAATAAAAAAAACAAACTGGAGCATGGTACTGCCACCACCATATTTGGGGATTATATGTTTAAAGTGAGGCTATTGCTAGTGTTTAGCAACACATCTCAAACACTTATACCCCTTTCCCACTGGCCAAAAAAACTGTTTAACCTGGGATCAATCAGCTTTTAGTTGAAGTGGGAACAGCTTACTGATGCGTGTCTGCCCGGGTTAAACAAATCTGCAGCGACCCACATTTAAATTGCCTCGGCTCTGATCGGCAAGCTGTGGGAACCCCAGCCAAATTACGTGATACTATTGAATGCAACGTAAGAACATCGACACATCACGGCAGTCACGTCTGATCTAACAAGCGGAAACAACTCTGTTTACATTCTATAAACATGGCACACTGGTTGGAGAGATTTGGACAGATAAAAGAGCAACAAAAAGCACTCTTACTACATCCTGGCTTCCTTACATGTTGTTCTCCACTGTTTATTTTCCTTATTTTTTGTTGCACTGGTTACATCATCAAAGCTAACCCAGCATGATTATCTCACCAGACGTGCAGTGATGGATGGACAGAGACACCGCAGCTTGGCGGATAGGGGTCAGACCCAGGTTTTTTTGCCAGTGGGACGGGAGCCAAATACACTGGTAAACCTGCTGATTTCAGAGCGAAAGAGGCACTAGCACTAAGGGACAATTATGTGTGCACAAACCTAAGTGCAATCTATTCCAGTCAACTGAACCTTCCTGTTTTGGGTAAAGGTAGGTATTCAAAAACTTGACTCACGTAAGAGTAATACTAGCTCCATATTTTTTTTCACTCAAGTAAAAAGAAAAAGTAGTAATCCAAGAAGTTACTTAAAGGTATTGCTGAGGATTTTCGCGATGCTCTGATGCAATCTACCTGCTCACACTATATGTCCAAAAACAGCATGTCAGACTCAACGCAGAGAGGTGGCTCGGAAGAAGAATTCCCTTGTTTGCACATGCATGGAGTACAGGTAGATTGGCTCTTAAAAGCTTGCACCTATGCCTTAATAGTAGGATTTGCCAATGAACACCTTGCAACGAGCTTGATTTTCTACCGACCTTATGATTCCTGATCGGGCGGTGGTCATGAGAAGCTAATCGCCCCTCGTTACCGCCTGTATACTACAAGACGCAGGACTCACAAAGAGGTTGAAGCTCGCCCCGATCCCAAATATTCTCCCACGCCTGGAGAATTGGCTTGAAAAGGGCAAAAACTTGCACATTGTATGCCAGTCTTAAAGTAAAGCAATTGGTAGAGGGATTAGTCGAGTACTGAGCATTGCTGGATTACATGTTTCAATGATTAAATCTTGTAATCCAACATAGTTATATGCAAATTCTTTCTTTTTTTACAAAGTATAAAATGTAAAAAATACAAGTAAATAACTTGATTAAAAATATAAAACATTAGGGCAGAAGAAAAAGTTTTTAAAATAACAAATACTTTTTCGGCACACAGGACCAATCTCTACAGTAGGTAATGCATAAATGTCATAAAAGGAATAAGAACCTCCAGCAAATAAATCTACAGTTTATTATACATTTTCACCTGATCTCTGATTAGCTCAAGATACTCGTGAAGGGTAGAATAATCAGATAGTTTACTCAATTAAGAGTAGGAATGCTCCAACAAGAATATTAACATTTTTAGTATTTTTAACTATTTTTTTTTTATCCATGTACGTACTCAGTAAAAGCACACCAAGCATTTTACTAGTGATGACTCTGTCAACAAGATTCAACTTGTTCAACGTTGAGGACAAAAAACATACATATTTAAAACAATCCATGGTAAACAAGACTCTCTGTCTATGTCTAACACTGTTCTTGTTAGAACTTATTAGCAGTTTACACAGAGTTATTTAAATAATAAGAGACAAATTAAAGTTCTTTGGTTGCCCACCGTCTCTTCCTTTACCAACACTGACAGCAGGGAGATGTCACTTAACTTTAAAAACAATGTTACAGTCGAGCATGTAATTATATGCAGAATAATGAGTAATATATTTAAATTATGTCAGAAATACAATCTGTTATGATTGTTTGTCCAAATGTCTGTATATCGTATCAAACCTACTCAAATATGGCAGGTGTTCTTCTGTCTTAGGCTAGGTTCAAGCTTTTACATGGAATTGTTTTTGTTCGTTTTGTCAAAAACAAAAAGGAAATGTCTTGTCATTTCAATAACCTTTAAATTGTGGCAAGTACAGTATCTGACTGCATGTGCATTGTGTGGATCTAAACTCTAAAAATAATAAAGTATTTTCACACGAAGGACAGAAGTAAACATGCAGAAATAGGTGTTATGGTTTGCATATAACACCTATCTATCTGTGCACAAGTATATAAGGAGAGTAAAACTCTTTATTGAGGCCTTTTATGGATAACTGACACCATTGTAACTCAATCTGTCTGGATAAGGAGACACAGCCAGCAGCGATGTGGCAGGGATTTGAACAACTTCACATAGGCTGAGTTTATTCAAAGATATACAGGTGCTGGTCATAAAATTAGAATATCATGAAAAAGTAGATTGATTTCAGTAATTCCATTTAAAAAGTGAAACTTGTATATTATATTCATACATTACATACAAACTCATATATTTCAGATGTTTATTTTGTTTAATTTTGATGATTACAAATGACAACAAATGAAAATCTCAAATTCATCATATCAGAAAATTAGAATATTACTGAAGACCAATAAAAACAAAGGATTTATAGAAACGTTGGCCAACTGAAAAGTATGAACATGAAAAGTATGAGCATGTACAGCACTCAGTATTTAGTTGGGCCTCCTTTGGCCTGTATTACTGCAGCAATGCGGCGTGGCATGGAGTCGATCAGTCTGTGGCACTGCTCAGGTGTTATGATAGCCCAGGTTGCTCTAATAGTGGCTTTTAGCTCTTCTGAATTGTTGGGTCTGGTGTATTGCATCTTCTTCTTCACAATACCCCATAGATTTTCTATGGGGTTAAGGTCAGGAGAGTTTGCTGGCCAATTAAGAACAGGGATACCATGGTCCTTCAACCAGGTACTGGTAGCTTTGGCACTGTGTGCAGGTGCCAAGTCCTGTTGGAAAATGAAATCTGCATCTCCAAAAAGTTGGTCAGCTGCAGGAAGCATGAAGTGCTCTAAAACTTCCTGGTATGTGGCTGCGTTGAAAACACAATGGACCAACACCAGCAGATGACATGGCACCCCAAACCATCACTGACTGTGGAAACTTTACACTGGACTTCAAGCAACGTGGATGAAGTGCCTCTCTTCTTTTCCTCCAGACTCTGGGACCTTGATTTCCAAAGGAAATGCAAAATTTACTTTCATCAGAGAACATGACTTTGGACCACTCACCAGCAGTCCAGTCCTGTTTCTCTTTAGCCCAGGCAAGACGCTTCTGACGCTGTCTGTGGTTCAAGAGTGGCTTGACACAAGGAATGCGACAGCAGAAACCCATGTCTTTCATACGTCTGTGTGTGGTGGTTCTTGAAGCACTCACTCCAGCTGCAGTCCACTCTTTGTGAATCTCCCCCACATTTTTGAATGGGTTTTGTTTCACAATCCTCTCCAGGGTGCGGTTATCTCTCTTGCTTGTACACTTTTTTCGACCACATCTTTTCCTTCCCTTCGCCTCTCTATTAATGTGCTTGGACACTGAGCTCTGTGAACAGCCAGCCTCTTTAGCGATGACCTTTTGTGTCTTGCCCTCCTTGTGCAAGGTGTCGATGGTCGTCTTTTGGACAACTGTCAAGTCAGCAGTCTTCCCCATGATTGTGTAGCCTATAGAACTAGACTGAAAGACCATTTAAAGACTTTTGCAGGTGGTTTGAGTTAATTAGCTGATTAGAGTGTGGCACCAGGGGCCATCAATTTTGAACCTTTTCACAATATTCTAATTTTCTGATATGATGAATTTGAGATTTTCATTTGTTGTCATTTGTAATCATCAAAATTAAACAAAATAAACAACTGAAATATATGAGTTTGTATGTAATGTATGAATATAATATACAAGTTTCACTTTTTAAATGGAATTACTGAAATCAATCTACTTTTTCATGATATTCTAATTTTATGACCAGCACCTGTATGGTTCAATAACATATATTATTACCTGTTATCTAATCTCTACAGTTGAGAGACTAGATGCCATCCAATATTTTAGCCCAGAGGCAGACATAAAATCTTCACTTTGCAGGGTTGTATACCAAAGTTGCAAGGCAAACTGTCTCCTATATTCCGATGGTTACTATAAGCCTGTCATTTAGACAGTGTCATCGGATGTAGGAGTTTGCCTGAAATCGAAGGATTGACAGTTCAAGCCCTGGCTCAGGCTTTCAGTGTCGTTGTGTCCTTGGGCAAGACACTTCACCTGCATTGTCTTCTGATGGTGGTCAGAAGGCCCAATGGCGCCTGTGTATGGCCTCGCTTCTGTCAGTGAGCCCCAGTGCAGCTGTGGCTACAATGTAGTTTGCCACCATTAGTGTGTGAGTGAATGACTGAATGTAGTGCAAAGCGCTTTGGTCAAGTCTCCTGACTTTAAAAAGCGCTATATAAGTACAGGCCATTTACCATTTATAGATCTGAATAATATTTTTTTATTTTTTTATTTTACACTTTGAAACTAAATTCAAGAGAATAATGGTAAACATAGCTGTCTGAACCCAGAGATTGATTAAAGCTTCATTTATGCTAGTAAGTGTGTGAGATCTGCACAGCCAAATTACATTATTTTATCTTTCACTCCCCTCCATGCACTAGTTTCTAAGAGTTTAATGAAGGCACAACAGTGTTTTAAGTAGCATAAGTAATCTGGAATATTCACCAGGGGAAAAAGTAATTCAGTTTTAGACAAGCAGCTTATAGAAAGTGCATTGCCTTGAAAAGACCATCAGCCAATTAAAATATGTGTGTGTGTTTCAGTGAGAACATCTGGAACTAAAGTCGTGAAATAAGAACTATTCTAAATGAAATATGCTTAAAACTATACTGTAATATTTTCAACTAATTGTGCACAGGCTGATGATACATCATCAGGTATAATAATGTGGTATATTTATATACGCTTATAAGCTCCTTTCCCGAAGAACTCAAAAGACATAGCTAGTAAATATTTAATCTTGAGGTTTAGTCACTGCTAACAAGTTTATTTTCCCCCTTTTTCTGAAAGGAAACTCTTTGCTTGAGGTATTCAGGTGGGAGGCCATGACAGCAGCTGGTGTCAGCTGTCATTGTTACCTTCTGCAGACTTCTTTGCATAAATACCATCTCCACCAGCTGCAGGTCCTCACTAAAGGGGCCTTGATATGTTGAATTTTGTCTTCCTGAGGGGATTTGATAGTGCTTGATTGGATAGGAAAGGCATTATCTGCACAGGTACCTAAAGAGGCTTGTTTTGAACTGACATACAAAAGGCCTTTTCAATCTTTCTATCACAGATGTAAATTTATGGAGTTTGATTAATTCCACTAGGACTTTAACTGAAACTGTTAGCTTTGGTCACAGAAAATATAAGCTGCTGTTGCACTGTTTTCTACCTGGTTTTGTATCTTTGCGAATTAAAAAAGATAAGTTCATTGTTCTTGCCAGAGTATTTCAATTTTTATGCTGAAGTTCCAGCCATTACGCTATTTTTTTGTCGGCATATCAGCCCTTTGACTGACACATGGACTCTGTTCCCCAGGGCTCTGTCCAGTGCATTTCACCACGAACGCTTGTTTCATTGAAACTTGTCAAATAACACTGAAATGTAATACTCTAACTTAAATGAGTATAACAGCCATGGAAACAGCCTTTTGAACACATTTACCCTATAGATGAGAACATGGCTGTGAAAATGTAAAGCTTGGGCCCTTCAGACTCCATCATCAACCCTGAGCGCTTGTAGGCATGTGAACATGTGCTACCAGCACATGGGGTTAAATTGTAAGCAGGGGTTAAAATGACCAGGTTCAGAGGAATTCACAAATGGCCAATCTGTTAAGCTGAACTGACCGATGGTTAGTGTCTGTTTGTGTGGGTATTTTTTCCCCCCCTACCAAATAAAAGACAGCATTGGTTCACCAGTACATAACCACCTTACCGTGGCTGCAGGGGAATCAGCCACAGTCTAGATAAACATTGTAAACATTGCCTCCAAAGAAGAGTGAGTTTAAACAGCAAAGAGACAAAATAGAAAGACAATATAGGTCTAAGAAATGCATTTTTTGCGTCTGATATCTTTTTAAACACATGTCACTTCTAATGCACTGCCTTTTTGTGTTATATGTGTGTACTTAGATCAGTAGTGTGGAAATTTTGTAGTGTGGAAACTGGTGCTTGTCTAACTGTTCACTCTGCACACCTGCTCAGCTCCATCACGCCTGCAATAAACCTTCACTGGTTTCACCTGTTTCCATGTGCTTATAAGCCCCATTCAGATGAGCTACCATTGCCAGATCGTCTTGAACCAACCAGTGACAAACTTACAGCCGTTCTGTTTGCAAGCCTGTCTGTCTGCCTGTCTGTTGCCCGACATGATCTGATTTCAGATACCTGCCTGATTTCTGATACCTGCCTGTCCCTATTCTGCGTTTGTCTGCCTGCCTGAAAACCTGATCAGATCTGACTCTGGACTTTGGACCATGTTTATCCTGGACTGCCTGCCTGAGAGCCTGAGCCTCCTGAATACTAGAACCTGTCTAACCTTTGTGGATCTCTTAAACCTGTCAGTTAACAAACCTGGACCGGACCTGGACCTTACCTTTTGGATCTCCCTGTCTGTACTGCCACTGGATCTCTGCCACATTGTTGCTGAACCGGACCATTCTTTGCGTGGGTGTTTTTTTTCAGGTCTGAGTGGTGTTCCTTCTTTGAAAATTTTTGGGAGTCCATATAGGCATGGAATGTCCTCCCCTGGATACTATATAAAACATACTGAACGGTTAATTACCTTGTCTTTCTTAAGTTGTTTGAGGTAGTGCGTCATTTTCTTTTTGTAGGCGTTGACCGGAGATTTTGTCCTGGTTGTCAGAAGTGTTAAGGACTGCGGTTGAGTAAATGTTAAATGTGTACAAACATAAAATAGGAGCATTTTCCTCCAACGGTAATGTATATTCCATCACTTGTTATAAAAGGCTGATATTTAGCAGAATAATAGGGTAAATAGAATTCAACTGAAAAATGCCAGCTCTTAAGTACAGTGTACAGTGTAAGCCCATTTTTCTCCAACAACGCCTTGTGAACCTTGTTGCCATTATGGGCTAACTGTGGACTCTTGGAAATATTTAAACTCTACAAGTAATTTAAAAATAAGTCTTCACTGGTTCTTTCGAAAAAAATGAAAAACAAACAAAAGTTCATCAGACACAAATTAGCAATCATCCACAGTCATTTTAAAAACTAATTCCTTGTCACAATTTGGTTTGGGGTTTTTGTGAAGACCCAAATGCAGAGGCTGAGAGGCAGGGTCGAGTTCTTTGAAGATTTAATGCATGAACAGAGGCAGTAAAAACAGGAATCCAAAAAATCCAACTTAAAAATGTTAAACAAAACAGGAATCCAAAAATCCAACCTAAAAATTAAACACAAACCAGAACCATGGGGACATCAGGGGAAAACAATCATGAGGAGCCATGAGGAGCCAGGGTAAGAAGAAGAGAGTGTATTTATGGCTGACTGAACAAAGGCAGGACTAACGAGCTGATAAAGAGCAGGTGTGGGTAGAGCTCACGAGGAAGCCAAGGGAAAAGAAAACACAAAGGGCGACAGGGGACAAGCAAAGAGAAACCTAAGAAACTTAAATAAATCCAGAACACACCAATAAAGCTAGAAAACAAAGAACAACATGGATAAACGTGAAACTGAAAACTTAGAGAAAACCAACAGAACCAAGATTGTTACATTCCTGTACAAATCCAGTTAAGTACACTAAAGAGAAAAAAGTATAAGAAAGGACCCATGAGTTTGGATGACCTAGTGACAAGGACAAAAAACTCAAATCTTTCTCAGTATGCATAACTCCTAAAGGAAAATCCTAAATGCCTGCCTGAGGCAAAATATAAAGTACTGACAGTTAGGATGCCAATAACACAAAAAATATAACAAAACCTTCAATTGTTTCCTTATGAATGAATAAGAAATGCTTTGAAGGTGGGATTTTTTGTTTTTCTTAACACTTCTGAGTATAAGATTATATCTTTTACTATGGTAAATGGAAAATCTTTAGGTCTCTTATGTATCTTTACCAAAACATTTGACAGTATTTCTTATATAAAGCCAGATTATATTAGCTATTATTATGATACTGTTAATTACAAGCAAAACAGATCATATTTTTTCCCCTCTACACTGATATATACGTAAACATGCTTTTAAATGATTTTCAAAATCCATCACCAACAGCTGAGAAAACAACTTCTCAAGCATAATTCTATAGGTCTATGAGGAAGGCAGCCAAGCTACAAAGTGTCAACTGTGTTTTCACACTGAAGAATAAGTATGGGTTTGGTAGAAGACTTCAAAGCGGCTTTTTTTCGTGGCACTGGAGTATTCCGTGGATAATAGACTTAAGGGGGAAGATTTATCAAATGCCACACTTGAGAACTTTAATGTGAAATGTGAATACAAGTGAGAAAGTGTTTGTGTGTGTTTGTGTGTGCATGGAATATCTGCTCTGACAAGCAAGGGCCTTTTTTATGCTTCTCGGTTAGCATGTTTGGCAGGGTCTGTGCTTTCAAGGTGCAATTAAGATGAAGAGGAGTTTTAGGAGTTAAATTCAGGCTTTAAATTTCTCATCTAAATAATGCTTATAAGTGGCCCCTGTTCACATACACGGATAAACACAGCTCTCCATCACAAGTCATCCACCTACAGACTATGTGAGTACAAATAGCTGAAGGGAGCAGCTTATATTTGAAACATTAAGCAGCTGATCTTTGCCAGAATTTTTGCTTATTTAATTTTTTTCATTGGGCATCCCCAAACAATCCAATACGGAGTATTGTTGCAAACAAAAAACACATTTTATAAATGGAAATCTGAAGAAAATAATTTTTATATAAAAATAAATAAATGAAATCCACAAATAAAAATTTGTAAAATGTAACCAAAAGCCGGTTTAAACACAATAAGAAAAGAAAGATGCACATTGTAAAACTCAGTCGAAGCAAAGAGAAAAAAAAAATATGTATTCAAAAATACTAACATTTGAAATAATTTAAATCAAACAAAGAAATAAAAAAGTATATTTTTGAAATAACAAAACCTGCGACAACAGCAAAGACAACTGTACATTTTTGTGTTTCATTTCTGAATTACATTTTTTTTATTTCATTTCACAAAATTAGTGTTGTTAAATTTATATTTACAAAACATGTCCTTCAAAAACAGATTTCACACCATAATCCAGTGCTAGTGAGTCAATAAATCAATAATTTACAGAGAATGCCATTTCGACAGTAACTCATTATAAAGGATAATAACTGAGCATATATCACTACTAAGGAGTAGGGATTTTTCCTACCACCACCTAGAGTATCAGCCGGATCTTTTTTTTTTCTAACTATTATTAAAAAGTACAATGCTAAAAAAATATCTTTGAATTAAGATTATATAAATAATGTAAATAAAGTATGAAATCTTAAGTGTCTAATAAAAAAAAAAACTGGTTGAGTTTGGGTCATAATATTGAGCCATATGCTGCAATTAATATATGTGTATGATGTAGAGGCCTTTACTTTGTAGTCCCTGGAGTCTTACTTTGAAAGTCTAGCATGGTTGTGTTAAAAAAGCCTAGCAGTGATACTTAATGGAAATCCAATGTTTAAATCAGTCTTTTCCACTGTTATTTTTTCAATGGATGCTTTTTTACAGTGGCAATGGAAGGCTTTTATTATGAAATTTGCACTGGGGTGGGTCTTAAAAAGCCCCATAAAGTCTAATTTTTAAAACCTGGTTGAGTTTGGGTCATAAAATCAAGCATTTTTGTTTTTAGTGAAATAGTATCCTTTTCCAATTGTTAAATCACTCTTTTTCCCTGTTATTCCTCGTTATTTTATAGCTGTTTCACTAAATTTCACTCTGCTACTTGACCGATAAATAAGTTGGTGTATTATTTTAATTTCAAAACACGAAAGCATATTTTTTTTTGTGTGTTTCAGCTCCAGTCTGGGTCAGGCTGTTCTGCTGATCCCAAAGAACACAAGGACACGGTTCGTGAACTCTCTGCTGATGTTAACACAAAGACAAACTGTGACAAACTGTGTGCAATGTGTGGGTATTGACTGCAGTAGTTTGCAAGCGGGAGAGGAGGACAGTTGAGGTCAGGATACCTGTCACTGCAGAGGAAATATGGTGGTATACAAAACCATGGAGGAAGAAACAAGTCATATTAATGTTCTAGCCCATTAAGCATGTTGATTTTTAAAGATCTTTAGCTAGATATGCATGGATACGACAAAATAGATAGAATATAACCGATAACTAGATTAATCAATTATATTAGGAGTAATGTTTAGCTGAGCTGCTTTAGGACAGTTACTGTATTAAAACAAACTGAGTACAGAGTTTACATATTCAACATCTTATATAAGTCTCTGTGGATATCCTTACCTTAGCTAATTTCTAATTTTTGCCATGCATTTTAAGTGTCAAAAAGGCGTCCAGTGCCTTAAGCTAGACACTTTTGCATTTTAGTCAGATGCAGTGGATGCTTCAGGGGTTTAGCTGCTCTGTTATTTATAGAGAGTGGCTTGGTTTTATATGTTTTAATTAGTTGAAAAGATTTAAATGTAACATGGTTTTGAGCAGTGGAAGTCACCATTGACAGATCTCTCAAGTCCCTCAGGCTGTTTGGAATTAGCAGCTGAAAGTTACTGTAAAGCATTTTTAGGTTTTTGGTCAAATCTGAAAGTACGTACCAGAATATGAAATTGAATATTTTGTTATGGCGGGTTTTAACATCTTTAGTTAATATTGGTAAGTATAAACTGCTTTGAAATAGTTTGGGAAGAAAATGTTTTAGAAGATAATCCGAGAACTCTCTTTTTCTTGTACATAAAATAATAATTTCTCCTGGCTTTTTAAAACTGGAGGATGTTTGCAGTTTTATATGCATTTTTTATATGCTGACGGTTCTATAGAACCAGAAAACAACTTGCATGTAGTGTCTGTCTCCTTGACAGCTCCGAGATCAGCATCTGTGACTGGTTGATGCTGTGTCGGGCTGCATAAGTTCCCATTTCAAGTTAAATGCAGGCATGCAACGTGCAGAAAGTTCCAAATGCAACGCAAGACGTTTTGAAGCCACTTGAGAACTTAAGAACATTTTCTTAGGGTTGGCCACTTTTAATAAATATATCCTGTTAGATTGCTTTCTTATCAATGCGATCAAAGGAGCCTTCAACTACTTATTAGGTTATCTGTTGAAAAAAAAAGAAACTGTGATTGAGCACACAGGACTTCAAAAAATTAGGTTTTGTATATTATTTTGTAGAAAGGACAAAGTAGAAGGATCAAATTGGATTTCTCTCTGGTGGTTGATGAGGTGTTGCAAGAGAAAAAAATGTAATTTTCCTGTTTGTTTCTTGCCAAACACGAGTGCATACGTGTCTGAAACTAGCACCTCAACCTAAATAAGGCCAAGCTTAACATTTGTACGCGTGTAATGCACATGTTCAAAGCGTGTATTATGCAATTGTTTGGCAACAGTTTAACCTACGCATAGAATGCAAACATGCTGCTTTACTGCACTTGTCTACAACTGTCATTGCAGTTGTTTTCTAGTGTTGTGTTTTTTCCGTTGCTGTCTATTGCCCCCTTAAGCGAGTTTCCTTTCCCCTTGGCTTCCATCTAGTTACTTCTAACCACACCTGCTTCATATCAGCTCATTAGCCCATCCTTTGTTGTGTTTCCCATATATACACCACCTCTAAAGATCCTCTTTACTGGTTTCTGACTATGACTATACATGGAAGCTTGCTTTCTGTTTCCATTACTCCAATAAGTACACATCTAAGATGAAATAAGAAAAGAGTGAGAAAAACGAAAAGTAAGGAAAAAATATCTGTAAACCACTATCTAGTTTTCCAATTTAAATTTTCATACACACAGGACAGAGTACTGATAAGATTACAGGACATTCTGCTGTTGGCTAATGCTTCAATTACATCCCAGCAAACAGGATTATTGTGAACACTTCAGTCAGTCAGGGCCAGTGAAACTACCAGTGAGACTCCACTTCAGCAATCAATCAGTCATATAATGCAGAGACATATAAACATTAGAAAAGATTGGGGACAAATAACTTAAGTGAAAGAAAATCGTTCAAACTGCAACATAAAATAAACGAGACAGTGTGTGACAAAGTATTGATATGTGTGGGTGTGTGTGTGTGTGTGTGTGTGCAGGTAAGTAACCAGTCGCCAGCAACACAAACGTCTATAACCTTACCTCAGCTTGGTGGGGATGAAAGGTACAAAGTCGAACGACTGTGAATAATATTTTCATTGTGCAGAAACAGAGGGAGACCTGGCCAAATAAGGAGGCAAGAGAAAGGGGGACTAGGGGCAGTCCAATACATATATGTCCCAATATGCTTCTTGCCAATGCATATATCCCATGAAATTAACAAAGACGATATATTTATTTATTTTTTTTAATATAGCTCTTGAAAACCTCACAAGATCTTGTTGTTGCTCTGCCGCAGCTGTTGCATAGTAGTAGAATTAGAGTCTCTTAGGTGGTGCGTTGCCAACAAGTGCCGCGTTACATAAAAGAAAGACTATGGTTCGGACAGTCAGACAGTCATATAAAATGGCGCAACCCCTATATAGTGCTCTAAAAAAAAGGGTTAGGAAGCTCATTTGGACACAGCCAATGAAATCTATGTTTCCCTATGCATTTTACATTTAATATCCATTTAGCTGTATTTTGAATTGGTAAAAAAATCTACTAAAATATTGTGATATTTGACAAAACTGCTTTTTTTTCATGCTCCACAACTTTTTACGGAACTTAATATCGAAAAGCAAGTTCTAATCGCCTCAATGCAGGCCCTCTTTAACAATTTAGATTAGACATTATTTTCACCACTTTGGAATTGGTTTGCCAAACTATAACTGTATGAGGTTCAATGTTCTTCACAGAAAACTGACCATTGCAAAGTAGAAAGCGTAAAACAAATCTTTCTGTTTTATTCACACCATTTTTTCTTATCCACAGATAACTCCTCTCCAAAGCATTAAACATTTCTGTAGCATGAGCTGATTTTCTCAAATGATCTTGTATCACCATAAGTCCACTTGAGCACTGTGCACATCAAACTATCGGTGACAACCACAGAGCAGCTCCGCACAGCAACCGCACAGCAGCACCAATCAGATGGATCAGATCAAATCCATCCCTTTAACCCTGACTCATCTTCCTTCATCCTTCTTAAACCCGCCTGAAGATTTACCTCTCCTCACATTTACACTTCTAACAGGAAGAAGAGAGAAGATGTGCTGCTTCTTTTTTCAGTTTGGCATTAGCACAGCAGCAAATTCAGAGAGACTTATTGAGTAGGAAAAAAAAGGCTAAATATAGAGCTTCTGTCTTATACTTTAGTCCTTTGACATTTTCAGTTAAAGAGCAAAGGCTACTTAGACAACTTCAGGTATACACAACTAGCAAATACCCACAGGCAACCACAGGTGGACAGAAACTACATAGTACATAACCATGGTTTTATTGATGAATAGTGGGAAATAAGGTATAAAGAAGAAAACATGTTGGGGGTTTTATAAGTGGAATCTCTGGTCATGTAGTTCTCTACACAGTGGGGGAGCTCTAAATCATAAAACAAACGGCAGGCAATTTTCTCTGGAGGTACTTCCAAATAATAAAAGAAAAAAAAAACCTTCCTCTGGCCGTTCAATGACTCCTCTCTTTCCAATCTGACAAGCTTGGCTAACGCTGCAAAACCTAACACAATCTAGGCAGATCCATGACTTCCCTGACTTCATGGGTTTTCATCTCTTGAGATATTTTTAATATTTCAGCTTGGTTTACAAATGGGTTCAATGAAAATAAAGGGTAAATATCATGAATGTAATAGTAATAAACAACTGATGGACAAATGCTAGAGCCATAAATGTAGTACAGTTTTTTAAATCTTTTGATTTAAAAAAGAGTATATATTTTTTTATATCTTGAATTTATACAGTTGCATTCAGCTATGCTGTAGTGCATTTTTACAATTACATAAAATGTCAGAATCCAAGAGGAGCCTTTAGACAGAAAATAAGGTTTTGACTTCCTGCAGGACAGTGATTGTAATCATCTAGAGGGGTCCAAAAATATAAGCTAATCTACTTTTTAATGCCTATAATTTCTGGCTCTCAATCCAGACCTAAATCCAATGGGCACCAGTTGGGCTATTTTGCGAAGAGCCTAGACAGGCCGACACATCGGCTAGCAGATATTGGTGTTTTTCTTTTCTTGTATTCATATTGGCCGATAAATGCGTGCTTTTGTGAATTTTTGTCGGTTTATTAGCCTTTTTCAGGATTCTGCATTTTATATGGTACATGGCCACTTCTGATAGCTTTAGCATTAGACTGTGATGTCACTGTCTAAAGCTAGCTGAATAAGTAAAACGAACCTGATAAACAATGAAAATTTAATTGAACAAGATAAATGTTGTTTAGTAACGTTTGAGAAATAGGGTCAATATTACATGTAAAAAAATACTAATATGTAGCCACTTTAATCACAGTATCTGTGTGAGTTATTATTTTATGGTTAGACCTTAAACCCCTTGTCAAGTTTATTTGTTCGCAAATTCTCCACTGTGATTACCTCCGCATTAGGCTGGCAAATTCCGCAAATTTGTTAAGAAAATAAGAACCTTTTTACCATAAATTGTTTAAGACTCACAAAACAGAAGTGCCCCAGCACAAGGAAACGCTACTTCCTGTTGTGAAAAATTGTGAGTGCATACCGCAGCCATGCTTGAAACCACCTGAAACGCATGCATTTAAAATAACCTGTATTTTTAGATCTCTTGTACTATCAGGCTTTTGCTGATGAAGGTTCTCAGTCATCCAGGTCATAGTCATTCCGTAAAAATTCAAAAAATATCCACTGGACTTGGTTTTCAAGATTTGAAGACGTTTCGCCACCTCTCCAGGAAGCTTTCTCAATTCAAATGTCTGGATCCGCAGTGAGTTTGAGTCTTATATAGACAACGCCTTGTATCGCTTGGAAACATGCAATGGTAACCGATGAATGGGTCGTTAGTTCCATCGTTAGCCTGTAATATCTGAACCTGTCTATGATTCTAGGGGTCGGTCGTTAAAGGGGGGATTGCCATTAACGGGGGGGATTGTCTCCTGTAATACCTGAAACCTGTCTATGATTGTTAAGGGTTGGTCGTTAAGGAGGTATTGTTCACCGGCTGGGGCGGGTAGGTCCCTCGTTCCTCTGTGATGGGGTGGGGGGTTTGGTGATATCTGGAAGGGATCATGTCTATGATTGAATTGTATGTTTTTGGAAGCTGGAATCTGAGTCCACCACTTTAAACAGAGGTGGTGGACTCCTTTCCACTTTACAACAATAATTTCAAAGTTTGTTGTGATGTGAGAATGTTGAGGCAATGATATTTTTTCCATTAATAGCTACCCTTGTTGAGGCGCCTTCTCCTCCTACTCTAGGAGTAGAGTAGTCTATCTAATTGGTACATCTTAACTCTAACGTAAATACTTTCTTCTTGTCGACAACAATAATATTGTAAGATGACAGCCCAGTATTCCTATAAGTTGTGATGTGCTGAGCTTTTTTCTTTCTCACTCTGCTCCTTTAGCGGGACAACTAAAATATTTTGCTTATTTAATCCCCTGGCCACAGTAATATCACACCGATCCCCTACCGAGTCATTATGGTCCATCAAGTTAGTCCGGCATGTTCGGCCACACTTGAGTGGATGATTCCCATTTATCCCTGGCACCCCCCTCCCTTGCTCTCTCTTTGAAGACGGGAGCTGCCAGCTTTATCCATCTGCAGACTTGTTAGAGGCCTCTGTCAGCCTTGTTACTGAGCCTGCTGATCCATGGCCATAAACCTGTGCAAAGGTGGGTGAGGTATTAGCTGGATCAGGCTTTGCACAGCTGTTGGACGAGTGGCTCAGAGCCCACAATCTCTCACTATTCTTTAGTGACACTGTTACCAAAAAGCTGAGTAGAAATAATTAATTAAATAACGCATTTCCTTTGGTTTGTGTCTGCCTCCTTAAACTGGTGAAAGTGACTCTGCGAGCAGCTGATCGATGTCAGGTCTGTCTATTGGCAATATTGGATTGCATCTGAATCATTTAGTTTAATGGCCTCTGTGTGCTTTGTTCAATAAAAGCAATGAACTGGTACCACTTGTCAGGCCTATAATCTCCAACTGTCCTGTAGAACCACTTTATTGCAACCAGGTCTACCAGCTTTAATATCCTGCTGTGTTTGTTGAGTCCAAGCATCTCACTGCTGGCTGTGCTGATTTTTTTTCATTGTGGTTGCTGTAATTACCCCTCCTGGAATATGTTTTTTTTTTCTTCTTCTTCCTTTTGGTGTCTATGTTTACTAGACAAAACATGAGAAAAACAATTTGCCCAAGGAGATGAAGAGGAATCGGACCCATTGGGAAATCTGTACAAGATCAACACGTTAATGAATTACTTAAGGGGGACTTCCATTTGGTTTCAGTCTGAGGTCAGGAAGTACACTTAGTATACAAAGACAGGATTTTTTTTACTCTAAACAATATTTCCTATATTTATTCATAATCAGCCCTCCCTAATTCCCATTATTTGCTATTGCTTTGATAAACTCCATCTGGATGTTTCTATTTAACAACTGGGGTGTGATTAATTAGCCTCCCCTCACTGCACACTTCATCAAATTGCTTCTACCTGTTGGCTGGCTTGGTTTTTATCTGTCTTTGCTCAGGGACTTTTATAAACAGCTAGCTCTGTTAGTGAACACGGCAGCAGCTTCCTGTGTTTACTCCCCGGTTCCCGACGCTCCTGTGAACGGAAGGCAAACCCTCCGTCGATGCCTGTTCTGTAAATAGCTCGATTTAAAAGCTCAGACTGTAACTCAGGTGGTTATAGTGCCGGGGGCTGGGCTTTTTTAAGACCTTGTGGTTTGGGGAATGAAATAAGATTAAAAAAACTATAACAGAGCAGAGTCCTTGTTAAATTTGTAAACAGTTCATCTTTTGACTGATTAATCTTTTATGTGTTATTAGTTTTTTGTGCAATACACAATAAATAGCTATAATTTGAACATGGCATGGGAAAAAAATGGATGTTTGCTAACTTGTTTTTAGAAATTAAGATATGACAAGTGTCCCATGTCTCCTTAATTCTTGTTATATTTCATTTTGATGAGGTGACAAGAACTAGAAAAAGGTTGTTTGCCTCCAAGAAGAAGGACATTTCCATCATCTGCAGCTTACATAAAAATCAAAAAAGAAAAAAAATACAACAACACAGTGGCAGAAGAGTCCTATGTTTGGACTGGTTAGGAGGATGCTTAGAATGTGTAACACAAATGATGGTATTTTCTCACCTCTAACTACAAATAGAATGGTAAATACACAGTTGATACTTGCAGGCATGGGCTGATTAAATAGCGCATTCATCACCCATGCATTAAGATCATGTGCAGTGCATCCATTTGTGATCCATTGTTAATGTTTTGTTTGACAATAAGTAGTTTGTTAATAAATGTGTTTTCTTTTGTTTAAACTGTTCTGACTTGTAACAAAAAAAGGGAAAAATCATCTTAGCTTTTCCTGCTAGATGGAAACAGCAAAACTTGATCTGACTTAAGTTCACAAAAAGTTTTTTACATGCCCTGAAGGTAGATTCTAAATTTTTGAGTCACTGCTAAAATATAAAATTGATTTATATTAGATCATTGCCACAAACAAAGAAAACATTTTGGTAATGGAAGTCTGAAAAAATATAATCTACAGATGAAATCTTAGAAAACTTCTTTTTTATTTCAAATATTCTTTTTATATTTATTTATTTATTTATTATAATTTTACTATTTCAGGTTTACAGGTCACCTTCACTTCACTTCTAGGAAAGCCATTTCATTATTGTTGAAAGCAACATGTTTGTTACTTTCAACAACAATGGCACAAAGTTCACTCCGTTTAAACTTTAAAGAGAAGAGGGAAACACTTTTTTCGAATAAGTTCTGACGTAGGTAATATTTACCTAATGTGACTGATCAGCTGTTTTTCTATTGCCACATACTGAAGGCTAGCATTAGCATTTTTTGTTTCATTTCCATTTTTTGTTATTCTTGTTGTTTTTGGTTATATTTTTTGATTTCTTATGTATTTCTTGTTTACCCCCTGTTGCCCCCTTCTGTCAGTCTCCTTCCCCTAGCCCCCTTCTAGATGCTTCCATCCACACCTGTTCCTTGTCAGCTGATTACCCCAGTCTTTGTTCTGTCTCCCATATATACTCTCCCAGAATTCTTTATTCTGATGTCTTCTGGTTTTTGGTTTTCTGTATTTTGTTAGTTGGGATTTTTGCCTGTGGCTGCTCATTGGTGCAGTGGGTAGCACTGCTGCCTTGCAGCAAGAAGGTTCTGCGTTCGATTCCCAGCCTTTCTGCATAGAGTTTGCATGTTCTCTCTTAGCATGTGTGGGTTCTCTCTGGGTACTCCAGCTTCCTCTTACAGTCCAAAAAGAAACATGACTGTTAGTTAAATTGGCTTGCCTAAATTCTCTTTGTGTGATTGGTTGTTTGTCTCTGTGTTGCCCTGCGATGGGTGACCTGTTCAGGGTGTACCCTGCCTCTCGCCCATCGAAAGCTGGAGATAGGCAGCAGCACCCTGCTTGGGAGTAAGCGTGTTAGAAAATGGATGGGTGGATTTTTGCCTCAATTCAGGTTATCTATATAGCGCCAATTCACAACACATGTCATCTCAAGGCACTTTACAATTCAACCAGATCATACAGTCAAATTGATTTAAAATTTTCTATCTAAGGAAAACCAATTGATTGCATCGACTCATTGACTCAAAGGCAATCCCTCACACTAGGCATGATTGTAGCGACAGTGGAGAGGAAAAATTCCCTTTTAACAAGAAGAAACCTCCAGCGGAACAAGGATCATTGGGAGCAGCGATCTGCCGAGGCCGACTGGGGTTCAAGGAGACAGAAGCAGAGATACAGAAAGAAGAGATACAAAAGGCAACTATCAACCAGCTCCACAAGTGGCCCAATCCAGGAAAAACAGCCAGGCAGATGAGCTCTGAGCCAGCTCCCATGTCAGAGGATGAAGAGAGCACATCCAGCTAGTCATAGTCACTCAATTGCCACCCTTTGAATGATTAAATCTACAAGGAACCACCTCAGCTTCCGTTTCTGCATTTGGGTCCTCTAAAAACCTTCACTCCACCCTGACACATTAGCATTATCCTATTTTTTTCAACATTTCAAAAGTTTTTTCTAAATGTAACTTGGATGGAAACACAGCTTACACACATTTCAGAGTTGGTTTTCACTCCTCAACTTCACAGTTACAACTTACTTCACTTAGGTTTATCATACAATCCAAGTAAAACAGACATAAGACTATAGTGTGAAAACGCTGAAGTTCAGTGGATAGGCGTAATTTTTCCAAGGGGCATTACAACCACTCCTTTGTGCTTCTTTTCTCTGTTGGGTCCTATGGGAAATATCCCCCCCTCCCTCGGCTCTAAGCCCTGGTGTCGGAGAACAGCGAAAAAGACAGAAACGGGGACGAGGGGAACACTTGGAGAGAAGGGCACACAACATGAGAAGGAATGAAATGAAAGAGCTGACTGGAAGAAAGATTAAAAGGTGAAGAGGAGATAGAGCAACAGTGAAATGAAGAAGGAAGGAAATGAGAGAAAGTAGACAAGATTAATTAACTTATATCCAAACAGCAGATCCTATTAAAGCTGCTGTCAGCCTCACTCAGCAGCCCACTGACTTGCTCCAACTTAAATGGAATACAACCAGCTTTGTTTTCGGGCCTTGTCATGTGTGTTTAAGTTTCATAAAGATATGTACACAGAGAGGACTGTGTAGAGCTCTGTGTGTTTTCCTGATTGTGTTGTGCCAACGGTCAGCTGTCTGTTGCTATGCAATTATGAAGGAGCACATTGCGAGATGGCAGGTGGGCCTGTAAGCACAGCTTTTGAGTGATTCAGTACAGCAGGCATTTCTCCAGGTCTATAACGCCAGATAGTCGGCGTGGTGGAGGAGAAAGGTTGTGTGCGGGGTGAGAGGCCGGCTGCTGGGAGACAGCAATGAAAGATTGATCAAGGAGGCTGTTGCCTTTTCAAGGTGAGATCTCAGTTCTGAGGGAAGGAGAGACCTCCTCCTCACCTTCTTACCTCCTCGATACAACACAGCCTCAACCTTCTCCCTCATTTTTTTTTCACTTTTCAATTCTTCTGAGGGAAAAATAGCTCTCTGAAGAAAACAAGGCAATAAAAAGTCTGAAATTGTGGGTGTGAAGCATTACTTTTCCGCCTTCCTATTTGTGATATAACTTGAATTCTTTGCTACCTGTGGAATATCCCATGAAATGGTTTTCCCCTTTTTACCCCTTCACCAAGGCTTTTTGAAAAACTTGTAGAACTCTATTAGGTCTGTCGGCATCATCAAACAAGGTGACAAAAACGCCTCTGGGTGTTAATCTTCAAATTCTATCATATTTACAGCTCTGGCATTTTATCTTTTCATCTGTGATGATTGCTTCAACACTGCTGCTCGATTAGAAAAAGAAAAACACCAGACAGTTGATGGCATTACAACAAATCCTTCCTGACACTTAAAAACACATCTTGTCTTTGTTCATCTCTAGCATGAATTGGAAATGGTAAAGGTAGAATGTGAGATTTTCACTTAATTGATTAATTGATTCCCCAGTCAGCTCCATGTTAGAGGTTGAAAATACAAAGGCTCATCAAGGATTTGTGGGATCTTTAGGTCTTTGATTAAGTAAAAAAAAAAAAAATTATCCTGTATAAAAGAATTTTGCAAACAATTTTATAGCAAGTCATAACAGGGAGTTAATTGGAAAATGACTTTCAGATCCCTTCTTTTTTTTGTTCTTTTGTCAAACGTATATTTTTCAGATCAAACAGACTCTAAGTAGGGGTGTCCAAATACAACATTCTCATTTCTGATACCAATATTACAATTATAAGAATTGCCCGATACCAATTCGATATTAGCAGGAATCATACAGCTTTTATTACTGATTTAAAACTGCAGAATGTCATAAAAGGCTTGATCAATTATTATAACTAAAACAGGAAAAAAAGACAAAAACAAAAGGCATGAAAACAAATGACCCATGTAAAATTAACTGATGAATTACAGAAACTTAACAGAAGCAGAGCTAATCAACATTGAAATATTGGACATCGAATCCGATATTAGCTTTTTGGCAAATGTTGGACCAATATCTGATATTTGTTTTCAAAATGGTAACACTGCCCTATTTGTTGGTACTCGCCGATACCTGGTATCGGTATCGGTGCAACACTAGTTTTGAAGTCCTTCCACTGGCTCCCTGTATCTCAGAGAACAAACTTTAAAATACTTCTATTAATCTATTTCGCTAAATGGCTAAGAAACATTTTGTCATTGAATCAATCATCCAGCCCTCTCAATGCTAGATCAAGCCTACTCTGTACACAAAGAAGCAGAACCAGAACCGAACATGGGAGAAGCAGCATTTAGTTCTTATTCTCCACTAATCTGGAATATACAACCTGAAAACTATAAAAGTCCTCAATTCTAACTTGACTGCCATCTAAACTTCCTTAGTTATGTTTCTAGTCAAACTTTTGTTGTATTATCTACATAATTAATTTTACCCCTTTTTTTAAATAATAAATTTACTTATTTTAATTTGACATTCTTCTTCTATTAAATGTTTGTGTTGCCTTCACCCCAATCTACTTTTCAGGTTGTGTTTTTCTAAGGTAAAGCACTTTGAATTGTCTGGCCCCTCAATAGAAATACCTTTCCTTGAATTTCTTAGTAATTTTTATGAAATGAAAAACAGTGACTTTATATCTAATAATAATGAGTTTGAAAGTCAAAATGATGCCTTTATACCTCATTATGACTTTACATCATGTGTTGTTTCACCTTCAGATGGCAGAAATATGCTTCCATATTTTCCATACAGAGCACAATGCAAGTTTTATTTAATTATACCAGTCTGTCAAGAACCTGAGCTAGCAAAGCAGCTCTAGTATCACAGCCGAGCTTGACTGTCATTGTGATGTGCTTCTACTATTACACACCAGATTTAAGGTGACACACTCCCAAATATTATGCTTTTGTTTTTATTCAATTCACAGAACTTTTGGGGGAGACAGATTCTTGGGATTTTTCTCATGGATGACATTTTTTCTCACTGTTGACACATTTACACTGATTAAGACACGAGAGGCCTGGTATAAAATTAGAATTTTTTTATTTTTTGTTTTCCACATCTCTGACTTCCTTAATTGATTAAAAATATCTTCTCAAAATTGCATCCTGTATGTATTCATGCTCTTTGTCAAAGAGTTAAAAGTTATTGGTAATCTAAAACATTTTGTATATAAAATAAACAGAAGAATAATTCTATAAGGTTGCAAATAGTGTATCCCATCACTACATTTTTCCCATGATTTTTGTTGTTTGTTTATTTTTTTTATATTCAACTCTGCAGAGATACGGCATCTAAATGAAGATCTCTCCTCCTTCCATTAATCCCTGCCAAGGTGACTTTAATCAAAGCACTTAGAGGAAAACTGCTCATTAGACACATTTTTTCACAATCTGCGCTGATTTCCAGTTTTTTTCTTTTGAAAATGGATGCAAATTATTTAATTCCATGTCATTTGGGTCTGTCAGAACATTTAAGGGTTTCCCACCTGGTTTTCAGTAATTCCTTTTTAATTATTAAAATACTTTTGGTTTAATAAATTAAAGAGATTTTTCACATTCTTGTTTTTTTTTAAGCTCTATCACAGCAATACTGATTTTAGCAAGTTTTTCTTCACAATACCTTTCTTTTTTATGGATTTTAGGATATACAGTATAAGACATGATTCTATTGTATAATTCATATGGTATTCATGAGGATACTGACTCAGTTTTAGGCTTGAGGACATTTACAAGATTGCCAACTTCAGTGCAAAAGTAAAAAAAAAAAAAAAAAAAAAGGAAATTCAGTTTAAAATGTGTATATGTGCTGCTCTAGAGATTGTCTGATTTTATCTTTTTTTTTTTTTTTTAAGGCCAATGCCAGTTATTTTGTTATAAGTGTGTGCGGTCTTATGTTCTCACACTCACCTATGGTCCAGAAATTCATTTTATGACCGAAAGAACCAGTTCATGGACACAAGCGACTCTCCTTTATGGTGCGTTCACACAATACATGTTTTAAGATGGTGTACAGTAGGTACCAGATCTGCTTAGTTGGTCAAATCTGGGTCTTGTGCATAGCAGTGATGTTACACTATTTGACTGGCTGAACTTTGTCCCGATGATGTGAAAGATTTCCGCCTGGGAGATAGACACTACATGCAAGCTTGGATCGTTTCTGCAGAGCTATCATGGCAGCACAAAACTAGAGAGAAAGTTTATATGGGCTTCCCCCAGAGGAGCTGAAGGCAGTGTCTGTGTAGAGAGAAGTCTGGGTGTCCATGACCAAGTAACAAATAAAAGTATAACCCTACTTTATGAGATTCAGAATCAGAAAACCAAAAAATCGTTTCGCAACACAGAGCCCCGACCTGCTGTCTTTTCTAGATGTTGGTCTGTTTTGCCCATATACAATGAGTCAACCTTCCAGTTCATCTCTATTCACTGCTTAGGATGGAAAACACCTCCGCCACAATAAATATTCCTGAAATGATTATTATGATGTTGAACAAGGGATACAGCAGAAATGGGTTGATTGACTGCTTAATAAGGATATGCAGATGCTGTCATTCAGGAGATGAGAAATGCATGGGTGCATATTAAAATGTGGGACTATAATATTGTTTTCCAAGCGTCATAATCACTGGAGTCCAAAAACATAGTTGAAAAATAAATAAAGCTAATTGCCCTCCCATGCTATTGTATGCCATATTTTGTGTAGTAAATGATCTCTCTTTAAAAGGAATCAAATAAAAAACAGAGTCTATAGTGAACGCAAATAAGTTGCTACTTTTGTAAAACTGAGATAAAGTGCATTATTGTGTGTTTGTGCATGTAAATTAAAAGCAAAAAGTTCATCTCATTACCTTTTTTTTTTTACAAATCTCTTCAACATCTAAAACTATCATTTACTTTTTAGGTTCCCGAGCTTTTCAGTTTTATAACTTTGACTATGTATATTACCTAGATAATGATAAAATCACACCTTACAATAATTATTCATGGATGGCTATGATGTGACAGTCTCGCACAGAGCTCTTCCTTTTTTCACACTTTTGTTTCAGATCAAACTAATTTTAAAATCAAGCAATAATGGTCTGAATGAAATGCAGTTTTCCAATTAGAATGGTCAGCTGAACTAACTCCTATTAACCTTTATTGGGTTTCATCACCTCTGGCAGAAGCAATGCTAGTTTTTTACATTGTTGTGAAAAACGTTCAGATGAGCGTGACTGAAGAAGCCTCTTGGATAAGAGGCCAAACTTCTCATAGAAAACTTCATGTCCGATTGCCTAGACTGACATTTCTCAAGCTTAACCGGAACCTGGATGACTGAGAATCTTCACAGATATGTCAGATCATTTGTTACCGAACACTTAGAATTTATCCATTGCTAAGGTCACTGGCTTCTTGAGGCTGTGCAGGCTCGTTTCTGTTATGCAGGTTCAGCTGTGAATAAACGCCTTCCTTTTTGGCTCTCTGAAGACTGCAGAGCGGCAGTGACCTCATTGGACTAGCAGAGGATTGTAAAGCCAATCAGACGTTGATGAGACCCACCTTCACCACATAATAGGCTCCTGAAATGCTGAAATGCAGCTGCTTTGGGCAATTTGCCCTTGACTTGCTTGACTTTGTACAAGTTAGAAGCTTGTCTTTGGAAGGTTTGGTGCTCGCCTTTGACTTTTCTTTTGGGTTGTTTTGAGTTTACTTTAGACAGACTTGTTTGGACATTTAGTAATATAATTTGCACATAACCATTTTTGAATTTGTCTGCCCTTTTCTTTTAATTAGGTTAAGTTGTATTGTGATTTGGTTTTGTGAAACCATCTTTTGTAATAAATAATTTTACATTCCACCTATTTTTCTCTGGACCCATTTTTATGCTACCACCGCTGAGCCCCTAGACCTTGATGGTGTAACACCATCATGGACAGTTTGGAGCAAAACTCTCAATACATTTAAAATCCTGTTCCATAACCATACTGTTGCTGAGAACAAAAAAAACACTCTGGTCCAAACCATAAAACTAACACTATGTAGCTATAAATGTGCGTGGTTCTGTTTCTGAAATTCATTTTTGTTTAAAGCACACCTTTCATTTCACACTATAAAATGGCTTTATAATCATTTTAGAGTCAAGGGCAGTTTGTAATATTCATGGGTTTCTAATAAACAATGCTGGATTTGTTCAAGAGAAAATGGATGGATATTGGAACATTCTAATGATTTAAAAAAATATCTATAAATATATTTCAAAACCAAGAAAACGTTTATAGTAGACTGGGATTAACACTAGAACTACCAGGATTTTTCTGCCTACCTTCAACTACCAGAGAGGGGTCAATTGACCCGGAAAAATCCACTAAAAACTATACTAAAAGCTTGCCTTAGGGTTCCCTTCCCCACACAGGCTCAAGCGACTCTGTGACAGCTATGAGCTGCTAACAGCCACATTTCCACAACAAAAGGAGTGTCCGCAGGAGGTCCAAAGGTCAAATGACCCTCTTGTAGGGCTTTTAGGTAAAAAGGACAATTGACCCCTCCGTTCTTAAAAAAGAAAAACAATCCTGAAAATCCAGAGCTACGAAATTCTTTAAAATCAATTATATGAATGTGCTAGAATGGCCTGACTAAAATCCTTCCATTTTTTGTGTGGATATCGAGTGAGTTTTTGTTCCATCATTGATGAACAGAACTTTTTTTTTTTTACTCTTAACTGTAAAACAGAAATTAATCTTTGAAAACTTAAGTAAAAAAAACTAAAATTTTGGAGTAATTGTAGGGTTTTCTCAATTTTATCCATCCATCCATCCATCCATCCATCCATCCATCCATCCATCCATCCATCCATCCATCCATCCATCCATCCATCCATCCATCCATCCATCCATCCATCCATCCATCCATCCCAGATGTCCCTCTCCCTAGCCACAATGCTGTTGATAAAGTCTTCTTTTTCTTGGCAGTATTAGTTTTCGTGGGCTTAGAGCAGATGTTGGTTGTTTGGTGATTGCAGGAGAATCCATTGCTATTCCTGCCAGCTTCTCTGGGAGAATCCCAAGGCGCTCCCAGGCCAACTGAGAAACATTGTCCCTCCAGCGTGTCCTGGGTCTCCCCCTGTGCCTCCTCTCAGTGGGACGTGCCTGGAACAGCTCACCAGGGAGACGTTCAGGAGGCATCCTAATCAGATGCCCGAGCCACCTCAACTGGCTCCTCTCGATGTGGAGGAGCAGCGGCTCTACTCTGAGTCCTCCCCGGATGACTAAGCTCCTTACACTATCTCTAAGGGAGAGCCCAGACACACTACGGAGAAAACTCATTTCAGCCGCTTTGCTTTTTGGCTCAGCATTCTCTTCACCACAACAGACCTGGACAGTGCATGCTTCACAGCAGACGCCGCACCAATCTGCCTATTGACCTCCCGCTCCATCTTCCCCTCATTCGTGAACAAGACACCAAGATACTTTAACTCCTCCCCTAGGCACTTTCTTTTTCATTTTTATTTTAGATATTTGTTACAGCATCAAATCCTTAAAATGTCTGTGTAACTTTTATTTTTATGGCTTTTATCTGTTGTTGAACGTCTTTAGATCTGGGGATGATGTTTTGCTGTTAGATCATTTTGAGCCTACTCCACCTCTTCACAAAACATCTATGAAAATATTTGTATTTTTTCAACAAGTCAGGCAGTAATCAGGGCTGGATGTGGTTGAGGTGTGTTTTAACCAAAATTATATAGTTAATAAAAGGGGATTTGTGATTAAAGAAATTGATAGCAATGTTGGATTATGTGAACTGTCTGTGATGTACAAAAACAAACAATTACAAATCTGTAAGGGGAGGAGAGAGGAGTATCTTTCATGCCTGTGTAAAACATGCTGCATCTGCATGATCCACATATGTTCACTGCACAACTAAGCAGGTAGAGAAGCTTAGAGACCCTTAAACTGCATAACTGCACTTATTCTCTCAAACTCACCACCTCACTCCCACATTCACACATCAGACATGTTTGCTCACAATACTTCCTACTGTACAAATCACCAACATACACAATGAATCACACAGGCTTGCTTTTAAATAGCTGCCAACAAGAGTAATGATGCAACACTGGCTAAAGGAATAATGAAAAAAAAAAGATTTTTCATTTACACCCTGTAGATGCATCACACATGGTGTCCTCACTAAAAAACCAACAGAACATCTACTATTGACTACTACACTGTTCAGCCAAAGTGGTTCAACTCTGTTCTTCTTTTGGAAACGTAAATGATCTTAGCTTTAATGTGTTAACTACAGCTTATAAAGAACAACAAAATAAATAAAATAAATAAATAAAATACTTTTACCATTTAAGACTGATTTCATATGTTGAATCCATATGATCTATCGCCATTTTGATATTTTAAATGGATAAGATTATTGTCTAAAGAAATATTGGGATATTTGACGTTTGAGTAATTTGGATGACTTTCTTGTTTTCAGAACAATAAATACAACTAGGAGTTGAATTCTACTACGTGAATTTTTTTTAATAGTTGATTTATAGATGAATAAATAATTAAATCATAATATGACCACTGCATTCTATGGTACAAGTCCCATGTGTTCTTTAACTATTAGCTCAAGAATTATATTTTTGTTTCAGCATCACAACCCTGAAGAACTTGTTTTTGGTGATGGGGCTGTCGTTTAACTTAAGATGTGCATTTGTATGATTTAAGTTCTTTGTTTGAGGGTTTTGAAAATGTCTTATGACAACCGTCAAATACTGAAGAGAACTAGGCCCACAGCATGACACTTCCTCTAACATGTCTGATGTGTTCTTGCTAAGTTAAGTTTGACATGCTGGAATCTAGCAGTTTTTGGTTCAGTTTTTGTCCTGACCCTGGTTTAAAAATGTCAACAACTTAATTCCTGATCTACTCTGAATATGTTCCATAGGACAGTTCAGTTTATACTGATACATACAAGGGAGATCTATTCATTCCCTAAGGCTACATTCACACTGCCGGTCTTGCTGCTCCATTCTGATATTTTTGAATAAATCTGATATTTTCTGCATGGTCATTCAGAATACACCTTAAACGTGGCCAGTGCCAGCCTCCAATCCGAGTGTTTGTGATGAAGACTGTGTAGAGGTCATAGAGGAGCACATAGCTTAAAGTAACAAGTGAATTTGGCATCAACAGTTTGTGAAACTATAAGTTGCCAACAGTATTACAATAATTTTATAACATTATGATGAAAGGCAGAAAAGAGCAGGACTATATATATAGTGAGTTTTAGTGGAGAAGTGACCGCTGTGCTGGAGACGAGTCTGTATGAATGAGTAGTCAGAGCCTGGATGACAATAAGAGTTGGGTGAAATGCAACATGTTCAGACCGCAGAGACTTTAAACTATCGGATATGTATCCAATTAAGTACATATGGAAGTGTCATAAACTGGATTTTTTTAGATAAAAAGAACAAAATTCGACCGTTTGACTACCATGAAAAAAGTCGGAGATGAGTCACAAATGGGCGAAAAATAAAATCGGATTTGTGTCGCATTTGTCTGTAGTGGGAACATAGCCTAAGAAACATTTAGTAGTTGTGTCTGTGGCTTATCTGAGTTTTAATCAGGTATATTAAAGTAGAAAAGTACTAAACAAAAATGCATCTCAACCTTTTAAAATTAGTTCTGAACTTCTTTACTTCAAGCTGGTCTATTACACAAGTTAATGTGATGAAACCCAAATTGACAAAATGTAAATGAGAACACATATTTGCAAGATACTTTTCAAGCAGTATAAAGATACATCATCTGCTATATACCTTATACTTTTGGGGTAATCAAACTGTCATAACTATGCAAATGTCATCAGAACGTGAAAAGCAGAATAAAAAGAAGATTTCTGATTTTGTTAATCATGAGCCACAGCTGTTGATTGCTGTTGTTTGTGTTCATATATTCTATTGCCCTCTTTTGTTGGTGTGTGGGATTTCTTTGGGAGCTAGAAACAGGTTTACATATCCTCCTCAATCGATTTGTTTGTCACCATTTTATTCCTTTTCAACTGTTGCATAATTCACATTCTAACAGTCGGGTTGGCAAATTGATGGAGGTGGAAATTGAAGCAACATCATCGCCCGGCGTGAATAAAAGAGTACAATAGTACATAATAGGGGTGTTGGGTGAGGTAGCTACCCGAGGACGCTAGGGATCTCATTCATTTCGGCTGTCACAGCCAGTAACACTGAATCTTGAGTAAAGTCTTGGTTGCACCTCATCATCTATCATGGAATTGGCTGTGGCAGATTCCTGGATCTCTTTGCAGTCATAGACTCTGCCTGATGTGTGTTTAGGTGTTTAGAGCTTATCTATGGTAGACAAAAAATTCCAAAAAAAAAAAAAAAAACAGAAAACAAAACAATGATTTATGCTATTGACAATATGCTACAGTTTAATGCAACCACCATGCTTTCCATCGCACTATATCTTTTAAAAGTACTCATACCAATTTAAGGTTTTTCACACCATTTCACATTTTTATTCAGGTAATTTTATTTTTGTTTATAAGTAATGAAAAACTTTACAACAGAAATGTTAAAACTTTGATGTTGATTTTTTTTTTAATATAATTTATGCAACAAACTCATGCACAAACATATATGATGATCAAAACACACAACCAGTTTCTCGTTCAACCTACAGTAAAGCATCCGTTTTCCTGTTCACTTGTTCTGATATACTTCTTTGGTGTTGGTAGGAAATTCTCTGTTTGCTATTTCTCCATTTGACACTTATTCCTTTTTCAACCTCAAACTGGAAACCATTGTTAATAAATGAAAAAGTTACTTGACTTAAGGGGAAATGAAATTCAAAAGATGCAAGAAATGCTGACCTTAAGATAAAGCAGACTAAAGTTGAGAAACTAACATCATCCACAGAGATCAGATTTCAAATGTCCACAATTATTCTGTTGTTTTTGATCTGGCATTTTGGGAGACAGTAAATTTAGTGAAAAAATGTCAAAAGACATTAGCCATGTAGTTTTTTTCTACATAAGGACGTCATAGCTCCAGCCCCCTCTTTTATCTGCATCAACCTCCTTGCCATCATGTTGCTGTGTTTACCTGCCATAAGCTGTCTGCATATTAGAGATGTCCTACTTTCATACTGGTATTAAAAATCTCTACGATATCAACCAAAAAATGAATTTATCAGCCTGCATCTAAAATCTATGATATAAGCAAGCTGACAGAGACTCTCCACTTCTGTTTAAAGTTTGTCTAACCCATTAATTGGTAATAAATGTCAGTTTTTTTCATATCCTACAGCACATTTCCAGTGTGTTCCTTTGCAAAATTGGTGAGACTCAGTAGTACTGTCAGTGAACCACAGCTTCTTCAGTGGTATGTACAGTAAGTTTGTGAGGATGCAATTATTTTTCTAAGGTGTTTATTAAATTATACCGTGTTCTTTTTTGTGTGGACCAGGCCTAAAAGGAGCAGAAAGACTACTCTGTGAGGAAGAAGCCCTTTCTCCCAAAGAACTGCCAAATTGTGGTTTGTGAAGGTATTTAGGAAAATGTAATTTGTAAATACAGGTGCTGGTCATAAAATTAGAATATCATGAAAAAGTAGATTGATTTCAGTAATTCCATTTAAAAAGTGAAACTTGTATATTATATTCATACATTACATACAAACTCATATATTTCAGATGTTTATTTTGTTTAATTTTGATGATTACAAATGACAACAAATGAAAATCTCAAATTCATCATATCAGAAAATTAGAATATTGTGAAAAGGTTCAAAATTGATTGCCCCTGGTGCCACACTCTAATCAGCTAATTAACTCAAACCACCTGCAAAAGCCTTTAAATGGTCTTTCAGTCTAGTTCTATAGGCTACACAATCATGGGGAAGACTGCTGACTTGACAGTTGTCCAAAAGACGACCATCGACACCTTGCACAAGGAGGGCAAGACACAAAAGGTCATCGCTAAAGAGGCTGGCTGTTCACAGAGCTCAGTGTCCAAGCACATTAATAGAGAGGCGAAGGGAAGGAAAAGATGTGGTCGAAAAAAGTGTACAAGCAAGAGAGATAACCGCACCCTGGAGAGGATTGTGAAACAAAACCCATTCAAAAATGTGGGGGAGATTCACAAAGAGTGGACTGCAGCTGGAGTGAGTGCTTCAAGAACCACCACACACAGACGTATGAAAGACATGGGTTTCTGCTGTCGCATTCCTTGTGTCAAGCCACTCTTGAACCACAGACAGCGTCAGAAGCGTCTTGCCTGGGCTAAAGAGAAACAGGACTGGACTGCTGGTGAGTGGTCCAAAGTCATGTTCTCTGATGAAAGTAAATTTTGCATTTCCTTTGGAAATCAAGGTCCCAGAGTCTGGAGGAAAAGAAGAGAGGCACTTCATCCACGTTGCTTGAAGTCCAGTGTAAAGTTTCCACAGTCAGTGATGGTTTGGGGTGCCATGTCATCTGCTGGTGTTGGTCCATTGTGTTTTCTGAGGTCCAGGGTCAACGCAGCCACATACCAGGAAGTTTTAGAGCACTTCATGCTTCCTGCAGCTGACCAACTTTTTGGAGATGCAGATTTCATTTTCCAACAGGACTTGGCACCTGCACACAGTGCCAAAGCTACCAGTACCTGGTTGAAGGACCATGGTATCCCTGTTCTTAATTGGCCAGCAAACTCTCCTGACCTTAACCCCATAGAAAATCTATGGGGTATTGTGAAGAAGAAGATGCAATACACCAGACCCAACAATTCAGAAGAGCTAAAAGCCACTATTAGAGCAACCTGGGCTATCATAACACCTGAGCAGTGCCACAGACCGATCGACTCCATGCCACGCCGCATTGCTGCAGTAATACAGGCCAAAGGAGGCCCAACTAAATACTGAGTGCTGTACATGCTCATACTTTTCATGTTCATACTTTTCAGTTGGCCAACATTTCTATAAATCCTTTGTTTTTATTGGTCTTCAGTAATATTCTAATTTTCTGATATGATGAATTTGAGATTTTCATTTGTTGTCATTTGTAATCATCAAAATTAAACAAAATAAACATCTGAAATATATGAGTTTGTATGTAATGTATGAATATAATATACAAGTTTCACTTTTTAAATGGAATTACTGAAATCAATCTACTTTTTCATGATATTCTAATTTTATGACCAGCACCTGTAGTTTGTAAATGTAAAGAAAAATATATAAAAAATTTTGTTTGGAATAAAACAACCAAAGCCTTAGAAAAACTTCCATAAGAAATGTTTTTGGTGCAACTTTGCTGTTTTCTCTAGTTATTTTTTTGGTTCTTTTTTTTGTTTTTGCACTTTTTTTCAATTTTTTTTAAGGATTTTGATGTTAGAAGTTTTTCAAATATATTTTTTTCATTCAGACCAACAGAAATGCTGACGTCAGAAGTGAAGAGCTTGTGATCTATAAAACATAATTTGAAAAGAATGAAATTCATAAAAGTCTATCTGATAAGGGGTTAGCTTTAAAAAAAGAGTAAATATAAAAAGATTTTTAACAGAAATCCAAACTATACAATTTGGAAAAAAACAACAACATAGAAACATAAAATAAAACAAATATGGAAAAATTACAAATCTGAGAAAACAGAAAAGTTACCGAAAAGCCTTTTATTTATATAATGTGTTTCAAAGAATTAAATTTAGATTGCAACTGCTTTGAACTTTAATTTACGAAAAGAGATTTTTTTGGTTGGAAGAAAAAAATCACTCCATTTATATGGGGTTCCGTAAAAGTTTAAAAAACAATCCACTGGCTATGACTATGACCTAGATGACTGAGAATCTTCACTAGTATTTATATGTGGTTCTTTTGCTGCAGTACATTTCACAAAATAAATTGGCTTCATTAAACAACATTATGTGAAAATACTGAAGCAACATCTTAACAGATCAGCAAGGAAGTTAAAGCTAAGGTACTAATGGCTCTTTCAGATGGACAACATCTAAGCACATAGTGACTTTAGTTACAGAGGGGTATCAGTGGTAATTTCTAAAGCCTTGTAAATAGATATGAAGGCAGCCTAGATTTTAATGTGATTTTATACTGTAAATTCAGTTAAAAAATACTTTTATTCCAAATGAAAATTAAGCAATAGATACTAAATAGTTTCAGCTGTCTGTGATTTTTAATGTTTTATAAAACTTTGCAGCTTAAAGCATCTACAGTTCTCCTCCTTCCACAGAAGAATTTGGTGCAACATGGCTCCCAGGCAATAGAGCAAAGTAACACTGTCTGAGTCTTTAAACAATATTGATGGGAGCTAAAACCTTGTGAACCCGTTGAAGGCTGCTACACTGAAGTGCATTCTTCTTTGGCTCTGTGGATTTGATCCAATCTAGTTGTTATCAGGATTGGACATCATTTTGTTCTGTGCCTTGAGCATGTAACCTTGGGTTTGTTCGGGTTGCTTATCAGACAAGAGGCCATGACACTTGACATGTGAGGAGGGGCACTAAGTTTATTTGCTGCTCTGTGAAGTGAGGCAATGATAGGCAATCTGCTAAAGTGCCTTACAAGCTCTATTTTTCTTTTCATGCTGTCTTTTTAGAGGTCCATTCAGATTCCTATCGCAAAAAGATGAGAAGCCTCAAAAGCTTTTGATCCATAATCCCTTTAATATACAATAGCATTGAAAGGCTAACAAAAATAAAAAAAAGACATACTAGTGTTAATGGTTGGACTATTGGGACTTTTCTCTCTAGTGAGAATTCATGTAGTGGATTAACAAATTAAATCTGTGTCAGTGTGGTTGTGATTGACCTCAGCTTAGTGGCTATAAGCTTTGGTCACACTTCATTAGCAAAGCCTGAAGCATTGCATGGCAATCATCCAGGAGTACACAGAACGATGTGTGTTGGGGCAACAGACCAAGGTTATAAACAGCCAATTAAACCAAGGAACAAGAAGACAAATTTAAGTCAGTTTTGACATAGAATGTGCTGTATATCCTCCACTGTCTAAGTGTTTCTTCATCTCCTCTCCATTTCCCATTTCACAATATATATATATCTATCTAGTTTATTTGTCCATCCATCCATTTAGGCAAAGCAGGCAACTGCCTGTGTCCCACAACTAGCAAGGGGCCCCGCCAGTGAGGGACATGCAAATGTATAAATGTCACAATAACTAAATAACTTTACCATTTATTAATTTATTCAATTTAATTCAGATTATTTATATAGCGCCAATTCATAACACAGTTCTGACAGATCATACAGTCAAATTGATTCAAAGTTTTATAAAGAAACCAGTTGATTGCATCGAATCATTGACTCAAAGGCAATCCCTCACACCAAGCAAGCCTGTGGTGAGAGTGGAAAGGAAAAACTCCCTTTTAACAGGAAGAAAACTCCAGCAGAACCAGGCTCAGTGTGAGCAGCCATCTACTGAGGCCGACTGGGGTTCAAGGAGACAGAAGTAGACACACAGAAAGAAGAAGAGATACAAAAGGCAACTACTGTATCAACCAGCTCCACAGGCGGTCCCATCCAGGAAACACACAGCCAGGCCGACGAGCTCCAGGACAGCCCCCATTTCAGAGGATGAAGAGAGAACACCCAGTCAGTCACAGTAAGAGAAACAGGACTACACTGAAAAACAGGCAGAGCTTGAACATCTATGAACAAAGGTGTTGATGGCAGCAGCACAACTGAGGTTTTTCTCTAGAATGGTGTCACAGGCAAACAGGAACAGGCCAGATTAAGCTACTACTGTACCAGTATTTAATCATTTAGCACATTATTCAAATATGAAATATAACATTAAGATGATATCATTTCGCAAAATGCCTTTTTATCAGTTGCAAATTCCTTCTTCATCTGTCAGCCACAGTACTTGACAAACATGTAAAATGCATTTAAACTTTTTTGTGTGATGAAGAACAACTTAGAGCAAATGGTTAACTGCTGAAACTAAATGTTTTTTGTCTATCAAACTATTACAGGTATATTGTGTATCTTTCCTACAAAGAGGGAAGATAGGGGGTGTTTTACCTGCATAATCACTTGTTTGAATTGACCAAAAGCCAATTCAACGGGATTTTTTTTTTTAGTTGTGTGAAATTGTTTTTTTAAACTGGAATTTTAAAGTGAGAGTGCTTATGAATACTGTGTTTTTCGGGATGAAAACATTTGGGTTTCCTAACTTTCAGGATTGCAGATGAGAACGTTCATCGTAAAACAGGTCAGTCAATATGAAAGAGGCCTCCTGAAGGCACAGCAGGAGATGGAGGAGGCCAAGCAGGCCAATGCAGCACGCCTCAGTTCATCTATTTGAAATAAAAGCTGTGTTTGTCTGTGTGTACAGATCTCCTGTGCTTGGAGACAGCAGCTGCGCACAACAATAGTCCATTTCTTCTTTGCCACAACAGACTTTAAACCCTATAAAAACAGGTGTAGGTGTTTCTGCACCTCCTCCACAACAACTTATACTTTCTTGACGCTCCCATGTTCAGTCTCAGAGCTGTTTACTACCAACTGAGAAAAGAAAGCATCTAGGTAGCAGGCTGCAATAGCACAGTAGAAGGAAATCCATTTGCTTTTTAAAAGACATGAAAACAAGAGTAACACGCAGGTGTTAACTGACTGGTAAATGATGGAACGCAATAAGCAAGAAGAGTATTATCGATATTTTTAAGAAACTCTGTAGCCACAAATGGTCTTTTTATAAACACACAACAAGCCTATAAAGCACGAATCAATATCGCTGTTAACCATCTATTGTTTCAAATATGACCAATTTAATGGTCTGAAGTCAATATCCTGCCACTTTCATGTCTAAAATGCAAGCTTTAACAGTGATTGACTTGCACGCCAAGATACACCCACTACCTAATTGCAATTTGCAGAGAAGGAGACAAAGGGAGGAGGCTTCCCTGTCACTGAAAAGATTCCATAAGGCCCAGGGAAATTAAATTCACATTGAGAGGGATTTAATTAGACCACTTTGTATCTTTCACTGCCACGGAATCCTATTTACATTCTTTCCCGTGTTACTTTGCCTTCCTGCCTTAGACATAATTGTGCAATTAATTCTAAAGTTAAAAAAAAGTAACAAAAGAACAAATAGTGTAAATGAAAAGTTGAATGCTCTAAGATTAGGTTTGTGTTTTTCTCTACCAGTCTTATTTTTGATCCTTTCTCCAAATGTTGCATACAGTTACATGTAATACTATTCATATTCCTTAAACACTTCGCACACAAAATGAAACTCTAGTCAACCCAACTGCCTAATAACTACCTGTTATTTATTTTATTGATAAGTAAAGATGTTCTGTAAAAACTAAACACAACAAAGAGCAGGAAGCATGAGACTGAAGAAGGTTTCTGGACAATTTAAAGCTTAGCTAGTATGATGTCATCAAACCATAATCCAACCATTAAGCCAAATATGAGTAGGTATGCAAAGGAATAATTGACTTATGATTGTTGATTGTTTATTAGATTAGAATTTGTTCCATCCACTAAGGCTACATTCACACTGCAGGGCTTGATGCTCAATTCCGATTTTTTTGTGAAATTCGATTTTTTTTGCGTTGCCATTCCTATTTCCAGATATATGCGACTTGTATGTGATCTCCTGTGTAAACTGCATCAATACAGCTTACGTGTCCCGCATGCGCAGCAGAGGATGAAATGACGTCACAAGCCAGCATGCTTCGTGTTTACAGAAGTAAACATAGATGGTAATGCTGGAGCGCATCTAGCGATTTTTCCAAACCTTAAAACCTCAATCTTTTCAAGATGGTTAAAAAGATACTGCTCTCCGCATATTCGTCCGCCATGGTGTTTGTTTTTCCTTTGTCACGATACTTAACTTTTCAACTTGATACCGATACTAAGGAAAATATTCGATACTCTATACCATTTTCGATACCACAAGGATAAAAACAAAGACTCCAAAATTCTACACAAATATTTTCATTTATAAATAAAATACAATAAATAAATACAATAAACAATAAGAACAATATTTTTTTTATTGTAAAGTGAACAAAGACTACACTCATGAGAATACAGAGTGGAATAAAGGTGAAAACCACTGGGATCATAAAAAAATAAAAGCAAATGTAATGATATAAACCTCAGTCAGTTAAATATCATCCTGCTGTCATTTTGCACATCTCTGATGTTGCTGCTATTTTCAAATATCCATTATTGTAAAATGTCTATAGCTGTACATTATTTATTCTCCTGGTTGTTTATCTTTTTAACTCTTCACCATTCTTCTTTCTAAGTCCACATTTGTGTGAAATTCTTTTTCTATAATCTTTTTGCTGCTGTAAACACAGAAAATATCCCCATTGTGGGACAATAAAGGGATTTTCTATTCTATTCTATTCTATTCTATTCTATAAAAGGGGTAGAAAGCTAAGTAAATCTAAACAATGTATTTACAAAAAACATATCTGCATCTTACCAAAAATACTTAGTTAAGCAAATTGTGCAAAATAGCAATAAAAAAAATAGAAATCATATCAGATTTATAGTCCCCCATTGCAGATATATTAGAATCTGTCCTTAAATTACAGCCAAACCTATTTAAACATTATCCGCCAAATATCTGACCCAATAACCATTAAAACAAATATTACAATCAGATGGAAATATTCACATACTTGTATTAAATTAAACTGAACTTTCAATATTTATCACTGTTCAGTACCAAGTACCTTTTTTCCTCTGCTCACGGAGCAGCCAGCTTGCCTGGTCTCGCAATGAATCCTGGGATAACAAAGGATAGATTGGATACACTGGACCCACAATTCAGATCAGGCATAAAGAAGGCCGCATTTCTAGGCCGCATAACGAGGAGTCTTGGAATCCAACCTGACCTCGGAGCCGCACTATGATGTAATCAGCCATCCAAGGACACATCCCATAAATTCGAACACTGCCGTAGATAAATCCAGAGCCCAGGCTGGGATTATCTTCACTGTCCAATGGAGACAAGGATGCTGGATGAACTTTATGGAGCCTAGGCGGAAGCTCAATTGAAGAAACTCATTACTTAGCCTTACCTGCCTCAAACACAGGCCGATCAGCTTTGAACCACACCTTCACTAAAGCCAATCAGCATCCAGAGTTCATCTTAAAAAGTTCTCCAAGTGCAAATTGTCTCCAGCCTGTACTTGCTTCCCAAGTACAGGCTGCGTATGTGTGACTTTGACTCAGATGACCCTGATTCAACCAACCCCCTAACCCCTTCTCCACCATCATAACTAAAGCTTCACCAGAGGGTCATTCCTCCCAGGCTCTTACTTCATTACTTGTCCCATCTACACTGGTCCAGCAGAAGATGCCATGTTGAGCCTGGTTCTGCCAGAGGTTTCTTCCCAGAGGGGAGTTTTTCCTCTCCACTGTTGCTTCATGCTCGCTCATCATGGACAGGTTCATGAAACCTGTGTTATCCTAGCTGGGCCTCCATCTTCAGGTCCCCTAGTCAAGAACTAGTATCAGCTCACGCAGTCTGCTGGATCTCTCCATACAGCAGTCATGGACTGACCAACTTCATCCATCTCCACACCACCATCAGTTTCAGGCCTGGGGAGAAACATCCCTATTCTATACTCCTGTTCATGCATACCAAAGCAAATTCAGTGCTAATGTTTCCTGCCGAGGTCTGAGTGCCAAAGACTAAAGTAATTGTGTCAATAAGATTCTTCTAATTATCTTTTCTTTCTGTGTGAGTTTTACAGATTGGAATGCTGTCCCGTCTGCAAATATACAATATACACTCAACAGTTTAAACCTCTAAGTCATGTCATACAGTAGACTCTGCATCGCACTGATATACAATTCAGGATATTTGTACCATACATATTTAATGCTCTGAACTTCCATATCAATGGGTTTTTTGGCACCACTGCTGCACTTTATGGATTGGAAATGTTAATTTACTGTCTGAAAAGCTGTACTAAACGAAATATTGTTTTGTATACACTCTGTGTATACACTCTGTGTATACAAAATGACAATAAAAGTTGTCTAAGTGTAAGACAACATTAATATACTCTGTCTTTTGATGATAGTTTTACATCTCTGTACACTGGAAATCATTAGTTTCACATATTTTATCTTTTTTTTATTCAGTAACCAATGGTTTCCCATTTTGTCATATCTTATAAATTCATCTAATTTAATAATGTGTAAGAAAACATTTTTTCTTGTTTTTCAGTCAGTATTTAATACAACTGGCCTAACAAAATCTTGAAATATAATGATGTCTTTTTTCAAATTCAGCAAAGAAAATGTATCTTATTTTTGATAAAAAGATCCACTTGATATAAGACAAAACTAAAGTTTTTAAAAAATGGCTGCTAATCAATTAATTGTCTGTTGATCTATAAGACCAATTAACTTTTGATTAATTTCTTAATCAATAAATTGAATCCCTGTTATAGCATACCTGCATCTTATCACGATATGACCAAATAGCTCAACTAAGAGCATTAATCATTGGGGCCCATACAAATTCTGGAGGAACTACAGAGATCCACAGTTCAAAAAGCTGTGAGACGTCCCATTTGAAGTCTGCCAACTGCAAAGTATGAGAGAAAGGAGCTCTATTCAGGTCACAGTGAAATGTAAGCTTACATTTAAATCAGTGTGGGTTCATTGGAAAAAAAATCGAAATCTAGATACCGTAAGTCATTTATCTATTCTTGGATTGAGGAAGTAAAAGACATTTTGCCAATGGAACAAGACAATTTGCACTTAAAATAAGAAAACACAATTGCAATTGCACAATTGCACAGTTGAAGCTATGTTTGCTTTTGCAAAGGGAGGCTGGTAAGAGCTAAGAGGAAGATACTGTAGATAGAGCTAAATACACACCAGCAAACCAGCAAAGGAACCTGTTATTGGTTTTAAGATGCTTAAGAATGAGGTGGACATTAATCTTCAAACAGGACGAGAAACCACAATTCCATTCACTCAGCTTTGCAAATTCAAAAAAATTTCAGATTTTAAACCAACTTGCATTTCGTCAGTGCTTTCTGTTGGTCCTTTATATGAATCTCCATCAAAACACATTGAAGTCTCTGTTTATGACACAGCAAAATGTTAAAAAGTTGCACAGAACATTCTTATGCATGACAACAAAAAATGCGCATGCATGTATTTTATAGGGAAAACACTGCATTCGAAAATTGCACTTAGATCTGTTATAATAATGTGATATTTGAGGCATGATCTACCATTTAAACTAGGGGGAGATTTCTCGCTGAGCAGAGATAGAAGGGGTTGCTTTGTTTTGCTTTCAGCTTATGTAAAAACCCACATAAAGCTTTGCATGATTTTCAAATGAAACCCAATCCAGCACCCTCTGGACATTCAATTATTTACAGCTTTAGGAGACGATTTGAGTAAGGCAACATTTACGTTAAACATGTTGTCACAGGTTGACGCTAGGATTATACAGTGCCGTTGTTTAGCTGGAGAACACAGGGTTTTATCATGTCTGCAGCTCTGTTTCAGGCCATAATGAAAACTCTGAGCATGTGATTCATTTATTGGACCTGAAAAATACAACTTTTAACAACTTAAAAAAAAATTTTTTGAACTGTAAATTTACAGTCATTTTTACTATTTTTCAAGGCTGCAATTTTTAAAAGATGAAATTGTCCAAAGAGCTGTTCCAAACAAAATTTCTTTTTGTTTTACACTTGTTTAAACAAAATAACAAATAGAATCTGTCTAAAGTCTAAAAACACATGTTTATAAAACAAATAACATGGAAATGTATATCTTTGTCCAATAGAATGTGCCGTTTGAGTTAGCCTAAGCAATATTAATATACACCGATAACGATTAAGTGGCAGTAATAAATAAACAAAGACAAAAAAGAGGAATTTACTATTCTTGTAAGAAAGGAAAACCTTTAGAATTCACAGATGCAGTAGGAAAATGGGGCTAAAATGGGTTAGCACAGCTTTTAACACTAAATGTATTTTGAGATAATTTCTAGAAACATTTAAAACCTTCTTGCTGGAAGACACCAGCATACATTTAAAAAAGCCAGAAAAAAGTAGTAGGTTTTTAAAAAGCTTGTTGCTCTAGAATATCTGAAAAATCGTTGTTTTTCTCTTCTGCATTATCTATTATAATTATTGAATTATATATAGTGAGTATTAAGTGTTGTTTGCCATACAGTATCAAAAAACCCTAAACTTTTAAATTTTTTGAAAATAAGTAAATTGAGCATTATATTTACCTTTTTTTTCAGTTAAAATTTTTTATACAGGAAATTGATTGGTACTTTCACAATACAGCTTTGATCAGGTCAATCTTATAGATCTAATTCTGCTAAATCAACATCTAGGAATTTGTGATTAGCAGTGAAATACAAAGGAACGGTTTGTGTGACTTCTGTTAAATCCCAGCAAGAAAGTTATAGCTGAATTAAATATGTAAAGAGGCCCTTTTTATGTACATTTTCAGACTCAGCTCCACTGTTTGAAATTGGTATAAAATAAATCTCCTAACCAAATGTTTGCACAGCAACCTTGAAGTTTTGCAGATAACTTCACTCCCGGGTTCTAAATTCCACAAATACAATTATATTTATTGCAGCTTCTTATTATAGAGATGATTATATATCTGATGCACTGATAGTTCAAACACTTAAAATTATATGTATATAGAGAAATTACCCACAAGTGACACATAAAACCTGGTTTCTCAGAAATACATCCTCCTACTCGTACGTATCACTCTAAATGCCTTGCATCGGTATTGCAAAGATGCAATAATATGGATGTGAATACATAAGGTCACAGAGAACAACTAACCATCTGTGGCTCTGAACATGGGATGCATTTTGAAAGAACTGCAATGTGTGGTATCTAAGCAGATTTAACCTTAAGGGAAATTTAAATGCCTGTAATGGAACCCAGCATGCAAATGTTTAGCAAACACTTTATTAGCTTATTTCTTTATCAGTTATCTCTGAGTTATCACTTTAATTATGGTAATTTATGGGTGACATGTTAACTAAAAGGTACAACAGAATAGATTTGAAACAGTTTAGGAGTGTTGAGCTGAAAAATCTCTCATTAGCTCATGTAAATGCTGTTTGGCACAAATCTGAGACAGACTGGGTGGATCGCCTGCAGCGATTTGGCCCATCGTACACATCCCCAGGCTCCTCTGCCTCCCGTTGCTTCAGTCAGCTGACAGCCTGGCCCTGGACTTGATTCCTGAATCTGGATTTCACACTCCTCCTCTATTTCTATCCTAACAGACTGAGCGGAACGGCACCTCGCAGAACTGGAGCTCTGATTAGAACCCAATTAGCTCCCGTGATCCTGGTCTCTGACGAAAGGAGGCATATCATCTCGCTTCGAATCCTTCTCCAGATGGGTACAGTCTGCTCTCCTTTTCTGGGAGTTTTCAGGGGAAAATAAGAGAAGTGGAAGAACTACTCATTTGCCTTGGCCTGACCTAAATGTGTGCTGGTCTTCTGGGCTACACTATTTTCTTTCTTTTCAGGTATTTTATTAGGTTAAACATAACTTTCTTTGTCTTTTTTAAATAAAATCTAGGACAGTCTGGGATCCTGAGCTAACATCTCATCTGATAGGGGCAGATAAAGTGGACTTTATCTGCCTGGAAACAAGTCAGATCCCAAATATGTTATCATGGCTAACATTAATGTTTTCTTTATAGATTTTAGGAGGAATTTTGAATTTAATTGCTAAGTCTATGCTATTGACATGTCTAATACACTGAGCCTGGTTCTGCTGGAGTTTTCTTCCTGTTAAAAGGGAGTTTGTCCTCTCCACTGTCACTACAAGCATGCTTATTGTAAGGGATTGCATTTGCGTCAATGAGTCAATGCAATCAACTGGTTTTCCTCAGATAGAAAACTTTGAATTAATTTGACTGTATGATCTGGTGAACTTTAAAGTGCCTTGAGATGAAATGTGTTGTGAATTGACGCTATATAAATAAACTGAATTGAACTGAATTAATGAAATATCATGATAATAAATTATTAGTGAATAAATAAGTTAGTTTGTTTTCATTGCATTTTGTTTGTTTGGCAATTACATGGGAATTTATTGAAGCTAAAAATGCAATGTAAAATTCTATAACTACGGTAATTTGAATTTTGTGTTTTACTCAACTTTGTTTTTGTCTTATATATAGAATGATAGTGTTTTTGTTTTGTTTTTTTTGTAAACACTTGCTCGAGAATTTTAAATGTAATGTTTGCGGTGTGAACCGCAGGAGGAATAGTCATAGATATATGTAGGGAAAAATGTATTTATTTTATTTTTTTTTATTTGCACAGTAAAATAAAGCAGAACTTAAGTTTCCCTGATGTATTGATAATCATTCAAAAAATACAAGATGAATCCCTGACCACTTTTATGTTGTTTGGAAAGATAGGATTGATGCTTTTGGTGGAAAATAAATTATTGGTGTAATACCATAACTGCCCATTAGCTGCTAATGGTGCTAGACTTCCAATCTGCTTTGGAGATTCCCATCCGTCCTGCAGTAAAATGAGATTTCATTGTTTTATAATCAGTCTGAAATACTTCTCAAGTTGAAAATCTATTTTCAACTTATTGAACTCGACCTTCAGGATAGATTTATAAGATCTTTTATTATTTCTGTGAAAAACAACACAAAAGGGAGTATTTTCCATACATGTAGACATTAGAACAGATTAGACTGAGATAACTATATCTACACAAGTTAAAGGCTTTTCTAGATATGCTGCAAGACAGACCACTACAGGAGATCCTTCTATCGCAAAGATATTAACATCTAACAATTTGTCGAATTAAACTTTGTTACAATCATTTATTCAATGCAGTTTTTATTTGTCCTGTTTCCTGATATTTTGTCATTTTGTTTTCTGAATGCCATGTTACACCACTGTAATTTATGACAAGCAGACACTTGTTGACCTGTCTTTTTTTATTTAACATTGTAAAAACATCTCAGGTTATTCATTGTTCTCTCGTGGCTGCAGTGGGGTGTTAGTATATAAACTTAATACACAGAAAAATACAAATATATGCCAATTTCAATGGTTTACAAAGTAAGTATTGCATCAAAGACCAGGCATTTTTCATAAACAATGTTAAATCTAGGGCTAAAAGTAATGACTATTTTACTAATCAAATGATCAATCGATTGTTTTGTCTATTAATTAATTAATTAATTAATAATATTACAGCAAAAAAAAGGTGCCTTAAAGATTTTCTTTATAGAATTCAAAGTAGCTAAAAGAAGGCCACTTGGGGAGTTCTTGTTGGAGCATATTGAAGGAAAAAAAAGGTTTTTCATATGCAAAATGTGTTTATATTTTTTATACATTGTTGGTATTATTACTGCTCTGAGTGGGTTGTTCTTTTATGTAATAGCACGTACTACCATTGGTAGTAGTTACTGAGTTTTGTTTGCATGGATGCAACTTGTGTTTTTTTTTTTTTTATTAACACTTTGTTGGACATTTAAGTAGTTGATCATTGTTTAGTTGAGAATGTTTTTTTTTTTTTTTATTAAATACAAAGCATGCTGTATATCTCTGTGTTGCCCTGGGATTAACATATGGCCTGTCATTGGTGTGCAGCCCCCTCACCGACCCAATCAACCTGCAAGGACAAGCACATATAGACGATAGATGGATGAATACCATGAAATCCTCATTGGACAAATCTGGCCTTGCGTCACATACAGCAGCCTTCTTTGGTGTCTCCTGAAAGGCAAGGTCATTCTTACTTTGTCTTAGTTCATGAGTTTCTATTTTTTTGTTTCAGTTTAGCAAAAACATTAGTAAATTAAAAAACTTTTTTATTTAGCCTATTTTACTTTTTGTGGTTGTACCAAACATAAAATCAAAGTACTTCTGAGCCATGATTGATATTATTGTAATTCTTCAACCCTGCTAAATGATTTTAAGATGACCTTTAGTTTATAACATTTCGAAATAAATACTGGATAAAAAAAAAGTACTGATTAATAAGACGAGTAGCACTGCTGCCTTGCAGCAAGAAGGTTCCGGGTTCAATTCCTGGCCCTGGGGTCTTTCTTCATGGAGTTTTCTCTCTGTGCATGTGTGGGTTCTCTCTGGGTACTCCGGCTTCCTCCCACAGTCCAAAAACATGACTATTAGGTAAATTTGCATCTCTAAATTGTCCTTAGGTGTGAGTGTGTGCGTGAATGATTGCTTGTCCTTTGTGTCTCTGTGTTGCCCTACGATGGACAGGCGACCTGTCAATTGATCTTATGGATCCCCAATGATTTAAAACTGTTTTCTAATGTATCAAGAACAGCTTTTTAATATAAGAAAGGCCTAAATATAAAAGAAATTACAAAATTTAACAATTAATTGTGCCAGCTGTATCAAATAATGACTAAATAAACAATTACATGTTCTTACACATTATTAAACTAGACATGTATAGAAAATACAGCAGGACTTGAACCGTTGGGTTACTAAATATAAAAAGATGAATAAAATATGTGAAACATGAGACAAGGTGTGTCTCTGATACGCTGACAATTTACCTCCTCGTTTATATGAAGTGCACGGATGTAGCTCGTTGTTTTAAGCATAATTTAGCATTCAGCGCAAGGAGAGGCTTTGTGCATCAAGCTGCACATTGGATTGGTGCCGTTTCAGTGACAACTTAAGGAGTTAATGGAGAATTAACATTTACAGAATCGCGTAAAATGAACTCTGCATCCTTGTCGCCGTTAAAAAGGTAAAAAAAAATATTCTAGGCCTGATTGGTTCATGTTATTTCACTCGTGAACTAGCCTTCACTTAACACTTAATAATGAACAACATCGCCCTCTAGTGGACCGTGTTAGCATCACAACAATGAAAGAAATTCTTAAGCGGATGTTATCAATTCATAAGTCAATTGATTGTTTATATTCCTAGCAAACAATTAAGTAGAGACAGGAGCTCTAAAATAAACAAGGTGTTGTTTTTGTTTTGTCAAAAAGTAAAATGTAAAAAATTTGTAGTAGAAGTTGAAACAGACAGCGAAACAAGAGAAAAAAATGACAAGGACAAATTTAAGCTTAAAACAAAACATCATAAAGTTTCATTTCCTGTTTCAGAGTAAAACCTTTTTTGGATAGTTTGATAATACATTACAATACATTTTAATACAATTGAATTCATTTCAATAAAATAGAATAAGCTTGATAAACTGATATTATTAGCTCTCATATTGTGTATGTCTTTATAGTTGATTTATTCCATATGAAATCTTCATGACTTCTTTATTCTTAGCATTTTTCTAAAAAAAAAAAAAAAAAAAAAAAACGTCAGTACAGAGAGCTAGTGATTAATGCACGGAACCATGAGTAGAGCAACGCTCTTAACAAAATGGTGGAATAATAAGAGCCTTTAATGTATGTTCCTGAATAATGGCTGAAGGTTCCCTAAAGTTAAATGCTCAGACAGACATGCTTGTGGCTTCAAGTAGCAGGCGCACTTGATGAAGGACCTTGGAGTTTTTCTAGCTTCTTTCATTACCGCCTCTCACTCTCGCTGTGAAGTCGACTTGAAATAACCATCATTGCAACTCACCAAACTTTTTCTTCTGTTTAATTGCAGCAGCCTTTTAGGCTCTCTCACAATCAAAACGGACAATTTTACCGCTTTTTATAATGGAGTTAAATGTCTCGCAATGCAATACAGTGGTGGTAAATGTCATATCCTTTCAGCATGGCAAGAGTAGGGTAATTGTTTCTGTGGCATAATCGTCTCTCAACAAAAGGCCCTGAAAATGACTGGGTTTTAACATAATAAGGAGCACTGTCATTTAAAAAAAAGAAGAATCCACCCCACCAGCTTTAGTTTGCTACCGTCTGTTGCAGGGCATGTTAATCTCCATCTTAGAGCCTCAATCTTACTCTATTCTTCACTGACTGGCCTGTAATTACACCCATCTACTCTTTTTGCATAAACTGTTACTACTGGTGGCAGTGGGAAAATAAGCCAAACAAGAAAGTATAACCAGCTATAACCATCAATGAAACAGCAAAGACATTTTATGGACAATAATCAGTCATGATGGCTGAAAGACATCTTTTTTTTTTTTTATATATTAACTGCTGTGCTCCCAAGCGCAATTTAGGAGACTGTTTACTTATCCAAATGTACAAAAACACAACAGCACTCTGACACTGCAGTATAGATCTAAATATAGGCTAAATTTTATACTTAAATAATGATTAAAGTAAACAATTAAAACATAAATGTAATCAACATTACGATTATCAACGTTAGAATTCATTGTGAATTATCTGTTAAGCAAATATAGACACATTCACCAATAGTACCACGTTAAAAAAAAAACAGGGTCCTGGCATGATTCTCTCTGAATATTTGACTATTACCCCATTTACACTACCCTTGAAAAACCAATCCATGCCAAGACCGGTCCGAGCTCGGATCAGTTAACCAGGCCAAGCTTGGTTCTGACAACCGTTTACACATCACTCTCTCAGTTCCTCAACTCCTCGCCTCCTAGTGACCTGATGTGATCTGGGGTATTATTGCCATATTGAAGGAGGAAATCAAGCAGTTGATGGCGGTAATGCACCAAAAGTTGCTTGCCAACCGCCATAAAACACAAGAAGAAGAAGACGAAGAATAGGGAATCAAGCAAATCAAAATGTTGCGTGGAGAAGATTTCGGTTGATGTTCTTCTTCCATTTTGTGTTGGTTGGCAAGCAACTTCTGGAGGGGCATTACCGCCAACTGCTGGAATGGAGTGTGAATCGGGATGTGCAGCCAGAGGGAGATGACACGTTCTGCTCATGTGCTTTTGTTATCAGAAAACCGAGCCAGGAAAAAACCGATCCGAGCCCACCTCTGGAACTGGTCTGCAGTTAGCGCGGTCCGGTTGTGTCTAGCTCGGTTCAGTTCAGTTTGCTTTCCATTTACTCACGATAAGTTATCTCAGTTACTGAGCTTGGACCGGTCTCGACACCGTTTTTCAAGGTTAGTGTAAATGGGGTATATTATTGATATAACAAATGGTTGTACTCTTTAAAATTATCCAATTTTCAAGGATAAAAAATCAGCTTATAAGCAAATTGTCTTAAAGCCAAGACATAAAAAAAAATTAAATCCTAGGGAAAAGCTATTCAAATCTAGTAAAATCATCTTTCCATGCAGCAAGATCACCTTACTTGACAAGATTCCATGATTTAAGAATTTTAAATCTATAAGTACAGTAAGCAAGTTGAAAACTTCAATAGGGTAGGAGGTAATTTTCTTCTAGAAACGTCCTACTTAACCATTTTCCACTGTGTGTGATTAGGAGATCACTGACCAGCTGGGAGATGCAGTTCTGGCCAATAATCGAGCGGTTACAGTAGGTATAGTTACAGATGTAACCCACTGAGCAAAAATTGGTTAAAAAAAAATGAAAAGACAACATGATTTTATGTTCAAATGGCTACATTAGATTGAAAAATGAAAGATGAAAAGCCATAATTTTGCATAAGTTTGCAGCATCTTTTCAACATTTATGTTTGGAATAAAATCAGGCCGACCAACACTGTTAGGTTTCTGTTTCTGTGATGTTTTTCTTTTGATGTTCAGTTTTGCTTTGCTCTTTGTTTTATACTTTTTATGGTTTAATTCTTATTTATTCTTGTTTATTGTGTTCTTTGGGTTATTCTTAGTTACTGTCTCTGTCTTGGTTCTGTTATGTTTTCTTTTGAGTGTTTAGTTTTATTTTGCTCCATGATTTATAGTCTTAGTGGTTTGATTATTATTTTGTTGTGTTTTCTAGTTATTTCCAGTCTTCGAGGTTTTTCATTTGTTGCCCTCTGCTGCCCTCTTGTGTTCTCCTTTTTCCCTAGCTCCTGTTTTGTTTCTGCTCTGTGCTCACCTGTTCCCAATCTGCTCATTAGTCCTCTCTTTGTCTCAGTCTCCTTTAAAAGCCCTCTCTCTTCAGTTCCTCTTTGCTGGGTCCCCGTCTTACTTCATCTAACTTCCTCCTAGTCCGTCTCTCTGAGCCTTCCTCCTTGTTACGGTTATTCCCCTGATGTCTCCATGGTTTTTGGTACGTTTTGACTTGTTTTCATGTTTTTTATATCTTTGGATTTTTGGACTTGGTTTTCATTTTGGATTTTTGGATTCCTGGTTTCCTGTTTATTTGGACTTTGATTTCATATTTTTGATTACCTGCCTCTGTTTTCAGTTTACTTTCATTAAATCTCCAAGAAATCTCACCTCTGCCTTTCTGCCTCTGCTTTGGGTCAACTAACCATAACCAAATCTTGAGAAACACAGCACAATTTTCAACAATTAAATCTGGACTAAATCAAGAGTAGTACAGACCGAACAGATTTGGCCTAAAAACCAACGTCTAAATGACGTCTATTGTTTGGGGGGCAAGGTAAAGCCAGAAGTGTTAAGGGCTTGCCACAGTTTGCAGCTCTAGCTTGTTTAAAAGCTATCGGTTTTAGGGCCGATGTTTGAATTCTTGGTCTGTTCCCTCTTAGTCTACTTTGGGAAATTTATCATGTCTCAAAAGTATCCATCGTATCAGCTGAGGATAGATTAATGCAGCAGTCCTCATTATTTTTTTAAAAACAAAAGATTTAATAAAAACTCCACTTTACATCATTTTACATATATAAATGTTCCTGTTCTCTAAAACACACATTTTGCAATCTTAGACTTTATTGCGAATAATTTCACCATTGTTCACAAAGTGGTATTTATTGTCAACATGTCCAAATTATTTAACGTGGTTCTTATCAAAACCTTGTTGTCCCCATAAATCTTTCATTTTGCGTACAGTCATCCGCCTAACATACCTGGAAAAAATGTTTGTAGTTGCAACTAAAGGTATATACTGAGACCTACAAGCAGAAAAAGATACAGTTGGCTGCTTTTTGTTTTTTTTAAGATATCAAGGAGTGTTTTCCTTCATGCTTACATAATAATAATATAACTGAGCAGCACTGTCTGCATATATGTGAAGTTTATCACTGTAACTTTTGAATATCTCAACCTGTTACACAGTCCAAATTGTAGACTCAGAAAAAACTTAAAATTTTTACCCAACAGAAGCTAAATCTGGTCTTGTATCCACATGTTACATAAATCAGCTTCTCTATTTTTCCATCTATTCTAACACTGCATGAAAAGTGGGATTTTCGTCAATATACGGCACTGTAGATTGTCGTGGAACTTCAGGTTAGCGGCAGTATACGGCAATTTGCAGGCTTCGACGAAAACTCCCGTAAATTGTCAGAAATTGACGTGGAATTTCTTAGGAAGTGTTCCCCCCGTGCCTCCCCCCCATGGAATTCTAGGGGAGGCTTTAACATGTAAATGAACATGCTGTGAGCTATACAAATGCAAACCAGGGTTGCAGGGGGGGTTTTACCCCCCCCTGCAACCCTGGGTAAGAAAATCTCTGATACAAAGAGATCAGGTATAGCCTCTTACATTTTAGCTTGAATTGATTTATTTAATTAAAGTATAGAGACCAAAACAGATCTTTAGCTGACAGAGCAATACATTTAGAGCAGTAATTATTTTTTTTTAAATTTGCATTTAAGATAAAAAATAAAATGTTGTCTGTCAATATGCTCAATTCACAATTACTTAAGTGGAAAAGTTTCAAGAAATGATTCTGAGATGATTCACTTTATAACATGGCGCATTATCCTGTTGGAAGTAGCCATCAGAAGATTGGTACACTGTGGTCATAAGGACATAGGTCAGCATGCTAAATTGGTTTTAAGTGGCCCAAAGTGTGGCAATAAATATCCCCCAAATAGATGGTAGAAATAGATCAGGCTCAGTATAGCCTAATTATAGACTCTTACATTTTAGCTTGAATTGATTTATTTAATTAAAGTACGCTAGATTACTGTGTATGCAAATGTTATGTAAAAAAAAATACACAAAATAATTTACTTCAAAAATTAGTTTTAATCAGAATCAGTTGGCTGTAATGGTTAATTTTTTTTTTTTAGATTTCCACTTTTTTTTTTTTTGTTATTGAATATATAAGAAAACAATAACAATCTCAAATAACAAGTCAATAACAAATATTTCAATACAAGAAGAAATATCACAACTCCTGCTTTTGAAAAATAAAATTAAATGCACAGGCTGGAACAAAGTATAAAATAAAATAAAATAAATAAAAATAAATAAAATAATAATAGTAGTTAAAGTAAATTAATCAGTGGGGACTACCAACTGAAATTCTTCAATTAACTCAAACAATTTAATTGCATTTAAATTCTGCATCTTTCTCAGACATCTTTTGAAAAGGGAAAGTTCATTTTTGAGAGCAGAGATTGGGAGGGAGCATTTTGCATAGCGACATTTATGGATATAATACTTTGTTACAATTATTAGAACATGATTAAAAATTCCAAATTTTTTTTTCTTTAATGGATAAACCGAATTGAATGTTTTGCCAGGAAACTTGTTTTAGTTTTTGGGAATATATACAAACTATGCTCTAATTTCTAGATACCGATCTGTTTTTACTATAATTTAATTTGACAAACCGGGTCTTCTCTACATTCTTTTTTCTGTTTGGTGCGATTGCAATAGCGGGTCTTGATCTGGACGGACCGGAGGGGAGCAAAAAATAGCTCAGCTCCGTATTTTGACGGTGAAGGACGGAGAAGACGTATGTGGGCGGTGACGAGCGGAGGATGTGGAGCAGCTCTCATTGATTTACATGACAGACAAGTAATACAGATAGTAGGATGGACATTTTATTAGAAATAAATCATACACTGTTCAGAATACGAAACATGGGGCTGATAGTTACATTTGTGTGGGTTCCAGCACATATTGGGGCAGAAGGAAACGAGAGGGCAGATAAAATGGCAAAAAGGGCAATTAAACATTCTATTAGTTTTATAGTTAAAATAAGTAAATCAGAAGGAAAGAGTATTATTAAAGAGAAACTTATGGAAATTTGGCAAAAAAGGTGGGATGAAGATAAAACAGGAAGATGGTTTTATAAAATTCAGAAGATGGTAGGAGAAAGAAGAAATGGAAGAAGAAATAGAAAGGATGAAAGAGTGATAACAAGGTTAAGATTTGGTCATACAGGACTTAATCATACACTTTTTAAAATACAAAAACATAAAACGGGCAAATGTGATTTCTGTGATAAATATGAAACCATAGAACATGTTATATTAGAATGTCATAAATATGAAAAAGAGAGAAGATATATGAGAAGAGAGTTTGAAGACATTAAGGAGAAGGTTAATTTATTAGATATACTGAGGAAAAATTTAGGGAGTAAACACATACAAATAATTATTCGATTTCTAAAGAAAACGAAATTATTCCATAGAATTTAATTATAGTAAGTGTGTTTGTGAGTGAAGGAATGATATACAAAGCTGTGCACAAATATGTTTATATTTTTAAGTGTGAATGTTTGAATGTATGTTTAGAAGAAGTTAGGGTAGAATGTATCAGGATAGATATTTAAACCATCACGAACCACACTCCATACCAGTAAGTGGCGGTAATGCTACTAACAGTTTGTTGCCAACCGCCATAAAACTCGACAAGAAGAAGAAGAAGACAGACAAGTACTCCGTACGTGAGCGGGGTGGAGCGCTGACGGAGTATGTGGAATCTGGGGGTAAAGGAGGACAAATACACGTCCGGCTGGGTGCAGCGCCGGACGCCGGACAGTGCAATGAAAATCCGGACTGTCCGCCCTAAAGCCGGACATCTGGCCACCCTATCTGCAGTCGAGCAACTTTGCGGGATATATACGAACTCGAGGAAGAGAAGACGGGTGCACAACGCCACGCTAGCGGTAAATATGTTCGATTACTGGTAGCTATGCTAAAAGCAGCCTAGCTTAGCTAGGCAAGCTAAAGACAACCTAGCCTAGCTAGGTAAGCTAAAAGCAGCCTAGCCTAAAGCTTTACTAAAGTGTATTTTTTGTGATTCACAGGAAGCATTATGCCGTCTTAACAACTCGGAGACTAATTGCAGGCGCTATGAACCGGCAGGGGTAAGGTTTAAAGAATATGCTTTCATTCTGCGGTAAAAGGACATGGATACGGATGGATACCGACCATAGCTGTACTTTTTTTTTTTTTTCACAGACTACAGTCGCCTCACAATGAGGCGGTGACCTCCTATTTGTTTGGATTTGCACGATGTTGATAAAGACGACATTGTGTGTAAGTGACTTGTTTTAATGTTTTCTCCTTCCTTGTTACTGTGACTTGCGTTTGATTTTTTTTTTATTTTTTTATTCATACCACTCTCATTTAATTGTTTTCCAGCTGCCTGTAAGACGTATTATGAGACGGTATGCAGGAGCTTCAGATACACGTTGCTAGCCAGCACGCTGCGTGCGGAGGCTATCTGCTCGGAGTCGGGCCAGAAGAAAGAGGGTAAGACTTTATTTGGTGACTATTTTTCAGGTGCATTGATAGATGTGTTGTGTCCATATGCAGTGCGCTGATTCATGTTTTTTTTTTTCAGCTGCTGAAGGCGAGGCAGAGTGTGCTGGCAGATGAGGAAGTGGAACTCTGTAAGTCCGCCACCGTCGACCTCATGTCCGACGAAGAAGATGGCGTCGTCGGCGGTGTCTCTGGATGGATTGTACGGTCGCCGCCATTTCGTATGCCGGATCTCACTGAACTCTGTGTTAAGCTGCAGTCCCGGTTAGAAGCGATGTCGAAGTACAAGGCCACGCACAGTATGCGTCTGCACATCGGACCTGCCTCGGAGGGAATGCTGCCAGTTACCTCCAACCCCGAGGAAGCAAACGGACCGTTCACGGAGTTGTAATTTTTAGATACGCATGTGTTTGGATACGCGTTGTATATAGTTGTGTGTGTTTCAATAAAGCTCTTTCTTTGCATAAACAGCTTCCTGGCAAATGTTCATTTCCTGTATAAATTCATTCATGTCCTTGATGGTAGCATAATAATTGTGTAGTAGTGTAGGATAACATAAATACACAGCATATGAATGAATAAATATATGAATATATATATATATGAATGAATAAATATATATATGAATAAATATATATATGTAAATATATATATATATGCCAACCAATCACGAGCGACTTCACTTGTTTAAAAAGAAGTGGTTCCGTCCAATACTCAGTAAGAAAATTAAAGCCTGGCGTGGCCACGTGTGGTTTTGCTGCCAATCACGAGCGATTTCATTTGTTTGAGAATAGTGGTTTCAGCCAATACTGAGAAGGTTATTCAAGCCAGACCTGGCCAGCCGCGCGGGTTTGCTGCATTCATATGCTAATTAGGGCCATTAGTACAGCTGATCGCTCTCCACCTACGTCACTGTCCGTTTCCGACAATTTGTGGCACGACAAACGCGGACAAGCACGGGTTGCAAATTGTCGGAAACTGACGAAAATCAGGCAGATCTGCGGGAGTTTACGGGGGTTTACGGGGACGAAAATCTCACTTTTCATGCAGTGTAAATCATAGTAATTCGGTTTCTATTCACAAGCTGATACTGCAGCTTTAGAAGCTTGGATGATGAACCTTTAAAGTAAACATACATCTTTTGTGAGATTTTCATTCATCCTTCACTTTGTTCAGAATCAATGCCTAGAAGGTTTTTCTATAGTTTACCCAAGTCCTTCAAGCTAAATCAGAGTGCAAGCTTCTCTTTTACTGCTATCGGTGTATTTTCATCACTGACTCCAACCTTAACTGAAATAAGAAAGTTTTCAATCTCTGTTTGTGTAAACACAGTGATCAGTTGGGTTTTGTGAGAAGCAATTTTACATCAAACCAGATTTTAAAGCCTAAACTCCAACTTCTAATGGGTTTTTGAACTTACCTCCCAACCCTCTGATTGCTCAATGTACTGTAAACCTTATATTCTGCTGATATGTGTTGGTAGGCAATTTTAACATCCATTCATCTTTTTGCATCAGCAATCTAACTCTCCTCATTTTAGCCGCAGGTGAGAAGGTTTCATCATAGCCTACATTCCCTTTCTGACTGTATTCTTTGGCAAACTATCCTGCTGTGTTCGTTTCTGATCCATCAACATTGTTTTTAAAGTATATACCCATCTTTCCCTGCAGCGTTCTAACCCTATGGCATGCTGGTTATAGTATGTCTCATTTTCTCTGACATTCAATCTCCTCATTTGTCACTTTCATCCACTTTTCTGAATGAGGATAGTTTATTTCCTCTGCAAATTTTTGGAACATGTTACATGTTTGCTTGAAATAGTATCAGTGCTCGATTTGATCTTTGTCAGCTGTTATATAGTTATTCAGATAACCTGTTCTCTTTCTCTCTCAAGGAGTAACTCCTTTGGTTTGTTTCATCAGGTTCTGTTTACTTGAGGCTTAGTAGCTGCTCTCCTGGACTGATTTCTTTATCCTTCCTTTTTTTTCTAGTGTTACTCAGATCATCAAAGTCATCCTCCACAGCTGACATGTCTGTCTTTGTCTCCTGCTCTATATTTGTTCACTTCACCAGTCTGCACTTCTTTACTTTTCCACTTTTTGGATAATAAACCACATGGACCGTTTAAAAAAAAAAAAAAAAAAAAAAAAAAAAAAAAATTTTCACACCTTGCCTTTAGTTTTCTCTTTTTCTGTTTGAAGATGGAACCATTTGAAACATATTTTTATATGATAGATTTCAGCTTTGGAGGATTCTGGACAGGGTGCTGTACTAAAGTCCTAACAGTCCAATAATTTGAATATAAATAAATATAATAATATTATTATATTTATTCATTTTTTTTTCATTTATTTATTTATTTTTTAATGTCTGTTGAACTATGAAGGTAAATATGTGCCAAAATGAACGAACTTGTGAATTTAATGTGAAAACTTGAGAATGCAATGTGAGAATTTGTACCACAAAAATCTGAACTTGTATGCCAAAATGTTCTGCTGTAAAGAAAAACCGCACACACACAAACTGAATTTGAAGTTGCACTAAAAGACATATCAGGCAAGAACATGTAAAAAAAAATTACACTTGTCAGTCCAATCTTCACCTGAAGAGGATTTTCACTCAAATCTGATTTAAATGTGAATGCACAAAAAAACTATTTACTGGTGTGTTCATATAGTTTTACACAAATAAAATTACAGCTGACAAATGATTATTGATAGTTTATTTGTAATTATTATTTTTTTGCATATGTTAATCTTGCATTACAACCTCAATTTAGCCATTACAGCTTCTTGAATCTGCTGCTTCAAGAACACAAACGCGCTCTCGCGAGACACAGCACGTTGACACCGCGCTTTGACTTTTGTCACATTCCTTGCGAGATATTTGTGCCAAAACGAACTTGTGTTTGAAGATGTGAGAGCAAATGTGGGGGGGAAGGGGGGGGGGTGTTCTATAGGCCAACCAATCACAGGATGCGTCTCAATTCGCAGGCTGCGTACTTGGCAGGACGCCTTTGGAGCACTTCCTGGTTACGACACGACGTCATCACGTTTACCCCAAAAACAGCGCCAAACAAAATCCGACAGCTCGAGAAATACGGAAAGAAACAACAAAAACAAAAAAATATATATGGAATTTTTTTTTTATTTTCTTGTTATTGGAGGAGGAGAGTCGCTTTGACGGCTTCGGCGGCAGCAAAACCTGCGACGGATTTTTCTCAGGCTGGCAGGGCGCAGTGGAGAGGTAAGATCTACCTGCTATTATTCTAACCCACAGGGGCCTGCTAATGATCAGAATATACCAGTTATTAAATAAACGCTTGTCAGCAGATTGATGAATATGTTTAAATATCAAATTTTATATTTATTTTTAAGTTTGTAATTTATTTGTTTGTAACTTTAGTAATTTGAATTGAATACTTAAATGTGTACAAACCCTGTAAATAACTGACTTGAATAACTACTTTCACCATTACTAATGTTTTGTTGAGAAGCCAAACTGTTGAGAAATAAATCATTTTTTGTCTAAATTGTTATCCCCTTACTGCCTGATTTTATTTGCAATTACTGTATATATATATATATATATATATATATATATATATATATATATATATATATATATATATATATATATATATATATATATATATATAAACATAATACAGGAAAAGAATAAAAATATAAAAACGAAAAAATAAGTTAAATAGTGGATCTAGATTAAGTAAAATTTAATTTCTAATAAATCATGTAATAAAGATAGATGACTGAATAAAAATAAATATTTTTGTCTATTTTTTTCTACAGGTCAAAACGGCATGTGCTGACATGCACAACATCTGCCTGGGAGCTGGTGATATCACGGCCCCAGAGGATGAGGAGGGGAGAACGTGTTGGAGGCAGTCAGTGGTTCTCCATGGAGGGACCAGCTGTCTGCCAAGGTGTCTGCCCCTGGAGGAGGGTCTACCCGACCACCATTACATTTAGATTGTCACATTTTAATCACATTTTAGCTGTTATTTCAGGGTAATGAAAACAGTTTTAGTAAAGTCATTATTTTCTTCGTCATTTTAAACTTTTTTAGTAACATGGCAGCCGTCAATTGGGGCAGCTGTCGATTGGGTCAGCCCTGCAAACCCTGATGGATGATGTGGTGAACAGTGGAGAGAGGCACCCCCACCCCCCAGATGATGTCCCACTCAGTCAGAAGACTCCAAGGTCATCTGTGTGGCATCGCATCCAGTCCAGCAGCACCACCAGGGACTCCTGCTCAGTCACAATTGTATATATATATATATATATATATATATATATATATATGTTCTCTAGTAATATTTACTGTCTATCTTCTGTAAATAGTTGTAGTAGTTAATTTTAAAATCTAATTTCAATACTTAAAAATGTTTTTAATAGTTTATTGTAAATACTTGCTTCTCTAAAAATAAACTGATGTCACTGAGAAGTTGTTCTAAGTTTACTTAAATTATAAAGAAGTGATGAAACAGATAAAAGACTTTAAGAACACACCGACAACAATAACTTTTATAAACAATTTAATAATTTAATTTAATAACAGCAACACATAACCTGAACTTGTTAAAAAAAAAAAAAAACACCAAAAATAATAATGTCTGTCCACCATCCTCTCCAATAAATGAAATAATCTGTCCATCCTATCCCGCTTCCCTCTGCCATCTGATATCCTCCCTGATTAAATCCACCAACTCGTCTCTCCTTCTTCTCTTGCTCCTTTCCCTCCTCTCTCCCTCATTCTCTTCCTCATCGTCAACCTGGTGCTGCTCAGCCTCTGCAGCACCTGGCCCTGCTGTGTCCTCAGGGATGGAGGCAATTAGGACAGGTGGGGCATTAGGGGGCCTCTGTCCTAATACCTCATCCATGAGGACAAACCAGGGCCAGGTGGCAGCAGTAGGCTTCCCACTGACCCCCTGTTTTCTGTAGTGTTTCTTTAAAGCTAGAAAAAAGGAAGGTTTCATGATTTGGATGGATTAATGAAATTCTACAGAAAAAGACTTTGGAATGGTAACCTGGAGATTACTTTTTTAAGCTTACTCAAAATTAACATGAATATAATAAATGTAAGATGTAATTTCCCTACACACACACATATATATATATATATATATATATATATATATATATATATATATATATATATATACATACATACATACATACATACATATATATATATATATATTAGTGTGCGTGTACATTATCCAAACCTGAACATACTTTGTATTTTTTTTTTTAAGTTGTCCCACACAGGGATCACTTCTATCACAAATATGAGATTTACAAAAAGTGGCATCTGGGCATCATTTGATGTGATCAAATTATTATATATTTGTACGTTGGTGTTTGAACAGGACTTCTTTTAACTTGTGTGACTTTTACATAGAAATGCAACATGTAGATGGAATTCTGCCTCAACTCTTCGCTCCATCCGACTGCAGCAGTATTTTTGGCCCCGATGATGAAGTGGTCATTTTATCCACTCCTCTGTCTGCTCCCTGGAACAAAATGACATGTAAAGCATATTTCTGTTATGTCAACAGGCAAAATTACTGTTCTGTATAATTACACTGGTATTGTTCAAGTGAATTATACTTTAAACCTTATTATACTGTACTGTAAATTAACTATACATTATTGAGTATTAAAACAAAACGTTTACAGTATTAACAGCCCAGTACAGCTGGACTAATGTTATTTCTTCAGCTGCATTAAGCTTTAAAAGTTCTAATACTTTGTAATAAACTGTTTGAGAATAAATAGATCTGATTAGAGAGGGATACGGCTATCAGTACAGTAAGATGTAGGTTAAAATAAAAAATAGTGACATTTGTATGAAGGCTTTTAATTGTTGATGAACATCACGTATCAACAGGTTAGCTTTAAGCTTTAGCTTTAGCTGGTCCTACACATCCCGGTGGCTCTGTTACCGTCATGTATTTTAATAGATGTTCATTTAAAAAAAGCAAAAACAAACTACTTACATTTAAAGGTGTTCTCCGCTCTACTGCCGGCGCTGCTGCTGCTTTCGGTTGTCCGTAACTTCAAGAAAATCCGACTTTCTTCTTCTTTTTCTTCAACTACTAAAAAAAAAAAAAAAAAAAAAAAAAAAGAAGCCAGGAAGTGCTCCAAAGGCGTCCTGCCAAGTACGCAGCCTGTGATTGGTTGGCCTATAGAACCCCCACCCCCCCGCCCCCCTCCACATTTGCTCTCACATCTTCAAACACAAGTTCGTTTTGGCACAAATATCTCGCAAGGAATGTGACAAAAGTCAAAGCGCGGTGTCAACGTGCTGTGTCTCGCGAGAGCGCGTTTGTGTTCTTGAAGCAGCAGATTCAAGAAGCTGTAATGGCTAAATTGAGGTTGTAATGCAAGATTAACATATGCAAAAAAATAATAATTACAAATAAACTATCAATAATCATTTGTCAGCTGTAATTTTATTTGTGTAAAACTATATGAACACACCAGTAAATAGTTTTTTTGTGCATTCACATTTAAATCAGATTTGAGTGAAAATCCTCTTCAGGTGAAGATTGGACTGACAAGTGTAATTTTTTTTTACATGTTCTTGCCTGATATTTCTTTTAGTGCAACTTCAAATTCAGTTTGTGTGTGTGCGGTTTTTCTTTACAGCAGAACATTTTGGCATACAAGTTCAGATTTTTGTGGTACAAATTCTCACATTGCATTCTCAAGTTTTCACATTAAATTCACAAGTTCGTTCATTTTGGCACATATTTACCTTCATATTGAACAAACATAGATGATCCCTCGATTCAACCAACGTAACATTTCAACTGTACAGTTTTTGTGGACATTACAGTCAGCATTAGGCTCCAGCCATGTTTAGATATGATCTCAGTGTTCATTTGTTCGATCAAGCGTCTTTAACTTTAGCTTTGTGGTTCACTTCATATACAAAACCATGCACTTGTGCCCCGTTTCCTTTTGTGTTATTCTTTTGTACTGTGCCCCTATGCAAAAACAATTTGCATAACCTGCTGCCTCTGATAAATTCATTCTAATGTAGGGTTAGTCGATTTTAGCATAAAGGAGGGTTATTAAAACATCTGTGCTATATATAAGGTGCTGTGTAATCTGTCTATTCTGTAGACAGTTTAGACGGTTTCTGTAGATAGTTCAGACAAAAATGTATGTGCAGGAGCACGATAACTATTAGGCAATACTAGGCGGTTACCTAGGAGCCCAGGTTCCTGAGGGCCCCAAAAACTCCTCATACATGCATGACTAATACAATTATTAGTTATTTGTGTACACCAATTATGCCTTTTAATAAAATCTTCTAATAAAAATGCTATCAGAAAGTATGTCTTCAGTCTCACTACAATGGATCAGTCATCTTACTGCAAGACGTGCAAAAAGGATTTAATAAGACAGCAGACAACACCCACAGACAAAACAACTCCCACAGAGTGCAACTCTGGAGCCTTTGAGCAATGGCCATTAACCCACACTCTGCTCCTTGGGCACCGCACAATGGCAGCCCACTGCTCCCCAAGGGGATGGGTTAAATGCAGAGAGTTGATTTCATTGCTCTGTATTTGTGACAGTGTAACGACTATGAAAAAAAAAAAAAAAGCTGGCAAAAACTCATAAAAACAAACAGAAATTCAAAGAAAAAATAGATAAACCCCAACGAGGAAAGCAAAACCTGTGCTTTAAATTACCAGAGTGTCTGCATCTGTATAATGGACCTGTCGTTTTGTGGGCCCCATACCTCCCTTAGCCTTGGGCTGATGATTTTTTAACACTGCACCTGTGGGTGTGACTGTATAAGACTGTATGTTTATTGAGATGATATCAAAGAAAATTGTTGTTTTAAACTCACTAAATCTTCTCCTTCTGTTCAGGTAAAAAATATGACTGCCTCTTTAAATAAACAATCATTAAAGCTTATTCTAATGTAAACATTACATACTAGAAATATAACAAAGTGAAGTAAATCTTTCAGTTTATAGTGACAATAAGGGTGCAGATTTATGACAAATATAGAATTATCTCCATTTTAGGGATCTGAAGGAATATATCTCTCACATAAGCAACAATGACAAACATTAAAGTGGATTCAGATTAGGATGACGCTAAATTTTAGGCTTAGAATTAAGCTGACACAACTGTGATCCAAGTAGCTATCCAGCTGGGGTGTGCCATTCTGCAGAGGATATACATCTCCTAACTTTGAAGCCGGTGACACCTTCAGCGTCGCATAAAAATAAACCCACCTCCGACTGTCACGTATCATCTTTGCACATCCACCACCTCTCTTCTTTGTTTGCTCCTCTAATTCTTTGACAATATTCTCTTGATTTGCTCTGTCTGAAGAACTTGAAGGCACAGAGTATCACAAAGCGATGCAATGCTGCACCTGCTATAAGGAGCTGATGTAAGAGAGGGATGAGCATGAATGAAACATTTTTCAAGGGCGAACATGAAGGGATGGGTGTCTTATTTTTTTTAATAAATGCATATAAAGTGCATGCTTTGCAAAACGCCTCTAATATTTATCTGTCAAAACTCAAGGTTACCAAATGTGCAAGAAGCAAAAATTATTCCTTTTCGTGGAATGCATGGTGATTAGGCTAAAAAAATGCTGACAGAAACAGAAGGAAATGGTTTAGATACACTGCAGACCGCTCTCTTTGCCTGAATGTAAAAGGGAGTGTCAGTTAACTTGGAGAAAAAGGAGTGAGAGTTAACTAAGGGTGGAGCTAAACTTTTATCTTATGGTCTTTTATGATATTTTTCCATTTTCCCAGCAAATTGTGACACAAATCAATGTCAAATGGCGCCTACATTGTAAAATATTCACATAATCAAAGCGATGCTGTTAAGAGATTCACATAGAAAGTGGCTGACGATAGATATTGAAAGGTTTTAAGCAAAAAATACAATCCGTCCTCATAATATAACACACCGCTGGATTGCAATATAAGGTCATCCTGATGATGTTGTGCTTTCGAGTGGTTAGTTATTAAGGAAAGACTCTTGTTGATGATCATCTGTGAGATGGTTACTTTTTTCACATGTTGAGAGATTAGCTTTTAAAAAGATGTGTGGGAACACATCCAACTCATTGGACAACTGGATGCACATTATTGGGTTGACAAGAGGTAAAAACTTTTTAACTTCTGCATATAAGCTTGAAGCTTTCCGAACTTCTTAACTGAGGAAGTGAAAATTAACTAAGGTTAGAATATCAACAGTTTTATTATTGAATTTAGATTTTTTTTTCTTTCTTTCTGTCCCTTTTTTTTCTATCAAACTTTGAGTGCTTCAACACAACTCATTTATTGATTTTAAATGAGTTGTGTTGCAGGAGTCATCCAGGCACAAAGCTGCTCCAACAAATAAACAAAGATGGCTGATGTGTCACGGATTCAAAAAAGGTCTTAAGGAGTTTCCCTTGTATTGTGTGTGTCAGGTTTGGTGGAAGTTAGTTGAGGACCCAAATGCAGGGATGAGGAGGCAGAGATGAGTACTTACACATTTAATGCGGTGTAGATGGCAACAGAAACAAATTCAGGAACAATAAACTTAAAATCAAAACCAGTAGAGGCCAGAAAGAAACACACATAAGAATAGAAGCAATGAAGAACTGCACAGGAGGTGTATATACAATATGGGGGACAGAACAAAAGCGGGCTAATCAGATAACATTGAGCAGGTGTGGATAGAGGTAACTAGAAGGGAGCTAAGGCAAAGGAGACTGGTACAAGGGGGAAATAGAGAGTAACTCAAAAAATGAAACACTGCTTTAAGTATAACACCAAAAATGGAAAAGAAACCAAACACTGACAAAACGGAATGACATAAATAACTGAAAACTCAAAAAGAAGTCCACAAAGGGTAGAACCAAGACAGTGTGACCCTCAGTGTCGCAACTCGATTCGAGATCACATGAATAACCAGGTACTTTTAAGGAGTTAAGTATGCTGATTTAAATTTTGTGGATATTGCCCTGTGTCAGTGTGATGGGTCACTCCACTCGAAAGCCACCAACAATTTCTTAATTTCCAGAATTGATCGGGAGGATTTCCCACCTTTACAAGTTTACACTCTGCTCAGTCTCACAACTTTACTAATTTTTCAAAAATTTTTAAAA